>NC_090841.1:63404599-64056741 GCF_028021215.1 Eschrichtius robustus | reverse complement strand
TATCAGATTCTCCAAAGGGTGAACCAAAGGATTCCTGTTATCTGAAGGCAAACTGAAAGACTGACAATGACTTGAGAATCTAGTACAGCAAAGAATGCACATGCTTATCATAGAATGATTAAAAAAAAAAAAAAAAAGAACCACAAAAAAGAACATATACTGCTTACAATTGCAGTTATATTCATTTTATGTTAAAAATATCATTAGGTTGACCTCTGATCTGTTGCTTTTGTATCTGCAGTTGGCCTTAAGGCATTTGGCTTTCCCATTTTCACAAACCTAATTTAGTAGTTTAAGTGGTTATGCTAAACATTTTACTTGCTTTCTATTATTTTTTGGCTGGCTACCATCACATAATGGAGGTATTACTGATTTTCTTCCATGTTAATTTCTCCTACCAACAATCTACAGCAGGCCACTACCCTTAGCATCTTTTCAGGTAGTTTGCCTTATATGGATCTACCTCCTAAACCATTCAGCATAGCCCATAGTCTTTTCTTTCTTTTTTTTTTTTTTTTTTAACAACTCATTTACCAGGCTTTCCTGTATGTCACTTTTTGAAGTAGATTTTGTATTTTAGATTTTTGCATTTCTCTTTTTCCTCCTTTACTGTTGAATAATATAGTTGTGAATTAACAGTAAAATATTTGCAATATGTATAGCTTCATTGTGTGCACACACATGAATGGGGGCCCAAGTTAAATCGGGAGGTGGCGTCAGGTTTTTTTCTAACTAGAATTCTGGAAACACATGGGGATAGGTGTCTTTTCCTTCTACCCTAAATGGGTTATTTTACAGTTGGAGATAATGTAGTCAGTTAACACCAAACAAATGTGCCATAACATACATAGAGCTCTTCAAAGATAATACATTGGTATTTTTAAAATGTTGTTTCCACAAGTGCCATGAGTTATATATGAATATCAACGAGAAAAGATGGTAGCAACTACCTGGTAATCATCTGGGCTCTTATGGAGCTAAACACCATCTGGTGCACATTCTTAATATTTCCTCCTTGAACACCTTAATAAGTTGTACCATTGACACAACATATGTCTCTCTTAGATGGTAATAACTGTGTAGGAAAAAGAAAAAAACAAAACATAATTGACATGTATACTAACAAGGCATGCTAAAACTGCATTTGTGCCATTGCATGGAGAATTCACTTTGACTTTGCAGCATTTCAGTTGCTGGTATTTGAACATAAGTTAGAACATAAGTTGTAACACAGTCTGTTACAATATGGATTTAAGTTTAATACCTACCACATCATGTCTGCCAAAAGCTAACCACCAGAGAAATTACGAAGTTGAATAAATGATTATATTGTTAAAATTATATTGATTTGGTCGCAACATACATTTCATGAATTTCTGGGGTATTTTTAATATTTTTTAAAGTGATCTTTTTTGGAGAAATACTTTAGTTGATTGCTTTTTTATTTTCAAACAAAACAAAACAAAACCACAAAAATATTTACTAGATCCATTCCCAAATTAGATTGTGAGTTTCACAAGAGAGGAACCCTGAATAATGCTTAGCACACAGTAGGTGCTCAATAGAAATTTATTTAATGAATGAATGTATAAATCTCTATCCTAATATCTCAATTAATCAATATCACTTTTTTCTTCTATTTTTGTGTGTTTCATGTTATTAACCTCAAAATATTAGTGCCAGGAATAAGCATGATGAGTATTTAATATAGCTTCAATCATTCTTTCATTAATTGAACAACTACTGGGTTTCTACTATTGGTCAAGTATTGTGCTCACTGCTGGGGGGAGGAAAGAAAGACTCTCTCCTCCCCTATCCCATTCCCAAGTAGCAAAATTTACATGTAGAATTGGGATCAAAGCAAATAGTGACAGAAATCCATTCAATAATTTTAACTGCAGTGTTTCCCAAAGACAGAATGTGTCTTATATGTCACCTTTTCTTAGTCACTCTCTTAACCACTCTACCGGTACATCATGCAGCAAGAATTATATAAGCTTGCCAATTAGGAGCTAATAAAATTAAGATTAAAATGCCATGCTACTTTGATTGGCATTTCTTCTATAAAAGGATTGTGAAAGAAAATTAAAATAGTTGAGTAGCAATAAATTATGAAGTTTAAAATTAAAAACCAAAGTTGAACTTAATTAATTAGTAACAAACAGTACACTAGTTGGACATAAGGTGTAACCCAGAAGAATTTCTGACCCAGAAAGTGAGAAATCACTCAAAAAAGTCAGCAGGTCGACATAGCAAGATAATAGACGCAAGTAAGAGCCTAAATATCTTAGAAACATTCGGGAAATGCTGTTATTTTCTTTATTCTTACAAAGAATAAAAGCTATCTGAAAAATGAAAGTATCCAGCTTTGAATCCTCAATGTGAATAAGGACTGAAATATGGGCACCTGCAAAAGATAACAATGCATAGTAAAAGATATTAGGAGGTGAATTTTAGGAGATGGATATACTAAAATAAAGCACTCTGTGCTCAATACTACACTTTAGTACTAAATGGCTCTGCTGTGTGCCATGATTCCCAATGTCACATCCGATTTAAAAGCACCATGTGAACAGATGGAATGCTGTTAAGAGTCAAATCTGCAGGTATGTGTTGAAGAAAATGGGAAACAATTGCACAAAGTAAGACACAAGAATTCAGAATCTTAACATCACAAGTCATTTTCCACCATGCAGAGTAAACTCTTAAAAAGTATGCTTTCGTTTCAAATGAAAAAGTTCAGTTAATTGCAAAGCTGGCTTACATCCCATGCCCTAAGGTGCCAGGCCAAGTTATGAGACTGACTCAGGTTCTCAGTTTAATTTTTTCTCTCTCTTTGTAGTAAACCCCAGGATTTGGACCCTAGAGAGGCACTTTCAGATGAGAGAGGGTGGGGTTAGCAGAATGGCTCATTTCATCCAACAGTGACATCTGCTGTCCATTCACTAGATTTACCAAGGCTGCCACGTTAACAGGTAATCTGAGGGGCTGGGGATAATTTTGCACTTATGCAGGTAATAAAGTCAAGCATATAACACAGGGAAGTACTCAGAAATGAGGACCAAAAAAAAAAAAAAAATCTTCTGAAGATACTGGGCTTCAGTACTTCCTTGCAAAAGAATGTAGGTTATTTTTAATTGATTATTTTTTGAAATTGTTTTTCTAAATTTTTAAAAAATTTTATATATAACTATATTAAAAAATAAAACCAAAAACAGGTAAACTAAATTTTCCTAAAACTGGCAGACGTAGAAGCATACGGAGTAATGGTAAGTTTCAATATTACATTTCTATCATTTAAACATGTGCAAAGATTTGTACACTTCAACAGCAGCAGCTTAGTCATCTCACTTCTCCTAGAAACAATAAGAGAAAAAACAAACTAAAACAAAAATAAAAACTATAAACTTTATTTTCAGCAAGTGCATGAAACAAAGAAAGACCCTCTAACTCCAAATCATATAGCATGCTGTCACAAACCGTACTGAACTGAGTAAGAAGTACCCAAGAGAAGTGAAGCTTCAGTAGAAGAAAGAATTGAGAGGATGGGAGCAGCTAATGGTGGTAGATCACTAGAAATCCACAAGCAAGTATATGAACCCAGAGGAGAAGCCCCAGCCAGAGACAGGAATGCTAGAGCAGAATTAAGAACTAATAGGACCGAGTCCTCAGGGAAGTGGAGACAGAATACTGAACAATGTGCAGTGGAACTCAGAGGTGGAAAACCTCCAAAAACACCTACAGAATATAACTTCTAACACTGAATGAATATTCTGGAAGGCAAGGGTTGTTTACTTGCAGCAGGGCAGTGGGAAACAGGAGAGGATAAGCCTACAGATGGAAAGTGTCCCAAACCAGTTTGGGTTCTGGGAACCAGAACAGCCATGGACCTATAATATCTCAAACCGTGAGGCAATAGTTTATCATTATAGAAAATTATGAGAGGTCCCTTGAGCTACAATGCTTGCACAATTCTATAACCTCTTTCCCACTTCCTACAAGAAACTCCTGTTGTGAGCTAGTCAAGAAAATTCAACATTCCCATATGAGAAACACTAAAGGACTTTGCTTAGCATCCATGAAAGATACTATAAGAACAAAGATGAGAAGGAACACATCAACTCTTTTAATCATCAGAAACGTTGTTATGAAACAGAAGAAAAATGTAATGAACACTTGTACAGGCCAACATAAACTTTAACAACTTAAAACACATAAAGGGACCATGAGATGACATCCAAGTTCTAGGGGAAGAGTTGGCCAGAGAGTGAAATTGAAACTGTCAGGATTCATGAAAGAAATGGGATTAAAAGTAGAAATCATTTTAGAAAAGAATAATACAAAGAAAACAAGAAAGATTTGTCTGCAAAGAAAGTAAGAATCATAAAGAGGAGAAATGAGAGAAGAAAACAAAATATTGAGTAAGCCCTCTCCTCTCTCTAAAGAAACAGAAATATAGAAAATAAAATAGAATTAGAAAAAATATACATTATGTTAGGCCAAGGTAAACCATATAGGTATACTTATCCATATTATATACATTTATATTATCAGAAGGCTCAAATCTAAGATAAATCCTTGTATAATAATTGAACTTTAATGATTAAGAAAGAATTATTTGGAAGGTTAAGTACAAAGGTCAAGACATTTTTTAAGAAAGGAAAACCAACGGGGAATCAGAGTTTTCCACAGCAACAAGTTGACACCAGAATATAGGAGGCAATATCTACAAAATAATCAAGAAGAGAATGAAGCCAATGGCTTTATCTTTATCCTCCCAAGATATGCATCAACTATAAAGTCTACAGTTAGGAATACCCACAAATTCAGGCAAGTAAAATCTTTTTGAGAAATTTACTAGAGGTCAAACTTCAGTCAACCCAGTGCTGATTAGGAGAACTACTATCATTAAGACTAGCAGTGAGAATCCAATACATTCATCTGTAGATTTAAGGGGAAAGTGGTGTGGAAAATGTGAAAACACATTTTTATTGACAGTTCTGACAATGTCCAAAATCCAACCATAAAAATTAAGAGGAGGGAGAGAGTACAAGATGTAGAAAGCAGAATTAGCTCCCTGATCGTCTCATATGTTACAGCTGAGAGAACCAGAATATTTTTAAGGCTCACAATTCACCTACAATAATATAAACATATTAAAATTACAAGGCAAATATTAATAAATGCCCAGTTACAAAAACTGAATAGCACAGGAGGAGGAGAGAAATTAGACATAGCACCTAGTCTAATTTTATTGCCACTCAGAGTATGGAGCCATTAGATATTGTCTAAAGAAATGGGAAAAGAAATTTAAACACAGGTAAAACTTTAAAAATAATGACTATAAAAATATATCTGTCCTGTCAACAAAAATAAATGATCACTTACTTTTAAAAATTCTAATAATATTAATTAGAAAGCAGTACTCAATTTTATGATACAAGAAATATCCCTTTAAAAAAAGAGATCCAAAAGTGTCTTTAAAAAGAGTTGATAAATACAAACAAGGCAAATGCAAACAAATAAATTAATCAGTTTATTTTTACACCACTTTTTTTTTTTTTGCTTATGTTTTTATTCCTTTTAAAATTTGGTTAAGATATTTAAAAATCTCTTCTTTGATATTCTTTTTCTGTTAATTCTAACTTTAGGGTTCTAACTCTGTTTCTTGTTTTTTTTCCTGTTTCCTCATAATATCTATTTTCCTGAATTGTTTTGTTGTTGTTGATTTTGTTTTATTCTCTTTTTTGACTGACAGAAAAACAACAGGAAACTCGTACCAGTGCAGGTTGCCTCTCTAAATTTTGACGATATTTCATAATCCTCCCACTTTTGTTTACTTTTCAGAGACCTCAATTAGTTGTTTATTGTAGTTTTTCAAGTTTTCAGTTGCAATCAATGTGAAGGATGGGCTATAGAGAGCTTACCCTGGCACAGAGGACCAGAAATCCACCTCATCTTCTTAAAAGAAGTTATTTCCCATTTGTAACTTGTAGGAAGGAATGCAGATTCGGAGACATAAATTTTCCACGACATGGAAAAATCATTTAACAACATAAGGTTCTATTTCAGCTAATACAGAAGAGATATGGTTGAGAGAACAAGAAAGTTGACAGTAAAGAACTCACATGGAAAAGCGTCTCAACAGATAATATAATCCATCCTGCTCCCAAGAGGGGAAATTTTGTATTAGTGAAACTTCAAACAGGTATCACTTTCACCTCAGTTAATCCACAAAATTTGAGTCAGCAACATCTTGTGATCAACCATATCAAAAGTAGTTGATAGATGAAATGCCATTAACAGAATGAGGAGTTATCCATCACTCAGTAAAACTTCATCCATCACCCATCTACCAAACTCAACTCTATCTTAGACTAAGCACACACACCACATTGAAAACTGTCAACTTCTGATGATCTAGAAACTTTTCTTCCATTTGATTACATTCAAAGAAAGAATACAGAAAGTTCGTGGATGGGCAGTAAAAAAAAAGGCTGTAGTGACACAATAATAAATATAAAAATAGCAAAATAATAACTTTCATTACATACTATAACACTCATTTTACTGACATAATCTGATATTAAGGTATTCTGTTAAACAAGTTTTATATATGATTATATAATCTCATACCAGATTGCACGGTTTCAAATGAAACAAATCAAAGAGAACAAAAGAATCTTACACAGAAATTGACTGAAATCATGGTCTCTAGTTCAATATTACAAACATGCATAATTATTACTGACATACACATGAATGGCAATTGAAGCATATCAGAAAATAGACATTCCTGAATACAGATGTACAATACAATTAATTATTCCCAAATAGAAACCAGAGCTTCTATTTATTCCCTATTAATAAATAATATGATTATTAGTTACACAACCGGCTGCTTTTAATGTCCCCATTAAGAACTTAACACAATTTTTGCTAGAGATGTCTTTAGATGGCTCATGTAAGTTTTTTAATGTAGAATTACCCACTGCAGCTAGAGCTTTACAGAAGATGCCGATTTATTCAGTGCCTACAATTCAGATGCATTAAGACTTGAGCAGAAATTCACCATGAAGCAATCCATTGTTTTCTCTTCAAATATATAACAGGCACCCACATATATAGATACAAAAAGTTAATAGTGATGAAAATCTTAAGTAAAATGAAATATAAAGACTGTAATGAAGAATTACAAATATATATGCACATATACATGTATATATGCAGCCAACAAGTTTTCCAACAATGATACATTTTTTTCAAAACTTTCTACCTCAAGTAAATGGGAATTTTCATTTTTGTAATATATTGCATATTAAAAATGAACTGTGTTTTTATTGATTTTGAAACCAACACTTCCAAGTATGAAAGTAATAGCTTTTTTTTTTAAAGTATTTTTTTTATTTATTTATTTATTTATTTATTTATTTATTTACTTATTTATTTACTTACTTACTTATTTATTTATTTATTTATTTATTTATTTATGGCTGTGTTGGGTCTTCGCTTCTGTGCGAGGGCCCTCTCCAGTTGCGGCAAGTGGGGGCCACTCTTCATCGCGGTGCGCGGGCCTCTCACCATCGCGGCCTCTCCCGTTGCGGAGCACAGGCTCCAGACGCGCAGGCTCAGCAACTGTGGCTCACGGGCCCAGTCGCTCCGCGGCACGCGGGATCCCCCCAGACCAGGGCTCGAACCCGTGTCCCCTGCATTGGCAGGCAGACTCTCAACCACTGCGCCACCAGGGAAGCCCAGTAATAGCTTTTTGATTGATTCAGTCAGGATGAGTTGGACGTTGAGAAGAAAGGGAGAATTAATCAGAAAGGGTTGATATAGGACCTATTCATAGTATAGATTTCCATTTTTTGTGTCATTGTTCTCTTGTTCTAGACCTGATGGACCATTTGCACCAGTTTAAATGATAAAATGACTAGGATGAGAGAAGTAGCAAGTCAGGATATATCAGAATTGAGTCTATTTTGAAATCAGAGGTAGAGACCAAACTTTAGAATTATAATCACACGATTCTGAGTAGAAACGGTGCTTTTTGAAAAAGTCAGGTACACACTTAAATCAATCCTCATAGGAAAGAATAAGTCAAAACATTCCTAAACGAGATTAAGAATATTACTTTGCCTTGCTTTACCAAAGAGATGTTCTAGAAAATATGCATGCAAACCACATCTGGAATCAATCAAATTACAAATGGATACTACTCTCTAGCTTTAACAGTGAAATTTATTTCATTTTCTTTATTCAAGTGGTTCAGGAAAGATATGTCAAGTTCCCACTCGGAGCCAGGCACCAGACTCTAGACAGAAACCTGGATAAAACACGATCCCTCCCCACTCACTGAAATCTGAGCCAACTTGAGAATTCCACTGTGGCTGCACTCATACTTCTGAGGCACCAGTATTGAGGAGTAAGGTTCTCAGTCCACCCAGGAGGGCACAGGGAACAGACTGTTGTTCAGAAATGCCAAACACACTGAGCTGAGAGACGATCTAGGACCTAATCCTGAGGGAAACTAACAAAACCAGGATGACTCAACTGCTTGGCTGGGAAGGAGAAGATAGAGACAGGGTGGTAACTGAAGGGATCTAAGAGGTGAGGGAGGACTGGATGTAAGGCTTAGAGAGACTTTACCATGTCAAAAAACAAAAGCCCAGTATAGAAAAGTGTTGATGACAAAAAACAGTTAATGCATAAGGCCAGGTCCATGTGGAGGTGGATGAATTGGTCTCAGACAAGAGGAGAGGCTCATTTAGTGTTCAAACCCCAGAGAGGGTATGTCAGGTAGGAACAAATGGGACAGTGAAATCGAGTATTTTGCCAAGAGCTCCTGAATGACACGCTATGGCATCTAGGCTGGAAAGATAAACACAACAGGAGGCCACACAAGCATAATGTGGCAAAAATCTACGTAGTGGAACCAATAGGGTGAAAGAGCTTAGAAATGAAAGAGAGGTTTTGCATTTCTGATTTCAGGGGTAGAGTATTTCTAGCTTCTTTATCTCATGTGTCCTATAAATCACTAATTCCCGTCAGTCCCACCTTCATTTACTCCTTTTTCAGCTCCAGTGGCAAAGCCTTGATTGATGCGTCAACCCTCTCATATACTAGTGGGCCCTTCGCTGGAGCCTTTGAAAGAGCCTCGGTCTCCAATGCCACTTCCCCTCAAACCAAGAGATCCTTTAAAATCCCGGAGCAAACTTTCTAAGGTGTAAATCTAATGAGGTCATTTGCTTGATTAAATCCATGTTAAAAATAACTAACATGAACAATTGCTCTATGCCAGGCACAATGAAAAATAGCTAACTCAAAGACTGCTTAGAGAATTAAAAGAGTTAATATTGGTAACACGGGTAGTAGTGTCTGGCACACAGATTCACTCAGTATTATGTGTGATAGAAAGAGAATTCAGACATCTGAGTTCTAGGCTTAGCTATGTTTTAGCCTTGGCTATGTTCTGAGTTCTGGCCTTGGCTATGTCATAAATTGCTCAGCACTCTCAGGACAAGTAAAATATTGTCTCTGAACCTTGGTGTCTTCATATATAGAGAGTTAAATTATTTCTAACATAGCTTCCAGTTTGTAAATGCTGTGATTTCTTAATTTACTATCAGTTATATGTAGTTAAAATGCCATAGCAGGTGAGTCTGCCTAAAAGATGAACATGGAGAAATTTCTCCTGTACAAGACAGCATTCCTTAATAGAATTTGTAAACTTTCTGCATTGAAATATTATATTTATAGAAAAATTACAATGATATAGAGAGAGTTCCCATATGCACCAGCTTCTCCTGATGTCAACACTTCACACAATCACAGTTTGCCCAAACTAAGAATTTATCATTAGTATAAAACTACTGACTAAACTACAGACTTACTCAAATTTCACCATTTGTTTCTCTAAAGTCCTTTATCTATCTAGGATTTAACCCAAATCTAGGATAGTACATTTCATTTAGTCTTTGTACCTTCTGGGGCCTCCTATAATCCTTGACAATTTCTCAGTCTTTACTTTTTCTTTTTTTGTTGTTGCTGTCATGATATTGACAGTTTTGATGAATAATAGACAGATATTTTGTAGAATTTCCTTCAATTTGAGTTTGTGTGAGTCACTTCATGATTAGACTGGAATTATGGGTTTAGGTGAAGAATAATACAGAGGTGAAGTGCCTTTCATATTGTATCATATCAGGGGGTACTGATAACATGACTTCTCACTGGCGATATTTACCTTGATCATTTAATTAAAGTAGTATCTACCAGGTTTCTCTACTCTAATTTACCATTTTTCCATTTTTATTGTTTGAAGCAAGTCACTAAGTCCTGCTGTAAAATATTTTTCTATCATTCAATGAATAATGACAGAAATATTTATTGATAGGCATCATCAGAAAGGCAAGAACAAAAAGCAGCTGTTTTTCTAATAGTTATATTTTTAGCTAACTCCTAAAATATTGTAACATCTAAGTAATGACAATAGTTATTTAAATAATTCAAAGAGTTCAACTGCTACAGGTACTATATTTTTGTGTATTTATAGCAAATTGAAAACTGAGTACAATGATATTCTTTTTCACTGTTATTTTGAACAGTGACGATTTTCATTGCAAGGACAGTTTATACAATGTTTGCGTATCTTTGATTTTTTTGGTCGATGTTCAGCAACATTAAATTATTAAATTTTTATTTGAACATTTTTACATGTTTACATTAGTCAATGTTTATAACAAACAAGTCATTAAGAGACAAGTATTACATAAATAGATAAAATATACCATGGAAGAATTAAGTGCCTTTCTTAAAAAAAGAAATGAGTTGCTTACATCATTACTTTCTATCCCCAAACCTTCTGGCTACCGGATGCTCTTCTAACATGGTCCAGTAGGCAATGGTGATGACCCCTATTCTGTAAACAAGCATTACATCACTAGACTTTTAGCTGGAAGGAACTAATCTTAGTACAGATCCCTGAGCTGTGAGCTGCTGAAAATCTGGACTGAGCTAGCTCCAGAAGCCTTCAAGGACTCTCACTGTGTTTCACAGTAGTCTCAAGAATTCTCAGTCCATAAAATATCCCCCAAATAGACATCAGACATCTGGGCTATATAAGGGAGTTGGATTATGGTTAATTACTGTTATGTCCTCACTCCCTCATACTGCAGGAGAATGGCAGGTGCTTGGACTCTGGGCTTCCCTAGACAACACAATGCCCTAGGTCTTTCGAGTCATGGCTGTTTCCCTCCCAAATTTATCTTTCTAATTTCCACTTATATTTCATTCTCTTGTTCAGTCTAAATAAACCTATATACAATTCAGACATAAAGTCAGAAACTGAACCTAGTGTTTCTGTATATCGAGTCTTAGAAAATACACTTCCTCTCTCCTAATGTATCTTTTAAAACAAGTCCAGCTATATTTTTGTAAAACCTTGTGTAGAGAAATACAATCTGGGAAAAGTATCTGTGACCTTCACCACAAGCCACATAAGTCAATAGATTTTCATGGCAGATCTCCAAACCCATATAAAAAATCAATATTAAGGCATTTACCTGTGAGGACTTCAACGTTGTGCCATAGATTTTAACTTGTTTCCCCCTTTCTGAACTTGCTGTTCTGTAGAAACAGAGCTAAATCTAATCATACACTTCACATAAAAATAGATCTTTATTTTCCAAAATATTTTCAACATTTGAAAAAAAAAATATGAGTTGCACTACCTTTCTCTTTCATCAAACAAAACATGTCTATATTAATCAAAGTAAAGATATTTGAATGAAAATAACAGGAGAAAGAGTGACTCCAAAACCAGTGGAACATCTTTACTTGATGTGGTTGTCACATGACTGTTGACCCAACTGTCTGTATTCGTTAAAGGTCATAGTCATGGAAAAGTGGTGATAATAAAAAATTTGTAATTAATTTAGGGAAGATAAGATGTACTGTACTGCTTCTGTTGTGGGTATGTCTGGGTAAAAACTTGAGCAATGAATAATCCAGAATGCATTCACATCTGCTAAAGAAAGCAATGTGTGGTGCAGTTCTCCACCACTGTGCTTAAAAGATAAGTTATCAGCAGTGTAGAAGATGGTCTCCCATGTAGTGGTTAAATTTGCATAATTTTGAGAACCCTGGTGGTAGGCAGGAAAGAATGGACTATTGGCATGTAAATGTCAAAGCTGCCATGGAATTCACCCCTGGGCTGCTGGGTAGGTGGCTCCCAAGGCCCCATAAGGAGGGCATGCAGACTCATAAGTAAATTGACTTCCATGATTTAAATTTGTTCTCTTCCAAATATTTTCTAAGAAACTTGAGCCAATTGCAGGAGAGACACTATGGTACTATTTGAGATCCTGGAGCAAAGAAAGTCCTAGACTAATGAGATGAATATTTGTTTTCTATTTTTCCTAGACAATGGGACATGCTGGGTGCATCTCCTTATGTGGTGGATTGAATTCTGTAATAAGAAGACTGCATGGTTTATGAAAAATAAAAACAAACCTACTTTGGTTACAAGTTTCTTTAACTTTGGCTAGATTTCTGTGGCAAAAATAATGCTTTGTGGTCATCTCAGCTTGGACACATAGGACCACTTTCCCCAGCTTACTTTGCAGTTAAGTGACCATGTTGTTGAGTTTTTGTCAATGGGAAATGGGGAGAAGTGCTGTAGGTTACTCCCCAGAAGATCCCATTAAAACTTCCTGTGTGATTAAGCTCCCCCATTCTCTATCCAATAAGCTGGATGGAGAGGACTCCATTAACATGGAGAAGGGAGGAACCACATGATGGAAGAACCCTGGATCCCTGCATCACTCTTCAAGGCAAACCCCTACGACCTACCTTTATTGGCTATTATAGTGAGACATAAACTTATTATGATAAGCCACAGAGATCTGGATATTGCTTATTAGAGTAGTTTACTTATCCTAATTAATACAATTGCTGTTATGCCTACAACATTTATACCTTGATGACTAAAGTCTGTTGGTATAGGGAAGTAGAGTTAGGAGTAGGAAATGGAGAGGATGCTATTTCAAAATTATAATATTGGTAAAGAACTTAGAACAGTACCTGGAACAGTGTAACGATGACATAAGTACTTGTTTAGAAAGATTAATAAGTAGACAGAGAAATGAGACAGACAGGTCTTTTTGTTGTTTTGTTTTTAGGTGTTGTTTTTTTTTTTTTTTTTTTTTTGGTTTGTTTTTTTCTGGACTTGAAAATCTAAATTCACCCGAATTTTTGGCTGACTATTCTGCTTCTTTGGAGAGGATCATCGTCCTCTAACAGGCCATATTACATGCTGGGTTTCTTCCTCAGTGCTCAGAGAATTTCTACATCCAATTTTCTTACCACTTTGAGTATTCCCCTAGAAAATTTTATCCACACCTATGAAATCTGTTACCTCTGTTGGTTGGTGATGATACAGTTTATATCTCGAATTCAGACTGATCCTTTGAAGTTTAAAGCAGGAAAGTCAATTTTCTACATGATATCAACTCTTCAAAACTTTCCAAACTTCACATATCCAAGAGTAAACTAATGTTCCTTCTCATGTATTAGTTTTATTCCTTTGATTTCTATTTTGGGAAACCTCAACACCATCGATCTAGTTGAGTAGGAGCTATTCCCGACACCATGGTGCCCCGCGCTTTTCAGAGCCAAATGATCAATTCCGACAAGTTTACCTCTGGCATGGCCTTCACATCCATCTATCTCTCCTTTTCTCCACTATCCTAATCCATAGTATTGTATGAACTGCTGTTATAATCCACTGTATCATCTTCCCAAGTTCATTTAGCTTCCATGCAATCTACACTACCTACTGCGCAATCTACTCTACCTACTGCAGTTGGAGGGATTTTTTTTTTCAAATGCAAATCTAGTTAACACATGCCTCAGCTTAAAACCCTCCTATAACTTTTTTTTCTTTGATAAACATCAAATCATTTATCATCTACCACCAGGTCTGGTGTGGTCCCATTCTTGCCTACTTCCAGTATCATCTTATTTCTACTCCTCCCCTTGCTCTCTGAGCTTCAGTCTCACCAGTTTTCTTTCAGTCTTTACTGTTTCACACTCTTCTCATCACACACTACACCCATATACTGTCTCTCTACGTTTTTTCTTTTTGGTATTCTCAGTCTATGCCACTTTCTTTTTTACCTCATGAACTCCTAATTATCCCTCAGAGCAGGGTGACTTCATCAGTGCGTTATAACCCTGTAGCATTCTGTTCCCTTCTTTCACATTATATAACCTCACTGTAATCATATATATTATCACTTGATTCGTATCCATCACTCCAACCACACTAAGTTCCATGAAGACAAAGGCTATGGCTAGTTCTCCTAGCCTTTGAATTTTCAACAATACCTGTCAAAGAAGAGGAACTCAGTACATTTTTTCTTGAACAAATGAATGAACCTGGTGGGGAGACAGTGTGACGATTTGTTCCTTTGGGAAGAACACACATCAGTGAGACTTTTGAATAAAGAAGGGCAAACAACTATCTAATTCTGAAATTAAAAGGTTTGAGACAGTGAGGTTGTAAGCCTCTCTGTCTAATATTAGAAAAGGTGACTATTACTTTAATGCTTAAAATTGCTTTCACATAGGTTATTACAGTTATAGAAGAGGATGACTTTTGATGGGAGTGATAGAAAATAATTTTATTCTTTGAAATGGAAATTGGAAGACATCATCTAAAGCATTCCCCTGGGTGTAGTCAAACCCCAGGAAACATAATGACAATATAAGAGCCTGGTATGAAATCTGCTTTGAGGAATTAAGTGAAAGACCTGTGTTGTTACCTGGGACAATGGAAGAAACGTAGAGCAGTGTCATTCTGGAGAAGTCTGATTTGAGATGGCAAAAGCTGACCTACACAGAATGAAACATACTTCTACTGCAAGATTACTGTGACAGGTAAAAAGCGATCAGGACAGCTTTCAGTCCACTGATGTATTTCTCAAGATTTTTCCATAAATGTCTGGACACAAGAACCTGGTAGAAGACTGGATGTCTTTTGCGCAACACCAGTACTGCCCCCTTAGCTGGAAGTGAGGTATGACCCCTGAAACTTGAAGGAGTCGAAAACATCTGGGTTCGACTTGCCCCTGGAAAGAATTATGAGGACTCCCAACCATCTATATTTTTCCTAATAAGTGAATAGGATCAAACACATTGTTCAATAATCTAAATCATTTCTGAGACACCCTTAGTGTTTATGGACCAAAAAGGGGTGGGGCTTGCCCAGGAGTCAGGGTAAATTCTCCAGCTGCCATCTAGTCTGTTTTGAAATAAGACTTGAATCCCAAGTTTGACCTTGGAAGATACCCAGGTTTTAAGATAAAAATGAAGCCTTCCTATTTTCAGTGATGATCAAGCAGCCACCATCAGTCACAGAATATATTTACATTAAAATACATATTTAAAAGCAAATATTACTCTCAGGATGATAATTTAGAGAGCAATCTGCAATGTGTAACTGTTTAAGGTCAGGTGTGGGCCTACAAAAGAAAAATACTTTTGAGCATTTCTTGATACTTAGCCCATTCTTCATAGTACTTCACTTCTGGTCACAAGCAAGGCATGTGTAAAAATGCTTTCCATTAACTATTTTAAAAGTTCTGCCTTCAGATTACTGCTGACCTCTCTCTTAGCCTCTCTTTGATTTTGTCCATTATGGTACAGACCTAGGAAACCTCTTCCTTTTCTGGGTACTGACATTGGTTAGGAGGCAATATTGTCACTTTTTAAAGTAAATTGCTTTATAAACTTGAAATCCTAAAGCTTAGCCCTGAGCAAGAGGGTCAGAAAGAGTTCCTGGGAAGCACAGCACAGGCATTCGGAGGACACACATATAGTACAAGTAATACAGTAAGATCTTGTACCCAGAGATATCTTAACACAAATTTGAATGAAGAAAACCCTGATGCAGCATACAGTAACAGATAAAACATCGCAAAGGCAGCTAGTATAACAAAATTGGTCAAATTCATATTAATATGTATTCAGCTGTATAACATGCAATTATAATAATTAGACACTGAACAAGATATAGTGTCTCTCTTCTTAAAGCTTGCATTCTAATGGGAATGACTTCTAGCTACAAATTACATGAAACATGGTACAATACAGTAAGCACTACAAAACCGAATAAAAGCCAAGTGATGTGGAATGCAGTGTAAGTAGCTCAGGGAAGTTTTGAAGATAGTTGAATTTTCTTTAAATCACAGCTTCCCTAGCTAATAGCTGAGAAAACCAACACGCGTGGCATTAATTGTGCATGTCTTAGTACAATGGGTTGGTTAATATTTCTTCATTGGATTGATGAGATGATTAAACAAAATAGTATATAAAAACACCTAGTACTTTGTTGGGTACACAGGAAATATTCCATTAAACTAGAACTCTTCCATCTGTGTAGAAACTATTGTGACCTGTAAAGACGGGGAAATCTCAATAGAGAAGGAAGGGGATTTTTTAATGATAAGTGAGTTCAGTGTTCAAAAAAGAAACTGAATTGTGTTGCAAGAGATTCCACATAGAAACTACAGTAAGAACAAACACATAAAGTAGAAGGTGCACAAGTTGAAGAGTACAAACTGGTCCGAGAAAAAAAATGTTTTGTAAGTAAGCCTGTCGTGGAAACACTTGAATGTAATACTAAACCATCTGGATGTGATTCTGTTGATAATGAGGAATCCCTGAAAGTTTAGTCTATGGCAATTCTGAAAGAATACTTGTAAGAAAACATATTCTTTTGTTAAAAATATTAGAGAAATTCTGTATATGCAAAGCTGTTTAGAAATTTCTCATATACGCTAACACAGTAACAACAAAAAGTAAATCCTATTCAACTTTATTCAAGCCAGATTTTATAAACTTACTTACTAAACAAACTCTTCCATCTCTGTTTCCCTGAATATAGCACCTACTAAAAACCCTTATTTGGGGTGTCATTGGAATGTACTTAGAAATAGGTGGTCTAAATTCTGCTTTAAGAAGACAATTCTGGCAGAACTCTCAGTTGGAAGAGGAGATTTTGGATGCTAGGAGCCCATTAAAATAGCTCCCTTGCAAGCTAATATGTGAACGACTTAGATTTAGAAATGAAATTGAGAGAAAGGCATGAATCAGAGGCAACAACCCTTGGCATATGATTGACTATATAAAGAGTAAAAAATGTGCCAGACCCAATAGAGACTCTAAAATGTTAAGCTCAAAAGACTGTATGACAGGAGGTATCTATAATCAAAATTGGAAACTCTAAAGGGAGACCAAGATTTGGAGTAAAAGGAATGAGCCTGGAAGTGCTCAGCTTTAGGGCCTGCTCTGGAACTGTATAGCGGGCAGCTGAGGATTTCACTTCATATCAACCAAACGTAATTGAAAACCCAGCAGGTGCCAGGTTCAGGACTACATGTGCAGGACCAAAAGATGAATAAGGCACTATCTCTGCTCTTGGGGTCTTAGATTTTCTGGACTCACTCCCGCATTACAGCAGACCCAGAAAGCTTTCAGGGGGAAATCTGGGACTTGGTCAGGTGTCCCCATCAGATATCCTTGAGAGACCCAACTTTCAAAGAAGGACACCATCCCTACCTCACACTGGGCAGTCTATCAAAGCACATGGCTTTGTCCTTTTGTTGCTACACAAAATTTGGGCATTCCAGTCTGTTTCAGAAAATAAAATTTTGAGTTCTTTGCAGCCCACTTCTCTTGGAATGTTTGGTATAGAACAATATTTCATGGAGAATTGCTTGAAGCATAGGGAAATCATTCCTTAAGATCAGAGTTTTTATTGTGTTATATTATATTATATTAGGCATTAGGAGTTCCTATGGAGAAGAGTCAGGGAGCATCTGAGAAAGCAAAATAGAGTCTATGACAGACATTTCATGCTCGGTAAATATCCACACACTTCCAGATATTTCAGAGACTTCTCGTTAGGTTGAGACTTCAGTTATGAAAATATCTAATAGACTATGAGCTGAAGTGATATGTATCACTTTGGGGCTAAGGCAGGAAAACACTTCTGCCTTATTTTAAGCTCTCTTTTCATCTGCCTTGGGTACCCCAAGGTTACATGTAATGAGTGCTATAGCTTAAACATGGAGGTTGTTAGCCTGACCAACTTTGGACTTTATGTGTGTAACAAGCTTTGGTTTGGTAAAGCCACTGAGAATTCAGATTTAACGTTTGGTCTGTTTGTTTTGGTTTTGGGTTTTTGGGGGGTGGGCAACACAGTGGGATTAATACAGAGCCCAGGTGGAGAGAAAATCTCCATTGAGTTAGGGTTTTCTCATGTTGGACTTCTGTATAAAACTCGTTAATGAAAAATGTTCAGCAGATGAAAATTTTAGAAATCCAGGGCTCTACAATATATCTATGTCATTTTCATGTCAGTTGAAACCAGCAGAAAATTACATATCTAGGCCATATTCTATAGGAGAATTATTTTTACTGATTTGCTTTCTCATGTTATACATGAGCATAACGGAACTCACAATTCTATTCATTATACGGATATTATTGATTTTATTGCCCACCATGTCAGACAGAGTTTATGAGACCTATTGCAAGAATGCTTCCCAGATCTCAGAATTGGTAAGAACTAGGTTTCTCCACAGAAACTGTTACAGTTTTAACAGAAATAATTTTGGAAAAAAATAGGATAGAAAATGGAAGATGGGACATTACCAAAGGGGTTCTTTGTTGGCAAAACATAAATAAAAAATAAAAAGAATATACGTAAATAAGGTTCTTCAGGTTTCACATAAAATTACACAAGTTTATACTAGCAAACGTATTGCTCATAAATTGATAAGAAAAAAATTGGGAGTCAGGGTTTAGACTTATTTAGGTCATTGGACTGGCAAACATATTTCACTATGGACTCTATTAGTCAACATTTGGATCATTCTTTTCAATAAAGAATGTCAAACTGTAAGAGGAAAATTAATAAAGTTAGTTATTAGAGTCACTCAGCCAACATGTTGAAGAATCTGGAAAATTTCTCATATGAATAATGGCGAAGACTCAAATAATAATTAGTTTGGGTAAGAAAAGATTGATTGCGGTCTTTGGAGGAGTACATGAATGTGTTTCATAAGGGGGAGTGGGGTCTGCATAGTTCCTGACTTCACATATTTAATGAGCTGCTACGTCTTAGGTGGAAACACATAAAACTGCCCTCTTTGTAAATCAAAGAGGGCTGGATATTGATAATTTCATATGGCTCCATCTAACAGACTAGGAAATACAGTCATCTCTGAATTATTTATTAGGGCAGAACTTGGGACAGCAGTTAGAATTGATAAAAGTTAGAATTTTAGGCAAAAATAAGATAGAAATTCTATCTAGATTTGTTCAAAAGTAGAAATATAGGTGAAATATTAGGTTCTAAAGGTGAGTTCTATCAGAGAATTCATGTAAGAGTTCCATGCTTTGATTCTGAGATTGGCTATGTCATCTTTCATTACAGCTTTTATTTCTACTAATCTAATATTCTACATGTTTTAAAACATTCAGGGCTTCCCTGGTGGCGCAGTGGTTGAGAACCTGCCTGCCGATGCAGGGGATGCGGGTTCGAGCCCTGGTCTGGGAGGATCCCACATGCCACGGAGCAACTAGGCCCGTGAGCCACAGCCACTGAGCCTGCGCGTCTGGAGCCTGTGCTCCGCAACGAGAGGCCACGACAGTGAGAGGCCCGCGCACCGCGATGAAGAGTGGCCCCGCTTGCCACAACTGGAGAAAGCCCTCGCACAGAAACGAAGACCCAACACAGCCAAGAATGAATAAATAAATAAATAATAATTTTTAAAAAAAAACAAAAAACATTCAAATAAAGATGTTGGTTTTCTCAAATTACACACAGGGCCGTCTTCGTGGGCATACAACCTGCTTACTAAGGCCCCATCCATGTGCTACTGTGATCATTCTGAAATTCTTAGTAAATTTTGAACAGAGGAATCTACATTTTCATTTGGCACTGGACCTTGAAAATTGTGTAACCAATCTTGAATACACAGTCTTCTTCAATTTGCATGAAGATTAACAAGATAAATGTACATTAATTCTAGGCCATCAAAAGCTAGTGTATCACTTTTAAATTACAATTGGGAATTGTCCTTGTATAACAAAATGTATTGCTCCAAAGATCATTTTGTAGTAACTGTTAAATAGTGTATGTCTATGTGCATTTGGGAAACTGAAAAATCTCTAAAGGAGCTTTGGTGTTCTATGCATCAATTAACCATAGGATGTTTCCAAAGGTATAAATAGAAATAATAATGGAAGAACATTTTGAAGAGGCAAAACACAAATCTATGACAATTCTATTTCTTGAAAATCGGTATTCTTGAAACAAAGAATAAACGAACAGCAGGAAAATGCACCACTATTATGGTCACAGCTTCTAGGCAACCCATTAAAATGAAAACCAGGCATAGATAGCAACAGATGCATCTACCACCAAAAAAAAGTTAAATTAAATCAGTGAAAAATTTCAAATGAGGTAACTGTTCAATGAAAAGGAAAAAGAAAAAAAATCACATCTGCTTGTTTCTGTATTCTGGGGTTTGTAATTTGGTTCTCGAAACTGGTCCATATGCAAATGTTCTGACTGTCATCAATGAAAAGTTAACTTTTGTAACTAATGTTAAATACACAAAAGAAATGTTGATTTGGTTAATTTTTAGGAAAACATATCCTTCTAGTTATTAGTTATGATTTTACTATTATGACTTAGAGATTAGTAAATACTGGCTTCTTTATTCAGTTAAGATTGTAGCCAAAGAGTCGTGTGATCTTTGTTTTTAAAAATTTGAAAGGAACTTTTCCTCACTGTATCTCAAAGATTTTATTACTCAAGAATGTTCTGTTTCTTAAGTACTGATAGAATTTTTTAATGTATTGATTTATGTACTATATCTTTCGTGCAAGATTTTTCTTTAATTTATCTTCCATATACAAATAATTCATTCTGTTAAACTTATTTTCAGTTCAACATTCTAGAAATGAAACCGTATTTTTTACTTAAACTTATTCTACAGAGGAAATACAGCAGTTATCCTAATTTTAATAAATGCTGAAAGCTTTGTAAAATTTTTCTTTGTGTACTAAATGATTTTTGGCCCATACCCAGCAACTGTGATGAATGTAGTAATGAAATAACATTTTGAAAGCAGACCTGATACATTAAGTATTTGTTGAGCTTCTATCATAGGCTCAGTATTGTGCTTTCTCTATACTGTTTTTCTGTGACAGTCATGCTGTTATCTTTATATAATTAAAAGCAGAGATGTGGAGTTTAAAAAAAAAAATCACATCTTTTTACATGGTGATGAAACACGAAAGATTCTGCTAAAAGTTTATGTTGAAAATTAAGATATAAGTAAAGCAATCTATGTGCACTCATCCAATAAGGAGAAAAGAATGAATTGGTGGATCAATGCCAATCTTAATTTTGAAATTCTCAAAAAGAAGAAAATTAAGATTGTGCTTGATAAGATTCTCTGTAATACAGCAAACAATCCAGCCAAAACTCTAGAAAAAAAGAACAAAGTATATTCATTTTAAAAGTAAGTGGTACGTTTCTGTTTTTTGAAATGCATAACATGGGTTTTTTCCCTACTTTAGTGACCACTTGACTTGGAATACTTAAATTCTGGTGAATGTTTTAGAAATGTTAATGAGTAAAATTCATAGACATTTAAGAACAAACTGTCAAATTATCCGTTACATCGCTAATATTAAAATAATAGCACAAGCAGTCCACTAATAACCAAAAAGCTCAAGTGATTACAGAGTATTAAGACTAGATGGAGCCAGATCTAAATAGAAATTGCCAGAACCATCAGAAAGAAATCTGAAGCCTCCTCAACTCAAGAAAGATTTCTGAACCCTTCAGAATAGGATTGGGAGGGTGGCTGTGATGGAACTTGAATCCAAGTATCCTCCTCTGGGCTTCACTGTCAAGGAAAGGGATTAAGGAGGGCACTTTTCAAAAAATTTACATTTGTGAAATTGGTGTTTAGAAGAGAGTCTGTGAAATACTGTTATTTCTTTGGAGTCAGAATTTAAGAAATTAGTTAGTATTATGCCCCTTTCCTTTCCTGCTAGCTTTCACTATTTTCTCTCTCTTCGTGTTTTGCTCCTCAGACCTCAGACGTGTTGTGGCTATAAAGTCCCTTGATCTATCTTTTACTAACTTTTTCATTTTTTTCTCCAGTAAGGCTGCACTTTTGGTTCTCTAACGACCTGTAGCTTCTGATCTGATCAAAAATAAAGGTGATGGTGGAGCATGTGACTAGGATGGCTCCCAATGGATTTAGATAAAGTGATGGCCACTGAACTGTGGACATTTGACCCTGAGAACATCAGAGATTTCTAAGGGGGCTTTTTATGGGCTAGTATTGGAGGGTCACTTGTAGCAAACTGGTTTTTCTTAAGTTGTATTGAATCTTTCTGCACATCTATTCTTCCATTCTAACTTCCTTCCAAACTTAAACTTACCAAAATAATAAATATGAAACCATTTATATTATTCAAAATAATCTATCTTTACTAATGTGCATATCAGAATTCATTATGGTTATAGTCAATCTATTACTTTCTATTAAAACTACTATTTTATATTCCATTTTTCTTTTTAATGTTATTTCATATAAACAATATTTTATATCCATCAAGATGAGCCACAGAGCTGTGAATTCAAATAGGCTTTCAGTATTGAAATTCTTTCTTTGTAAAATTGTTTTACTTTTTGACCCCTTTCACCCACTTCTCCCACCCCACAACCTCTGACCACCAATCTGTTCTCTGTATCTATGAACTTGGTGTTTTTTGTTTTTATTTTTTAATTGATTTTTTATGTTGTTGTGACCATGAATTACATTTTAGTAAAGGAGAACAGGGTGATGATTTCTGAAAGTCCAGGGGAGTAGGGTCTGAAAAGAGCTTTCTGGAGTCCCCTGGCTGTCTGCTTCCAGAGGTTGCTTTCCTGATATTGCCAACTTCTGGAACTCTTGCTCTGGCTTCATTTTAAAGCCTTGAGCACAATTAAGTGTCTTCTCCTGACCTGCATTTGTACCACCACGAGGTTCCTTTGTAACCTTGAAACGTGCAGTGTGACCAATCGTTGGCTGCCAAAACAAATAAACTTTGAGAATTCTTCTCTCTGACCTCCCATACTAAAACATAATGCATGGCCACTTGTTTAATAGAGAGAAAGTTTATCAACCTGATCACTTTCCAAACACAACTTTTCTTTCTTTACTTAATGGAGTCACGTAGAGGTACTCCATACAAGCCCTTCTGCTTGCTCCCATGGGGACTGTCATATAAAATTACATTACGATAAAAGCAGGTAGAGTAAATGCTTGTTAAAGTAATTTACAACAACTACTGTCCTTGAGTGAAACAGGGTGTTTGGAGTGTACTTGATTTACAACGTTGTGTTAGTTTCAGGTGTACAGCAAAGTGAATCAGTTATACATATACATATATCCACTCTTTTTTAAGATTCTTTCCCATATAGGCCATTACAGAGTACTGAGTAGAGTTCCCTGTGCTATACAGTAGGTCCTTATTAGTTATCTATTTTATACATAGTAGTGTGTATATGTCAATCCCAATCTCCCAATTAATCTCAAACAAGCTATAAATCTAATAGTATAGAGAAACCAGTATAGATATCTCAGACTGTTCCTCCCAGCCCATAAAATTTATCACTGCGATACAGAGATGGAAATGAAGTCATTGGGAAGGTAGATCCTTTGCTAATAATTATTTTTTTTCCTTTAAGAAAATACAAGAAACAGTCTGAGATGTCTATACTAGTTTCTCTGTACTATTAGATTTAATAGCTTGTTTGGTTGAACAAATTTTCAGTGTGGAATAGAAGAAACAGAAAATAACACATTATGTTTGAAAACACTGGTATTCTGTAAACACAACCTCAGTATATAAGTAGTTCTTTCTAGATAGAAAATGGAAATAGTCCATTTCTAAAATCATCTATATTTTTCTAAAGATAAAAAATTCTACTACTGTTGATAATTGCCAAAGGCAAACAGGTTGCAATCATTCTAATTACCTATATTTCTGCCTTGTAGCATGTTTTGTAGATAACTGTAATGCACCACTATCAGAATAGCATATTGTTATTAAATGTTAATGCAGAATTCTAAATTTTCTCTCATTTCTAGAAAAGCAAACTTACTGATAATAAATTGCACGTACAGAGAACTTTTATCTGCTTTAATGAATTGAGAAATCTAGCCTATTAAGACATCAAGACGTGATTATTTAAATGATTTAATTATAGCTCATGTTTTTCTACCGATAATGTTACTAATTATGTTTTCATAAACAAATCCTAACAAAATAATTAAAATCCAAATGTTTAACATGAAAATCCAATCTCATTTGCAGCTCAAATAAATAATTCAAGTGTAATTTATTCATTTGTAATTGATTCTGATTTGTGTAGTTTGTTAAAATAAATCAATATCTGACTTAGACCTATTGATAAATTCTATCATTCCAAGTATTTTGCTGTGAAAATACTAATTGCATGAAACATTAAAAATATTGAGAAATATTTCTTATGTGATGATTTATGTTGTTGTGCCTTTCCTGATCTAATAAATTTAAGTATACAGTTTTCAGATTTGTACACAAAGAAAAAAATAATCAGAGTGGAAAATATGTAGCAATCTCATGAATATGAAGGAAGAGTTCAGATAGGACCTTTCTGTTGTACGTGTCTAGGCAAAGCTTTATTCTAAAAAAGAAAAACAATGCCGATGACTTTATGACTTGAAAATCTTCAAGATTTTGGTAGATTAGATCATTTGGGGCAGTTGTTCACTCTCTCCCCCATCTCCATCCCTGGGCGGGGGATTGAGGGTGGGAAGGGATGTACTTCTCACTATTTGCCTTTGGTCTTTGCTGTATGACTTTGCTTTGGCCAAAGGCTTATCTTAGAGGCTCTACTGCAGCAGCAGCTTGGTATGTTTTTGCACAGGTGGGTTTGAACTCCTGACTTCTGTCATAACAATAACATGCTTCTGGTTCTGTGATCTGAGAAAGATGACCAACATGTGCAACTGATCTGGACTTTGAGCAAAACCCAGCCCAGCCCAGCAGAGACCAGCTGAGTCACAGCTGACCACAGATGCATGAACAAGTAAAAAAAGATACTTATTGATGTATTTCACTAAGTTTTACTTGGTTTTTAAACACAAAATTATCATGGCAATAGCTTGACTGCTTCCAAGGTGTCACTGTCCAACATTTCTGTTATTCAGTCATCACATCTATTATGGACACATCATAATTTAAAAAAAATAAGTTATAACTATATTCTAATTGAAGTAAATGGTACCACAGTATTTTATCAAATATCCTCTCCTTCATTTCATATTCAATCTCAGTTGAATAGCTTCTAGGTTCCTGGAACTGGGACAAATTCTCTGAAGCTAGATCAGAAATCTTACTATAAAGCTTATAAAATGAATTCCTTTACCTTTTTATTATGACAATGTTTTACTACAAGTAGGTACGGTCTTATTCAGTTTTGTATGCCCACTACTTAGGAAATCTCCTGATCCATAATGCAGCCTCAATAATATTTGTTGAATAAAGTAAAGAGACATGGTCAGACTCCCTTCCCTTATTTGATGAGAAGCAGACTAGTTCATAAATGCAATACACGTTGTTTCTCATCAACATCCTCGTTTAAATCATTTTGTGTGCTCCCTGTATCTATTATTATGCCTGACACCTAGTGGATACTAAACCGCTTTATTCAGTGAATAAATGAGTGGACAAATGAGCAAAATAGTACAGGAATTTTAAAATTATAATCCAAGACTGAAAGCATATTATTTGTAAGTAGAATGATATTAAATAGTTACTGTTAGTATTTGATCATTAGGAAGATTCACTTTTCTGTTTCATTTAAATTTTACATATAGTGATCAATTTAACTATAAATTTCATTCATTTGTTCAATAGATATATATTGAACATTGTTTATGTTCCCATGCTCTCTGCTAGACACAATGAGGAAATACAAGTATGGCCCATAACATAATGGAGATGGTAGTCAAAAGGCATCACAAGCGGCATTAAGCATAAAGGTTTATTTTAAATGGATAACTCCTTGGATATTTTCCCTTGTTACAAATCCAAGAAGTGCATTTGTATGTTGAGATGCAATACATTCTTAAAATACCAGAAAAAGAGGTATTTTTAAGGTTGGGTAAAAGGTGACACTATAATGAATTAGCACAGAAACAGGAAAAAGCCACTAGTCATGAGAGTATTTGTGAAACAGACATAGAAAGTTAGTCTTCTAATAAAGTTATGGTGTCCTTGGATGACATATAATAATTTTGCTATTCAACTTTTGTCAATGAAAAAACACAATACAGTCAAAACTATATACTTCATAATTGAAGTATATAAATAACTCACTTTGAAATGTCTGAGGCATGCTTCACATTTTTTTAAATGGGAAATTATGAAATTTAAACTCTGTACCTATTTTAATGGGCGCAAATCAAATATTTTGAAAACCCTTAAGAATTAGGTCTCATTTCAACATCTATTAAGTGCCTTAAGAACATTTATTGTCTAGAAATTTTAACTGCTCTTCTGATAATGTGATTCTTCTACAAAAATCTTGAGAAGATTTTCTTATCATTAAATTAAAAATGAATGTGCACAATAGGAAGTCACTAGGATATAGTAAATATCTTGGTTTGTTATATATACCTAATAAATTCAAGTTACTCTTTTATAGTTAAAAGCTGACAAGCTCATTTGCTTTTATAAGATAAAAAGAAAAGGAGCATTAAAGGAAGTTAAATTAGATTTTACCATCTGTTTAATGAGTTTCAGGCCTGGT
This sequence comes from Eschrichtius robustus, assembly GCF_028021215.1. Lineage (NCBI taxonomy): Eukaryota > Metazoa > Chordata > Mammalia > Artiodactyla > Eschrichtiidae > Eschrichtius > Eschrichtius robustus. The sequence goes on along the minus strand of NC_090841.1, from coordinate 64,029,806 downwards.
TTGATAATATATTTCCAGATATAAAATTTCAAAATGATCATTTTCAGAAATAGTAACTGACCTGCCTTGTATAAAGGTATATAAATGCCTATTCAAACTCATTACTATAAAACTCGTGATTTGTTTTATTTCTAATGAAACCAATTAAGTTTCCACCACATCAATGTGAAACACATAATAGATGCAGAACTTATATTCATAGGACTTATCACGTTTCTTACAGTTATTACAATTCATATTTTCATTTTATCGTAGGACTTTTACTTGGTTTAGTTTTTAATAAATCTTTATACAGTATTTATTTCACTTCTTCAATATTCTGTGCCTAAGAAACTTTCCCAATGGTCCTCAGTGACCATATTCCTCTCATAAGTCAGCCTACTTTCAAGGTGCACTCAACTGCTTCAAAACCATAGGGGGCCATCTGGTTAAGTGCTGCTGAATTGCAAGAAATATATCCAGAAACTGTTCTGCTCTGACGAATTACGTCTTCAAGGCACATTCATAAAATGACATTCAAGTGATTATGGAGTACATTTATTGAGTCTGCAAAGCATTATGGACCCATAATAACGCCTGCAGAAAGCTGAGAATATGCATGAGCCACTCATATGGCAAAAGAGTGCTACAGAAGATCATTAGATGGATCCTTTTTTGCATGCCAAACTTTGGGGTATTTGGAATCAAGTTGTGACAGTTGCCAGGAGAGGACGGCACATGGCCCAGAAAATCGTGAATAACAAGGGGAAAAGCTGGGTTGTTTGATTGGGAAGTGTTATGAACTACTATAACCCTAGGTTCCCAGAATTCAATGAGGGTGGTAGAACTATGAACCTGAATCAATATCCAGAAAAAGCTAGAGGAGGAGCTTCTCTGCAACATTTAATCAGAGCAAAAAGATCGGCCAAGTCCAAACAGAAAAATCAGCCAAGTTTGCGAGATATGGTTCAAAACACTAAAATCAGACTAACCAAGATATTTGGGTACAGAAAAATTTGATTTTTTTTTTTCTTCTCTAAAGAAGCGCTCTCGTAAGTCAGTTGCAGAGTGCGAGGAAGAACACAGGAATACACGCGCCCTTCTTTGGGGGAAACTGAGACATGGTGGATGACTTATGAGATACAGAAAAAAAGAGAATTTTTTTCCAAGTAAAAGTTAACAATAATGTGTTTTTCTTAAAAAAAATAGAATGGAAGAACTAGAAGTAAGAAAGAACCTGAGCTACTGAAGAACTGAAACAACGAGTGTGTATGTAGGGAGGGTAGATGTAACATTAGTGTAAGAAGGGGAGGAATTAGCTAATAAGGTTTGAGACATGGAAGACCAGATGATACAGCTCCACATAAAACATGATGCAGAGTTTGTCTTTAGTTTTTAAAATTACATTTATGTTTATCAGAGTAATAAATATATTTAGTAAAACACAAGTAGTGCCAAAATGTCTATTTAAAAGAAAAAAAAAAAAGCACTTCTACTCCCAAAGGCACTTTATAGACCATGTTTCCTGCTCCTGGGGAAAGTAATAATCAACCTGACTGATTGTTCTAGCATTAACCTTACATGTCTAAACCTGTATTAAATTGGCCTTTATTTTCTGTTTCTTACTATCAATTCTTGGCAATATTTATTGATTTTCTGTTATACCACCACATCCCACTTTCCTTTTTCCCATACAACTAATTTAAGTTTAGCAAAGTTGTCACAACAGTAATAGTTTTATCTACAAATATTTTATTCAGTTCAGGGAAATAGTGCACTATGATTGTATATCTTTTCATATAAAGGTTTTTGCTTTCCTATAATCTACAATTGCCATGGTCTCTATCAATTTGCATAATCTGCCTTGTATCTATCCAATTTTTTCCTTAAACGCTCTAGCAAATCTGTCAAATGTTTTTTTTTCATACATTCCAACACCTTAAAAAATTAGCAATTTTTGTTTTCTTTTTGGCTTGCAAAATTCCTTCCCACAGTCTTCCTTTTCCCTAATCTGATGTACTCAACAGCATGTTGCCTGGACCCCATATCTTCTCATTTCTTTTTTTTTTTTTTTTAATTATTGAATCCATTTTTTTTTTTTTTTTTTTAATCTACTTTATTTATTTATTTATTTATTTTTTTGGCTGTGTTGGGTCTTCGGTTCGTGCGAGGGCTTTCTCTAGTTGCGGCAAGCGGGGGCCACTCTTCATGGCGGCGCGGGGGCCGCTCTTCACCGCGGTGGGCGGGCCTTTCACTATCGCGGCCCCTCCCGTTGCGGGGCACAGGCTCCAGACGCGCAGGCTCAGTAGTTGTGGCTCACGGGCCCAGCTGCTCCGTGGCATGTGGGATCTTCCCAGACCAGGGCTCGAACCCGTGTCCCCTGCATTAGCAGGCAGATTCTCGACCACTGCGCCACCAGGGAAGCCCCTCTTCTCATTTCTTGATCACTCTTTGCCAACAGCTTTACACAGAAGGTTTATAAAATATAAATTTGTGTATTCTTATCTGAAAAGCTTTTTAATCTATCCTCATACTTGATTTCCATTTTAGCTATGTATAGAATTTCAGGTCAGAAATCAGTTGCCTCATGATTTGAAGGTACTGCTTTTCCATTTTCTTCTAGTACTCCTGTCAGTAAGAAACTACAAATCTGATCCCCATTCTTTGTATGCATCTGTATGTATTTTGTTTGGTTTGTTTCTTTCACTGGAAGGTTTTAATATCTTCTCTTCAATATTCATAAATTTCATCATTATTGTTGTGTGTGGTGTGTGTGTGTGTGTTCATTCATTGTAATGGTCATTTGGTGGGCTCAATCTGGAGTCAAGACTCTTCATTTCTGAAAAAAGTGATTTATTATTTATATGATAAACTCCTTCTCTCTATTAGTTTGGTTCTTTTCCCTGAAATTCTTATTACAAGGATCTCCTAGAGGAAAATTCTAACATCTCATCATTTTACTATTTCCTTCTCTCTTTTTTGTGTTATTATTTTATAGAATATTTTTTGACTATATCTTGAAAACCCTTCTATTGAATTTTAAATTTTTATATATTTTCAATTTTTGAAGTTCCTTCTTATTCTTTCATTAATTTTTTAGAAGCAATATGTTAGTATTTTTTTAAGATACAATCTATTCTCTCATTGTTTGGAGGATATTCATATAGCTTTGTGTATTTTCTTCTTCATACTCATCTATATTTTCCCATTTCTTTTTTTCTGTTATATTTATTTTTTTCCCATTTTACTTCAATGCACAGTGATCTTTGATTGTCCGTTGATATTGGGCATCAGAAGCCACCTGGAAATTACTGTATATATATATATATATATATATAGGGTATAATAGAGGATTTCACCACCATTCAATTAGATGATAAATTGACTTCTCAATGGGTATAAGCCCAATCAGTATGTGGAATGACTTGTTCTAGAATTGATCAGTTTCTTCAAAGAAGAGTCATCTAATATTCTACATGAGTAGCTGGTACCTGAGTGCTAGCATTCTGAAAACAAGCAGGTCAGTATGTGACTTTTCACTTAGTTCCCCTATTTCCTGTCTTGTGGTTCATTCTGTTCTATATTCCAGCGAAAAAAGTTATAAGCCAGGAATCTTCCTATTACAGTCCCCCCCCCCCAGAAAACACCTTTAGACAGCAAGGGAGAAAAAGGAGTTATTTCCACTTTTTGAATATTACAAATAATGCTGCTGTCAACATTCATGCACAAAGTTGTACAAAGGTACAATTTTTCTTGTACAAATGTACAAAATTAAGAACAGATTTTTTGTACAAATGTACAAAAAAATCACCTAAATAAAAACTATAAAAGTTTTAGTGTCCAACATCCTTTCAATATGTTTGACAAACAGAAAACCTGCTGGATAAATGGCTCAAATCTTAATAAGTAATAATGATGTGGCAGCATCAGAGTAAATATCAAGTCAAATATTTACCCAACATCAAACAGCTACATACTCTTTAAATAATAGAAAATAAGTGACCAGTGGCCAACCCAAACCCCATTACTTTCAAAAAGAGTTTTGAAACTTGCATTGCCAGTTGATTGTCCACTAATTTAAAAGGTTGGTTTTATGCTGACCACTGATTGCTTTAATGAAATGGCCAAGAGTGAAGTCAATGCCTTATACCACATATTCCAGAAAGCAACCTTCCCTTGACTTTACTCAGACCAAACTAACTGCTAAATTAGATGACCATTCAATGTTATTGAGTGCATTTCAAATACCTTCTTCTGAACCAAAAACTAAACAGGCTTTGGTCACTACTGCATTGCTAATACAAAATCAAGAAGTGACTGTCTTTCTGGAATATTAATAAAGTAGGCTTGGGGGCGTGATATTAGTGTGTAGTGGAGATCAGGAGGAAGGAGTCAGGGTGCCGTAGTGATTCCCTAAGCAAGGAAATGAGTTGGTAGAAGTGGAAGAAGCTCATAGTCAGCTGACACCCCATGGTCAAATAGTTTGCAATCAGGAATTGACCAACTGGCTCTTTGTCAGAGTTATAAGCTATTAACAACAGGAAACGTCTTCCTAAATGCATTTCGTAGTAGGTGATTTAATGAGAAAAGCTTGGACGGTTTTCATAATTCAGAAATTTTGAGATACTAATATCTTTTTTAAATTCTGTGTCATTTTTTTTTGTATTTATAAACACTAACCATCCATTGAGATTTCAATTAGAATCTCTTCTTAACCCACCATAGCTATTAAGTCACTGTTTATCATATTGGTATCCTAGGAACAGAATGAGATAAAAGAAAAGAGGCAATTTCACATAGTTTTCCCTACATAAAATAAGAAAGTCTCTCATCTCTTCTTGAACCCATAGGTTGCGATTCCTGAAATACACATTATAAAATATCTATGTATTTTGTGGTTTTAAGCAAATGGTTATGATGATTGCTCTTTCTCACATTTAAAAATCAAATTTATTTTCTACATGAAGACATTTTTCTAAAGAAGTTTAGTCTCTCTATAAAAATGAATACTTGATAGAAACCGGTAATATCTTATATGTATTGGAATTGTTTGAAGAAATAAAACGTTATTTAAATCTACTACTTTTAACAACACTGTAACATTTATTGGTCTTGCAATAAAAGAATTATAGAAAATTGCTGTGATATTACTTTTTATGTTTCATACTGAAAGTAGGTAAAGTAATTTCTAAGCAGTGGGTCATTACCGTCCACAAATAACAGTGCTCAGCAGTTAGGATTTTAACCGCTGACATCATTTTCTTTGAAAAATGATAGATGTTATTTAATGCTTAAAGATAAATTGCTGCATAACTGTGACTTTTTTGTTGACAGCTTTGCCCTAAACAAACTTAGTCAATATGAACGAGAAGTTTCAAAATAAGTTTGTTAGGAGAGACAATCTGAATTAAAATGCTCATACATTTCCTCTGTCAGATGTACTAAGCGGAATCAAGTGCTGTTTCCTATCTATTATCGAAGGGCAATTCAGGCTGATGCAAACATCTAAGAAAGTTCATGTTAACCTTTTAAAATTCCGTCCTTTACACAGTTCCTCACTGGAGGGCTAATAGCTACCCTGTATTTATCACAGGTCGTTTTCAAAGGTACAAGCAATGTCCACCTTAAGCACAGGTTTTGGAATGTAGGAAACTGCAGGAATGTATCTCTGAGGGTTTGCACGGTGGCTTATCTAGAGAAAGATGCCAAAATCACAGATGGAGGGGAGCCGGGAATGACTTCCCTCTTTTTTCCAAGGTCCCTGTTCCCAGTTCAGAAGGACTTGCAGAGACAGTGAGGGGACTTCGAAGTACCTGAAATATTCCCTGAGGCCAAACTATAATCCATAGTTATCCATTTATATTGAATTTTCTTGGCATTTTTGTTCCTGGCAGGACTTAAAGATAGGGCTCGTCCTAAACAATTAAGTAAAATTAAAGCTGTTTTCGCTTTCTCTAGGAAGACTTGAAAAATCTTTTTTTTTAAATAAATTTATTTATCTTTATTTATTTTTGGCTGCGTTGGGTCTTCATTGCTGCACGCAGGGTTTCTCTAGTTGCGGCGAGCAGGGGTTACTCTTTGTTGCCGTGCACGGGCTTCTCACTGCAGTGGCTTCTCTTGTTGCAGAGCATGGGCTCTAGGTGCGCGGGCTTCATCAGTTGTGGCTCGTGGGCTCTAGAGCGCAGGCTCAGTAGTTGTGGCGCATGGGCTTAGTTGCTCCGTGGCATGTGGGATCTTCCTGGACCAGGGCTTGAACCCATGTCCCCTGCATTGGCAGGCAGATTCTTAACTACTGCACCACCAGGGAAGTCCCAAAAAATCTTATAAACTATTTTCTAATTAAAAATATTTATTTTGTCTAGTAGGTCTGCGTCTTTATTCCCGTCTTGCCCCCTAGGTTCTTCATGACCATTTTTTTTTTTTTTTTTTTTTTTTTTTTTTTTGGCCATCCTTGGTGTACTCTCAGGTGACAGGAGCTCAGGCTAACATTTCTACTTTGGTTTGACTACTTTGGTTCCTAGAGCTCCATAATATTCCCTAACACTGATGTGTGGCCACTGCCATCTCTCACCTACACCCTCAATATGCAGGGAAAATTGAAATATATAATTTACTTCACATATAAATTCCTATAATTTTCCTAGAGAAAAATTTAGCAATATTTATCAAAATACATAAAATTATTAATGAACAGATTCTTGGTTACAACATTTAGAAATTTATCACAAGAGAAAAAAGTTGCAAAAAGATTTATGTCTAGGGGATATACCTATTAATAGTCTTTATTATCGTGAAAATTGGAAATAACCTAAATATCTAACTCAAGGTGCTTGGATTAAATAAAATTATAGTCCTACCATATGATAGAATAATATTCAGGCACTAGCAACCATATTGCAGAATATTTAATTCTGTGAAAACAAATTTATGTGTTGTTAGGTGAGTAGTTTGGGACACAAAACCAAATGTACTCTTTGTTTTATTTTAAAAAGTCAAATGTATACATAAGTACAAAAAAGTCTAGAAGGCTTATTTCCTGAGGCTTGTTTGTTGTCTCAGAAGTGGTATAACATTTATTTTCTACTCTTTCTACTGGTAAAATTTTCTAAAATAATAAAATTTGGTTTATTATAATAGACACATAATTCTTCAGTAAGAAAAAGTTAATGTTACTAAATATCTTGTCTGTCCAAGATCAACTCTCTAAGTATCTGCAAGGTACCACATACATTAAATAAATGATTTCTCCATTCGTAGATTTGTACAGTACACATTTTTCATAAAATTCTGCTGTTTTATATTCTCTTCTAATTGTTTTAGTACAAATTCTAACAAGAAAGTAGCAATCTCATACAGTCTCAGAACTTGAATAGTATCTGTATACTGATGTTCCCAAATGTGCATTTCTAGTTCTAGGGTCGCCAGTGAACTCTGGGCATGCCTCTGGGATGTCTAACAGGCATCTCAAATTTAAGAGAACCATTCATTTATTAATTTCTGGTCAACTCCAACAACCAAACCCCAGATGCACTCCACTTCCAGAATTCCTTTTTTCACTTCATGACATTATCATTCCACCTGGTTATCTTCCTTATACTCTTTCTCTTGTCCCAATTTCCAATCCATCAACAATTCCTGATAACTCCTCTTGCCATATCGATCCAAATCCATCTGTTTCTCATATTATCCACTCTTCTTATTCTAGTCCAAATCAATTTCTACCCTTGCTCTTCAAGTCCATTTTCCATAGTAAAGCCAAAATTATCTTTATAAAACATAAATTAAATTGCATCATACTCTGCCTAAAGCCTTTAAGTGGCTTCCTTTCCCACTTAGGAGAAGACTGAAATGCCCTACCAGAGCCTACCAGTTTCCCCTTAATTCATCTTATGTTTTCTTCTCTTCTGTATTCATTCTGTTCCAGACACATGGCTTTCTCTTTGTTCTCTGAATACAATTAACCTACTCCTGCCACAAGTCCTTGACTGTATTATTTCCTCTGCTTCAAACACAGTTCTCCCAGATTTTCCTATGATTCCTTCTCCCTTTCCTATGATTCCTTGTCAATCAGTATCAACCCAGCAGCTCCCCAACTTGGAATGGCCTCCACTAGCTCTCTCTTCTTGAGTGCCTTTCCCTACCTCATCTGTTCTGTGTTCTTGATTTGTTCACATTTGTCAGCTACAGGCATTGTATTTTCCTTTTCCTTAGAATATAAATCCCATGAGAGCAGGGTTGTGTCTGCTTTGTTCACCCATGTAACCTCAGTGCCTTGTGCAGAACCAGGCCCATAGTGGGAATTCAATAAGTATTAGTGGAATATTTTGAATAAATTAATGATTAAGACATTTACAAAGTGGCATTTTCAAAGTAAAATCCCTACCCACTTGTTTAATGACTCTAACTGCAGAGGTTACAGGGTAGAAAATGAGGTGTGCTCAATGGCAGGCCTAGAAGGAAGATGTTTGGGGGCTAACATATGGAGACAGTTTTTGCAAATAAATGTGGCTGGCTTATTTCCATATACTTAGATACGGAAAAAAAGGACAAGAGGAACTTTTGCTTACCCCTATGATGAGAGATGGCATTTTTATAGTATACTGTATTGTCGACAAATGCATTTAATATCCATTACAATAAAAAACAAACTCCAAACACAAATAAGTGATCACTTAAATCTACAGATTAGATTCTGAAATATGTTCCTTCTTCTACTTCCTCCCTTGCTCCATACTTATTCCCAAATTAATAAATTCTCACTTATAGAAGACGATTTTCTGAAACTTTTCAGACCTGACCCTGTGGTGGGTCTTTTTAACTGCCCCTGGATATTACAGCACAGCAGCTGTTCCTGCTAGGACACACACATATGACCAGCAGTCAGAAGTCTGGCAAAGTCAAAAATTTCTCTTCATCTCCACGACAGCTGTCTTAGGAAAGAACATGTTCTAAGACACTAAAGTTGAATATTGTACAAAATATGACTTTCTGCTATCTTCTGTAAAAATCTAAATTTCAATCATATCATCCTAGTAGACTTTAAAAAGATAGACCTCAAAGGTAGCATTTTATTTCATATTCTCTTGTAACTCTGGAAGGAAACTTAAGCATGAATAATTGGAGATCTGCACACTAATATAAAGATGAAAGAATGGGACTCAATTTAACATGGGTGCTAAAAAAAAAAGTGGAATTATTTCCCTCTGCCACCTTGAAAAGGGTATGGCTTTGAAATCTATGAAGCAAGAAGGGGCAAATGGTATGCCAAATGGGCAACATATCAGTGAACCCTCCTGTGAAGAATTTTTAATAAACCCTACATTTTCAGTATCTACTTATTTCTTTGTGAATATGGTTTTTTTACATGTACTCTTTTGTATATAGCCACTCCATCCTTATTGCCTACAACAGGGTTTTCCATCTGTTTTTATAATATATATATGTGTGTGTGTGTATGTGTGTGTATACATACACCATTAAAACAGTTTGAACACACACCCACTCGACACATATTTATGTATTTCTAAACTATATGCATGTGCTATTGCACTGTTACATATTTTATATACCTTCCTACAACCAAAAAAAAAAAAAATTAAAAGAATGTGACAGAATAAATATACATTGAAGTTTTATATTTCCTTTCTGCCCTCCAGTGGCTCAGCTTGTGAACTCCCTGGGGAATGCTTACCCCACGTTGGAGACCACTAAGCTTTGCTGTCTCTCAGTGAGAGGAACCACTTCTTATTAAAGCTCTTTTGATGTGGTGATCCATTGTGCACTGGAGTTTTTGAATAATACGGATCTACATACCACATTATAGCCCATGATGCTGTGAGGTGCCACCTAGATGAAGGCATTTGTTCCTCCAGCTGCAGATGATATTGTTGGCTGCTGATGACTCAGAGCTGTGCTGACTCAGAGCTGAGTTAACACACCTACCTCCACCCCAGTAGCCCTCCTCCAATCACTGGTCAATGTGGGACAATGAAGACCCACCTCCTTGTTTCAACTCAGGACAACCTGAAAGAGGCCTCCCAGCTCCTGAGGTCCTACTGGGTTCAGGCGAGGCTTCTGTTAAAGCTACAACACAGTTCAGTTGCTCCCTCTGTGCTGTGCTCCTCCCTCCAGCCCCTTACTGACTGCAGGGCACCCTGCCGTGAACCTCCTGCACGCACATCTCTGTTTCAGAGTCTCTTTCCCGGGGAACTCCAACAAAAACATATATACATCGGCATATGCTTAGGAATCTAGTTTGTTTATGTGTCAAGTTCCTAACAGATTGCTTATTGGCCCACTGGAAATTTAAGACTTAAAAAATATCCTAAATTTTCCTGAATTCTCATTAGGGTCTCACTGAGTCCAGATTAATTTCACCTGGAGGTCTTCCTTGTTTTTTCTCATCATGGGGAAGCAAGGTTCCAAAAATTTGTCAGGAAGAGCGACTTCCGTCCTTCTGAGTGCCTGAGTGACAGTCACTGATGAGCTTATCATCCTGGCTTCTGAGGACAACAGGCTTTCTCCTTGATGACCTCAGCCATTCTGACCCGGGCTCTGGCCCAGCTTCTGCAGCTCACTGCTCCCTCCTACACTGTCACTTTAGCTCCTGCCCTCTTCCCAAGCAACTCAGTTCCAAGAAATGTCTCAGCACTTGCCCCGCTAGCAGCATAAGGCACCTATTTACACTACCTTGGAGGTGCCTCTTTGAGGGAACTGGTTTAACTCACTAGTAATTATGGCACCACTTTTCTCTTACACTTTTCCTAATGGAACTTATTTTTGATTCTGCTCTCCAGGGTGAAAGCTCTGTTTTCGCAATGTACTAGCTGTAGAAAGAGCAAAGTAGTCATTACTGCCTCCTGGAAAGGAGAAATCTATGGTGTTGGACACAAGCCCCCCTATCTTGCTTTGTTCAATATGTAGAGACTCCCATAAAAATGGAATCCTAAGAACTGGCCCCATATAAACTTAAGTTTTGCAGAACAATTATGAGAAGCATACCAACCACTCTGGAATAATATCAATAAAAACTCAGTACTATGTTTAGGTATAGATTCTGACATAGAATACTAGAAGTCAGTGTCAACTATCCATACAAAGTTTTGCTTAGAAAAAATTAAAATATATGCACATATAAATTGTTATAAAAAGACTAATAACTTAAAAAATAGCGCTTCTTACCCCAAACCCCAACAGATGCAGAATGGAAGGTGGTTTTTACAACATGTCATATAATATTTGGCTTTCATTAATCAAATAGTTTGATGAAATATTCCTTTGACAGATACCTTCATGCTTTACTTGCCATGTATTAAAAACAGCAGTATATACTCACTTAATTAAATCATATTACTAAAGATAAAACAAGTATTTCATAAACAACCATTAGGTAACATGTAAAAGGTGATACAGGAAATAAATACAAGAAATGCATGTGATTCATTTATGGCTTAACTTTTGTTGAAAACGCAGCAAAAACCTTCACAGCAAGGCTCAGAAAGTTGCCTGGAAGGTGACTTTGGCACCTTCCATGCTCTTCTATGTGTTTTCTTTGATGGTGACAGTAGTTCCCATGTCTAAAGCTTATTCATTAGGGATGAAGCTCATCCTGAGATTCTCATTATTCATTGAAACCCTGAAGCCATGGTTCCTTTTACAGATAGATATTGTCTATCCATTAAAATACTGCTGCACATTGACTGCATATGAAAATCACTCAACCAAATATTTCCAAAACTCTAGATACAAATAATTTATTCCAGTACTCAGTTTCAGGTAGGATTATCAGATAGGGTTAACAGGTTGAACACATATCATAGAAAGTCATCACTAACTAGTTATTACTGAGTATACCAATAAACAGAGCATTGGCACTTACCTGAATAACATGCTTCAGTTTATCGATAATCTGATTTATCACAGGATCGGTTCCTTTGACTTTGACTTCGGGATTTCCATATTGGGCTTTGATTCCATTTCCAACCACACGCTGAGTATAGCTAACAAAGTGAAAAGTGAAAGATACACGACTTAATAACCTGGTCACAGTATTATCTGCCACAACTTTTTGAACAGATTCGAGTTCAGAATCTTACTCCTTCAAGAGTATAAAATAATGTATTTTTTCTTGGACCAGAACCTGGCACAGCTGCAATGTTTTTTCCTGGTAAAACACTTAGCATGCAAATACAAACTATTCTATTGTTATCCTCTCAAAAGACCCAACCAAATATTGTGTTTTTAATACTACTTACCAATATTCCAAAAAAAGTTAATATACATCTCACTTTGTTACCAATTTTTGCTGAATGACATACATGTCTGAATCCATATCATCTGGGTCAATTCACTTCATTTTATACAGTATTTAGATGAATCACAGTCATATTTTTTTACATATTGGACTACAAAAGAAATATATATATACATATACACACATATATATGTCATATGTCAGCTTAGTATTCAAACAAATATTTAGATTCATCAGTCACAAAGATGTATTAAGTGCCCCCTCCTATATTCTAGTCCTATACTACACGACTGGGGTTATAAGGAGGTATACGACTCAATTCTTTTCCTCACAGTACTCATTATATACCTGGGAATATAATGTATCAATTAACTTGTTCATTCATGCATTCATTCATTAGATTTTATTATATTTAAAAGTTCTTACTAGATTCCAGCAATATAACTATCTTTGTTTTCCTGACAGTGTGGTGTAGCGTAATGACAAGTGAACAGTTAAAGCACACCACTAGGAATGAAGGAGACGTTCAGTATGTGGTAGGGGTAGCAAGAAGGAAGAGTATATGCCAAGTGAGAGGTAGGGATGACACAAGTAGTAAACAATGAACATATGGAGAAGTTTATTTGGACCAAGACACTTGGGGAAAAACTAAAGGAGGAGTTATAGCTTGAGGCAGCCCTTGAAATATTAAGGTAAGGATAGGTCTTGGATGATGTAGTTAATGTGAACTCCAGGGCAAAAGATGACATCCCAGCAGGGGAAATCACAAAGGCACGTGAGTAACACACACAGGGAACCATAACTAGGCTTTTATTTACAAAGGGAGAGAACAAATGGGGGAAAGTAAGAGATGGGGGACATGCCCTGGAGGTTCCATCCCCTCTATGTTTAAGACTCTCCTCTGAGTAAAATGTTGCTTACATTAAAGTATCATGATAAAGTGGCCTCACAGACTTTTCAGGAAGCATTTTCACATAATTTGTAATGTAATATCCCTTCTCTGTATTTGAGCAGAGTATCACAATTATGTACGTGAACCTTCTGAATTTTCTACGGCAGTGGAAACTCTTTGAAAAGATAAAAAGAGGTTCCACTGTTCAGAATATGGCCAAACAAAAGGAGTTTCAAGGAATATCCAGTTATTCCCAATATTATGCATACCCAATGATCAATTTTCAAAAGTAGATCAAACAATTACTAATTATGTCCTTCCAATGACAGTAAATGACGGAACTCTTTGATATGGATAATACCAATTGGATGTGATAAGAATAATGATATTAATAAATCTTTTTATTTTTAAAACAACCTTGAACTCATTTCTTTATGCGGAAATAGAGGGTTTTAAAGTTAGGTATTCCAGTGTAAGTTAGTAACTTAGCAATATATACCAATAACAAATAGTAGAAGGAAAACAATTATGCATATACTATTAACGTGTACTAATATTCTTTAGTTAGGAAGAATCAAGTAAATTGTAAATATTAGGCTTCTCTTAACTTCTCTGTAGCACTGTTATATTTTTCTTCCAAATATTTCAAGTAGATTACACATGTGGCTCCTTTATTAGTGTGATCATTATTAATAATAATGATGAATAATGTGAATAAATAAATGGATAAATGATGACTATGATTCAGGCATTGTTTTAATTACTTTCTTTGGAGTTTGTCAGTTCATCTCAGTGACAATCATTTGTTGTAGCCATGAGAACATGCCTCATAGACTTCAAAATAATGGAAGTGTCATTGACCAGGGCACCTGCTGCTTTGCTCTGAAATCTATTTCTATGTCTCCTCCAACCAATGACTGAGTGCAGCAGAGATACTAAAGCAGACCCATCACTGGAAGACATAGCATTCCCCTAATGGCTCAGGATTCCCTGCAGCCCCTGCTAAACCTGCCTTAGACTGCATCTCATGCCAGATTGCTTCCACTCTACCTTGTTTCCCTCTCTCCTTCACTCCAGGTCACGTTTGCTTCATGGCCCGCAGCTCTTCCAGCCTTACCCAGATTCCTCCCTGTTTTCACTCATAGGCATTTCACTTAATAAAACTCCTCTTGTGCTTAGTCCTTCTTTGGCATTTGCTTCTTGGAGGACCCAGAACAGTACACCATATAATATTTATACGATAATTATTCCCAATCTGTAGATTGGGGATCTAAGATTTGAATAGGTTAAGTAACTTTCCCAAGGCAACACTGTTGGTTAAATATAGAGCAAGGATATGAACACAGGGAATGTGAGCTCTAGATACAATCATTCAATAATTGTGAATGAAAACTCCTGAAACCAACTAACATAAAGATCCAATTAGCTTGGTGCAAAGTGTTTGTTTTTTTAATTGTTTTGTTTTGACTTGATTTTTTACTGTAACTACAGCATTTCAAAGTCTTCACTGCTTCTAATTAAAAGGGATACACTATTTTCTTCAAAAAACCTCTTCAACGAACAGTTGTATATTACTAGATAAAGAGTGAAATAACAGCTGCTGGCAGGGTGAGACTAAACTAATAGACTGCAAGTTTACCTTAAGATTTTCCTTTGTTTCACCTGAAATACAGACATAATGCCAACAATGGAAACTGAGACTCCTCTCTTAACTTTAAATAAACACTTACTTGGTTCACGTCTTGATTTATTTATAGACCATGAAACTTTCTTTTAACATTCAAGAATATTGTTCCACATTAATCCAAAGAATTTCTTATATTTGTTCTTAATTTTTACAGTTAATAACTAGTTAAATTTATCAGAATTACAATTGATCAATAATCTCCTTCCCAGCTAGTATATTATCGAATAGTTCAGGATCACTATTCTTAGGTATCATTTAAGTAACAAAAATATATTGCAAAGCAGGGCATTTAAGATACTTTAAGTGAAACATAGTTTTAAAAAATTAGTTATTCTTTTCTGTTTTTGTAAGGTTAAGAAGAACCACAATGCAATAGTGATATACACACACCAGAATGATTTAAATGAAAAAAGATGATACCAAGTGTTGGCACGGATGTAGGGCAGTTAGAACCCTCTCTCCTTGTGGATGGGAGTTTAAACGGATATAAACCACTATTTGACATGTATCCGGGTATATACTAAACAATGTTTACCAAAAGAAAGGTATAGAATTTTCGGAGAAGTACTATGCAAAATAGCCCCCAACTGGACATAACCCAAATATCCCTAAACATTAGCATGGGCAAATAAATGGTAGAATATTTACATAATGTCATACTATATGGCAATAAGAATGAATGAATTATAACTATATTCCAAATCTTATAAGCTAAACATTAAATGAAAGAAGCAAGATATGGAACATATGCTATGATTCCATTCATTACAAGTTAAAAACTAATCAATGATGTTCCAAATCACCATAAGTACTGCTCTAGGAGATAGTGTGCAGAAGCTTGAAGGGGGTTTCTGGGGTTCTAGTAATATGTTTCTTGATTTGGATCCTGGTTCCACAAGAGTGCTCATTTTACATTAAAAAAAAAAAAAAAAAAAAATTGAACTGCAGAGTTAAAATTTGGATACCTCACTGTATACATGTATTTTCAACCTAAACAAAACATTTACGTTGAAAACTTCTTGTGCTCTTTTTCTTAATATGCATACAACAGACAAATTTGCATTGAACAATGTATAAATAAAAGATCAACATAGGTATTTTTAACATGGGCTAAATGGTTTTGTCATCATAAAATTAGTAATTTAGGCTCCTAGTTTGACACAAAAACTCCCTGCAGACTTTAATTTGCATGCAAAAAATACAGTTACTAAATCAAAGTTTTTCCAACAGACTTCTTATATGAGTTTTTCTCATTATGAAATTTTAATAAATCATTAATCACTCTTTTTCCTCCCAAATGTACAAGTAATGGATAAAACATTTCAAGGAACCCTACAGAGGCTTCTTGACTTGAAAAACTGCTCACATTTCAATGAGAAGGCGGGAACAAAACACACACAAAAAAGAGGCAAATTTTTTGTTAGAGAAGTAATAGAGCCACCATCTGTGCCTGTTTCTTTTAAGCAGGTCTGGGAATGGATGACAGGAGTTTAATAGGAATACTCATTCCACAAGGATGACTTGTTTCTCATTAACATGGCAAAAGGCAAGTATGGATATATTTACATTCTATAAAAATGTTTTAAAATGATGATTAACAAGATTCCAGTTCTCTTTGTGTTCAACAGATGAAATATTAAAAAGAAGTGCTAATACATCTACACACGGTATGTCATTAGGAAGTCATTTCTCCTGACATTACCAACATTTCTTATTTGAAACACACCATGCTCTCTTGGCTGATATTAATTTCATTTTCTTGGGAATGCAATAGAATTTGTTTCAGATTCACATCAAAAGTATGGTATTTTGATGTGCACTTATACAATTTCAGGTGGAAAAATATATAAAATCTGACCCTGGAATTCGTTATGAATCATTAAAGTGATCTGTCTTAGAAGTTTTTGATAGCTTCACTGGGACAAGATATAAGAATATGATCATTGATCAGAGATGAGGAAAACACCTTATCAGGGGCTTTCTCTTTCTACCATTATTGCTATCTCTGTTAGAGATTCAAGATTGAGAATAGGGACCATGTTGGTGGTGGTGGTAATAATAGCAGCAGTAGTAGATGTTTTGTTTATATCCTTTTTTCTGATTTGGTTAGGTGATTGTATATTAAAATTCCTTCCATTTCCAGAGTTTTGAGTCTCCTAGTTTTAGGAGTGTCTTTGACTCTGGTAAATTCATTGCTGTCTCTGGTTTAAAGGTCTGGGAAACACAGTGTAGGTATTCATCAGTGAACCCCTTCCTCCAGAACAAATTTCTCTTTCAAACCATCTCTGGGCCCCCCTTCTTGGTTTTGGTAGCAAATGGGAAGTAAGTACTAGTGATCTGTTTTCTGTAACTTTTTCTCAAATACCTGAGTGACACTGGATGCCACTGCTGAATGCTGTTTTGTGCACATGCGGCTTCTATACAGCCCTTCTCCTTGACAGTGAAGGTCTTAATCTTCAAACTCTCAGAACAGATAGGAGTCATATGATTGATTTTATGTGCCAGGTTTAAGAGAATAACCTTTCATGACAGGTAAGAGGCCTACAGGGGATTTAGAGAATGCAGATATCTGTAGAATCAATTCAAAAAGATTCAACCTTCTGTGATTCCACTATCTCACTTCAATTGTTGAGCCACAAACTATTTTTAAGTTAATTTCTACCATTTATTTGACTTTATAATTATAGATAATAATGTCTAAGTTTGAAATATATGTTTCTGACCTTAAATAATGAAGTCAAAATAAATAGAATTGCTAGAGACCTTATTATGGACTTTATTATTATTTATAGATAACTAAGTACCTACTGAGGATATCACAGTTTGTGATATCTTATGGAAAACACTCATTAACATTATTTTAATAAGGTAATGTCATGCTTTGTATAGCAATCAACAAGGAATTTTTAGCAGATCACTACATATAACGTTATATAAATTTCATTTCACCAACCTTTTTTTAGAGACATTACAAAATCCTAAAAGTCCCTAGAATCTTACACAGTTTTTTTGTATTGTTTTCCAAATGTAATTGGCACCAACATTAGTTAAACTTCAGACAGGAAGCTAACAACTGCATTAAAATATACTTTAAAATTAGTTGCAAGATACAATAATTCTCAGATTATCAACATACCATGCAAATGAACCACCCAGGTATTTCCTACCAATACATAACACAATAAAATCAGAGAGAAAGAAACTTTGAATTTCAGAGCATACTAGTTTCCTAGGGCCACAATAACAAACTACCACAAAGTAGCTGTTTCCACAATCTTACACAGCAAATAGGAACACAGATGAGCGATTTACAAATAAACACCAATGAGGGGGGGAAGGGCAGTCATAATGGTAAGAGACATTTTAACTGATGGACAGTTAATTAAATATTTTTTAATATATTTATTAATCCTACCTTTACTGGAATCATTTTATTTTTTCTTCCTTTACTTTTAGAAATTTGTAGTTTGTTTTTTTTTATAAAGGACACTCTTTGACAAATACAGTTTTCAAAGTTTAAATCCATCATCAATACTCTATTAA
Source organism: Eschrichtius robustus (assembly GCF_028021215.1). Classification (NCBI taxonomy): domain Eukaryota; kingdom Metazoa; phylum Chordata; class Mammalia; order Artiodactyla; family Eschrichtiidae; genus Eschrichtius; species Eschrichtius robustus. The sequence goes on along the minus strand of NC_090841.1, from coordinate 64,011,452 downwards.
TTGGACAGTTTTGATATGTGGTTGGTCCATGTATTTTTGGATTGGGGGTGGGAGTCTGTCAAGGAAGCCAACAAGCTCAGTATTGTGTAGCTTTTATTGTAAATACTTCTGTCTGCTCTTATTTTAGGCATGACCAAATAAATTTGTTAGAATATTAATGAAAGTCAGACATAATAACATAAGAAGAACTACATGGGAAAAATGCTTATATATAACATATACATAATATATAATATAATAATATAGTATATAATATATAATGTATATACATACAAACATTTATATATACATAAAATAAACATTTATGTACACAATAATATATATGCATCTATTTATATGTACTTATACACACATACACACACATACCCTACTGTTCCCGTATTCACTTTCTTTACATTCATTTTCAATAGCAAAAAAGTGGACTTCCTGGGCCCATAAAAGAGATTTGAAATTTTAAAAGATATGTAAATAATTTTTCTTAAGGAAAGTAAGCCTGTAGTAATTAATTAGTATATAGAAAACAATTAGAAGTTGAGCATAACACATCCGTTTGAATACCCAGTTTCAACCCTGTCTCCAATCCCAACTTAAAGTTCTGTCCATTTTGTGGTCTGTTGAATCTCAAAAAATAAAAATTGATAGGTTTCAAATCACAGTTATTACGAAGAGGAAGCTGGAGGAGGTGGGGAAATAACTCAGCTTTCTGTCCGTGCCTCATCTGAACTACACCACAGCCAAATTCCTACTATCAGACAGTCCTGAAAAAACAATCCACCTGTGTAATGGACTCTAATTTGTGTTCACTTGCATATGTGAGAAAATTGCTTCTCCAGCTATTTCTTGGTAAACCCAGTTATGTGGTGCAAAAAACAGTTGGACCTAGTTCCATAGACAGAACTCTACGTGCCTATGGACTTTCAGATTCCTACAGTTGTGATTCCTCTCTGAACACACTTGGCTGACTCAGCATGTGAAAAAGATGCATACACAGAAGGCAGGAGGTTTCTGATGGCCGGCAGAGTCCAAACAGAATGGGTGTTTCTGGTCCAGATGACCTGGAGATTCTGTACCTCGAGGCAAATTTGGCCAACCTCTCCCTCACTCTCTGTGCTCTCCCTCTACTTCCCCTCTTTCAGTCATTTAAATGATTTCTGCAAGGTCCTTCGGTTTACACTCTGTTCCTCCTGCCTAGACATTCTATCTCTTTCCCCAGTCACTACACCAAGCTTTAAAAGGGCTTTTGCTAATGTGATTAAATCTGAGATTCTGAGATAGAGAGATTACCCTGGATTATCCATGTGGGCCCCAAATTCCCATATGGCATGTATCCCTTTAAGTGGAAGACAGAGGGAGTTTTTTGGTTTTGGATTTTTTTGTTTGTTTTTTTTTAATTAATTAATTTTATTTTTGATTGCATTGGGTCTTTGTTGCTGCGCGTGGGCTTTCTCTAGTTGTGGTGAGCGGGGGCTCCTCTTCCTTGCGGTGCACGGGCTTCGCATTTCGGTGGCTTCTCTCGTTGCAGCGCACCGGCTCTAGGCACACAGGATTCAGTAGTTGTGGCATGCGGGCCCAGTAGTTGTGGCTCGTGGGCTCTAGAGCGCAGGCTCAGTAGTTGTAGCACACGGGCTTAGTTGCTCCGCTGCATGTGGGATCCGCCCAGACTAGGGCTCGAACCCGTGTCCCCTGCATTGGCAGGCAAGTTCTTAACCACTGCACCACCAGGGAAGCCCCTGGTTTTTGCTTTTTTACAGAAGTAAACGGAGAAGGCAATAGGACCACTAGGCAGGGACTGAAGATATGCTGCCACAAACCCAAGAATGCTAGAAGCTTGAAGAGGCAAGGCATGAATTCTCCCCTAGAACCACGGCCTTAGTGCAACTAGATTTGGGCCCAGCAATACTGATTTCAGGCTTCAGACCTCCAAAACTGTTAGCTATCACATTTCTGCAGTTGTAAGTCACTCACTGGTAATTTGCTATAGCAGTCACAGGAAACTAATACAACTAACTGCCAACTAGGGTGTCTCTTTTAGGTTATTGGCTCTTGTGACTATTGCTTGCTAACACTTTTTTTTTTTTTCTGGGATACATGTATCATTATGGTAATTAAGTAATTAACTACACGATAGTTAGTGCCTATAACTCCCTTCTAGACTGTAAATTCTTGAGGTCAATTAGTGTGTCGGTCTTAATCATCCTCTAGTTCCAGGGCTTGACAAAATGCTTTGAATATGAGAGCTTAACACATATTTGCTATCTGAGTGCATATATGACTGATACAAAAGTCAACCAAAAAATAACTTTCAAGACATAAGTTATCTTTTCCAGGACAGGTTCTTATGAAATTCCTCAACGTTCCTGAATTTGGTAACAAATCCCATGAATTTGTAATTTCATTTTAATGCTGATTTGGTCCAGTTTTAAATAGTTTCTGAATAGCACTTTTTAATGGAGTCTCATCCAAGTTCTCATTAGAAATAAAAAGAAATTAGTAAAACAGAACAAACAACATAAACACTAAATCCTAAAACTGACACTCAATACATAAACTAAGTGTAAAAACAATTAAGTTAAACCTTCCTATCCATATTTTAGTTCACAGGAGGAAAGAATTTCCTCTATACGAAATCAGGTAAGATGGTAGTTGGCTCTCCCTAGCCTGTTGCTGAGTCATTCCTGTAGGAGCCCTGAGAAGGAGCAGTTGTTCTTCTACAGCCCCAGTCCTGTTTTTTGAGGGGCCTAATATAGACTCCTTGAGAGACTGAAGGTACAGTAAAAGAACAAGATGCAGCAAGATCCTGCCAGGACCTGGAGAATATTTCCCTCAAGAAAAGCCTTGTTGGGTGAAGCAACAGAGGAGCCTGGGTACCTGAAGCGATTTACAACCCAAGTGATTCGGGTCTTAATCACATAGGCTTCCCAGCATCTTTGCTCCCTCTGCCGCTGTCCCCTCCCTGATCTCGCTCCCCCTAGCAAGAATTCAGCCTCTTTTCCTATTTTCCCTTCCTTTTCCCACATTACAACTTTGCTATTTAGTACAAAAAGATTTTAATGAAGTTTAGGGAACAATGGAGAGAGAGTATAAAGCAAATCAGGAAATTCCTGATAAACATGTGACCTGCGCCATACCAACGGGCTATTTAAAATTAATTTCAAAATAAAATACAGCCTTTCTTTAGAATCCCCACCCAGAAATCAGTAACATATATCATTTACAAACAGTACTCATTCTTGCCCCCCACTCTACATGTGTGCTGAACATTGCAATACGTCTTGTGCCTCGAATGAGACAGCATAGGACAGGTATCCACCTTAGCCTAGCTGATCTATTCCAATAAATGCTTGCTGGCTACTGAGAGGATGTGCGTATCAACCTACTCTCCTCCAGTTTAAAAGTAAAAAGAAGCTCAGCCATCATCTCAAAGGTAAGTGAGATGGAAATGTGGCTATTTATTTTTTATTCAAAAACCTGATTTTAGATAAGTATTGCTACCTTCTAGGTAAAGAGAATGGGGAAAATATAAGAGAAAACACACACACAACTAAAAATCATCCTGCGAAAACAAGAAAGGGAATATCATGTTGAAGACTTAGGGAAAGAATACCCCTAAAAATGATTTTACTGTTGAACAAGAAGAAATATTTAGAAAATTGCTTTAAACTACTTAAACTATGAAGAGTATGTAGAAAGACAGGTCCTTTATGAAACAGGAGCTGAAAGTTATAATGACAAAATGGGCCTAAATGGCAAAATGGGAGATGGGTGAGATTAGGAGGTTTATATGAAAACTAAAATGCAATAGCAAAATTTCCATCCACAATGGGATCCGTGGAGAACAAAACGGATGCACTGAAAAGCTCAAGCAGCAATTGAATCAGGGCCCAGGGGGAAAGAGAAAGGCATAAAATAATGACAGAAAAGATGGTAGATGGAATGCCAGAGATGGGAGTTCTGACTCAAGAATCACTTGTGAACCTGAGATAAAAACAAGAGTAACTTGATATGAAACAATAATCAAAGCTATAACTTAATATGAAGAAGAAAAGGACTAACCAGATTCTAGTGGTTGTGGTGGGAAAACAGTGAAGACTTACCCATATATAGACAGAAACTAGCCAAACCCCAAAACTGCAAAAATAAAGAAAATATCAGACTAATATATATATAGAAAAAAAAGTTAGTTAAAAATAAACTATATCAGGTTTACTTTAGACCTTTCTTCTGTTGTGTGACTATATTAGAAGACGTGGAGACTTTAATAAGAATATGACCAAAAACATCATATCTATCAGGTTCTGTATCAAGGTTGAATGCAAAGGGATGACATCTCTATATATCCCACTGATCCGTCCTTCCAATAATAATTTGCTCAAGGTCATATCGGTACATATTGGGGAAAAATTATCAAAATTAAACTTTCAAGAATTAGGAAGTTGTGAATCCAAGATCCTGAAAGGAGACAACTGATCCGATTAAAGTTCATTTTACATGTTTTATAAGTGTTTACCACAAAATTATGATTAAAGTAAAATTTCAAAAGAAAATAAAATAAGTATTTAATAAATGCAATATTTCACATTCCTAGTTATAATACTAGATATTGAGGATTGTTAGGGGCAAAGGGAAGGAAAAGCATTCTATATCCCTCATCTAACATTGAGTGAACTCAAGAGATAGCATTAAAAATTCCTGTAGGCTCTACTGAAAGTGTCCAGATTCAGAACACTAGTGACCATCTCCAACATGATCATTCTAGTCTAGACCATACCTTTTTCCTTATCTGATTATGGCAAAAGACTCCCTCCTGGACTCCCAGCTTCACCTTGATCCCCTTCACCTTTTCTTTACACAAGAGCCAGAGAGATATTATTAAAAGTAATTCAGATCATGCCACTTCTCTACTTAAGACTTTTCAATAGATCCCATCTCAGTCAGAGGGAATTCCAAAGTCCTTACAATGGCCTACAAGGCCCTCTCTCCGTAATCTGCCTCTTCTCCTTTATTTCTCTGACATCATCTACTAATACTCTTCCTCTCCTTCATTATGCTTCAACCACACTGGTTTCCATGATGGTACTCTATGAATAAGTCCACAGGCTCCTGGTTCAGGGTTATTGCACAAGCTGTGTTCTCTCTGGATGCTCTTTTCTCAATAAAGCATGGCTTCTCATCTCTTTCAAGTCTTTCCTCAAATGCCTTCCACCTGATATATAATTGCCATGTCTGGCAGTTTTAAACATGGCATCAAAATAGGCTGACATTCTTCTCATCAAGAGATGGATCTGTGTCTCCTTCCCTTCATCTGGTCATGCTTGTTACTGCTATAACCAGGAGAGTATGGCAAGTAATGTTATGGACTTCTAAGGCTAGACAGTAAAAGGCCATACACTTCTGCCTGGTTCCCTTGGAAAGCTCAGTCTCTGGGAACCCAGCTACCATACGAGGAGTTCAACCACACTGACACCACCATGATGGAGAAGCCATATATAAGCCATGTGGAGGTCCTCTAGTGAAGAGTCCCTCTCAGCTAAGCCACTCCCACCAATTTACAAGACATAGAAAAGAAGCCGTGGACCTTGCACATTGACTTGTTTGCCAGCTGAGCACCACTGAATCACCCTAGTTAATGACACGGGAGCAGAAGAATTACCCAGATGAATCCTGCTAGAATTTCCTAACCTAAAGAATCCATGAGAAAAATAATAAAAGAAATAATCCATGAGAAAAATAAAAATCAAAACACTTTGATTTCAGATAAAGTAGAATTTAAGCGGAAATGTTCACAGGAAAAAATTAAAATATTAATAATACAAGGCAGGATAGTCATTAAAGGTATAGCAGCAATAATTCTTTATTCAATGAGTTACATACCATGAACACTTAAAAGGCAAAATGTATTAATGATACATGAATGCATAATTACAGATAAAAGTATAATTGGAAGATATTTAATTGTGATAGAATTAGCATGTCTCTCAGTTATAACTGATTAGATTAAAAGATTAAAAATATAATTTGACCATCATAATGTATAAGATTTTTTAATATGTATATTCAAAAATTTGTGTACCATGAAGAATATTTTTCTTTCAGGTCTCCACTGAAGATGAAAAATGGATTATATTTGAGACCGCAAAGAAAGTCTCACTGTATTTTTAAAAGTAGAAATTATGTGGGTTATATTACCTACCCAAAAAACTCGATATGATTGTATAGAAAAATCTCAAACTGTTCATCCCAAAGATTGAATCTCATCATCACAAAGGTTGACTCTGAATCCTATTTTAGTCTTAACTCACAACACGAATTTGGTTATTTATTAACTTTTCTTGAACCTCAAGTGTCTTAATGTCTAAAATATCAGTTATGTGGTCTAATTTTCAGGGTGCCTTGAGTACTAAGTGAAACTATATATGTATACTGCCAACAATAAGCATTTTAATAAATATTAGTACTATTATTTTGATCTAAAAAAGAATTAAAAACTATTCATTTTTAGAATGCTTCACTTTTCTCTAATCATAGATATAAAAGAGATACACAGAATCAAAGGGAAAAAATACTGAGAATAATACTTTTGAAATAAGAAGGTCAGTTATTTCTTATAAGAACATTTCCTGCAGATAGAAGTTTACATAAACTACTTCAAAATAATACAAAATCCTGAGGAACTAACTCATCTAGTGAGTTTTACTATGCCAATATCAATTGCCTGGTTTAGATAACGTGCTGCAATTATATAAAATGTCCTCTTTGGGGGAAACTGGGTAGTGGGTACGTGGGGGTCTCTCTGTATTTTGTTTGTAACTTCTTGTGAGTCTATAATTACTTCGAAATAAAAAGTTAAAAAAATTCAAACTGAAATCCTAGAGAACGTGATTCAAGAAGAGCGAGAAAAGTTGGAAGACAAATTAGAGAGTGCCTTAGAAACAGTGAATTTAACCCTTCAAAATGAAAGAATTGGGAACAAACAGAACTCTTACCTGAGGAAAAACATTTTAAAAAAATATGATTAAATGAAATACAAATTTATTACTGAAAAAATCCGATGAAATTAAGCAGCATCAACCCCTATAGTTACCAATCCACTGCATCTGAAGTTTTCCAAAATCTCAGTTCTTTTTGAAAACAAGGTAGCCCCTTTAACATACCTATTTAGTGGTACTATAAAATATCAATTACCATTAAAAAGAACCTTATTGTATGCTAAGGGCAGCTACAAAAACAAAGGTTACTATTCTTGGAAAATGCAAACCAAGGGAAGATCGGAAATTGTCAAGGCTAATTAGAATCAACTAGGAGAGTAAAGATTCCTGACACAGACTGAATATTTCTACTTTATGCAGACAAAAGGGCATCCAATAAAGGACACATACCATCCATTACTCAGGAGACCAAACCTTGGAGACACAAGTCTGACATTTTCTATTTCCTTTAAAACAACCCTGCAAATCTCTTGGAACCCACAGCAACACACTTGGAGATTTGAGATTACCCAATAATTTCAGAACTGATGTTTGACATAACACTGACGTGTTGAATATTTTCCTTTAGCCACAGGAGATCTCCAGCTCCAGAAATCATAAGTCAAAGGAGCATACACTCAATTCATTCTTTGTTATTGAGTGGTTTGTTTTTGCTAGATAATTTATGGAAAATTAGCACAAAATGACAGCTATGGTACGGTGTAAGAATACCAAGCAGATGAAAAACTTGAATATTACTGCCAACATAAGATAAGAAGGACAGTCAGCAAATAAAGGTCAAATGAAAGAAGCAACCTAAGTTTCTATGTAATGTCAACTCTGAAATGCAGTTTCAGCAAAAGTCTGGACAAACAGAGTTTGGCTGTCTTTTTTTATAGCTTAAGCTATACTTTGAAATTCTCCATGGCTGCAGATATAGACCATCATCAAAATCCTAACAAATGTTTATTACTTTTGACTCAATAATTTAAATTTTGCCATGGTGAGTAAATCCACGGAAGAGTAGTCCAAATACCAGGAGAAAGAAATTCATCATGGCATTATTTTGGTGGGCAAAATTAAAAATAACTGAAGTATACATCAGCGAATTATGTCACATTCATTCTAAGGAATCACATAAAAACATTAAAACTTATTTATAAAATTATTTATAAAAAGTTGACTTGGAGAAATTCTGGCTATACTATGTTAGGTGACAAAAGCAATATTAAAATTGTTTATATAATATTACCACAGCCATATGAAAATTATGCTTAGAATAATTAATAACACATTTTCAAGTATATGGTGACCATAACATTTATTGGATATCCAGGCCATTACTAAGAGTGAAAAAGTGGCTACTAATAAATAGTTTAGGACAAGAGGTCTAAATTGGGAATCTCCTAGAGTCACAGGACAGGTCTCACCCTACCTGTGTTGTGTTTTACTATGTTCCAGACAGGGCTTCAAGTAGTTTGCACATTTAATCTCATTTAATCCACATGAGAACACAGGGATGTGGATAACATTAGTATTCACATTTTATAGGTGAATACACTGAGGCACAGAGGCATTTAATAACTTGCCCCAATTTGGCGAGTTTGAATTTAAGGCCAGCCTGGCTAAAGAGTCCATGCTTTTAATCACTGTGCAAAATGCTTCCTAGAAACACGGGAAGGAAACACACCAAACTACTAACAGTGGAGACTGAATTTGGAGAAATTGCAATGCTTTCTTTAAAAGACTCAAAATTTTCTAGACTGGCTATGCCAATTGCATATCATTTTCAAAAGAAAAACATTTTAATGAATCTGTAATTTATTAACATAAAAGAAAATGCTGCATCTATTTTATTTGCCCACCTTTTGGTATAAAATAAACTATAAAATAATAATGATTGTGGATTAACAAATCAATATCTTGAAACCATTTGTAATTTTATTTTCTTAATTATTTGCTGATTTTATAAGTACAATGATCATTTATTTTCCTTTTTTTGTCCCTTTTTACAAATGAGTGATTTCTCTGGAATTTATAAGAATATCAAGCTGGGAATGTTTTCTCACAAAAAACCCTAAAAGAAAAATGAATTTCTCAGTATCCTTCTTCCACAGATGTTTTTTTTTTTTTTGGTTTCAAATCATTTTTTAGGCAGAAAAAAACTTTGAAAAATTTGTTTGGATACTTTACATGTTTGGCAAACAAAGTAATATCCAAATAATTCATTGACATTTTATTTGAAAATTAAGACAAAATGAACTGTAGAGATGTGTTTGATGTAATTTGTGTAGATAGCTTTGATTTCAGAATCCCAGAAACAAACGTTCAAAACAGTCGTTCCAAATATACTTTCCCAATACACTTCTGTTTAACTTGAAAACTGGATATTTTATCTCCTTTAAATGTTTTATTTTTTAATCAGTACTTAATTTTAATGTGCTACCGTTTAACATTGTAATGGTACTTAACGTTACTTAAAAGTAAAATTTAAACAAAATTGTACTCATTTTCAACCATAGTTTATAGTTCCTACATTTATTTTGCTAAAGATAACCTATACTACTATTATTTAAAAATAGTATGGCAGAAGTTGCTACATGGGTCCAGTTCTATACAATATATACCATGAGACATTTACATTCAATACCTCACAAATTTCTATTACATGTAAAGGACACAAAAGCTTCTATAATTTAAACACAATAATGAATATTTTCTTTAAAGACAAAAGAAATCTTTGGATTTATTATTAGCATGAGCAAAAGTGTGATTTGCTTGCGCCTATACAAGTAAACCTTCTTTATATATGAAAATATCAATGACTAACAAAAGTAAAAGTAATTGTGAAATTCACCAAATCTTACAAAGAAAAGTAACATCTTAAATTCAACTGTTGAGATGGCAAATAAAATTATTTAAACACAACTCTTCCCTTAATTTCCAAAATTTTGGCATATAGTTATCACTACACAAAAACACTTCAATAAGAGACAAAATTTCCTATTAGTGTTTACTCTAATAACCATTAACTTCATGAGAATTAAAATCAAGATTAATAAGAATGAAATTAGTATAATCCTTGGTATAAACTTGTATTCAGACATAATCTTTAGACATCTGCATCAGTATATACACAAATAATATTCAACAACTTCTAGATGACAAATATTAATAGTAGTAAAATCAGACTGTTTTTAATCGGTCATTTTGGTCACCATTTTGCTATTATAAGTACTGCAGTGATTAATATTCATATATCAAAACTTTGTTCTCATCTCAGATTTTCCCTTAGGAAGTTAAATTGTGTACTTTTTATAAATTTATTTTATTTTATATTTGAGTGTGACCACAGTCATGCCTTATATAATTCCTACAAACATTTGTGCAGAGGCTTAATATGCAGACATATTTTATATATGTCCAGGGGACACTCCTGGTTACAATACATGTTTGGAGGGTATTGAGTTCACTGTTTGTTTAATCAACCATAATTATTATGTTGTTTAGCTTCTCCACATCCATTTATATATTTAATAATATATTTACATATTTAGTCTCCTTGGCATGGGAAAAACTGAGCATTGCATTCACAGCTCCTATTACTATTTGAATTTTATGCCCCTATATGTTGGCTGCTAACAGTTTGATTAAATGGACACTTAAATATGACATTATTTAGCACATAAAAGTGTTTGAATGTTGGTATGATTTTATTGCCAGTTGCATGCTTCAACAATAAAGAGTGGTCCATTTTTAATGCTTTTAAAAGCTAAGCATTATACTGCTTAATTTTAATATTCTCATCACTGCTTTAATGTTGCTTCTACTTACCTAGTGTATCTTTTTTCTATCTTCTCTCTTTGGATTCTCTAAATCCCTTTATTTTAGGTTTTCCTCATATTAACGGTTGTAGGGGGAGCAAGATTTGCCACACCAAAATATGTCTGACATAAGGATTAATTTAGGCTGATTATTTTTAAGAAACAGAAGACTCAGAAAGTTTTGCTTATTATCTCCTCTTACCTGCCTATAAGAATTTAGGTAAAGGGCCTGTTCCTGTTAGAGAACCATTGACCCAAACCACCTGCCCTGGCCAGGCATGATAATGACCTGTTGCATGAGTTATCTCACAACAGGAGGTCCCAATAAGGGACACAGAACTAACAAGCTACATCCAGCCAGAAGAATTAGGGAGAGACAAAAAGGAGGGAGGAGACACCAGCCCATAATATCTCCTACCAACCTCCCAGAATCCTTCTTGCCAGAATCCATCTTGGCTGAGAGATGTGTGCGCCACCAGGAAGGACCCTGAGTCAGACCAAATATGGGCACAAGCAAGATGATTGGCCAGAGACAACCCAGAAACTAACCCTGTTACCATATAACCTGAGACTGTGAGCCACGTGGCAGACAAGTTCTCCTGGGGTCCCTTATGCCACTGCTCTCCACCCACACACCCCTTCCCAATAAAGCATTTTGCTTTGTCGGTACACGCGTCTCCTTGGACAATTCATTTCTGAGTGTTAAACAAGAGCCCACTCTTGGGCCCTGGAAGGGGTCCCACTTCTGGTAACATTCCCAGGACACAGCTATTACCAGAGATATCTTCAAAGAATATAGGCTATGTGGTGGGGGAAACTTGGACAGGCTTCGAGATCAGAGTCTACCTAAAGTCCCATGTCTCTGTATGGTCCAGCAAACATTTATTTATCAAACATTTGCTTTTCCATCTCCATGTAAATTGCTTTCCTCCCCTGTGGAGTCCCAAACCACTTTGCCCTCCAGCCCAACATCCTTTTTTGTCTTTAGCTTAATTATAGTAAGGATTTTGGCCATTTTGGTGAGTTACACAACTTTCCTAGGTCTCTGTCGTGTATACAAGTTATTCAACTTTTTTTGATTTTTCTCCTGGTAATCTGTTTCATGTCAATTTAATTCTCAGACTAACCAGAAGAACTTAGAAGGGCAGAAGAAAATGTTTTCCTCCCTGACACAGTATATATTTGGTTATTAAGGTTTTGTTACCAAACACAAGTTCATGTGCCTGAAGCACAGTGAGACCAAACAAACTGAAACACCAGAGTTTGGAGCAGAGAAAGGTTTATTGCAGGGCCAAGAAAGGAGAGCAAGTGGCAGGTGGCTCATGTTCAAAAACCCCACACACCCCAATGGTATCTGGGGAGAAGTTTTTGCAGGCAAAATTTGGGGTAAGGGCTACCAGGTGTGTGGCTTTCTTTGAATTGGTTGGTGGTGAGGTAACAGGGCAGTGTTCCAGAAACCTTGTGCTCAGCCTGAAGTTGCCGAGCTCAGCCTGCAGTTGCCATCCTCCACCCGGATGGGGGCCTTAGTTCCTGCAGAAGAACTCAAAGATATTGTTATATATATTCCTTGAGAAGGAACCAGGACCCTGCCCCAAGGCTGCACTATTGTTTCTTGATTGACCTCTGTTTCTGCATTTCCTGCCTTCCCTGATTAGCAATGTTTGAATCTGCTCTTTGGAACTCAGGGACGACGGTAAAGGAGGCTGAATGGAGCCTATTTCCTACAAACAAGAAATGGTGGACACAGAATTTGTACTTGGGAGGCCTCACAGGATTCTGCTCAGTTTCAGTTTTTTTTACCCAAATGAGAGATCAATTATCTATTAAAATTACTTTCCTAAATGATATGTTTAGCTTTACTTTTGTCATCTTATTTTAAATATTTTTGTTCTTATATATTTGCCATATTTTGCTGAACTCTACGCCATTTCTCATTGTAATCCAGAATGTACATGTTCTTTCTTAAATGCCTTAAAGCTTTAGAGATACTTAAATGTATATTTTCCTGTATATTTCCTGAATATTTTCCTAATGAATAACACCAAATCTATCTTATATGCTCTATAAAAGAAGGGGAATTTTAAAGACTGTAATTTCACTCATCTTACCAAATCTTCCTGCCAAAACCTCCTGTGTTTTGGATTCAGGTTGTAATTGTTAAGTTATTCCTTTTAGATCATATATCTTCTCTTATGGCAATGACATTCTGATTTATATTTACAGTGTATGATTTAAAAAAATAATAGAATTAAGTCTTGATTTACATTTATTCCCATGCCTTGTTGACAGAACATTTATATTTCTTCTCAAAAGTTTAGTTTTTGATTAATGTGTTTAATTGGCTAAAAAATTACTTTACATAAATCTTTCAGGAATAGTAACAAAAGTGGTTTACTATCCAAGGCTTTTCACATCTGAGAATTCTGCCATTCATTTGTCTTCTCAATGTTCCTTGCACACTATGCTTTTTTTTGAAAACATCTTACACTGTTATCTTTTCATCCCATCTTTGTTTCTTATGTTTCTTAAAAAAAATGATGGCACAAAGTCAGTATTTTCTACACTTCATTTCTGCTTCCTGCAGTTATCTTGATAAAGCATGATGTTTTCTCTTCTATGATTTGTGAGCTATAGGCATTTTCCTTTATTATGTAATAGAAACTAACTCTATCCAATGATGGAATTTTTCCATTCACTCATAATTAAAAGAGGAGTTGATGAATCCAGGCTGGGTTTGTGCCAGAAAAAACGGGAAAAGGTTTCTATTTTGATCCCTCACTGTTTATCTCCTTGCTGTATGATTCTGAAACCCAGCAAGACCCTGCACGGGCCTCCTGAGTATAGAAGCCCCTTGGTGCCCTCCATTTCTTATTTGTAGAAAAAAGCTTTAGTCTCCTAGGCCTTCCCTGAGTTCAAGGAGCAGGCACAAGCAGTTACTAATTAGTGAACTGAGGGAATACAGAAACAAAGGAAAAGCAGTCAATCAAGAAAAATAATGATATCTTAAACAATAGTTCAGCCATAAAACAGTCCTAGTTCCTCCTCAAGGGATATATATAACAATTTGACACTTATCTTTGAGTTGTTCTGCAGAAACTAAGACATACCCACCCAAGTGGAGGATGGTGACTACATGCTGACCACGAGCATGTAGACCCCAGACTGGATGGACTCAGAAGGTTGATGATTAAGATTCCCAAAACATCACCCTGTTACCTCACCACCAACCAATCAGAAAAAGTCCACAAGCTTATCACACACCCTGCAACCCTCACCCTTAATGTTGCCTTTAAAAACTCTTCCCTTAAAGCCAACAGGGAGTTTGGGTCTTTTGAGCATGAGCTGCCCATCCACCTTGCTTGTCCCTGCAATAAATGCTGTACTTTCCTTCACCACAACCTGGTGTCAAGAGATTGGCTTTGATGTGTGGCAGGCGAGTGGACCCAAGTTTGGTTCAGTAACAATTTTTACTCTCATATTCTAACAAGAATTACTAGTTAAGCCCTTGTTATATCTCTAGTTCACTAATATAATAGGCTATGGATAATAAGAAAGGATGTAAGGGCTTTAGTCTGTTCCACTAAGAACTCTCAGCTTGAAAAACTAGGTATTTGGTGGTATCACTACAGAGAAAAATATTACTGGGAGACAATTTTGTGTTAGAAGTATAGATTCAGTTGTGGGTAACAAATATGTCTGAGGTGTGCACTAGGTAACATAACTATAAGCACAGTAAGGAGTAAAACCATCTGCTTGAGATAATAGACAAACAGGTAAAGAAACAGATACAATTCTTATTGTCTTTTAAGAAAAGTGACAAAAGATAAAAGAACAGAGTATAATGATAGAGACTAACAGGGTAGAAAACTGGTAGATACCACCTTGAACAACCTGTCAAAAGAAGCATCATCAGTAATGAGATAAATTGAAATCATATACCACCTGGTAGGAGGCAATGAAAACAATGTAGCATCAATTCTGTGATATCCTTGTCAAAATGTAGTTTAAGTGAAGCTAATCACAAAGAAACATTAGGAAACCTAAATGGAGGTATTCGAAAAAGGAAAAAGAAAAAAGGAAGGAAGGAAGGAAGGAAGGAAGGAAGGAAGGAAGGAAGGGAGGGAGGGAGGGAGGGAGGGAGGGAGGGAGAGAGGGAGGAGGGAGGGAGGGAGGAAGGGAAAAAGGAAGTAAAGAAAACACTGGCCAGAAATTTTCAAATATGCCATGGTTAAGTTAAGGAAAGTTTGAAGATCTCTTCCTGACACAAAGGCACTAAAAACACTTGACTTTTAAAAACTATGCAAAATTCTGAACTTGATCTTTTTGCTATTATTGGGACTATTGTTGAAACTTTAACAGTGGTCTGAGGATTAGACGGAAGGAATGTATTAATATTAATTTCCTGGTTTTGATGGTTGTATTACACATGTACTGTGCACATACACGTGTGTATGATGTACACATATTTTGTGTGTGTGTTTGTTGTATATATATAGGAAAAACACATTAAAGCAGGGTTTTCAACCATGGCATTATCAGTATTGACATTTGGGGCCAGTAAATTCTCTGTTGTGGGGATTTCCTGTGAACTGCAGGATATTGAGCAACATGCCTGGCCTCTGCTAACTGAATGCCAGTAGCACTTTTCCCCTTCTTCCCCCACCTCCTGCTCCATGTTAACAACCAAAAATGTTTTCAGATATTATTAAATGTTTCCTAGAGGGCAAAATTGCCCTTGGGTTAAGAACCACTACTAAAGTATTTGGGGATAATGGGTCATCAGGTTGACAGCTTAATATAAAATGGTTCAGGACAAAAGAATCTCAGCAAAGTTTAAGAAGAAAATGTACAGAGAGAAAACAATCTATAAACAGCTTCCTCAGTATGGCAAAAAACATACAGATAAATCTTAACAGAAACATGAGAAATAAAGAAATACACCGTGATGCAATAATACAGATGATGGCTTTTTTCTCATAAAATATGAAGATAGAAAACAGTGAAATGATGAAAGAAAAAAATGTAAACCAAGATTTCTACATACAATGAAAATATCCTTCAAAGAGAAAGGTAAAATTAAGACATTTTCAGAAAAAAAAAAAAAAAAAAGGTTAATTTGTTATCAGCCAACTTGCAACACAAAAAATGCTAACAAAAGCTTTTCAAACGAAGAGAAAAAATATCAAATCAAAATTCTAATCTAGAAGTAGAATACAGAAATAATAAGTATGAGGACAAATATAAAAGACTAGATTTTTTAATCTCTCAATTTCTTTGAAAGGCAATTATCTGTTTAAAAGAAAAAATAAAATTTCATGATGGGGCTTATGATTATATAGATAAAATTATATTACAAAATATATCACAAAGGACAGAGAAGAAATAAAGGAAATGTACTTTTCCCAGTTTTCTACAGTATGTGTGAGGTAGTAAAAAATTACCACTATGCAGAATTTAGATTAGTTAAGGATAAATTGAACACTTTTGTAATCAATAAAAATAAGTTAATCATAAATAATATAAAGACATGCAACTAACTCTGCAATGGATAAATTAAAAATGAATACTGAAAATTCAATAAAACAAAAATAAGGAAAAAATAAGAAGAAATAAAAAATGAACAAATAAAAAACAGATTGAACAAATACAAAAAAAGGAATATGTTTCATTTAACTCAAATATATATAGATAGATCAATAGATACACATGTAAAGATAGAAATATACGTATATAATATACAGTAAATTCGTTAAATACAAATAAACTAAATTTTCTAATTAAAAGGCAAAAATTCTCACATTGGATAAAAATGTGAGACCCAAATAATGTTGTATACCAGAGACATATTTTTAATACAAGGAAAGATAGATTGAAAGCAAACATGTGGACAAAGCTAGACTATGCATAAAAAAGTAGTATTATTCCAAAATGCTTATCTACCTAATAATAGAGCTTCAACATACATGAAACAAAACTAAAGGTTTAATAAGTAAATTGGCAATCACAGTTGAATGTTATAAAACCTTTGTGTGTAATTGATAGAACAATTCTTTGACTTACTGACAGAAAACTCAGTATGGTTACAGATCCTTGAGCTTACTGACATTTATAAACTACATCAAACAAATGAAAAATGCACAGTGTGTTTTTGTGCAATTAAAATATTCATCATGGGGAAAGGATAGTCTCTTTAATAAATGGTGTTGGAAAAACAATATCCACATACAAAAGAATGAAACTGGATGCTTATCTTATATCATACACCAAATTCAATTCAAAATGGATTATAGACTTAAACATAAAACCTGGAACTGTGAAGCTCCTAGAAAAAAAGCTTCTTGACATTGGTCTTGGCAATGATTTTTTTCCAGACAGGACACCAAAAGCACTGGCAACAAAAACAAAAATAAAGAAGTGGAACTATGTCGAACTGAAAAGCTTCTGCACAGCAAAGGTAGCCATCAACACAATGAAAAGACAACTTATGTGATGGGAGAAAATATATGCAAACCATATATCTAATAAGAAGTTAAGGTATCCAAAATATATAAGAACATATAATGAAAATTTACAACCTAAAAGCATAAAAGCAAGTAACACAATTGAAAAATGCACAAGGGATCTCAATAGACATTTTTCCAAAGAAGACATATAAATGATTAACAGGTATATGAAAAGGTGCTCAACATCATTAATCATCAGAGAAAGTCAAATCAAAACCACAGTAAGACATCACTTCACACCTGTTAGGATAGCTGTTATTAAAAGAAGAAAAAGTGTGACCAAAAACGTGGAGAAAAAGGAACCTTGTGCACTATTGGTGGGAATGTAAATTGTGAGAGCCATTATAGAAAATGGAATGAAGATTCCTCAAAAAACTAAAAATACAACTACCATATGGTCCAACAATCTCACTTATGGATATATATCCAAAGGAACTGAGATCAGGATCTTGAAGAGATACCTGCAGTCCCATATTCATTGCAGCATTATTCACATTAGTCAAGATACAGTAACAAACTAAATGTCTGTCAGTGGACAAAAGGATTAAAAAAAATGACATATATACAACAGTGGAATATCATTCAGCCTTAAAAAACAAGGAAATCCTGTCATCTGCAACAACATGGGTGAACCTATAGGACACTGGGCTAAATGAAACAGGCAAATAATAAAGAAAAATACTGCATGATCTCACTACATGTGAAATTAAAAAAAAAGAAAATTAAAGTTGAACTCATAGTAATAGAGAGTAGAACAGTGGCTACCAGAGGCTGGGGGATGGGGGGAAAAGGGAGATTTTTTTTTTAAAAAAAGGAAAATAGAATGGTGGTGATTGCCAGAGCCTGAGGGGAGGGAGTCACGGAGAGTTACTGTCTAATGGGTATAGAGTTTCGTTTACACAAGACGAAAGAGTTTGGAGATGTATGGTGCTGATGGGTGCAAAACAATATAAATATACTAAATTCCACTGAACTGCACATTTAAAAATGGTTAAGATAGTAAGTTTTATGTTATATGTTTTTACCATAATAAAAACAACAGTAACATTCACCATGATAGGCCATATGCTGAGCCAAACATTAAGTTCCAACAAATTTCAGGTTTTAGATCTTACATAATATATTCTCTGACCAGAGTAGCATTTAATATGAAATCAATGCCATAAAAGATACCTAGAAATTCCCCCAATATTTGTAAATTAAATACTTTGTCTCCCATAGTTCATAAAAGACATCAAAAGATAATTTAGAAAATAATATAAAATGATGAAAACATCATAAAATAACATCATTTATGCGGTGAAATTAAATTTGTGTTGATAGTTCGATCATATAAAATGTTTCTACTGGAAAAACATCCACATGTTTAAAAGTCAGCTAAAGAACAAGAGAATTATAAGCAAATTAAATAAAAAGAAGGTGGAAAAAATAAAGTAATAGAAGCAGTGGAAGAAATAAATGAAATTTAAAAATACTAGGAAATATTTGCAAACTGAAGAGTTGTTTTCTGGAAAAGATTCATAAAATTTTAAACCTTAGCAAGACTAATGTTAAAAAAAGGATGAAAGATGGAATATCATTTCAGATCCTGCAGGTACTCAAATGATAATAATTGAATATTACGAACAACTTCATGCTCATAAATTTGACAGATTAGGTAAAGTTCTTCACAGAGACAAATTACCATAGCTTATTTAATAAGAAGTAGATAACCTGAGTTGTTCTGTATCTATTAAATAAATTAAATTCATAGTTTGAAAATTTCAGTCATAGATTGATGAATTCTCTCGAACATTTAAGGAAGAAATAATGGCAATTGTATATAAACTCTTCCAGAAAGTAGACTAAGGGATAAACATACTAACTTGATTTACAATCTCAGTACCACCCTAATATCAAAATTTGGCAGAGAGATTTCATGCAAAAGTTCTTTTAAAACATTAGAAAATCAAATTCAGCAAATAAGAAAGATAATAAATGCATCATGAGTAAATGGGACTTAGTGTACTAATGACAGGGTACTTTAATATCTGAAAAAATAAGTCAACGTATTTGAACTTATTAAGAGAATAAAAAAGACACACCCATATGAGGATCTCAATAGATGGAGAAACACTTCTGACAAAATTAAATAAGTATTCACGATAAGCTCTCAGAGCAGACTAAAAGTAGAAGGAAACTTTCTCAGTCTTATAGAGGGGCATCTACAATATATAATACTACCGATTATACTTAATGATTATATATTGAATGAGTTCTCCCTAATACTGGAAATGAGGCAAACATGCTTGTCTTTACGACTTTTGCTTAACACTGTACTGGAAGTCTGAACCAGCACAATAAGCAAGAAAAATGAATAAAATACAAAATTTGGAAAAGAAGCCAAAGAAGTGTCTTATTAACAGAGATGATCACTTATGTAGAAACTCATAAGAAATGTATAATAGAGGACACACAATCCATATGTAAAAATAAAGTAAATTTTATTTCAATATGCAGTTCTATTTACTAGCATCAAAAAAAATAACTTAACCAAAAATATACAAAAAATCCTGCTCTGAAAACCACTAACCATTGCTGTGAGAAATTAAATAAGACCTAACTCCATATTAATGAATTAAAAGACTGAATAGACTCAATAGTGTTAAGGTGCCAAATTTAGCCAATTTGGTTATTAGATTTAATCCAAATCAAAATCCCATCAGATATTTTGAAGAAATTGACTAGTTGATTTAAAATTTTATATGGAAATATATGGGACCCAGAGTAGAAAAATAAAAATAATGATAAAGAAGCAAAAAGTTGGAGAACTTAATATTCCTAGCTCAAGACTTATAAAAGCTACCATAATCAAGACAGTGTGGTAGCAGGGTAAGTGAAGATATGTAGGTCAACAAAGCAGAAAAAAAAAAAAATATGAACACATATTTTGTCATTTGGTTTTCAACAAAGGCGTTAAGACAATTCAAATTGGAAAGGACAAATTTTTCCAACAAAAGGAGATGAAACAACTTTATAAGCACAAAGGAAGAAAAAAAGCTTAAGTCCTACATCACTTGATACACCAACTTAATTTCAGGTATCTAACAGATTTAAGAGTGAAGTCTAAAACTACAGAGATTCTAGAATAAAGCTTTCAAGCTTAAGAGACTATCTTCCTCATTTTAGGAAAGGAAAGATTTTTTTAGACAGGATATATGTACCAATAAATATAAAAGAACAATTAATAATAGAATTCCTTTAAAAAAAAAAAAAAACAACTTCTTGCCAAAAGACTCTGTGGAAATAAAAGGAAAAGCCATGGACTGGGATAACATATTTAAAACATACCTGACAAAGAGCTTGTATCCTATATAGGTAAAGAAACTCTACACATCGATAATAAAAAGACAAGCAAATTTGGAAATAACCAAAGGACTTAGATACTTCAAAAGAGAAGAATACAAACGACCAAGATACAAATGAAAATGCGCCTAGCATCTTACATCATGTGGGAAATGTAAATTAAAACCACAAAGAAATACTTCCTTCCCCACTGGGATGGAAGAAATGACAACACTAAATGTTGATGAATATATAAAGAAACTCAAACTCTCACAATTTGCTGATGGAAAACTAAAATAATGTACACATTCTTGAAAACTATTCCAGTTTCTTATAAGTTAAATACAGAAGTATTCTATCATTCAGCAATTCTACTTCTAGGCATTTACACAAAAGAAATAGAAATATGTTCAGAAAAAGGTTTTTACAAAAATGTTTATAGCAGCATTACTAAAAGTAATTGACATGTATGAAAAAAATTAATGTCCATCCACAGGAAAATGGATAAAAAACTTCTAGTATAGTCATGTAATGGAATAATACTCATTAATAAAAATAATGAACTACCAATGCATGCAACATGAATGGATATCAAGAATATGTGTGGAACAAAAATAGGCAGATGCAAAATACATAAAGTCTAAGAACATACTAAACTAATACATGGAGATAGACTTCAGAAATGGCATTGCCGGACTTCCCTGGTGGTGCAGTGGTTAAGAATCCGCCTGCCAATGCAGGGGACACGGGTTCGGGCCCTGGTCCAGGAAGATCCCACATGCCGCAGAGCAACTAAGCCTGTGCGTCACAACTACTGAGCCTGCTCTCTAGAGCCCGCGAGCCACAAATACTGAGCCTGCATGCCACAACTACTGAAGCCCACGTGCCTAGAGGCTGTGCTCCGCAACAAGAGAAGTCACCGCAATGAGAAGCCCACACACGGCAAGGAAGAGTAGCCCCCGCTTGCCACAACTAGAGAAAGCCCATCCACAGCAACAAAGACCCAATGCAGCCAAAAATAAATAAATAAATAATAAATTTATAAAAAAGAAAAAAAGAAATGGCGTTGCCTATGGGAGTTGGGGGATGACTAGAAAGGGGCACAGGGAACTTTCTAGGGTGTGGAAATATTCTGTATTTTGATTAGGCTTTGGGTACATGGCTGTATATGTTTCTTAAAACTCATTGACTTGTACATTTAACATTAAATCTACACATTTCAATATAAGTAAATTTCCCCCAGTAAGATAATGTTTCAATAATGTTAAAAAATAACGAAAAGCTAAGATTGAAAACTCAGTAGCTAAACTGAACCATCAAAGAAAGTAGAATATCTAAAGTGTAGTTTACAAGTGTACTAGAGATAGAAGCAACAGAGTTTATTTTAAGTCTTCAGAGTTTTGGAATACCACTAAACCTAAGCTTTATATAAAGAAAAACAATCATGCTTTTCCTTTTTCATGCCCTAGTAATAATTGCTTTGGGTGCATTAATCAAGGATTTGGTTCTATATGTTAATTTTAAGTTATTAGGGATTATTGCCAATTTTGACTCATTCATATATCCAATTTAGAATGGTACTATTATTTTACAGTAGAAAGTACTATGATTAATACAAAGTAAGCAGTCCTTACACCATTAGGACTAATTTTCCACAACTCTATTATATCAGGAAAGAGTGACTGATTTTTATATGCATGTTTGAATGTAGATTTTCATGGTTGTAATGGCTAGTGGCAAAGTACACATTTTATAGATATTTTAAAGGAAGATTAAGCAAGATTTCACTGCTTAGATATGACTATAATGTTAAGAGCTGAAAAGTCAATGAAGTTTGAAGCTACATTTTTTTCACTTTCTTCCATAGTTACTTGGAACTAGTTAGAAAAGCATGTTAAAACTCACCTTACAGAAGACAAAGTCTGTCAACATTTATTATCAGCCTTCCTTATCAATTGTTACTGTCATATTTTCTGAAATATAAAGTTTGAAAACACGATAAAAAACAATTCAAATGGATGATTTTTTAAAACAGCAACATAAATATTTCAATGTAATTATGCTTCAGTGTGCAATGTGACTGCTCTTTAATATGTTTATTCACATTTCTAGGCAATGTATAATAATTAACATCTTAGAGAGTAGAGAAAAACCAAGCATGTCTTGGCAAGTACTGAATTCTTATTCTGACCATTAAATGGTACGTCTAAAAACTAAAGTCCTATTTTTTTCAACAAATTTTGAAAATACATCTCTCAATAGCATGGATTTGAGGGCTGGGTTTCACATAAATTTTTAAAAGTGAAAAGAAGCAGTTGAAACATTCCAGTTCTTTGCTGTTTGAAATTTTCAGTAAACTTATTTGTTCTTCAAAAGCTAAAAGTATTGTTCCCATTAAAGTATTAAGAGTATAATTTAACTGTTCTGGAATAATTTAATTGGTTATACCATAACTTTTTTCCCTTACTTTATATAGAACACTGATACCAAAGATGCATACATAGAGAATGGACTTGAGGACAAGGGGAAGGGGAAGGGTAACCTGGGACTAAGTGAAAGAGTATCACTGACATGTGTACACTACCAAATGTAAAATAGATAGCTAGTGGGAAGCAGTCGCATAGCACAGGGAGATCATGCAAGAGGGAGGGGATATGGGGATATATGTATATGTATAGCTGATTCACTTTGTTATACAGCAGAAACTAACACAACATTGTAAAGCAATTATACTCCAATAAAGATGTTTAAAAAAAAAATGAAGGAGTTGGAAAGCAAAAAAGTAAGTGCATAGATATACCTTCTAAAAGCAGAGATTTCAGAAAAAAAATAATGATAGTGAAATTGGAAGACTTAAGGAAAGCTATTTATGTTACTCTGAGGAATACAAATCAATAAAAGTTCACGGCTGAAAAGTTCTCATTGATTGGAACACACTGGTAGCACAGTAATTTCAAAACCCAATGTAGGGTTTGCCAACCACACCACATTTTCTGTTTGTATCTAATAAAATCTTATGACTTCGAAACAGCTCTCTCTAGTATAAGCTTCTTGAATGACTTTACTTTTATTCTAACATGACTAAGCTGAAATCAGGACACTTGAAATATGGTTTCAAAGAATTATAAAATCTTTTTATATTTCAAAGTTGACTTCATGAATGTTGTTGTTGAGAAATATTCACCAGTTAGAAGTGTGGTAAAAAATAATACAATTGCTTGATTATATTTCTAGAAATTCCTTAAATTTCCCATGAATGCAGTTTTTTTTACAGAATACTACTTACTTATCCTCTGTTAATTCTTTAGCCATATCTAACCCAATGGAAGTCACTGTTAAGTCTCTTCATGCTGCAACGCCTGTGTAAAGTTTTTTAGTAGGTCTTAGTGTAAGAGCAGGGAATCACTTTTCTAAAAGGTGCTTTAATTTCTATGCTGCTTTAAAATACGTTCCTTCTGTAAGTACTGTTTTTTTTTTTCAATTAATTAACTTATTTTTGGCTGCGTTGGGTCTTCGTTGCATGCGGCCTTTCTCTAGTTGTGGTGAGCGGGGGCTACTCTTCGTTGCGGTGTGTAGGCTTCTCATTGCGGTGGCTTTTCTTATTGCGGAGCACAGGCTCTAGGCACGCGGGCTTCAGTAGTTGTGGCTCGTGAGCTCTAGAGTGCACGCTCAGTAGCTGTGGTGCACGGGCTTAGTTGTTCCGCGGCATGTGGGATCTTCCCGGACCAGGGCTCGAGCCCATGTTTCTGCATTGGCAGGTGGATTCTTAACCACTGCGCCACCAGGGAAGCCCCTGTAAGTACTGTTGATCAATATATCTGCCAAATCAACTCTAATACTTTAACTGAACAAAGGAATAAACCCTCTCCAAAAGGAAAAGTCTCATCTACAACAAGCCATGTATTCCAAGAGAAAGAGAAACACTGAAAGGAGAGCTTGAAGAATTAGAAACTGGATATCAAATTTTCTTCAATAAATTTGTAATGTTTCTCAAATTAACAACAACTTAACATTATTTTTACGATTTTCAAAATATATTCCTTTAATTTACCACTCAGTGCATTGCTCAGCCTACAGATTTATACTGCATTCACAACTTTGTACACAGAGGGAAACCTTTTTATGAAAAGTAACCTATATAGATAAATAATACTAATAAGCTACCGCACTAGAATGTCAGCTACATGAGGGCAGCCTTCAGTTGCTTTCTCAGTGCTGTTCTTCTGATGCCTGGAATAGTGCCAGTCCTGGAGTAGACATTCTATCAATGGTTGTTCATGAGTGAATACATATGAAATGAGTTCTCCAAGCTCTACATTATTTCATAAATGCCTTTTAAATCCTATGGGGCACTGTCTGTGTCTCATGGTTTAAGTGTTTAAACGTATTGTTTTCTTTGCCAGAAACAATACGTTGCCCCACTTCATTCATCAGGTCTCAGCTCAAGTGTCACTTTCCTGATGGCTGAAGCCTGGATTAGATGCCCCTATTATGTGCATCCATAGCAGCTTCCACATTCTTTATCATCATATCACATTTTATTTACAAGTTCATTTATGTACATCCTCCAAAAGACTGAGCTCCAAAAGGGCAGGTAGGTATTTAGCTTATATTCCTTGGACTCAATAAATATTTCTTCAATATATAAAAAAGAATTATTAATCATTACATGAAATCATAAATCATTAATAAGGACAGAACCTAAAAGGCAAATAAATACCAGAAGACACACAAAAACAGAAAACACATGTTTATTCTAGGGCAGATCTATGGTGGAACCCCAGCTAAAATACAACAGTCAGATTTTTCTATAGAGCTGGAGATATATCTGACAAATGGAACTTGAATAGTCAAAAAGGAAAAGCACTGGCATTCTTACGAGGTTAGACTTAAAAAAAAAAAAAACCAAAAAACTTAGAACAAAAGGGAAGAGGATCAAATTCTATAAAACAAAGATGACAACATTTGAAACTCTTCACCAAAATATGAAATACTGTAAGGTAGGGACAACCCTAAAGTTTAAAATCTAGTATGATAGGGAGGACCAGGCTTCTTCTTAACTAATATAGGAAACATGTCATTCATTACGCTTAGATGTTGAAGAGGGCACCATTAAATCCCCTACAGTAAGCTTATCAACCTTGGCACGCTTGACATTTTGAGCTGGAAAATTCTTTGTTATGACAATCAAAAATTGCTCCAGACATTGAAGACTGACACCTGAGAGGCAAAATTGCCCCTGGTTGTTCTATAGTATTAAGGCAGATTTAATTAAAAGCATAGAAGATAAAGTGATGGATTTGTAGTCAATTTGATGATATTTATATTGCATTGCTAAACTTTGAATATGATATCCCTACAAAATATTGCATTGTAACTTCGAACAAATATTGACCTGAAACCCCTCTGTTGCAAGATAGAAAATCCAGCAATAACAATATATAATTAAGCGCTCAGTTTGGTATATAGGAAGAGAGAACAAAGAAATCTAAATTCCTGACTCATCTTTGCCCCTACCCTGTTAGACCTTGAGCAATCCTCTTTAAATTTTTTCCCTCACTATCCTCATCTTTATTTTTTTATTTTTTTAAGTATTTGTTTTTTTATTTATTTATGGCTGTGTTGGGTCTTCGTTTCTGTGCGAGGGCTTCCTCTAGTTGTGGCAAGCGGGTACCACTCTTCATCGCGGTGCGCAGGCCTCTCACTATCGCGGCCTCTCCTTGCGGAGCACAGGCTCCAGACGCGCAGGCTCAGCAATTGTGGCTCACGGGCCCAGCTGCTCCGCGGCACGTGGGATCTTCCCAGACCAGGGCTCGAACCCGTGTCCCCTGCATTGGCAGGCAGACTCTCAACCACTGCGCCACCAGGGAAGCCCTATCCTCATCTTTAAATTGAAGGCATGAATGACTTGATGTTGTAGTCTCTCTCAGATCGAATATTCCATAATTATATGACATCATCTCATGTATATTTCAGAAGCAACTGAATAAAAACAAACACTCCCTTCTTGATATATGCATCGTATTGCACCACAC
This sequence comes from Eschrichtius robustus, assembly GCF_028021215.1. NCBI lineage: Eukaryota > Metazoa > Chordata > Mammalia > Artiodactyla > Eschrichtiidae > Eschrichtius > Eschrichtius robustus. Next base: position 63,984,801 of record NC_090841.1, on the reverse strand, counting down.
CTGGCATTAGACATGAAAGATTTTTATAGGTTGTGTGATTTTTGGAGTTTTCCCTTCATCAAAAGATATTAGTTGAAGATGACTGAAATTCTACTATTAGAAACTGATATTTTGTTCTTTGACTTAAGGCAATAATTTTCAAACTGTGCACTATAGACACTCAGGGGTATACATTACAGGGCAGATAAGCAGATAAGCAGGTAATGCTCCAGACCCCCTCCAATAATTCAAACAGAATACAGAAGATTTCATCATTTTATTTATTAAAGTTCAGCAAGAAAACTGTTTGAACATAGGACTTGGCTAGATATGAAAAACACTGAAAGCTTTTATATATGTGTGTGTGTGTATGTATGCATATATATCTATACATACACACACACATATATATGTATTTTTGCAAGTGTCTGTAGAGCTATTAAACCATGTGTGGTACACTGACAATGAATTGCAAATTTCACTCACTCTCCTTTTCAAAGCAGTTTTGTCAGGGGAGATGGTGCTTCTGTAGAGAGCATTGTCTGGGGTAAACAAGCTTGGAAAGTCAGATACAAAAACACTGGTAATTCTGAGTGTAGGAATATATGTCATGTCATCCTACTAAAGGGGCAGGTGGCAGTGTGTTGAAAGTTGCATGGTTTTGAAACAGGCATGTATATGATATGAAGACCCAATAGGAGCAACGCATGCATTATCACACCAAGGAAAGATCTACAGGTTTGTAACACATGGGTGGAAGGGAGAGATTTTAGAATTGCAGAGCTAGCAGGAAAAGCTAAGAGGAGTTTACCACTTTCTTTTAATAAACCAAGAGCTAATTTTTACACAGCATCTCTAAAAATTGTATCACATTTAAGCATTACTGGATTCAAAATAATAAAATATCCATAGCCAATGTGATTAAGCCTTGGAAATAATCATACTGCACAAAAAACATCTTTTAAGAAATACTTGGATTTTTTTAAAGCTACTCATTATACAAGGCTACTGGCATAATATCTTGTAAATTATCTGCATAACAATTCACTTTCAAATACACAGGACTTTTAATGGATCAAACTCTGGAAATCTCTGTAGAAGACACATATTGGAAATCTTGACCACTACGGTTTAAGAGACTAGTTCAAATACTGTATTTCTCTAATCTAGTTATCAACGTATACCTCACTTATGAAACAAGTTCAACTCTCCCACACACCTTCCTTTCCACCTTTGTCCTGGCTCCATCTACTTCCTCCTTCTCCTCCATTTCTACTTCCTTCTCTTCTGACTCTCGAAAGCACAGCCCTCTCCAGAAAACATTCCCTGTAGGCAAGGCACCTGTGGCACATTCCTAAATGCACCCCTCTCTCACTGTATCCACTTCAACCCTCTCCACTCATCATAGCTCCTGAGGACAGGGATAAGCCTACTTACAGCTTTCATTCCTAGTTTCTACCATTGTTTGTGGTATGTCGGAACATCCAATAAATATTCTTTCAACTAAAAAACTGAATAAATAATTTCTGTCCAGGTCATCCAACAAACAAACTGAGAGGCCACACTAAAGAACTGAGCTTCCTCCTTAACAAAACAGAGCAAATCACTTTTCTGGGTGAAGTAAATAAGGAATAAAATGGACAATCAAATAAAAACTGGCATTCAAATACTCAGTATCAAACTTGTTCAAATCAGTAATCATGACTCTTAGATGAAAAGTTTAGGACAGAAAAGAAACAGCCTATTTCTTCACTGTGAACTGATTTATTCACTATCCAAAAAACAAACAGGTACATGAAATAAATGTACAACAGCAACTGTTACTACTACAGTACTACTACTATAGTATACTACTACTACCGTTACTACTACTCTAGAAGGCTACTTCTATATCTAAATATAAAAAGTATTTTGCTCAACTAGAATGATGTTCTCCAAAATGATGGCAAGAGTATAGCACCCAAGAATGTATTTTCTATTACAAGTCTACAAAGAATAACTATTTTATTAAACAATCAGACATATGGTCATTAAAGGGCATTTATTTTGAAAATGAGATAAAATTTCTTGCCAACATATGTCTTTATTTAAAAAATAATCTCAGCGATAATTAAACCAGGAGATGTAATTCCAATTATACTATCAACAAGATTAGGAGAATTTTTTTAAGTTGTACCACTAGTTCTAAATACTCCCTTATCTCCTTCCTTTTATATTTATAAGATATATTTTAACCAGGGAAAATATTTCTCATTATTCTTTTGATGTTACTAACTTTTTCTTCACTTTGAAATTTGGAACCAAAGCAGAAATATTACATCATATCTTACGGAAAACGATTATTTTCCCCTCTGAATAATAAACCAGGATCATAATTCACAACAGCTGAAAGAAAGGAGACCATGTCTAACTGTACATAGTTTCTCTTTGAATAGAGCATTTTTTTCCTCATTGATCTATGACACACTTACCGTAAAGGCAATAATCTGTTCTAATCTAAGTGTGTATGTATATGTACACACATAATAAAAGTCATGCAGAAACCTATTTAACTGCCACCAGAAATGAAGTCTGATTTAAAAGAGTTGCTACTTAACAGTAATTGTATCTCTAATTGTCAATCATACTTTCATACCTATTTCAACTGCACAAAATTCTAATGAAGCATATATTGTTTCATTGAACTTAGTCTTCACTTCAATGACTTCTCTAATTTAGGGAAAAATATACGTTTTTTCCATTAATATTATCCATTTTCTCAAAAGTCTCTTTGATTCCCACAAACATTGAGAAACTTTCTCTCATTCTAGGGTACTGCCAAACCTTTCTTTAGAGCACTGAGATAAGATTGGCAAATTTGATAAAAGGAAACAGGAGAGCGCTTGGAGGAGAAAAAACATTTGACCACACTTGCAGGGGTATCCAAGTGTTTAGAATTACGCTTAGCTCTCTCCATTTTGTCTTCAGTAAAGAGCCATTCAAAAGTCAAAAAAAAGGCTTCCCTGGTGGCGCAGTGGTTGAGAATCTGCCTGTCAATGCAGGGGACTCGGGTTCGAGCCCTGGTCTGGGAGGATCCCACATGCCGCGGAGCAACTAGGCCCGTGAGCCACAACTACTGAGCCTGCGCGTCTGGAGCCTGTGCTCCGCAACAGGAGAGGCCGCGATAGTGAGAGGCCCGGGCACCGCGATGAAGAGTGACCCCCGCTCGCCACAACTAGAGAAAGCCCTCGCACAGAAACGAAGACCCAACGCAGCCAAAAATAAATAAATAAATAGATAATTTTTTTTTTTTAAAGTAAAAAAAAAAAAAACCGGCCAATGGATGGGAAGCCTAAGCACACAAGCGCTTCACTCTGAGAATTTGTGCTTCACTCTGTGAATTTTCACTTCACAAAAGATACAAATGTCCTAAAGCTGCTTCACTTACTCCAAAAGTTACTACTTAAACATCACATTCAGTTTACACGTTTACTTCTATTCCAAGGAAGTACTAATTTACTAAACCCATGACTAATAAAAGAGTGAAACTTTGAATAAAACCCTAAAACTTGAAATTGTTGCCCTAGGTGAACTTAGCATTTACTGCATTACAAATATGGTTCAAGAGGTGTTGTTTTATCCTTCAAGATAAAACATGAAGCTTGTGGTTATAAGTTAATTTGAGAGGTTGTGAAATGAATCTAATGATATTAGAATTTGGTTTGATTACATGATTTAGTAAATTGCATGTGCATGTCAGGGAAAGGCTAGGTAATGTTTAAAATTTCTCACGACCACACATGTACTTTTCATGGAATGTACGGGGAGCCCCACAAATCCTTCTGTGTAGAAGGAAGAAACAGTTTCCCACATGCCCATTCAATTGTGCATAGATTTAACTGTCCACTGTGCCTCTTTCAGCCAAGAGGGAAAGATAATGGGGACTGAAATGAATGACGATGATTAATGCTTCAGTTAAAGTATTATTAACCATGGTCTAATTTAGCCATGACCTAACAAACTGCTATGGGGTATGTACCACTGTCTCCACTTTACTGATGAAAAAACAGAAGCTTAGAGAATTTAAATATTCTTTGCAAATCATGCATCTTATAAGTGAAAACTCTTGAATTTTAACCAAGTTTTATTTCTTAAGGGAGAATAATAACAATATCCCCTTACAGGGTTGTTATAAAATTAAGTTAGAAAATATAGGAAAAGCACTCAAACAGGTAAATAATATTTATTATTTTTATTAATAGTTTGTAGTCTATTGATGGAATAGTTCCTTTCTTCATAAAACCCTGCAGGCAGAACAGAACTGCAGGAGGAGAGCAAAGGCCTTTTGTTTGTGCCTTCCTGGTTGAGGCAAAATTGAATTTACTCATTAAGATTAAATGAACTAAAAAGCAAACTCTTACCAAATTTTTCAGTTTAGAAATATCTAAGAATTCTGTGTTGAGATGTGACACTAGAACCCAATAAATAAGCTTCACTGATTTAAAACAAAGAAACACACTTTAAAAAATTCTCAAAGGTCAAACATTAAAGACATTAATTATTGTATCATAAAAATAGAATCCATGAGTTTATTACTAGCATTCTTTTGTGTGGATGATCACTGTATATTCAATATCAGAGCCATCCTAAAATAACAGCCTTGTATCATGTTTGGCTTTATGAATAAATCCTAGGTTCTCCATTCTTCTCAGAGATGAACTATTGCAACCTTTTACTTTTCAATGGTAGAGGCAAGGGTTTCAAGAAGAGCATCCTTAACTTTTTTCTCACTAAGGTTAATTTGAAAGTTCCCACAGTAATCAAAGGTTATTCCAAAGCAGAGTTGATTGCTACATTTTCAGGACTCTTGCAAGCCACTTGAGGTCATCACTGGTAGTTTGAAATTGGCTGTGGTGAGAATATTTACACCTTTATACTACAGAAATTGACAAACACTACAAATCAGGGCTTTTTAATTTTCTCTAGAGAGACAGTTAAAAATTTACTGGCACACCGCAGTTCTAAACCTACCCTTTCTATTAAGACAAAAGGAAACAAATAACAATCACAACAAAAATTTTTATGTTACCATATTACCATATTACTCTATTGACAAGAAGTTAACCGTCTATTAAGGGAACCTTGACTTTCCAAAGCTGAACACTTCATGCCATCTTTGGTTACAATTCATTTTTGCCCTGCTAGGAGCCATATTTCTTTCTCCGTTTCACTCTTGGTCTCTCAAAAATTACCAAATCTTCTTAAATCTAAAAAACATAAACAGATTGGCCCTGTAATATCCCTTTTAGCTACTGTGTCCCCTTAGTCTCATTCCTTAGATTACTGCAGTCTAGTATCTGCAACCACAACTCAAATGAGACTGCTCTCTTAAAGATTGTGGAAGACATTGTGTACACCACACCAAATCCCACTGGTACCAGGCCAGAGTCCTCCCCTAGCTGCTGTGCTGTTGGCTGCTGAGGGGTCATTAAGACACCTTTCCTGGGTGAATGCGCTTGGCTGAAGGAAACCTCCTGCCTGGAGGTTCATACTTGCAATCACTAGCCCATACCAATGACTGATTGATGTAGGGCTATAAAGGCCCAGGCCATTCTTCTCAAGACTCTGGTGCAATCTCTACTCTAGAGCTCCCCCTGGAATCACGCTGAAGCTAGACTCCATGCGAGCCTGTTTCCTTCCCGTATCATGATTCCCTGATAATTTCAGAAGTTTCCTTGGAGAGCGATCCCTCAATAAATCACACGCACTAGAATCTCAGCTTCCAGGGAACCCAGTCTTAAAGATCACTGATGATCTGCTTCTCAAATCCAGCATCCTTTTCTCGTTCTCTTTTTTTTTTTTTAAAGGACATCAATTTATCATATCTTTAAAAAAAAAAAAATTCATTCATTCTGCCTGTGCCGGGTCTTCGTTGTGGCATGCGGGATCTTTGTTGCCGCATGTGGACTTAGTGGCAGCATGCAAACTCTTAGTTGCGGCATGAATGGAAGATCTAGTCCCCTGATCAGGGATTGAACCTGGGCCCTACACATTGGGAGCACAGAGTCTTACCCACTGGACCACCAGGGAAGTGCCCAGCATCCTCTTCTCAATCTTCATCCTTCTAAGACTCTATGTAACTTCTAAAATTGTTGATTGTCACTACCCTTCTTGAAATTGTATTTTTTCCGAAGTAATTAAAATAAGATAATTTCATGGTTTTCAGTATATTCTTTCTCACTGTGTTTTGTTAAAGCCTATGTTCCCTTCTCTTATACTTTACTTCTTATCCTGGTAAAATCTACCATGAAGCTTCAATATTAGATAGATATAAAACTCCCAAATGTATATTAATTTCCCATGCCTAAAAGAGTATCCCCCCACAAAAAAAGTGTCTGGGTCCCTTATCTATGGAAGGCATCACTCTCCCTGAAGCCACCAAAGTTTGAAATCGTGAGTTCATTCATCTTTAGTCCTTTATCTTCTCCCTTACTTCTCATACCAGTCAGTCACCAAGTCATGACAATAGGAAATGCATTTTATTTTTTGCAGATGTTTTCTCCTTTTTATTAACATTGCATCTGGAAAGTTTATCTTTCACCAAAAATTATTTCAGATACAACCAAATGTATCTCCCTTCCCTCAATATGCCGGGCCAGCCACATGTGCTTCATATAGCCGCTAGCATTGTTTTTCTAAAAATGTGTTATGACTCTATCGTTTCCCTATTTAAGAACTTTGCAGATCTCCACGTTTTTTATAAGAAATTTAAAATTATGTTTTTATCCCATTTTCTGCCAACTTTCCTCTGAAAACCCATGGTCTACCAATACCAGTCAATTTGCCACTCCAAAAATACATCACACATTTGCATATTTCAGTGGCTGTGTTCATGTTCCTCTCTCTTCCTGTAACGCCCCTGCTCCTTCACACACTAGCTCATGTGACTCTTTATATGGCTAAATTCCAATGACTCACCTTTTATGCAGTATTTCAACCAATGCATTTTCCCTCCCTCCCTCGTGAACCCAAAAATGTATATAAATATATTTTTATATATTTATTATTAAGGTTGGATATTTTGGCACATTTATAGTTTTATGTATACATTTTTTCTTCCTAGAAGGCCGACTATAAATACTTAGAAACATGAAGATCATTAATCATCACTTTTTATGTCTATTCTGGTGTGTAGCATAGGGCATTACACAAAATAGTAGCTCAGTAAATGTTGGAACTCATTTCTAAAATTATGAACTACAGAATCAATCAACAATCATGGCTTCAGCAGATTTACGTTTCCTATTCAAATAAAATCTTAAAAATATAATAAGAAAAAAGGGATAATAAACTTCCAAAATAAAAGTCATTGAAATACTGTCAAACAAGTTAACACAGCTAGTACTAGAAAAGCATTAGTTGACACATGTGATGCAATTCAAGTTATATCAATCTATTTTCATGTTAAGGTCTTAGGAGGAGTCCATTAAAGATAATTCAAATTTTAAAGCTCATATCCAACATTTTTAATACTTCCTCAGCTCAGATTTTTGAAAATCTTGAGCAACATGCATAAAATTAAAATACAGGCTGTCACTGAGAATATAAAATAAATATCATTCTTATGAGTCAAACTTGCCTCATGAGTTTTCTTTAAAAAAAACAGCATTCCCTTTTGGCAGCAGTGTAATTCAAATCACAGAAATTTTAAACATTTAAGAGAAAACAAAATATATTTTTAAATGATAAACTTTTGAAACAAAATGTTTTTATTCCTCCACCCTTTATTTCTTTTATACCACCAACTAGATAAATGTTAAGTGAATTCCTTGCTTCTAAATACGTTCACATTCATTTGCTCTAATCCCAAATATGTCTAAACTAGGAAAGAAACCCTTTTTGAATCTTAGAATGTAATCTTATTCTTTAAGGCTTAGAGATGCATGGTATGTACAAAAATCAAAGAAAGTCTCAAAATTCCTGCACAAAATAAGGTCATGTTTACACAGAGTGGAAGCATAGAACCAAAATTCAAATACTCCTTCAAAATGGTTGTTCTTCGCTAGCACAAACTGAAACTTTTATTGTACTAACAAGAGTATGAATCACTAAGTCCAGCTGACACTAAAATATCCCAAAAAGATCGTGCCTCTTGACAAATTTAAATAGAACTTCAGTCTGCATATGCATGGGCTCTAAAACCCGTTGATATAGTTTGCCAGTTGTACTTATGTTTGTTCTACTTGAGATAACTCATTGACTTTCCTTCTTTCCTCCTTTCTTTCCTTCCTTAGGTTTTCTAAGCTACTCTAAATTACTAGCATAAATTCAATGCCTAAGTTATTTCTCAAAGAGTAAATACCATTAGCATTATGCATTGGCCACCTGCATAAAAATGACTGCTTCTACAATGATAGCATCTCTCTCCATAATCTTTAAGTGGGGCAAAATGATTTCGATGATATACACAGCATTTAGCACAGTATATTACTCTGAAAAACAGATGATTTTTTTTATGTAAAATGCTATCGAAGCGTTCACTTAAACATAACCATTCAATTTTCTACCTTAAGCCCAAAAGCTCTCTTTGCTGGCATAGGTATTTTTCTTTATCTAGCAGGCCTGATGTTGCAGGCCCTTTTCTCACTCCATATTCTGCGAGACATGCTCAGAGTCTCTTTCCATTCAATTTATGACATGATTCATTGAATGCTACAGCCTACTTGAGAATTTTTTAATATTTTCCAGCCCTGCAGTAGAAATCCATTTTTCCAATAAGAAATGTAGTGATGACCCTGTCAGCTAAGTATCCTAATTCATCTGTCTATGTGAGAAAGCTTTCCTCCAGGCTCCTTCTGAACTCATATATGGAGTGTTCTGTACGGATTAGCATCTTCAGAGAGTAGCTTTCATACTTCTTTACAAATTAAATATATATATTTTTTACAGTTCCAAAAGTAGTAGATAACAATCAATTCAGAATATTATGATCACACTTTTTCTGGTTCTTAGGGATTTATCTACAGTTATGAGATGAAAGAATTTATAAAAGAGAGTATACTACCAGAGCGTTAAAAATGAAGCAGATATCTCTGGACTCACACTACGCTATTACCAGCAGAAATTTTTCTAACCAATGCAATATTTACTCTTAATTCACAAATATACTCTAAGTATTTAAAATTGATACTTGAATATTGGTGAACACCTAAAAGCACCTACATATCCTTTTTAAAACCAGAAAAATAAGAATATATAAATTATTATGTGACTAGCATTATAAATTATCAAAATTAGGTAAAATTTCTCCAGCTAAATATATGGGATTGTTTGAATATAAAATACACTGTAAGTATGAAATCACATGGTCAAATGTGATTAACTCTCAAGGGAGAAGAACACACAAGGGCAGTTTTGCTCATCATCCCACGGGTTGTTTGTGTAATCTATTGGTCTGTTTTATTCTCAGAGGGTTTTATGAAAGGGTGTTCTGACCCAGTGCAAGCTTCATTATATCCTGAAGCCCTTAATACAGTGTTCTCAGGATTTATAACCAGCAGTGGACATTGACCGCTGCACCTTTCCTAACCTGGTTTAGCTAGCCTGTTCCATCACCTGCACACACTTCCATTCATTCAATCTTATTGAGTATCTCCTACGTGTGATGCAGTGAGCTAGATGTCAAGTAATACAAATGACTGCTAAATAAAAAGGTGAGTAAGACAAAGTCTCTAATCTCAAAACTATTAAAATCTAGCAAAGGAGACAGTGATGTGTAACTATAGTGATAATATAAAATATAGTACCCAATTGATAAAAGTGGGAAATATATATATTTTTTAATTTGGGAAACTCCTCAGGAAAGAGTTGCCATTGAGCTGAATCTTGTCAGTTGAATATGATTTTTGCAGGCAGAGATGTGGGAAAGGAATTCTAATTCAATAAAATGGCTTGACTTACTACAGAAATAAATGTATGTGTATGGCAGATCTCAGGAACCATGAATAATTCACTATTGCTAGCACATAAGGAAAGAAGAATCTAGAAGGAGAGAAACTATAAAAAGCAAATTCCAGACCATGATAGAGGCCCTTAGTTACTATCACCTCTAAACTAGATTTTATTCATTGTCATTGAGTTGTGTGTGAACTTTGTTTCAGCAAATTCTGAGACCTTCCTGATGATACTAAATATGTACCATCTCAAAGGAAATCATAGCCACCCCTTTTTGATGATTTATAATTATCTTACTCTCTCATAACACATCATAACAGGCAGGGTTAATAAACTGACAGAACTTTTCAGTATCCAGGGCAACAAAACATAGACAGTTTTGGTACAGATTTCAAAACTATGGGATGAAAAAATTATGCATTCAAACATTTCCGAAGCTCTTATTTCAGCCCAGACCAGCACAGTAGGCTAATGTGTATGAGCTAGTTGCTAAAGAGAAAAACTGAACTATCTTCCCAAAGCACTGAGTGAAGGATGAAGGATTGTCTGAACCAAATAATTTTCTCCAGAGTCAAGAGACTCTTGAAAAAAAATTAGCTTGATAATATTTAAGAAATTTCTATTAACTTTCAATCATACATAAACAAAAAGGGAGTAATATCCCCACATTTCTACCCCTCTACAAAAAAACAGCAGTAATGTTCAATGCTGATGCAGATGTAAAGAAATGAGGAATGAATTGCCAGGAGGGTGAAAATTGCTAGAACCCTTTGGAAAATAATGTATTAAAATATCAAAAGTCCAAGCGATGCAAATGTAAATATAAAAATCTGAGCAATCCCTATAGAAATTCCGGTATATATATACAAAGATGTATGCTGTTATTCACTGCACATTGTAGGGGCAAAAAAAAACCTTCAGAAGTATTCATTTAGAGGGAAATAACTGAATCAATTTGGCTAAAGCATATTATCAAATACTACGCAATTACTAAAAAAAAAAAATACTAGTGGAATATTTACCCATCAGCTAATGAAAGGACTACAACATGATGACGAGAGAGAAAAATTAGAGATGAATGTGGGTAGTAAGTATATAGAATAATCATGTCTTTGTAAATATTATCACTAACAAAAACCTTATTATGAGTATATATGTATGTAGGAGCATGAAGGCATGGTAGTTATATTTCTTGCTATTAGCATGACTGCTACTGAGATACACTTTTTAAAATTAAGAGAATGAAACACATAATTCAAAAAGACACATGCACCCCAATGTTCACTGCAGCACTGTTTACAATAGCCAGGAAACGGAAACAACCTAATTGTCCATCAACAGAAGAATTGATATAGAAGATGTGGTACACATATAGAGTGGAATATTACTCAGCCAAAAAAGGAATGAAATTGGGTCATTTGTAGAGACGTGGATGGATCTAGAGACTGTCATACAGAGTGAAGTAAGTCAGAAAGAGCAAAACAAATATCCTATAGTAACACATATATGTGGAATCTGAAAAAATTGGTATAGACGATCTTATTTACAAAGCAGAAATAGAGACACAGATATAGAGAACAAACATATGAATACCAAAGGGGGAAAGGCGGGGGATGGGATGAATTGGGAGATTGGGATTGACATATATACACTATTGTTTTGTGTTTATAAATTCATTTTATTTATTATTTATTTTTGCCGCGTTGGTTCTTTGCTGCTGCGCACAGGCTTTCTCTAGTTGCGGCGAGCCGGGGCTACTCTTCGTTGCGGTGTGCATGCTTCTCTCTGCGGTGGCTTCTCTTGTTGCAGAGCACAGGCTCTAGGCACGCGGGCTCTAGAGCGCAGGCTCAGTAGTTGTGACGCAAGGGTTTAGCTGCTCCTCGGCACGTGGGATCTTCCCAGACCAGGGATCGAACCCCTGTCCCCTGCGTTGGCAGGTGGATTCTTAACCACTGTGCCACCAGGGCAGTCCTATACACTATTGATACCATGTATAAAACAGATAACTGATGAGAACCTACTGTACAGCACAGGGAACTCTACTCAATGCTCTGCGGTGACCTAAATGGGAAGGAAATCCAAAAAAGAGGGGATATATGTGTATGTACAGCTGATTCATTTTGCTGTGCAGTAGAAACTAACACAATATTGTAAAGCAACTTTACTCCAATAAAATTTTTAAAAAAGAGAGGATGAAGCACATACCAGCATTGTACCCTGAGCTTCAAATCTACTCAATAATAGGAGGCATGTGGAAAGAGCCTGACAGAAAATTTTACAATTCTCCTCAAGCTTCCTGACTCACTGCTACTCATACTGATGACAATGTCTCCCAATTTACACAGAAAATAAAGGGCCCCTGACTAGGAAATTCTTCGTCTTTCTACCTACCAATGTACCAAATTGTCCATATTTATTCCCAGTCTATCCCTCCACCCCAGAGGAATGACAGTCTCCTCCCCACCCAAAGCTAATGCCTACTTCTGTGCTCCCTGGATTCTTCTCCCACTCTATCTCTAACTGATTTTAACATTTATACCTCCATGCAAACCTTCCCTATCTGTGAACATGCATAAGTCTCTCTTTTCTTAAAAACAAGACAAAAAGCTCACAACCTCCTTTGATCTAATGTCCCCCTCCTGGAATGTTATTAAAATTATTTAATAATCAGTACAGCATCTGTCATACAAAAGTTTGAGTCAGGGCCTGTGTTTCCCATTGAACTAAGAGCTCCGCTTAGTTACTGGATCTTGGGATGGTTACTAAGTTCCTGTGGAGTGTCCAGGACAGCTGGGATGGCAGGGGGCATTAAGAAAGCTTGGGCAGTGGCTATTCGTCACATTTTCCATTGTTAATAGTTGCCAAATTTTGAAAGTTAAAGTTTCAAAATTTGTTAAAATTTTGACAACGAAGAAGGCATTCCATTGTATATTAGCTGACTCTAACCTATTTACCATCCCATTTCTTACTTATCTTTCACAGCACAATTCTTGAAATAAAAGTCCACCGGTCTATAATTACAACGATTTGTTAAACTGCTATTTATCACCAGTACACGCCTATCAGAATAGACAAAATCTGGAACACTGACTATGCCAAATGCTGGCAAGGATGTGAAGCAAGAACTCTCAGACACTGCTGGTGAGAGTGCGAAATGGTTCAGCCCCTTTGGAAGACAGTCTGGCTTTTCTTACAAATTAAACATACTCTTACCATTTTATCTAGTAATCACACCCCTTGGAACTTCCCCCCAAACGTTGAAAACGAATGTCCACACAAAATCTGCACAAGGATGTTCATAGCAGTTTTATTCATAATCGCCAAAACTTGGAAGCAACCAAGATATCCTTCAGTAGATGAACTGATAAACTATGGCACATACAGGCAATGGAATATATTCAGTGCTGAAAAGAAATGAGCGATCTAGCCATGAAAATACATGAAGGAAACTTAAATGTATGTCACTAAGAAGCCAGTCTGAAGAGGTTACATATGCTGTGAGACCAACTATGTGACATTCTGGAAAAGGTAAAACCATGGACAGTGAAAAGATCACTGTTTGCTTATTTACAAAACAAAAACAGACCCACAGACTTACAAAACAAACTTGTGTTTACCAAAGGGGAAAGGTGGGAGGGGGGAGGGATAAACTGGGAGTTTGGGATTGACATATACACATTAATATATTTAAAATAGATAACCAACAAGGACCTACTGTATAGCACAGGGAACTCTGCTCAATATTCTGCAACAACCTAAATGGGAAAAGAATTTGTAAAAGAATAGATACATGTATATGTGTAACTGAATCACTTTGCTGTACACCTGAAATTAACACAACATTGTTAATCAACTAGACTCCAATATAAAATAAAACAACAAATAAATAAATAAAATTAAACTTAAACAAAAGAAACTTCCAAACCTGGAAAAAGAAAACAAAAAGATCACTGGTTGTCAGAAGGTGTGTCGGGGGAGGGATGAATAGATGGAGCACAGAGGATTTTTAGGGCAGTGAAACTACTCTGAATGATACTGTACAGATGGATTGATGTCATTATAGATACTCAAACCCATAAAATGTACAGCACCACGTGTGACCCCTATGGTAAACTATAGACGTTGTGTGATTATGATGTGTAGGTGTAGGTTCATCAGTAATAGCAAAGGTACCCCTGTGGTGGAGTGTTGGGGGATGCTGATAATGAGGGAAGCTATGCATATGGAGAGGGACAGAAGGGAAATCTCTGTACACCCCTCTTAATTTTGCTGAGAACCTAAAACTATTTAAAAAAAAATTTTTTTTTAACTCTGAATTCCTATTTATCCCTCAGTTCAGGTCTATCCAATTTAATCCACAGATCAGCAACGAAACGCTTCTCATTGACGATATCCACTGAATCTTCTAATTGCCCACACTGAATCTTCTAATTGCCCAAACTACCCTCTTGAATATATCTGAAGATTGGCCTCTCTGCTCCCTTTGTCACCTTGCTGCTGAATGTGTCCTCTCTTAGTTTCAGTACATTATTCTCTCCAGGTTCCTCTACTATATCTCCTGCTGTTCTGCTTTGGTGATTCAAAGGTCATATTTTTGGCTTCTGGATTTCGATTCTAAACACTCTCCCTGGGTGACCTCATCCATGTCGTTTTCTCACCTCTCATCGTGACATCCAAATTCATAGCTTTGTCTCTCATTTCTCTCTAGAGAATCTGACTCGTAATCCCTGACTCCCTGCTCATCTTATTAGAACCAGCCTCCACTCTGCAGTGAAGGTGATTCTACTTTAGAATGTGATGAGTATGGCATAATAATGGTCTAACTACACAAAAGTTGTTAATACGGAACACTGTTTAACAGAGTCAGACAGGTGCAAATGTTAAATGGCAGAAGAAATTACACAAAGTTATCAAAACACAACTCAACGCAGTGTTCCACAGCTAAGGAAAGCAAGAAAGTCAACACAGTTTGTTGGCTCCGGTCTCTCTGGAATCACTGACTGGGGATTTTGTTTCTTTCTTTCCTTTTTTGTTAATTTAATGTTTCCCCTGTGGTCTAAAAGGCTAATGAAGCTTCAAAAGTTCCCACCAAGGTCCCAGACTGTAACTTATGCAGAAGAAACTGGGTCATTAAGCTAAAGGTCTCTGGATGAGCATCTTCTTTAACAAGCATAAAGGTGGTCTTGACCTGTACTGTCATTCAGGGAATAACTTTCCTGATTCCCAAAAATAGAACCATAATTGAGTCTCACACATGAAGGGCAATCAGATCAAGAAGTTTTTGGTTAATTTTGCTTTCCTGTAGAATGGGATCTTGACAAAAATCTTCTTTTAAAATAGGGGGTTCGAATAAAGAGTCGTTTAGACAGTCATTTTATTTCTCAGAAATTCCTGACGGATACAAACAATTATGGACCTTTTAAGTTTGCCTCAGGAGTAAGAGAAATACATATATTTTATTTCAAATGTCAAGTTATCAATATACCATAGTTTTAATTTCTGATGTAATTATTTAAAAAAACTTTCAATTATTAAAAACTGTCAAACTATTCAAGTTGGCAATATATTTGCAAAACTATTTCAAGAAACCAAACAATCTAACTATCAAGGAAGCAGATTCCTCTTTTATTTGAGCATAATAAAAATATTTTAAGTAGTAAATAAAATGGTTGGAATATAAATATTTTGTCCCAGTCAGTTAAAATCTACCACCCGGCATAAACCTAAGGAGTCCAGAGTGTGAATATAAATATGGTGGCAAATATGAACACAAAGAGTCTTTTTTTTAAAACATAAAATAAACCTCAAGATACATTAAGTGATATTTAAAAGTGCAATAAAATTTACCTTAAGATTAAACTAGCACTGATGTTATAAATTCGTAATTAAAGAGCACCCGTGCTTTTATAAATACATTTGTTATATCAAAAAGAAATAATCGAGACCTTCAAGATGGCGGAGGAGTAAGACATGGAGATCACCTTCCTCCCCACAAATACATCACAAATACATCTACATGTGGAACAACTCCTACAGAACACCTACTGAACGCTGGCAGAAGACCTCAGACCTCCCAAAAGGCAAGAAACTCCCCATGTACCTGGGTAGGGCAAAGGAAAAAAGAAACAACAGAGACAAAAGACTAGGGATGGGACCTGCCCCTTGGGGAGGGAGCTGTGAAGGAGGAAAGATTTCCACACACTAGGAAGCCCCTTCACTGGTGGAGACAGGGGTGGCAGGGTGAGAAGCTTCGGAGCCACGGAGGAGAGTGCAGCCACAGGGGTGGGGAGGGATCTGTGAAGGAGGAAAGATTTCCACACACTAGGAAGCCCCTTCACTGGTGGAGACAGGGGTGGCAGGGTGAGAAGCTTCGGAGCCACGGAGGAGAGTGCAGCCACAGGGGTGCAGAGGGCAAAGTGGAGAGATCCCCGCACAGAGGATCAGTGCCGACCAGCACTCACCAGCCCGAGAGGCTTGTCTGCTCACCCACCGGGATGGGCCGGGGCTGAGAGCTGAGGTTCCAACTTCTTCAGAGGTCAGACTGGGGTTGGCTGCGTGAACACAGCCTGAAGGGGGCTAGTGTACCACAGCTAGCTGGGAGGGAGTCCGGGAAAATGTCTAGAACTGCCTAAGAGGCAAGAGACCATTGTTTCGGGGTGCACGAGGAGCAGGGATTCAGAGCACTACCTAAATGAGCTCCGGAGAGGGGCGTGGGCCGCGGCTATCAGCGTGGATGCCAGAGATGGGCATGAGATGCTAAGGCTGCTGCTGCCGCCACCAAGAAGCCTGTGTGCGAGCACAGGTCACTATCCACACCGCCCCTCCCGGGAGCCTGTGCAGCCCGCCACGGCCGGGCTCCCATGATCCAGGGACAACTTCCCCGGGAGAACGCACAGCGCACCTCAGGCTGTTGCAAGGTCACGCTGGCCTCTGCCACTGCAGGCTCGCCCCGCATTCCATACCCCTCCCTCCCCCTGGCCTGAGTGAGCCAGAGCCCCCTAATGAGCCGCTGCTTTAACCCTGTCCTGTCTGAGCAAAGAACAGACACCCTCAGGCGACCTACACGCAGAGGCAGGGCCAAATCCAAACCTGAACCCCAGGAGCTGTGCGAACAAAGAAGAGAAAGGAAAATCTCTACCAGCAGCCTCAGGAGCAGTGGATTAAATCTCCACAATCAACTTGGTGTACCCTGCATCTCTGGAATACATGAATAAACAATGAATCATACCAAAATTGAGGCAGTGGACTTTGCGAGCAACTGTAGACTTGGGGTTCGCTTTCTGCATCTAATTTGTTTCTGGTTTTATGTCTCTTTTAGTTTAGTATTTAGAGTTTACTATCATTGATAGATTGGTTTATTGATTTGGATGTCTCTTCCTTTTTTTATATATATAGATATATATATTTTTTCCATTTTCTCTTTTTGTGAGTGTGTATGTGTATGCCTCTTTGTTTCATTTTGAC
This sequence comes from Eschrichtius robustus, assembly GCF_028021215.1. Lineage (NCBI taxonomy): Eukaryota > Metazoa > Chordata > Mammalia > Artiodactyla > Eschrichtiidae > Eschrichtius > Eschrichtius robustus. The sequence goes on along the minus strand of NC_090841.1, from coordinate 63,967,425 downwards.
TGTATAGTTTTGCGTTTACCATTTGTCCTAGGGTTCTGTTTGTCCGTTATTTTATTTTTTTAGTATAGTTTTTAGCACTCGTTATCATTAGTGGATTTGTTTTTTGGTGTGGTTGCACTCTTCTTTTTTTTTTTTTTCTTTTTTTATTACTTTTTAATTTTTTTTTAATTTCAGTAATGTTTTTTAGTTTTTATTTTAATAACTTTCTTTTCTTTTCTTTCTTTCTTTCTTTCTTTATCTCTCTCTCTCTCTCCCTTCCTTCCTTCCTTTCCTTCCTTCCTTCCTTTCTCTCTCTCTCTCTCTCTCCTTCTCTCTTTCTTTCTTTCTTTCTTTCTTTCTTTCTCCCTTTTCTTCTGAGCCGTGTGGAAGACAATGTCTTGGTGCTCCGGCCAGGTGTCAGGCCTGTACCCCTGAGGTAGGAGAGCCGAGAAGAGGACATTGGTCCACCAGAGACCTCCCGGCTCCACGTAATATCAAACGGCGAAAGCTCTCCCAGAGATCTCCATCTCAAAGTTAAGACCCAGCTCCACTCAACGACCAGCAAGCTACAGTGCTGGACATGCTATGCCAAACAACTAGCAAGACAGGAACACAACACCACCCATTAGCAGAGGGGCTGCCTAAAATCATAATAAGGTCACAGACACCCAAAAACACACCACTGGATGTGGTCCTGCCCACCAGAAAGACAAGATCCAGCCTCATCCACCAGAACATAGACACCAGTCCCCTCTACCAGGAAGCCTACACAACCCACTGAACCAACCTTACCCACTGGGGGCAGACACCAAAAACAATGGGAACTACAAACCTGCAGCCTACAAAAAGGAGACCCTGAACACAGTAAGTTAAGCAAAATAAGAAGACAGAGAAACACAGAGCAGATGAAGGAGCAAGGCAAAAACCCACCAGACCAAACAAATGAAGAGGAAATAGGAAGTCTACCTAAAAAAGAATTCAGAGTAATGATAGTAAAGGTGATGCAAAATCTTGGAAACAGAATGGAGAAAATACAAGAAACGTTTTACAAGGACCTAGAAGAAGAAAAGAGCAAACAAACAATGATGAACAACACAATAAATGAAATTTAAAATTCTCTAGAAGGCATCAATAGCAGAATAACTGAGGCAGAAGAACGGATAAGTGACCTAGAAGATAAAATAGTGGAAAAAACTACCGCAGAGCACAATAAAGAAAAAAGAATGAAATGAACAGAGGACAGTCTCAGAGACCTCTGGGACAACATGAAACACACCAACATTCGAATTATAGGGGTCCCAGAAGAAGAAGAGAAAAAGAAAGGGACTGAGAAAATATTTGAAGAGATTCTAGTTGAAAACTATCCTAATATGGGAAAGGAAATAGTCAGTGAGGTCCAAGAAGTGCAGAGAGTCCCGTACAGGATAAATCCAAGGAGAAACACGCCAAGACACATATTGAGCAAACTATCAAAAATTAAATACATACACAAAAAAAAATATTAAAAGCAGCAACAGAAACAACAAATAACATACACAGGAATCCCCATAAGGTTAACAGCTGATCTTTCAGCAGAAACTCTGCAAGCCAGAAGGGAGTGGCAGGACATATTTAAAGCGATGAAAGGGAAAAAAAACACAACGAAGATTACTCTACCCAGCAAGGATCTCACTCAGATTTGATGGAGAAATTAAAACATTTACAGACAAGCAAAAGCTAAGAGAATTCAGCACCACCAAACCAGCTTTACAACAAATGCTAATGGAACTTCTCGAGGTAGGAAACACAAGAGAAGGAAAAGACCTACAATAACAAACCCAAAACAATTAAGAAAACGGTAATAGGAACACACATATCAATAACTACCTTACATGTACATGGATTAAATCCTCCAACCAAAAGACATAGACTGGCTGAATGGATACAAAAACAAGACCCGTATATATGCTGTCTACAAGAGACCCACTTCAGACCTAGGGACACATACAGACTGAAAATGAGGGGATGGAAGAAGATATTCCATGCAAATGGAAATCAAAAGAAAGCTGGAGTAGCAATTCTCATATCAGACAAAATAGACTTTAAAATAAAGACTATTACAAGAGACAAAGAAGGACACTACATAATGATCAACGGATCAATCCAAGAAGAAGATATAACAATTGTAAATATTTATGCACCCAAAAAAGGAGCACCTCAATACTTAAGGCAAATGCTAACAACCATAAAAGGGGAAATCGACAGTACAACAATCATAGTAGGGGACTTTAACACCCCACTTTCACCAGTGGACAGATCATCCAAAATGAAAATAAATAAGGAAACACAAGCTTTAAATGATACATTAAACAACATGGACTTAATTGATATTTATAGGATATTCCATCCAAAACCAAGAGAATACATTTTCTTCTCAAGTGCTCATGGAACAATATCCAGGATCCATCATATCTTGGGTCAAAAAACCAGCCTTGGCAAATTTAAGAATATTGAAATGGTGTCAAGTAGCTTTTCCGACCACAACGCTGTGAGACTAGATATCAATTACAGGAAAAAATCTGTAAAAAATACAAACATATGGAGGCTAAACAATACACTACTAAATAACTAAGAGATCACTGAAGAAATCAAAGAGGAAATCAAAAACTACCTAGAAACAAATGACAATGAAAACACGATGACCCAAAACCTATGGGATTCAGCAAAAGCAGTTCTAAGAGGGATGTTAATAGCAATATAATCCTAGCTCAAGAAACAAGAAACAACTCAAATAAACAACCTAACCTTACACCTAAAGCAATTAGAGAAAGAACAAAAAAACCCCAAAGTTAGCAGAAAAAATAAATCATAAAAATCAGATCAGAAATAAATGAAAAGGAAAGGAAGGAAACAATAGCAAAGATCAATAAAACTAAAAGCTGGTTCTTTGAGAAGATAAAAAAAATTGATAAACCATTAGCCAGACTCATCAAGAAAAAAAGAGAGAAGACTCAAATCAACAGAATTAGAAATGAAAAAGGACAAGTAACAACTGACACTGCAGAAATGCAAAGAATCATGAGGGATTACTACAAGCACCTATATGCCAATAAAATGGACAACCTGGAAGAAATGGACAAATTCTTAGAAAAGCACAACCTTCTAAGGCTGAACCAGGAAGAAATAGAAAATATGAACAGACCAATCACAAGCACTGAAATTGAAACTGTGATTAAAAATCTTCCAACAAACAAAAGCCCAGGACCAGATGGTTTCACAGGTGAATTCTATCAAACATTTAGAGAAGAGCTAACACCTCCCCTTCTCAAACTCTCCCAAAATACAGCAGAGGGAGGAACACTCCCAAACTCATTCTACAAGGCCACCATCACCCTGATACCAAAACCAGACAAAGAGGTCACAAAGAAAGAAAACTACAGGCCAATATCACTGATGAACATAGATGCAAAAATCCTCAACAAAGTACTAGCAAACAGAACCCAACAGCACACTAAAAGGATCATACACGAGACATCCCTGGTGGCGCAGTGGTTAAAAATCCGCCTGCCAATGCAAGCGCACGCGGGTTCGAGCCCTGGTCCGGGAAGATCCCACATGCCGCGGAGAAACTAAGCCCGTGCGCCACAACTACTGAAGCCCGTGTGCCGCAACTACTGAGCCCACGTGCTGCAACTACTGAAGCCTGTGTGCCTAGAGCCCGTGCTCCACAACAAGAGAAGCCACTGCAACAAGAAGCCCTCAAGCAGCAACGAAGACCCAGTGCAGCCAAAAATAAAAACCAAAAAAAAAAGGATCATACACCATGATCAAGTGGGTTTATCCGAGGAATGTAAGGATTCCTCAATATACGCAAATCAATCAATGTGATACATCATATTAACAAATTGAAGGAGAAAAACCATATGATCATCTCAATAGATGCAGAAAAAGGTATCAACAAAATTCAGCACCCATTTATGATAAAAAGCCTCCAGAAAGTAGGAACAGAAGGAACTTACCTCAACATAATAAAGGCCATATATGACAAACCCATAGCCAACATCATTCTCAATGGTGAAAAACTGAAACCATTTCCACTAAGATCAGGAAGAAAACAAGGTTGTCCACTCTCACCACTATTATCAGCATCATTTTGCAAGTTTTAGCCACAGCAATCAGAGAAGAAAAAGAAATAAAAGGAGCCCCAATCGGAAAAGAAGAAGTAAAGCTGTCACTGTTTGCAGATGACATGATAGTATACATAGAGAATCCTAAAGATGCCACCAGAAAACTACTAGAGCTAATCAATGAATTTGGTAAAGTAGCAGGATACAAAATTAATGCACAGAAATCTCTTGCATTCCTATACACTAATGATGAAAAATCTGAAAGAGAAATTAAGGAAACACTCCCATTTACCACTGCAACAAAAAGAATACAATACCTAGGAATAAACATACCTCAGTAGACATAAGACCTGTATGCAGAAAACTATAAGACACTGATGAAAGAAATTAAAGATGATACAAAGAGATGGAGAGATATACCATGTTCTTGGATCGGAAGAATCAACATTGTGAAAATGACTATACTACCCAAAGCGATCTACAGATTCAATGCAATCCCTATCAAACTACCAATGGCATTTTTCACAGAACTAGAACATAAAACTTCACAATTTGTATGCAGACACAAAAGGCCCCGAATAGCCAAAGCAATCTGGAGAAAGAAAAACAGAGCTGGCGGAATCAGGCTGTTAGACTTCAGATTATATTACAAAGCTACAGTAATCAAGACAGTATGTTACTGGCACAAAAACAGAAATATAGACCAAAGGAACAGGATAGAAAGCCCAGAGATAAATCCACGCATGTATGGTCACCTAATCTTTGATAAAGTAGGCAAGAACATACAATGGAGAAAAGACAACCTCTTCAGTAAGTGATGCTGGTAAAACTGGTCAGCTACATGTAAAAGAATGAAATTAGAACACTCCCTAACAACGTACACAAAAATAAACTCAAAATGGATTAAAGATCTAAATGTAAGGCCAAATACTATAAAACTCTTAGAGGAAAACACAGGCAGAACACTCTATGACATACATCACAGCAAGATCCTTTTTGACCCACCTCCTAGAGAAATGGAAATAAAAACAAAAATAAACAAATGAGACCTCATGAAACTTAAAAGCTTTTGCACAGCAAAGGAAAACATAAACAAGACGAAAAGACAACCCTCAGAATGGGAGAAAATATTTGCAAATGAAACAACTGGCAAAGGAATAATCTCCAAGATTTACAAGCAGCTCATGCAGCTCAATATCGAAAAAACAAAGAACCCAATCCAAAAATGGGCAGTAAACCTAAATAGACATTTCTCCAAAGAAGATATACAGATTGCCAACAAACACATGAAAGGATGCTCAACATCACTAATCATTAGAGAAATGCAAATCAAAACTACAATGAGGTATCACCTCACACCAGTCAGAATGGCCATCATCAAAAAATCTACAAACGATAAATGCTGGAGAGGGTGTGGAGAAACGGGAACCCTCTTGCACTGTTGGTGGGAATGTAAATTGATACAGCCACTATGGAGAACAGTATGGACATTCGTTAAAAAACTAAAAATAGAACTACCATATGACCCAGCAATCCCACTACTGGGCATATACCCTGAGAAAACCATAATTCAAAAAGAGTCAATTACCACAATGTTCATTGCAGCTTTATTTACAATAGCCAGGACATGGAAGCAACCTAGGTGTCCATCAACAGATGAATGGATAAAGAGGATGTGGCACATATATACAGTGGAATATTACTCAGCCATAAAGAGAAACAAAATTGAGTTATTTGTAGTGAGGTGGATGGACCTAGAGTCTGTCATACAGAGCGAAGTAAGTGAGAAAGAGAAAAACAAATACCGTATGCTAACACATATGTATGGAATCTAAAAAAAAAAAAAAAAAAAAAAATGTTTCTGATGAACCTAGGGGCAGGACAGGAATAAAGACACAGACATAGAGAATGGACTTGAGGACATAGGGAGGGGGAAGGGGAAGCTGGGACGAAGTGAGAGAGTGGCATGGACATATATACACCACCAAATGTAAAATAGGTAGCTAGTGGGAAGCAGCTGCATAGCACAGGGAGGTCAGCTCAGTGCTTTGTGACCACCTAGAGGGGTGGGGTAGGGAGGGTGGGAGGGAGATGCAAGAGGGAGGAGATATGGGGATATATGTATACATATAGCTGATTCACTTTGTTATACAGCAGAAACTAACACGACATTGTAAAGCAATTATACTCCAATAAAGACGTTTAAAAAAAAAAAGAAATAATCTATGAATCACTCAGCATAAGAAATTAACAGTAATATGAAGGCATATATTTGGGGGAGAATAATTTTGTATATATGGCCAGAAATAAATCTGCAGTGGCACCAAATCAAAATGCATGCCTCTGTTTCTGAAACAGAGCATGAAAATGTACTGTACTGCAGATGAAGAAAAAGTTCATAAATTTAATGTAAACCATTAAGGAATGAAAACTAAAACATTTAAATGAAAAGTCATAGAGGTCAACTGTATAAAAAGTAATGATTGCTGGAGAAATAACTTCTTGGATGTTGATGGAGTAGTAAAAATATAATAATAACATCAGTCTCCTATATAATAATGTCACTATCCATAATAACATCAGCCTCCCCTATTATAATATCACTATTCAATATTTCCAAACTACAACATTAAAAGAGTATTTACTCTTTTAAAAGATATAGCAATGCTTTTCTAATGAGCACATAGTAACAGTCAATATTTAAGTACATTTTTAACAATTATTGTATTTTATATTGGTAGTATTACCTATTTTATATATATATGTATATATATATATGTGTGTGTGTGTGTGTGTGTATATATATATATATATATATATATATATATGTATTATATTATATTCTTCCATCTGGCTTCCCCACCACCACTTCAAATGCATTTGTTTTAATCTTTAAGGAAACCACAAAGCAGTGAAACCACAGTAGGTTAAGACATTAGTAAATGATGTACTGGAGGAATTGTAGATCTAAAACATTTATGCTCAAAGTCTCATTTCTCCTCTGCTATAAGAGATTTTAGCTAATTTCCTCCTTAACATTATTTGTGGTTTTCTAAAGATGCCAGTATATATATATTTTTCAAAATCGTGGGACTAATACTCAGGGTTCTCCAGAGAAACAGAACAAATAGGATATAAATGGTAACGGAGAAGTTTAGGTATGTGGTTTTATCTTTTAACTATTTCATTTGATATTATTTCAAATGTATAGAAAATTTGCAAAAACATACAAAGATTCTAGTATACTTTTTAAACAAGATTCACTAATTATTTACATTTAGCTCCACTTGATTTTTCATTCTCGTTGTCTCCCAGATAAACACACTTTAGTGTATATTTCCTAAAAACAAGGAAATTCTAATTTAACCACACAACAATGATCAATATCAGGAAATCTGACATTAATATAATTCTATCCCATTGATTTTTTCGTACCCTGTCTTTGTCCCCAGTCCAGAATGGAATCCAGGATCCTGCATTTAGTTGCCTTATCTCTTCAGCCCACTTTAATCTGGAAGCCAGTGTTTCTCAGCATTTCTTTACCATTCCTCCCCTTGAAATTTTTGAAGAGTACAGCCTCCTTCTTTGGCAGAATCCCCCTCAAGCTGAGTTTCACTGTTGTTGTCTCATGATTACAGTAAGTTTATGTCCTTATGGCAAGAACGCCACAGAAGTCATACGTGTCCTTCTAGGTATATCAGGATGCACATGCTGTCAGTTTATCCCAATGTTGATGATAATAATGTTGATGACTGGTTTGAAGTGTTGTACCCTGTATCTATCCAGTAAAATTCACATTTGCTTACTATGTCATCAATAGTTTGACACTATGTCAATATGATGCTCTTTATCAAAAATTTACCCACTACTTTTAGCAAAAACTGATAATTCTTGACTGAAGTATTCCTCTGATAGCTACAACATGGTGATCTTCTGACCTCTTCATTTAGTCTGCATTTATTTGTTGATATTCTATTGCAAGGAAGAGTTATTCCTTCTTTCCCATTTATTTGTTCATTCGTTCATTTACATCAGTTTGGACTCATGGATTCCCATTTTATCAATATTAAATGGATTTGATCTTTTACTGTTCTTGTTTCTGATACTCAAATTATACTAGATTTGTCCATTTGGAGACTCTTCAGTCTGGATTCTGGGTGCTGTTAACATTTCCTTATTATTGTTTGAGAAATTATTTACTTTCTGGACAAGATATTCTAGGCTTATCCTTACTTTCCCGGTCCAGACTCTGGGACCCTCCATTTCTCTAAGGAACCCTGGTTACGTTGACTGGAGAATCATATTTAAAAACCAGGATTTGGGCAATAGATATAGCAATTGATATTGATATGCTGTTGCTTCTACATACTCTAAACAGAGCTAGAAAGTGTGTGTGTGTGTCTATCTATCTAAATGTCATGTACGTATCTGTATATCTATCTATATTGAAAAGCCATGAATTAACATTTATAGTTCCAATTCCAATACAATAAACCAAGGTCATTTTAATATTTCCCTTTTCCACATTAGTAGTACGATATATAACAGCTGGGAACTAACTCCCATTATCCTCAATGTATTTTTCATTTGATCAAGCCTAAAATATGAGAAAATGTTTCCAAGATTGTGAACACATGGCACTACCAAAAAATAAATCATACTAATTGTGTTCAATATTTGTTTATAGTTACTGATCATGTGTGTATCGGGGTGGGGGAGTGTGGTTAGAGGTTACATACAGTGAAATGCACAAATCTTAAAGGTACCATTCAGTGAGTTTCGGCAAACATAAACTCTCATAATCCGTACTCTGATCAAGATATAGAACATAACCATCACCCCAGAAAGTTCACTTGCCCACTTTCCACCAAGTACCAATGTTCTAGTTTTTTCACCATTGAGTTATATTGCTATTTCAAACACTTATAAATGGCCTCATACAGTAGGTACTCCTGATCCTGTCTTATTTCACTAGGTGTAATATTTTTGAGATTCAGACATGTCGCATGTATCAGCAGTTTGTTCCTTTTTATTAGTGTATAGAGTTAATTGTATAACTACACCACAATTTGCTTATTCTTTGTGCTCTTGATGGATATATGTATTTTTCCACTTTGGGTAATTTTAAATAATGATGCTGTGAATCTTTATGAACAAGTCTTATATGGAGATATATTTTCATTACTCTTGGGTAAATATGGAGGGGTATAATTGCCAAGTGAATGAGGAGGGGTATTTATAACTCTGTGAGAAGACGTCAAAACATAATCCGAAGTGATTATACCATTCTAAACGTCAATCAGAATGTATGAGTTAAACCACATGCTCAACAACAATTAGTTTGGTAAGTCTTTTTTCAGTTGAGTTATTCAGATGTGTGACATAGTATCTCATTATGGTTTTGATTTACATTTCCCTGATGACTAATAATTTTGAGCAATTTTTATGTGCTAAATGACCATTCACATGTCTTCCTTTGTAATGAGTCTATTCAAATCTCTTACCCACTCTATTAGGTTGTCTTCTTCTGCTATTAATTTGTAGGCCTTCCTTTTATAGTCTAGACAAAAGACCTTTGTCCAATATAGTTTTTTTTTTTTAATAAATTTACTTATTTATTTTTGGCTGCATTGGGTCTTCATTGTTGGGTGCGGGCTTTCTCTAGTTGCGGTGAGCGCGGGCTACTCTTTGTTGCGGAGCACGGGCTCTAGGCGCATGGGCTTCAGTAGTTGTGGAAACACGGGCTCAGTAATTGTAGTATGCAGGCTTCAGTAGTTGTGGCTCTCGGGCTCTAGAGCACAGGCTCAGTAGTTTTGACGCACGATCTTAGTCTCTCTGCGGCATGTGGAATCTTCCTGGACCAGGGCTCAAACCCGTGTCCCCTGCATTGGCAGGAGACTTCTTAACCACTGTGCCACCAGGGAAGTCCCCAATATAGTTTTTACACATATTTATTCCAGTCTGTGACTTTGTGCTCATTTTACATTATTTAATAAACATACATTAACTTTAGATGAAATTTTTATTAGCATTTTTAGCAAATAGCAAATTTTAATAGCATTTTTAAAAGTTTTAGCTATTGTTTTCTGTGCCTTAGTCAAGTAGATATACTTCTGTATTCATTTAAAAGCTTTATAGATTTTATGTTTATGTTTAAGTCTATGATCCACCCATGAATTGATTTTTGTGTATGGTGTGACACATATACACGTGCACATAAAAATACACACTCAACTGAACATTTTATAAAACCATTTGCTGGCAATGCTTTTCTTTACCAATTGGATTGCTTCAGCAACTCTTTTGAACGTTCATCGGCCTTACACTCTTGTTTCAGTGATCTATTTGTCTAATTTAATGCCAGTTCCACACTGTCTGGAATACTGTAGCTTTAATTTAAATTTTGATGTCAGGTAGTGTAAGCCCTGCAATCATAAGCATCATTTTCAATATTTTTGGTTATTCTATGTCCTTTATATTATCACACAGATTTTAAAAATAATTTGTCTTTTGCATAAAACAGGCTATTGAGATTTTGATTGGTATTGCACAGAGTCCTGACATTAATCTGGGGGAGAACTGACATCTTAACAATACTGACTCTTAAAATCCATTGACATGGTATTTTTCTCCAATTATTTAGATATATTTCGCTGGTTATAGAATTCTTGTTAGACAGGTACGATTTTTCTTTAAATACTTTAAAAATATCTTTACATTGTCTTTCTCTTACATTGCTTCTGAAAAGTAGTTACTGTTACCCAATATTTAATGTATCTTTTTATCTAGTTGCTTTCAAAGTTTTGTATTCCTCTTTGGTTTTTGAATGTTTTACTCTGATACATTTAGGTCATTGATGTTTCTTTATATCATGCTTTGAGTTTGCTGATCTACTTTGTTCTTGAAGTTGTTTGTTTTTCACCAAATTCAGAAATCCTTGTATATTATTTATTCAAATATATTTTCTGCTACATAATTTTTTCCTCTTCTCCTGCATCTCTAATTACATGTTTGGCAAACTGTGTCCTACATGTTTCTTGAGTTTGGGGGTTTTTTAAATCATTCTCTTTCATTAAGTAAGGATAATTGCTATTGATGTAAATTCAAATTTACTTGCTCCTTCCAAGCTTTCTCCAATATTGTTAAAATCATCCTAGTAAATGTTTAATTTTAGATATTTTATTTTGAATTCTACGATTTCCTTTTGGTACTTTTGATACGTAGATAGATAGCTAAATAGATATTATTTCACATCTCTTCTCTCAATAGAAACATATTTTTCTTTAGGTCCTTGAACATATTTAATGTGGCTACTTCAAGTCCTTATCTGCTAATTGCAAAACATGTGCATCTCGAGTTTATGATTTCTTTAATACCGCCTTTTTTTTTTAACATCTTTATTGGAGTATAATTGCTTCACAATGGTGTGTTAATTTCTGCTGTATAACAAAGTGAATCAGCTATACATATACATATATCTCTATATCTCCTCCCTCTTGCGTCTCCCTCCCACCCGCCCTATCCAACCCCTATAGGTGGTCACAAAGCACCGAGCTGATCTCCCTGTGCTATGCGGCTGTTTCCCACTAGCTATCTATTTTACATTTGGTAGTATATATTTCTTTTATCTTGACTCTAGGTCCCATTTCTCATTTTTTCTTGGCATGTATGTTATTTTTTAAACTAAATTTTGTGGCTATATCATAAACTTAGATTCTGTTATTTTCCTCTAAAGAACATTTTTAGTTAGGGCTAGCAGCTAACATAGCTGGACTGACTCCAAGCACTGTCCTCCCTTCTGGTGGACAGCAGCTAAGCTTAACTCAGTTCTTTTAGCTTTCCAGCTGTCTGTTGTGCTGGGATTTCTGCAGTCTCCTTCCCTCCCTCCCAGTTCAGGAATTAGCCAAAGATTTAAGAAGAGTTTATATGCAGATTTGAGGTTTCTTCCCTCCCTCCATGGTTCCCTCCTTTATTGGATTCCCCTCTTACTTTCAAGCTTCTCTTATAGACTCAAACTTCAACATCTGACTCTTAAAGCCAGTAAGATCGTGGCTTTTGGCTTTAGTTCTAGCCATCTGGTGTCACGTAGCTGGGAGTGCCCTCTGACAGAAAGCCTTATAAATACCAATCTCACCCAGCACAGTTCTCTTCCTTTAAGGGTCAAATCCCCACCAGCCTCTCAGCTCTCTTTTGATTATTTTCCTATGCCTGTTTTATATTTTCCCCAGAGTTTATAATTTGTAGTTCCAGCTTTGCTGCTATTCCTGGAATTGGAACCAAGTAGTTCCTTTTTTATTTCAGTCATCATAAGGCATTATGATTCAAATATTTTCAATCTATAAAAACTGGCAGCTCTTTTTCTTACTCTGCCAGGAATAGTGCTATGCTGTACACTATACATACCCACACACCTCAACACCATGCACAAGAATATAACTGCATTTAATCCTGAAAATAACATTGGCGATAAGCATATTTATTGCATTTTACATTGCCAAAAGTAAGGTTGAGAAATATTGTTGCTTGGGCAAGTTCAAAAAGTTAGGTACAGTAAAAATCAATCATAGTCATGTCACATTCTATTTCTATTCATTCTACACCCCCCTTTCAAGCAACTACATCTTAAGTCTATAATTTGAAAATGTCAACACCATTGATGATTACCAGTTAAGCAGTATAATTTAGTGGTTAAGGTCATGGGCTTCAGAATCAGACAAACTTGGTTTTTAGTCCTCCCTCATCACCTACTCCCTACAGGTAATGAACAAATCTACAAAAGGGGATGAAAGTAATAACATAAAACTGCTGTGACGATTAAATGTAATATTTCATGCAGACTATCTAATATACATAGAAAGTGCCAAACAGATATTAGATTTTATAATAACTATCAGAGTTTTATTCCAAGGTACTAAGAATTTAATCTTTTTGCAAAAGAATTTTTTATAAAACTGTCTCATGATATCTGTATACCCGACTTGATCTATCACAGCTGGATAAATAATCCCAATAAAATACAAAATGAAAAGAAACGGAATGAAAATTTATTGGAGGTGTCCTATATGCCTAACACTGAGATAGGCATTTTAAAATATATTATTGTATTTTATTTTCACAGCACACTGTAAAGTAAATATGACTTTCATTTTCACAAATAAGGAGGTTAAAATTTAGAAAATTTAAAGTAATTTATCTAACAACATAAACTGTTATCTCAGATACTATTAGAACCTTAGTCTGCCTAACACATTTCACTTCCCCATGTTACAAATTTGAGCTGTAGTGAGTACTGTAAGTCTAGAGTGAGTACTGAGTCTTCTAATAACGCTTGTAATTAAAACACAGCCTGTTGTTTAAATGCTTTCTGAACTTCTTTTCCTCAGTCTCTCTCCTACCTCCCTTAATTTACTGTCCTAATTTTCTTCCTTCAAAATTTCATGCCAACATAATTCAATTATAACTTGATCCTACTGTCTTTCTCTGTATCCATTTATTTCATTTTTATTGGATTGGTGCCAAAATGTAGTTTCATGTTCCTCAAAAACCTTTCACATAGTACATAATCACATAGTATACTGTTTTAGGCATTGAGAAAGTAAATTACTTATACAGTCTTTTCCTTTCTCTGAAGGTTTTAACTGCATTGATTTTATTAAATCTCATATGACCACTTACTGTTTTACCTAGCTAATGCATTCTGTACTGGCCCATGTTTCCAGCAGTCCTGAAGAATGGTTTCAATTAGAACACTGCAGAAGGTACACCATATTGATATTTTAAAGTGGTTCAACCATTAGAAAAATGGTCTTAGAAATAGGAGAATAAATGTCAGATAGTATATGTAAGGTTATAAACATTAGCTCTGTAAGTACTGAAAGGACCGATTCATCAGAAATGAAACAGCAATCAAGGGGGTGGGGACACTCTTACATACAATGATAATGGATGAAGGGTGATTATGACACTGGATTCTACTCAAAAGTACTCATTTTTTAATACTAAAGATGGTTTTATGCAATTTATGATACTTTGTACAGTTTAGGTCATAATTTTTTAAAGATTAATAAAAAAATTAGGGATCAAAATGAACCATCCATCTCAACTTGCAGAAAGTAAAAAAAGATACAAAGAAGATACATCACACATCAGGAATGAGAAGAAATGAGTTCTATTCTCAGCTTTGCCTCTAACATCTAAGGATATTACTTAACAATTCTTTTACCAAGTTGAAGAGGATCATCCATTTCTTATACTCTTTTTTTTATTGTACCCTAATTTAGGATTGGTTTTCAGGGGTCACAGTTCATATCTGTGGAGCATCAAGTACACAAAAAGGACTTTTTTTAATGTGTCTATTACATGCAGGTACAGGCTGTGGTGAGTGCCCCTCTAAGTCTATGGGGTCTCTACATGATAGTTCTTTTCCATGTATTGGCAGTTCAGGGGACCATGGCACACCATATGATGTTTTTGACAACATACACTGAAAGAGCTGGGTGATAGAACACATTTCCTTAGCTCCCACTTTTATAATTCAGTGACTTAAAACCTGTGTTAAGTGTTACTTCAACTAACACATAGTTTGTTGTTTTGTCACCTTCCTTCTTATTTTTCTACCATTATCCCCTTACAATACTGACTCCAATCTCTGCATTGGGTTAGTAGATGTCAGAAACTATATTTTAAGAAATTTTATTCCTGTTTAAGTAAATAACTATGACTCTTATAACTGCTAGTAATTCTAAGAAAACTTCACAAACACAGGGGAATATATTAAGCTGAAAAAGATCTTTGATTGACTATATGTATCCTAACATGAAGTTTCTAACACCTATAAGAGAGAAAGAGCTCTACCTAGTCTTAGGGTGAGAATCAGGTAATTTGATAAGAGTGAGTGAGGGAACATTAAAGGTTTGAGGTACCAGTGATTATCGTTTTCATTCCCCTTCAAGAATAAACTTTTCTTTTTCTCACGATCACCATTTAGCAGGAATATACCATGATAGTTCAGAGCATCAGTATTTGAGGTGAACGCCTGGGATCAACTCTCTGTCATCCCTTAGCTCTTGTCTGGCCTTTGGCAAGTTTCTCTGTGGTCTCTATTCCTCAGTTCAAGTGCCATCAAGATATTCAAGTGCTGTTTTGAAGGGTTGCTCCAAGGATTAAATGAGATAATGCATGTAAAGGCTAGAACAGGGCTGGGACAATATTAATCACCCAATATGTCTGTTATTAGGTAGACTCTTCCTCTGAAGATCCAGAAAATTAACAGTGAGAGAGGATAAAACAAATACTGTTTACCCCCACTTCTACTGTCCTCTTGTATATATCTTCTCAGACAAATCCAACAAGCCCTAGTTTAAATACTATCACTTATAACAAATCTTTCACTTTTCTGAGCATTAAAACATTTGTTTGCTATACTCTCTGTTTTGGAAAGAGATCATACACTATTTTATACCATGTTAAAAATATTTTATATAGGTATTTATCTCCAATACATTTTCAACATTCTTAAGAGAAAAGATTTCTTATATTGCTTTTGTGCTTTTAGACTTTCTTGGGAAAAATTTAATCCTCTGCCACACCTCTGTCCACGCTGCAGAGTACAAGTGTAACTGAATTGGTGAAACACAGAGTGGGATTTCGTACATGTCTTTCTCAAACCACAGATGAAGAGCAAGTTTGTAGTCTCCAGACATCCCAGCGTTAGAAGTGATTCATGTCACAGTCAACTACAAGCCATCAATCATAACGAGAGCTACGTTATAGCACCTGAGTCCCTAATTCATTTGTCAGGAAAAGATGGACAGACAGTGAAACTTCGATGCCAATGAATTTCAACTAACTTTTTGTTTTTGGAGGAGTTGGGGAGGATGAAATTTAAGTTGCTTCACTCTCTTCTGAAGCCATGCATATAGAAAAGAGACAAGCTGTGGATGAGGTGAGAAGTAAAACATTCAACTTCACACTTGAACACACTTTGTGAATATTTCCAGCGAGGCAAGTTATATAGATTTTTAGAATAACAAGATAGTACTAAAATTCCACAAAAAAATCTCTTTTTGTTTACTAGGAAAAAATAGAGAATTTCACCACTAAAGAAAAATATTTTCTATTTGCTTGTATATGACACATTACACCTTGATTTTCAATTCCAATATTTTTTGCATATTTAAAAACGTAAGGCCCGTTCCTATTCATAGCCACAAATGCAAAAATCTCATAAACATATTAACAAACTGATTTCAGCAATGTACATATGTAATGTCTAAGTTGAATTTAGTCTAGGAATGGAGATTATTAATTAATTAGTATAATTAATCATATTGACAGATTAGAAGAAATCCCATGGTCATAATAATACATTAAGAAAATCCATTTGATAAAATTCAATATTCATTCATTATAAAAATTCTCAGCAACCTAAGACTGGAAGAGAAGTTTATCTGATATAAGATATGCAAAATCTACAGAAAACCTCACACTTATGGGTAAATAACTATACCTATCACCTTGATTTTGGAATCAAGACAAGAAGAATCGTTATCTCTACTTTTATCTAACATTATAGGAAGTTTAAGACAATGCAGAAGGGTAATAAAAAATAAATAAAATGCATAAGGATTGGAAAGGAAGGGGAAAAAAATGACCTTTTCCCAGGTAATACCATTATATACAAAAGAACTAACAGGTACATTTGTAGAATTAATTAAGGAGTTCTACCAGGTTGTTGGATATAAAACTGGCATACAAATAAATTACATTCCTACTTACCAGCAACAGTAAGGAAAACAAAATTTTAATACATTATAATAGCATCAATTTAGATACTTAGGGATTATATGTCTTACACTATAAATATATGTGTAAGACATCATCCAAGAAAATTATAAATTTTACTAAGAAACATTAAGGACATTAAAAGGGGTTAACTAATCAAGATATATACCATGTTCATTGTTTGAAAGTTGAAATACTGTGGATATGTGAAAGCAATGTAATCCCACTCAAAATCCCAATAAATTTGGTAGAATTTGGCAAGCTGATTTAAAAACACATATGGAATTTCAAGCATCAAAACACTCTTGAAAAGAACAAGGCTCAAGCAGACATATACAGACTTCTTATAAAGATCTACTAATTAACAAACTATGGTACTGACACAAGGACAGGCACTTGGACCAAAGGAACAGGATATAAAGCTCAGAAACAGACTCATTCATTTATGGACACCTGATAAATGAGATATTTAGCGCTGCAGAGTAGTGGAGAAAAACAGGCTTTGCAGAAAATGGTTTGGAGCCAGTGAGAACCCATTTAAACAGAAAATAAAATAAATGGAACTTACATGGCCCTGTGTATAAAATTCATGTCAAGGTGCACCTTTATGTGAAATACATGTCTATAATATTTTGAGAAAATTTTTCAAGAGCATATCTTTATTTCCCCGGGTAAGGACTAATTTTCTAAACCACAAAGCACTAAGCATAAAGTAAATGACTGATAAATTCTACTGTATAAAAATCGGAAAAATCTGTGCATCACAATTCACCATTAAAATAGTTGAAAATACAAACCACAGTTTGGAAGAAGATTTTTTTTTTTTAATATACTTAAAGAAAGACTAGAAAAACCAAAACAACAATAACAACCACAAAAACTCCTATAAGAATTAAGAAAAAGACAAGACAACTTAGATGAAAAATGGGCACTTTACAAAGAGGGAATACAAATAGCCAGTGACCATTAGTAATGAGGGAAATGTAAATTAAAGCAAGTAAGATTCCACTACAAACTCACTGACTGAGCAAAAATTTTACAGTCTGACAATACATATGCTAGTGAGGATGTGGCCAACAAGAAGTCTCATTGCATGGGGGTGGGAGTATGAACTGGTACAACCGTACTGGAATGCCAAGTGGCATTATCTAGTAAATCTGAGTGTATGAAAATCTTATGATCCAGCAATTTCACTCCTCAGTATATACTGTAGAGAAACATATATGTGTGCAACAGTGTGTGTGTGTGTGTGTGTGTGTATATATATATATATATATATATATATATATATATATATATGTATGTATGAGACAGCTCTTGGCAGCATTTTTCTTAATAGCCCCAACCTGGAAACACCCAAATGTCCATCAGCAGAATAGATCAATAAATTGTGTTACAGTCATAAAATATTCAGCAATTAAAGTAAATAAACCACAGCCACATATATTAAAATAGATGGAACTTACAAACATAATTTTGAGCATCAGATGTCAGACACCCACACACAAAAATACACACAGTATACTGTTCAAAAACAGGCAAAACTTTGTTATTTAAGGATACATAGATAGATGAAAATATAATATTTATTTTTAAATGCATGGGAATGATTCTCAGTAAAGTCAGGAATATTAGACCCATCTGGGAAAATAGAGGGGGTTTGTAATCTGGCAAGAGGCCCATGTTTCCTGGAAGGGATGTTTCTACAATACTGGCAAAATTCTACCTTCTGATTTGATTGTGTTTATATGAAGTTTACTTTATACGCACTCATTAAATGGCACATATGCTTCATGCTATGTGTCATGTTTAATGACAAATATAAATAATTTACATTTACATAATTGTAGCTATGATTTCATTTATGTAAAAATTATTAGGATAATATTAACAACATCAATAATATATAAATATCATTATTCATAAATAGAAAGATGTTAAGTTGAGTGTAGTAGCTACTTGTGTCAATGAAGTCTGATGCAGTATTTGTCCCATTGTGATTTGTTGAAAGTGAATATGGCCCAGAAGTTGTGCTATACAGGCCACTGGACGTTCCAGGACACAACAATGAACAAATAAAAAATTTACAGATCTCAGGAAAAGACAACAGGTGCCTTGTCTTCAAATTTCGCTCCATCATCTGCAATTTAGAATAAAAAATAAACAACTTCCCCATGTCATATATTAATTGTGTTTGGTAACAGGGCTCCCCAGATACTAATTTCCACCACAAGACTGTACAACTTATTCCAATAATATACCCCAATAATTCAGTTATTCAAACACCCTTTCAGGTGAAATTTCTCTTAATGATTCATAAGCCACAAAAGTATGTGTAAAAAATGAAATATTACTATTCTGGCCAAGATTATCAACACATAAATCTAGTCACGTATCTGTAAAAAAATAAGCGAACTGCTGACATAATCCAGAAAGAAAACTAATCAAAAGAAAATGAAAGAAATATAGATGCATAAGAAGTCCTTTATCACATAAAGTACAGGAAATAGAAGAAATAGGGAAGACTACAGAATTTTATTTTGTGTGGCTTAGAACTGACATTGATTGCTGTAAATCCAATTACTTGTGGTCCTCTATAGTTTAATTAAATGTTCCCAGAAAATAAAAGTAAAGCCTTCCATGTGGACCTTTATCAACTTCTCTTTTCTCCTCTAAAATACTTTTTTAAAAATTGACACAATTACTATAGAACCCATCAGGGTGTATTTGATTTTTCACTATTTTTATCAAAAAAAAAAAAAAAAAGTCTTCTTCCCACACATCATTTTCCAGTTCCAAAAACTGGTATTGTGGATTCTTAAGCACGCGCTTGACGCTAAACAGGTTGACTGCTCTGGGAAAGACTGTGCATACTTATTTGCGGTCTTATTCCATCTGGTGCAATGGTGCCATCTACAGACGTGACTGCGTATTTCCACACGTGCCTCGCTTGAAAAGATTCAAACTAAAGGCTGAAATGAAGGATTCCAAAAGCTGCAGTTCTAACCCTGCTTCTTTACATTTTGTAACATTTGTTCTTTTTAGACTACAGTATATCATAAAAACAACTCATTTCATTTATGTGCCATGAAAATGTAATTCAAAATCCATGCATTTATAATCCAAAGGAGTTCGACCTTCATGCCTAAAGACAGAACAATGTATCTAGAGATGGTATTAAATTTTAATATTTTGAGGTAAATTACCAAATAAAATGGAATAGGTATATGATATGGGACTTCCCGCAAAATGCTTAAAATCAAGCTAAAATTCAAAATTAGCACAGGTAGAATAATTTGAACTGAATTAATTCCTAAATTGTGTGAGTAATTTTTCAGACAACAACAACAGAAAAACCTTTATACTGGAGACATAGGAGGAAAATAAGATATGCGCTGAGTACACTTACTTGACATCTTTTCTCTAATTCTCATACGTCCTCTCCTTGTGAGGCAGGTGTTAACTGGGCCACATCCAAATTAACTTCCTCAGGCCCCACTGCTAAAATGTGCAGTAGCATAGGGATTCAGATCCATGAGATTTAACCGCAAGGCTAATAATCCTCTTTCCGTTCTACCACAACCATAAACCTCAGGGGAAATCCTCCACAGCTTTAAAAAGGGCTAAAAGGGTCTGGCACCCCGGCTTTTCTACGGTAACTCACAGAAAGTGTCTTCTGTGTAGCTTTAAAATACGCATTATTACACACCAATTGCTGGGCTCTGTTGCACCGGATGTGTTCCTTGCAAAGATATACTATAAATAAAAATTGTAATAAAATATGATCCGGGAAACAGCTGGTTCCAGGGATGAAGGCATATAAATGACTAAGTAGTTAATTACCTTCCCCTTGATTTCAATGGGGGGTGAATTCACCCTTTCTTAAACTAGACAGAATAGGAGCATGCAATGAGTAACCCCAACTGACAGCATCTTTTCTCTCTCTGAAACTAAATCCATCATGCTTGTCACACTCCTCTAACTCATGCTCTTGGTCTAGTCATAGCTTCCCTATCATGGGAAGAAAGAAGCATCTTGAAAGGAAACAGCATCTCCTACAATTCTCCCAACGCCATTCACTGAGGCTTTCCTTGCATATGCCTGCATCCATTCAACAGATACTTCCCAATGCCCACCTTGCGTCAAAGGCAGAGGACATACAAGTTTGCACTAGTCACAGTCCTTGCCCACAGAGAACTTACAGTAGCAGAAGGGTGCATGTAGGAGGCGGTACAGTCAAACATAAATAAATTACACACAGTAGGTCATTAAATATTTATTAAAGGAAGCCCTTTCTGGCTAATTCAGCCCTTACTGGTCTCTCTCTCTCTGATCATCCTGAGGTCCAGAGCACTTACACTGTGTAACCCTGTTTAGCTAGGTAAGCTTCCGGAGCAATGGGGCAGTGAGTTATACTCTTTTGCTACCCTGATATAATCAGGTAAGGACTCAACAAGGATTTCATGATGTGCTGGTTGCAGCAGAGGAAGTGGGAGGGAGGAGTGGGATGAGAGAAGGAGGAAGAAGTGGAGAAAGAGAAAGAAGAAAAGAAGGAGGAGGAGAAAGGGGGCATCTCATTTGAATTTTTCTTTGCTTTAGGAAAAAGAAAACATCTCTACCTTGTGAAAAAAAAAATCTTTCCTATTTCGGTGGAACCTGAGTAGAAAACCAGAAGTCTAGGCGGAGGCACTGCTAGAGCCAGAGTCGCATGGTGGTGACAGCTGGAAGGCACATCACGTCCTGCCCACTTAGGAATCACCACGTGCAGATTTTCATTACCGTGGCTCCCATGACTCAGGTGCCTGTGGGACCAGCACATGGCCTGTGAGTCCTCCTGTATCATTTTCTGGGGAAATGATACTGTAACAAAGCAAGTGTTAGAAGGATTCAAGGAAAGAAAGGAACATAGGAGAATAAACAGAGTCACATTGCTTTTCCTTTTCCTCACTGATCCGCCAAAGCAATGCACGCTCTGGGCTGCCGTGGTCTCGCTCTTGAACGAAGGTGGTAGCCTTTCTAGTTATTCTATCGCACACTCATTTCTGCTGGTCTTTTTAAATCAGCATTGAAGACCATTAGAATGCAAGTCATGTCTACAATGTTTTTGAAATCTTCCAAATGCCTGCCGTAGAAAAAAGTAGATCCCAGGTGTTTACCATCCTCATGTATAACAGCATTTGGTCAACAATTAAAGTGACAATAGCATACAAGCAGTTAAAAACTATTGCTTTGCAACAAAAACTTGAGAACAAATTTCAGTATTATTTTTGTAAAAATACTGAATATTACAGTGGTGTCAGGCTCCTTGTCCCATATACTCTGTTAAAACTGAATTTATAAAGTCTGTAAGTGGGAGATTAGTAGATAGATATGGATATGGAGCTATGTATACAGAGCCATAAAGAGAAATAGATATAAATATAGATGTATATATGATAGAATTTCAAGAGTACATATAGGTATCCCTGAAAGCGATATTAAATCTTTCAGTTAAGATAATTTAAAAACCTTAGCCTAAATACTGATCATCAAAACCAGTGTACACATTGATAGGATTTAACTCTTAGGGGGAGGAGGTATTTTAAATGCTGAATTAGCTAAGTCTCAAAAAAAAAATGCACTATTTGTTTTTAAATTAATCTGGTTTCCTAAATTAAGTAGGTTATTTCTAATCCAAAACATCTTGCTTTCACACAAAGAGGAGATACTGGAAGAAAATTGAATAGGATCAGTGCTTGGCACCTTTCTAAATATCCCCCTTTATATCCAAGACTTGGCAAACCTCATCTACCCCTTCCTCCCCACCCTCCCTTCCCTGACCTGAGAACGCTTCTGATAAGGACCCTACTTGCTCCTGGATCGCCCAGGACTAACCCCATCTTGGTACCATCCACCTACCAAAGAATACGATTCTGTTCTGCAAAAGCTTTTTACTTTAGTGAAGTCTGGAGGTTCTCGCTGTCATGCTAAACAAGAGTTTGAGACTTGGCAGCCCGATGCACGGCTGCCTCTGTACCACACCACAGCAGCCGAAATCTTGGCAGCCAGTCAAAAGCTAATGAAAATTTCAAAGGTACAAAGCTCTTCTCATAGCTCCCGAGAAGCAAGAGAGCTTTCAGCAGGATCATAACAGGTGCATCAAAGTAATCCAAAAAGGACAAAAAAGAAAAAAGAAGGCTTCGAGGACCCCCCAAAAATAAAAATTATAAAAATAAACATGTACACATAAACCGTGTTTTATATATGTCAAAAAGCTCCTTTCAATATTCATCAGGTAACTGCAAGAGAATCAGAACAGACCTGCACAAACTACAAGAGGTCATAAGTATCCGAATTTTTTCAGGTTTAAAGAACAAACGTACATATCCATAGATTGAAATGCCTCACTTTGGAATTTCTGCTTCGAATCACAGAAATGGAGTAGCTATATAACATTGTGGTCTTAAACTGCACAAAGTATATTCTTAACAAGTAAAACATGTGTGGGAAACAAGGAGTACAGACTTCATTTAAGCTCTGTATTTCTTGACAGCAATCCAAAGAGGTCAAGATATTTTTTACCAACAACTCTTGGAAACTGGGACAGAAAGAATAAAAGCAAGAGTTGTCTGATTTTTCAACCCCTGTCTCCATTTCTGCTATTGAAGTTTACATTATTCTAACAGTTAAGTGATTGGTGATACAGAACTAACAGAAATCAAGAAAGTTATCCTCTCTCTGCTGGTGAGTAGGCTAGGCATGCCGAAAGGGGGCAATAAATAAGCACAGAAGAGGAACTCAAACAACACAGCAAATTGTGGAATGTTGGACAATACACCCAACAAAAATGGAAGAAATGCAAGAATTAGAAGAGGAAAACTTGAACCTTAATGTTGATTCTGGGTCTCTGTTTCCCCACTTGGAAAACATAAGGAATGATAATACACGTTCAGACCACTTCACAAGTTTGTTGTAGAGTATAAATGAGTTAGTGTTCCAGCGCTTCATAAATATTTTTTCTTAGTAACAATATTCTGGGTTTTCTTATTTTTTCATATTCCTAGCAGTGTCCCTTTATTCTGTAGTTTCAAAGCAACAAAAATGCATATGTTAAAAAGAAAGAGGCACATGAATATAGTGGGGCATGATTTCACAGTAAGAAACGGGACAGGAAGATTTCATAGACTCCAAAGCAACGACATTTTTATATTGACCACCTGGACGTCAAGCATCAGTCGGAGTCTATGCTAGTTCATTTCCTCTCACGTAGCACATTCGCAAATGTTGTCTTCACTGAAAGTACAGATCTTTGTTATTCAGCCCATAAAGCCAGCTTTCAGGTGCTGCGCTTCTGCTTTATTCACTGTCTGCTCTGTTCTGTTTCACTAGACTCAGCAAACCGTCTGGGAGCCTTGGCTCAGTCTCATTACACGGCAGCTCCACGCTGTGGCTACACTGAGAAAAGGTCCTGAGAGTGAAAGTGGCTGTGTGTACTTCGACGCTGGCTGTGATGAAAGACCATCACTGAAGAAAGAAGATGTTAGCGATGTGCCACAATTTTTTATATACAGATTCGGGTGCAGAGACCAATATTTTGGGGCTTCCCATTTGGAGGAGACTTATTTAACACAGCCCTTATTTTAGTGGATACTAATAATGATTCTGTTTTGCCCATAGGAGCATTTTATTCAAGGCAATTTGCACCAGAGAAATAAATGACCTACTATCACAGTTTTTAAAAGAAGTAATCTCTCAAAAATATTTTAAATATAAAGTTGCTTTACGTTTATGGTATTAGGTTAGTGGTGATTATAAAGTAGATAGCAACTGAATGATGGTTGTAATGATACAATTGTAGAGTTTGCAGAAATAACACTGGCTTTGTAGTCAGATTTGGGTTTAAATCTAAGCTCAACCATTCACTGGCTCTATAATACTAGTTAAATGACTTAATCTCTACATTTTGCTCCCTCATCTGCAAAATAAGGGAAATGATAAGTGTCTCTTTGACATGTATGAAAGCATTAAATAATTATATTAAATATCTAATAGAAATTCTAGAACATAATAAACAGTCCATAATTGTCATTTGCTATCCTACCAAAAGATGAGGACAATGGGGTCACAGGACTTAGTCATCCTATATGACAAACTCACAGTCCCAGGTTTAGCACTCTGTTATTACACTAATTACTTCCCTGAAAATAAATTTTTATTGTTTTATGAATTACCTCCAAATTTCTGTTAGTTTCACTGTGGAATAAAATATGACTTTTCCCCTTGTAATGTAACAATTTAGGACAACTATACAACACCACCCATTAAATAAAGTGCTATTTTTTTTTTAAATTATTTATTTATTTATTTATTTATGGCTGTGTTGGGTCTTCGTTTCTGTGCGAGGGCTTTCTCTAGTTGCGGCAAGCAGGGGCCACTCTTCATCGCGGTGCGCAGGCCTCTCACTATCGCGGCCTCTCTTGGTTGCGGAGCACAGGCTCCAGACGCGCAGGCTCAGCAATTGTGGCTCACGGGCCTAGTTGCTCCACGGCATGTGGGATCTTCCCAGACCAGGGCTCGAACCCGTGTCCCCTGCATTGGCAGGCAGATTCTCAACCACTGCGCCACCAGGGAAGCCCTAAAGTGCTATTTTTTAATTGCACATAATTCCCTGAGAAAAATGTGCATCCCTGAGTCTGGGATTTCACACCGTAACCTTCCCTAAAGGCTCATAGGCAGATATACCCCCAAAACGAATGAATTATTTCTTAATGCCTGCTTCATAACAGAAACCAGATTGATATTATAAAAGTTAGTTTCCATTTTATTTTTGTCATATATGTATACTTTTTCATATATGAGATATATATTCAGTATAAAAATTTAACCTATGTTTCACTATGTCTTTGGGACATGTACATTCTGCTAGAAGTTTCTCTTTACTAAAAAAAAAAAAAAAAAGCAGAAAATGGGAATTGTATGTGTGGGGAAATGAGCTCGATTATTATATTATATTCTGAGGAAATCAAAAAAGAATACTAAACTTCCAGTTAATTCCATAATGAGCAAAAGTGAGCCGAATAGCTGAGGAATTCATCTGATCCGACATTCTGCTTGACTACACATATTTTCTCTAACAGGGCCACAACCAACAAGATGATCATAGTTTCACCAAGTCAAGTGTCAGCCAGTGGACAGGTTACTTAACAGTTTTGACACTGGTGAGGCAAGGCAAAGACAAAGTGAAAGGACTCTCACTTATTTGTTAGGCAAACTTAGTGTCAGGAGAAACTTTATTCATCACCAGTTGTCAGTCATAAGGTCGCTCTCTGTCACTGGAAACTCTGCAGACAGGACAATTACTGTGATTAAACAGCAGTGGATTTGAAATATTTCAGTAGTGGCTAAAATAACTATTGAATACTGACAGTAAAGCACCAGATTAAAGGTGCAAAACTCTCAGCTAATTACTGTAAGTTTAAAATATCTGGCGACACACAAGTATAATGCCAAAGCACATTAAACAGGTACAGAAATGGATGAGAGTGAATCACGTTCCTTAGAGATACAGTAAAGCTACCCTTTTTACAACATTAAAATTTTAAATCTTAGACCATGTCCTTTGGGTTTACAGTTTGCATTGCTGACAACTAGCCATGATTATAAAATTTACTTTAGCCATTACCTTCAACTCATTTATCTATATTTTCTAATCATTCCTCTAAGATGAAGTTACCAAGGGCCTTCTTTGCATTAGTTAAAACCTGGGAAGCTAAGTACTGGAATACAGAGATATAAAACAATGCTAGCACTGGCTCTGAAGTGGTTTATTGCTGCATGGAATTTTTAGCTTAGTCCTATTTCCACGAATATTTCCATGAGGGGAGCTACCTCAGGCTCGCCCAATGGCATACCATGTCCTAAGCAGAAGCATGAAGAGCCTGAAGGCACCACTCTGGAGAACTAACTTAGGTCCAAGGACCCAGTAAGAATCAGAGGCTTCAAGAAATCATCATTACAATACAAGGTTTCGTGCGCAGGAGTTGATAGAAAATAATAGGCATGCATAATAAATATTTTCAGTTTTCTCTTTTGTAGTATGAGTTCGCAGATCTAGACTTCCCATCTTGCCATCTCTGTCTTTGAATCATGGACAGATGCTCAGTGAAGAGCTGTCATGGAGTCATGAGATTTCAAATAGGCAAATGAGAGGACAGTCCAGGAAACTGTAGGAGAACTCATCAGAGACCATGTGATCAGGGTCAGTTCAAAGGCAAACAGAGAGCTCAGTTCTTAATAGATGGGACGTATCAGAATCCATGAGAATGACAAAGATAGGAAGGCACAAATTCAAGGCCGGCAGAGCTATCATCAATACCCAGTGAACTGGTGCAAGCTTGTTTCTTTCGCACTGTATTTAGGTCCTCTTAGGCAGGGGTCCCCAACCCCGGGCCGTGGACCGGTAAGGGTCCGCTCCCCATCGCTCCCCATTGCTGGCATTACCACCTGAACCAACCCCCGCCCCACATCCGTGGAAAAACTGTCTTCCACGAAACAGGTCCCTGGTGCCAAAAAGGTTGGGGACCGCTGCCCTTAGGTTGTTACATCATGTTTGACGTCATGAAAAAAGCAGAATTCATTCCTACAGTAAAAGGGATAGCTATGCTCCTGGAAGAAAGGAGGATAGAAAGTGGCTTTAAAACTTTTAAAATAAGTTATATTCAAATGATCCACAATTCATTTTTTTTTCCCCTAGAAAGAGCTATCTTATGCAGGCTACAAAGAATACACGTGGTTCACTGGTGCTGTGTATCTAACATTCAGATTTTCCAAACTTTGTTCCATACTCCGCTAGCCCCACAAGGTATCTACGCAAGAACATTTAGTTGCCGAATACTGTCAAGAAACAAAGAACCATACAATTGCCCCCAAGGAACTCGCTGTGCATTGGCCTATTCATTGCTTTAAGAATTCCTACAGTTAAAAGCAAATGAAAATGCATGTAATATTTTTTAAAAATATACTGTCTCCAAAATTATTACAAAGTTTTCCTTCCTTGTTGCTCTTCTGAGTGTCTTTCAAAACAAATAGTGGAAAATATTTCTCTATATGATTGGTCTTCCACTTGATTAATTCCCTTTACACTCATGCCTATACTGTTCAGCTGATCAATTCATTTGACATGTGGGGTTTTAAAATTATTCACAAAAATGCATAGCAGATCATCATCCCTCAAAAATACTACTATTATCACCAGTAATTAAATCTGCCAAATTTACGCTAAAGCAAATCAGGGAAATAAAATGGCTAGTTCTTAGACCACGTAGGAGTCAGAGATAAAAAATAAAAGCAGAAACAAAATTGTTGGTACTTCTCAAATGATTTTCCAAAGTATAATGTTGCTTTCTTAACTAATACTTGATTGAAGGCATTTAAGTCACTTACCTAGAAAAGAAATCTTTCCACTGCAATGTACCTTCTCTATGCATGTGTGTGAGTGTGTGTATGTGTGTCCATTTCTTTTATTTACAAGTCTACATTACTTATTAATTTATTATGTAATCTCCTCTTTTTACATGGAATAAAAATTTATTATATTTGAAAAGGATTATTTAGAGTGATTATAACCCTGTTCAGATAATGTCTATTTGTATTTATATTATGTCAAAAAAGTAAAACCTATTGTTTCTCAAAACTTAGTGGCCAAATCTTGGATGCTCTTTGAAAACGAAGATAACTGTGTCAATTTACAATGACTACGATTAATTAGGTTTAGAGGAGGACCTAGAAATCTGTATTCTTAATAAACTCTAGGTAAATTTGATATTGGTCTGTGAAGCAGGCTTGCAGAAGCATTGACTTATTAACAAAAAGTACACTGCTCTTTGAACACTTGAAAAAAAATGCATTGAATGTATTGAAACCCTATTATAAATACTTCCACAAAATGGTACAAATACAAATTTTGATGTAATATAAAATTCTGGTAATTTGGGGATAATGCTGATAATATTTTTAGATAAGTCAGTTCATTTCTTTGGTTTCTTTCTTTCCCTTTCCTACTAAATCGTACATATACACCAACTTAAAACAAAACAAAAAAAACCTATTACATTTCCATTCCCCTTCCCACTAATTACTATACATACAGCGCCTAGTTCATTGATAGTTAAATTTTCTATTGAATTTTCTTGGGCTCACGAGGAAACCAGGCATTAAAAAAAAAAAAAGAAAGGCAACACCATTTTGGTCTACTTCTATAATTTACTACTTAATCTTGGAGAAGTAATTCACCTTGACTGAACTTTATTTCCTGTTCTGTAAAAATGAGATAATACATCACAGGGTTATTGTAAGGATCCCACAAATTAATTAATATGAAAGGTCTTTTAAAAATAAACAGGTGTTGCAAGAATGTGAGGCATTCTCCCCTGTCATGCACTTATTTGAATCACGTTATTTCAGAATGAGGAATGAATTCTTGGTTGTTTTAAAATAAAATTTAAAATAAAGATAAAATGAAATTAAACAAAGTGAAATTAAATTAAATTAAAAACTAGGAACGGCAGAACCCTATTTCTCCCATTGTTTGGAAAAAATTTCACTAAAACCAAAATGCATTACATTTGTCGATGATTCAAACAAAACAAAACATGCAGTTAAAAACTTCACTAAATACTTCTCCATATATTAATAAAAAGGAAAAACTTAGTCCACTTTTTTTTTTAACATCTTTATTGGAGTATAATTGCTTTACAACGTTGTGTTACTTTCTGCTATATAACAAAGTGAATCAGCTATACGTAAACATATATCCCCATATGCCCTCCCTCTTGAGTCTCCCTCCCGCAGTCCCTATCCCACCCCACTAGGTGGTCACAAAGCACCGAGCTGATCTCCCTGTGCTATGTGGCCGCTTCCCACTAGCTATCTATTTTACATTTGGTAGTGTACATATGTCCATGCCACTCTCTCACTTCATCCCAGTTTTCCCTTCCCCCTTCCCACGTCCTCAAGTCCATTCTCTACATCTGCATCTTTATTCCTGCCCTGCCCCTAGGATCATCAGAACCATTTTTTTTTCTTTTTTTTAGATTCCATATATATGTGTTAGCATACGGTATTTGTTTTTCCCTTTCTGACTTACTTCACTCTGTAGGACAGAGTCTAGGTCCATCCACCACACGACAAATAACTCAATTTCATTTCTTTTTATGGCTGAGTAATGCTCCATTGTATATATGTGCCACATCTTCTTTATCCATTCATCTGTCGATGGACACTTAGGTTGCTTCCATGTCCTGGCTATTGTAAATAGAGCTGCAATGAACATTTTGGTACATGACTCTTTTTGAATTATGGTTTTCTCAGGGTATATGCCCAGTAGTGGGATTGCTGGGTCATATGGTAGTTCTATTTTTAGTTTTGTAAGGAACCTCCATAGTGTTCTCCATAGTGGCTGTATCAATTTACATTCCCACCAACAGTGCAAGAGGGTTCCCTTTTCTCCACACCCTCTCCAGCATTTACTGTTTGTAGATTTTTTGATGATAGCAATTCTGACTGGTGTGAGGTGATACCTCACTGCAGTTTTGATTTGCATTTCTCTAACGATTAGGGAAGTTGAGCATACTTTCATATGTTTGTTGGCAATCTGTATATCTTCTTTGAGAAATCTCTATTTAGATCTTCTGCCCATTACTGGATTGGGTTCTCTGTTTTTTTGATATTGAGCTGCATGAGCTGCTTGTGTATTTTGGAGAGTAATTCTTTGCCAGTTGCTTTGTTTGCAAATATTTTCTCCCATTCGGAGGGTTGTCTTTTCATCTTGTTTATGGTTTCCTTTGCTGTGCCACAGCTTTTAAGTTTCATTAGGTCCCATTTGTTTATTTTTGTTTTCATTTCCATTTCTCTAGGAGGTGGGTCAAAAAGGGTCTTGCTGTGATTTATGTCAAAGAGTTTTCTCCCTATGTTTTCCTCTAAGAGTTTTATAGTATCTGGCCTTACATTTAGGTCTTTAATCCATTTTGAGTTTATTTTTGTATACAGTGTTAGGAAGTGTTCTAATTTCATTCTTTTACACGTAGCTGTGCAGTTTTCCAAGCACCACTTATTGAAGAGGCTGTCTTTTCTCCATTGTATATTCTTGCCTCCTTTATCAAAGATAACGTGATCATATGTGCATAGGTTTATCTCTGGGCTTTCTATCCTGTTCCATTGATCTATATTTCTGTTTTGGTGACAATACCATATTGTCTTGATTACTATAGCTTTGTAGTATAGTCTGAAGTCAGGGAGCCTGATTCCTCCAGCTCTGTTTTTCTTTCTCAAGATGGCTGTGGCTATTCAGGGTCTTTTGTGTTTCCGTACAAATTGTGAAATTTTTTTTTCTAGTTCTGTGAAAAATGTCATTGGTAGTTTGATAGGGATTGAATTCAATCTGTATATTGCTTTGGGTAGTATAGTCATTTTCAAAATGTTGATTCTTCCAATCCAAGAACATGGTATATCTCTCCATCTGTTTGTATCATCTTTAGTTTCTTTCAGCAGTGTCTTATAGTTTTCTGCATACAGGTCTTTTGTCTCCTTAGGTAGGTTTATTCCTAGGTATTTTATTCTTTTCATTGCAATGGTGAATGGGATTGTTTCCTTGATTTGTCTTTCTGATCTTTCATCGTTAGTGTATAGGAAGGCAAGAGATTTCTGTCCATTAATTTTGTATCCTGCAACTTTACCAGATTCATTGATTAGCTCTAGCAGTTTTCTGGTGGCATCTTTAGGATTCTCTATGTATAGTATCATGTCATCTGCGGTGACAGCTTTACTTCTTCATTTCCAATTTGTATTCCATTTATTTCTTTTTCTTCTCTGATTGCTGTGGCTAAAACTTGCAAAACTATGTTGAATAATAGTGGTGACAGTGGGCAACCTTGTCTTGTTCCTGATCCTAGAGGAAATGGTTTCAGTTTTTCACCATTGAGGACGATGTTGGCTGTGGGTTTGTCATATATTGCCTTCATTATGATGTAAGTCCCCTCTATGCCTACTTTCTAGAGAGTTTTTATCATAAATGGGTGTTGAATTTTGTCGAAAGCTTTCTCTGAATCTATTGAGATGATCATACGGTTTTTCTCCTTCAGTTTGTTAATACGGTATACCACACTGATTGATTTGACGATATTGAAGAATCCTTGCAGTCCTGGGATAAACCCCACTTGATCATGTTGTACGATCCTTTTAATGTGTTGCTGGATTCTCTTTGCTAGTATTTTGTTGAGGATTTTTGCATCTATGTTCATCAGTGATGTGGGCCTGTAGTTTTCTTTCTTTGTGGCATCTTTGCCTGGTTTTGGTATCAGGGTGATGGTGGCCTCATAGAATGAGTTTGGGAGTGTTCCTCCCTCTGCTGTATTTTGGAAGAGTTTGAGAAGGAGAGGTGTTAGCTCTTCTGTAAATGTTTGATAGAATTCACCTATGAAACCATCTGGTGCTGGACTTTTGTTTCTTGGAAGATTTTTAATCACAGTTTCTATTTCATTATTTGTGATTGGTCTGTTCATATTTTCTATTTCTTCTTGATTCAGTCTCAGAAGGTTGCGCTTTTCTAAGGATTTGTCCTTTTCTTCCAGGTTGTCTATTTCATTGGCATATAGGTGCTTGTAGTAATCCCTCATGATCCTTTGTATTTCTGCAGTGTCAGTGGTTACTTCTCCTTTTACATTTCTAATTCTGTTGATTTGAGGCTTCTCCCTTTTTTCTTGATGAGTCTGACTAATGGTTTATCAATTTGGTTTATCTTCTCAAAGAACCAACTTTTAGTTTTATTGATCTTTGCTACTGTTTCCTTCATATCTTTTTCATTTATTTCTGATCTGATCTTTAGGATTTCTTTCCTTCTGCTAACTTTGGGGTTCTTCTGTTCTTCTTTCTCTAATTGCTTTAAGTGTAAGGTTGGGTTGTTTATTTGAGATGTTTCTTGTTTCTTGAGGTAGGATTTTATTGTTATAAACTTCCCTCTTAGAACTGCTTTTGCTGCATCCCATAGGTTTTGGGTTGTCGTGTTTTCACTGTCATTTGTTTCTAGGTATTTTTTGATTTCCTCTTTGATTTCTTCTGTGAATTCTTGTTTATTAAGTAGAGTATTATTTAGCCTCCATGTGCTTGTATGTTTTACAGATTTTTTCCTGTAATTGATATCTAGTCTCATAGCGTTGTGGTCAGAAAAGATACTTGATAGGATTTTTAATTTTCTTAAATTTACCAAGTCTTGATTTGTGACCCAAGACATTATGGATCCTGGAGAATGTTCCATGAGCACTTGAGAGGAAAGTGTATTTTGTTGATTTTGGATGGAATGTCCTATATATATCAGTTAAGTCCATCATGTTTAATGGATCATTCAAAGCTTGTGTTTCCTTATTTATTTTCATTTTGGATGATCTGTCCACTGGTGAAAGTGGGGTGTTAAAGTCCCCTACTATGACTGTGTTACTGTCGATTTCCCCTTTTATGGCTGTCAGCATTTGCCTTATATATTGAGGTGCTCCTATGTTGGGTGCATAAATATTCACAGTTGTTATATCTTCTTCTTGGATTGATCCGTTGATCATTATGTAGTGTCCTTCTTTGTCTCCTGTAATAGTCTTTATTTTAATGTCTATCTTGTCTGATATGAGAATTGCTACTCCAGCTTTCTTTTGATTTCCATTTGCATGGAATACCTTCTTCCATCCCCTCATTTTCAGTCTGTATGTGTCCCTAGGTCTGAAGTGGGTCTCTTTTAGACAGCATATATGCAGGTCTTGTTTTTGTATCCATTCAGCCAGTCTATGTCTTTTGGTTGGAGCATTTAATTCATGTACATTTAAGGTAATTATCGATATGTATGTTCCTATTCCCATTTTCTTAACTGTTTTGGGTTTGTTTTTGTCAGTCTTTTTCTTCTCTTGTGTTTCCTGCCTAGGGAAGTTCCTTTAGCATTTGTTGTAAAGCTGGTTTGGTGGTGCTGAATTCTCTTAACTTTTGCTTGTCTGTAAGGGTTTTAATTTCTCTGTCGAATCTGAATGAGATCCTTGCTGGGTACAGTAATCTTTGTTGTAGGTTTTTCCCTTTCATCACTTTAAATATGTTCTGCCACTCCCTTCTGGCTTGCAGAGTTTCTGCTGAAAGATCAGCTGTTAACCTTATGGGGATTCCCTTGTATGGTATTTGTTCCTTTTCTCTTGCTGCTTTTATTATTTTTTCTTGTATTTAATTTTTGATAGTTTGATTAATATGTGTCTTGGCATGTTTCTCCTTGTATTTATCCTGTATGAGACTCTCTGTGCTTCCTGGCATTGACTATTTCCTTTCCCATGTTAGGGAAGTTTTCAACTATAACCTCTTCAAATATTTTCTCAGTCCCTTTCTTTCTCTCTTCTTCTTCTGGGACCCCTATAATTCGAATGTTGGTGCGTTTAATGTTGTCCCAGTGGTCTCTGAGACTGTCCTCAATTCTTTTCACTCTTTTTTCTTTATTATGCTCTGCAGTAGTTATCTCCACTATTTTATCTTCCAGGTCACATATCTGTTCTTCTGCCTCGGTTATTCTGCTGGAATCCCTCTAGAGAATTTTTAATTTCATTTATTGCATTGTTCATCATTGTTTGTTTGCTCTTTACTTCTTCTAGGTCCTTATTAAATGTTTCTTGTATTTTCTCCATTCTATTCCCAAGATTTTGGATCATCTTTACTATCATTACTCTGAATTCTTTTTCAGGTAGACTGCCTATTTCCTCTTCATTTGTTTGGTCTGGTGGGTTTTTACCTTGCTCCTTCATCTGCCGCATATTTCTCTGTCTTCTCATTTTACTTTGCTTACCGTGTTTGGGGTCTCCTTTTTGCAGGCTGCAGGTTCGTAGTTCCTGTTGTTTTTGGTGCCTGTCCCCAGTGGGTAAGGCTTGGTTTAGTGGCTTGTGTAGGCTTCCTGGTGGAGGGGACTGGTGCCTGTGTTCTGGTGGGTGGGGCTGGATCTTGTCTTTCTTTTGGGCAGGGCTGCGTCTGGTGGTGTGTTTTGGGGTGTCTGGGAACTTAGCATGATTTTAGGCAGGCTCTATGCTAATGGGTGCCGTTGTGTTCCTGTCTTGCTAGTTGCTTGGCATGGGGCATCTGGCACTGGAGCTTGCTGGTCGTTGAGTGGAGCTCGGTCTTAGCATTGAGATGGAGATCTCTGGGAGAGCTCTCACCGATTGATATTACGTGGGGCCGGGAGGTCTCTAGTGGTCTAGTGTCCTGAACTCGGCTCTCCCACCTCAGAGGCTCAAGCCTGACACCAGGCCAGAGCACCAAGACCCTCTCAGCCCCATGGCTGCTAGTGTTGGAAGGTCTCCTGCAGAGGCAGAGGGTGGCTGTGGCTCACCACGGGGACAAGGACATTGGCAGCAGAAGTTCTGGCAAAATTATACCTTTATTCTTAATACTATGCTAAATCACAGAAAGCAACAAAAGTTGATTGGAAAAATGCAAACTGTTTTATAACAATCAAAATTCCTATGGCTAATAAAAGCTTTTGGAGAACAGTAACGCTGTCTAATTGCGCCATCTTGTGGAAAACACTGAAGAAAGTTGAGTTTCGAAACTCATCCTTCAATTGCACTCTTTTCTGATGCGTGAATATCTATATTTCCATAAACTGTTCCCAGGTAGATCACTTTACCTCCTTTTGTTTGAATATGTAATTTTCAACTCTTAACAGACTGTAGGATGCTGGTCCCCCATTCAGTTTCCATTTTGCAATTATCACACTCAATATTTTGGACTTTTACACAGCCAGACCCTGATGACTTGATATTCA
Organism: Eschrichtius robustus; assembly: GCF_028021215.1. Taxonomy (NCBI): domain Eukaryota; kingdom Metazoa; phylum Chordata; class Mammalia; order Artiodactyla; family Eschrichtiidae; genus Eschrichtius; species Eschrichtius robustus. The sequence goes on along the minus strand of NC_090841.1, from coordinate 63,931,749 downwards.
AATCCCTCTCACGCTCCCTCAGATCACCTCAGCCACAGGCTAGTCTCGCCACGGCCAGTCGACTTGGCCACTGTGCCAGCTCAAGTCAAAAGGGAGACACTTGAGAGGGTTTCCTGAAGCAACAGCCCTTAGTCCACTTTTGAGGAACAAAATTTTAATGAATTTTTGTCTTCAGTTGCAACGTTGAACAAAACTATAGTACTTGATACGAAAGGAATAGTCCTGGAAACCTCTGCCACCTGGTGTACAAAAGTCATCCTAGGGATCCTTACTTTAATTGCCCTACATGCTTGCATCTGGTCTTTAGAGAATTATCTTTGAGTGTGTCCAGGTCAGCTGTGAAATTATAATTTGGAGTGGGAATAATACACATTCTGCATTTTCTAAAGAACCCCTGGCCTGAGAATCAATATAGCATTCCATTTTTATTTTAGCAGCACTTTAAAGTCCCATTTATAAATGTTTTAATATAGCAATAAGGGACTCTTGGGCATGTTTTAGTCTTTCATTAATGTATGCCTCTTGTGTATTGCAAGATACATGTGAACTGAATAAGTCCCTTCGACCATTCAAAGTGCTAATTAATGATCCAATAAAAGCAAAGCCTAGGGTATTTTAATGGCAGCAAAATATAACTCTTTAATTTGGAAAATAAAATATTAAATCTTCCCTTCCAATAGCTCTTAAGCATATGCATAAAATAAGCATCAAGGGATTAAAAGAAATCACAAAGATTCTTTAACCATATATTTACATGCAAAATATTTCCCTGCCGCTCACTTTCAGCTTTATATTTAAGTACTATAAGCTCAGTTTTGCACGGGGGTGTAGGATAGACCAAGAGGGTTGGCAGTGAAAGAATTTGTAAAGCTGTACTATTAAAATATTTTTGAGGACGTCCCTGGTGGGGCAGTGGTTAAGAATCTGCCTGCCAATGCAGGGGACACGGGTTCAATCCCTGGTCCAGGAAGATCCCACATTTCGCGGAGCAACTAAGCCCGTGTACCACAACTACTGAGCCTGAGCTCTAGAGCCCGTGAGCTACAACTACTGAGCCCATGCGCCACAACTACTAAAGCCTGCATGCTTAGAGCCCACGCTCTACAAGAGAAACCACCGCAATGAGAAGCCTGCGCACCGTAACGAAGAGTAGCCCCTGCTCACGGCAACTAGAGAAAGCCTGTGCGGAGCAACGAAGATCCAATGCAGCCAAAAAAAAAAAAAAAAAATTTTTTTTAAGTAAAAAGGCAACCATATCACACCCTCTCTCTCACGGCCCTATTATTTTTTGAGCCACACACTGTTCTGCCAGTTTGCTAAAGGCAGAAGTGAGTGAAACAGAGACAGTGAAGGCTATGCTTCGTCATGTGGTTCAGAAAAGTGGTGATTCCCTCCAAGCTCTAAAAAATCCACAATGAAACATAACTCAGCACCATGCTTTCCCTCTCTGCTCATTCCAGTACCTGACATCCGTGAGAGGAAGCAGATGGCCCTCCTTTCAACCTGGCCTGCCAGCTCCTGTACTGAGATTCTATCTCCTTTTCTTTAGCTGCCTCAGCCTGAACGGAAGTTCGCATGCGTACAGCTCCCGGAAAATTTCAATCTAATTGGCAGGTCTTTCTTGCACTTCTGCCCTGCTGAACCTGCCTCTCTCAGGGACTCAAGATGGCATAATGACTTGTTATCCTAATGGGCTATGGAATTATTAAACAGTTCTTTGAGATCATTTTCACACATCAAAAACCATTACAGTGAGCAAGAATTATCAGGCCAAGTGCAAAGAAGAAAAAGAATAATTTATCTCTTTTTTAATTCACCAAGTCTTTTGATGGCTAACAGTAACTACTAGCAAAGAGAGTGCATCAGCTAAGTAAGACATTAGCCTTAAGCAAGAGAGGGCAAGAGATTCTTCTAAATTACTTGTCATGATAGGTGGTTGGTGAGCCCTGGGATGAAAATCAGTGTCATAACTGTAAAGTGTATGTTGGCACATTGGCGTGGCACTGGGACCATAGGAGAGAAAAGACCGGGCTTGAGGACAAACAATACCAATGGCATTACAGCTTCATCTACATAATGAAAACAAGCAAACAAACATACTGTTTAGAGATTAATTGGCCCTTAAAAAGTGACTTTTTAAAATGCTGAAATCCATGGTAAGAAGTAACATGTATATCACAAACCAGTACATACGTACATGCAACCAGGTATAGGTGAGTGTGTGTATAAAACCAAATGAAAAGTCTCACAAAAATAATATTTATGTTTACTGAGTGATACACTCTGCTTTATTCTGTTCTCTCTTTTTTAATTAAAGTAAAAAGATGGTTTTAAAATTGATTTCATAACCTTCTGATGGGCCACAATTCCACAATTTGAAAAATATTCAACTATCCCCAATTATTAAATTTTATGGTCAGGATGAATCATCTAGGCTAACATCTCAATACTTACCGTATTAAAATGATGTATCAACCATAATTCTTATAAACAAAGTTTTAAAAATTAACATTCTGGTTTCAATTACAATTACCAAAAATTAAGACAACCCATTGCTAAACACTTTGTGTTTCTAAATACTTTTTACAGAGAATTTTAACTATTTTTAAACCATTTGCTCTGTAAGAAGGAAGCAAAAGAAAAACACTATCAGATATTTATTTCCTTCCATATGTCAGCTGATTTACTCTTACTTTTATGTTCATTACTTCACAATCTCCACAACGATCCAGTCAGAGAAAAGTTTTATTACTTCTTATTCTGAATGAGGAAAATGAGACTCATCAATGCTCAGCTAACCAGCCTGAACCACTCATATATCAAGTAGAAGACAGAATATGAGTTCGGGTCTTCTAAGTCCAGGGTTCTTAATATCATGCTACTTACCACTCAGTGCTGCTTGCTATGGCTTCTGATAATTTACATATTGCTCTATAAGATCTGAAACGTAAATAGTAATACACAAAGAGTTCTGCGTTTGAATATCTATATTTTTAGTTCAATGGGTCAAATGCTTAATCCATGCCCTTGAGCCAAGGAGCCATGGCGCATCCAAGGAGAGCAGCAGTGTCCTGTTCCAGGATGCGGGATGTTGAAGCACCCAAGCACAGATGACCATGGCCTGCCTGGGGCACAGTGGTACGCAAGGATTGGGAATGTGGGCACTGGGGTGACACTGTTTGGATTCAAATCCCAGTGAAACAAATGACTAGGTATGTGGCTTTGCATATGCTAGCTCTGCAGTGTGTAAGTGCTGATAATAATAATGTACTTCACCAAGAAATGTTATCACAGTGCCTAGTTCAAAGCAAGCATTCAATAAATGTTAGCTATTAGAAATACTTCCACGGCTGAGATGCGGTTATGCGGCATTAAAAACAATTGTGACATGAAGATATACAGCTATTAAATCACTTCTGTTTCTGTTCTTTGTGAATTGTCAATTTGATTTTATGTCATCAGCTACGTGGTATAATCCATACTTTTAGAGACATTTTTTTTTTTGAGACCACCAGAAAAAGAGGGGAACCCACACATTTAAGGAACACAACAAAAATTGGTGTCATGGAACATTGTCAATGCTGGGTAAAATCTGATCTAATTCAAGTCAGCAAACAATTGTAAACCCTGAAATCTGTTTACCAGTTCAGAGTGCTGAGGTTTTAAAAGCAAAATCAACCAAACAAACAAAACACACTTATTTCTGAAGAAAAATAAAAACCCCACATAGACCTGATGTCATAGGGATTTACTCCTACTCAAAATCTGGTTTAGATTTAGATAAAACCATAAAGAACTGCTTTCTTACTATTAACAGTCTTGACATTTTTTGTTCAATGACTAGGCTATCTAAATCTTCCCACGTTATTTCAACACAAGGAAATTCAAAGAGAAAATGGCAGCAAGAGTGGCTTCTAGACTAAAACCTAACAGACAAGTAGATTGTCCCAGACTTAAATAATAAATACATATAAAAAGTTAATGTGGTTTTAAAAAAATAAAAGGAAAAACATTAACATTATAGTTAAGAGCTCCAGATGTCTCAGTCCATTTTATCTTGTAAAGATCCTACAGAAACACATGAGGTAATAACTTTGAAATAAAGAATGTACAAAAATGAAAAAAATCAAATTAAAATATATCTCTAGACTTACATATCTAAAAATCTGCCAGACCATATCCAGACCACTAGAAACAAAGAAGATTAGTGTATACTTTTAAATATATAGAGAAAAGAAATTTTGTAATCTACTCTTAAAATCAATCCTATCTCTAAAAATTCTCCTGGCAGAATGCTTGCCATTTGACTCAATTTATATTCGTATCCCGAAGAGTGAGACATGTGGTTTTATTTTTATCTCTATTAACAAAAGAGACTGAGCATAACCTACGTGAAAATAGCCTCCTGAGTGATGAGATGATAGGAAACGAAATCAATGAAGATATTGTAAGAGGAAATTGGATTTCTGTGAGCTAATGAATAAAGCTGAAATGGGATGATCCAGAGGGTTCCTACAAATTCCTTCCTCTGAATCTCACTAGAGTATCATGGATTTGAGTGACATATGTTTACTATTTTAAACTTCTGACCCTTTAGATTTGAGTGCTTGTTTCCTTACATGGAAAGAATACAGAATGGAAAGGCAAGCTAAGTAAGACAGTTTAATAGCACCTTAAATGGATTAATTTCATCTCTTGTAAATATAAAACAAATATCATTCAGTTTTAGATTCATAAATTTACAAATGTTATATCTTTAGTTTTCTTCAAATAATATCAAGATGTTTATGTCTGAATGAGGTTTTCATAGAACCATTTTGTTTTGGTTTGGTTTTGGTGTCATTTTTTTTTTAAACTTAGGTTTATTTTTGTAACAGTGTAGAAATCATCAGGTTGCTAGTATCATCTCTAAGGAATTCATAAACTATAAACGAAAATGTCAAATTCTTTCCATTTCAAAGACGTGTGACTTCATTATGTACTGAATAAAATTAGTTCAGAAAATTCTAAATGACCTTAATTACTAAGATGTTGAAAAAATGAAAACCTAGAGTTGGTGCTTTCATTTTATCATTAATAGAGAATATGGGTGTGGGACTTGTGTTCCCAATATTAACATTTCCTATATTTCTTTCCTTTAAACGGTTAAAAATAAATTCTCAAATATTAATAAAAGATAGCAATCTTTTGGTAGCAATAGTGTTCATTTTTGTATGTGACAGTTAATAAACCACTATCTGCAATATAAATGAATAAAATTTGTTCTTAAACTTTAGTCATATTGCTGTTGCTGTTCCTACAGAGAACATGTTATCTCCAAAAAATTTATTCAACAAATACTTCTGGAGGACCTAGAATGTTCAAAGCACGAGCTTAAATCCTATTTTGTATATATATTTAATATAGAATATGTCATAATTAGGATAGACTCTATGATACATCCAGGCCTCAATTATTATAGATTCTGCCATTAAATGTTTTATAACCGGGGGCGGGGGGAAGATGTATACACACACACATAGACACACACAAAAATACTCACCAAGAAGTGAATAAAATTGGAAATGTTTCAAAGGAACTCACGTGTCAAGTAACATTTTAAGATACTAACACATCTTTACATTCCTGAGAAAATGTGCTCATCATACTCCCTTAAGATTATCCTACACTTTTAAATCACTCCTTTTAGAAAAACCCTTCTCTTGTTATTTAGAAAAGCAACCTCTCCCTAACACATACCTTCCTATTTACTCAGCACCCCATAATGTGTGCTTATCTTTCTCCCTGATGCCTAAGGTAAATATTTACAGAAGCTGTAATTATGTGTCAACCAAGCTGTCAATCCAGTGACTCTCACGGGTGCTCTTTTGATGTGAACACAACCCAACAACAGGACCACAGCGCCAGCTGAGGCACTGCAAACAGCTCAGCTGTCAGCCTGCCACCTGCTTTCCTCACGGTCACAGTTTTCCTTGTTTTCTCTTCCGCTCATGTAGCAGAAAAAGCACTCTGTCAACATCAGCTGGGAATGAAACACATTCAATTGTTGATTCTATTTTAGGGGCAGATGAAGAGCTCTTAATTTTGCCTTTCAAGGATCTGTTTTCTAATGTACAAACTGGATATTACATTTTTTTTTCCAAACATCTTGGCTAAATTTTATCTGCCTTAGTTGAGGAATTCTGAAAGAACAGGGATTTGTTGAAATGACCTCAGATGATTCATTTAAAGAAGAAAAATAAATACTGGGAATTGTGCTTTTATTTATTAATAAAGACTATGGAGGAGAAAGTGTGTTCTCAGTATTAAAAATTAATGATTTGATATCAATATAAATGCCACCACTTTTTTAGCAATAATGTTCCTTTTAACAGTGTTTGACCCTATACTATGCCCAAACAAGTGCTCTCTAAACGTTATAATAAAATGACACTATACCAGGAAGAGGAAACTAATCTAGAATTGGGGATTCTGCAAGTTAATTATAATTCTTTATCAAAGCTTAATTTCGAAGGAAAAAGATGAGTACAAATTTTTTCTTTAGACAGACATCAAAACTGTCATTTTAAAAATCAGATAATTTATGTGAGCCTGTGCTATAAACCATAACCTATATTAAGAAATTATAATTACTGTCAGACAGTATAGCCCAGCTTATTAAAGTAGAGCAATACTATGACACACGAGATGAAACTGAAGTTTACATAGGTAAAAAGTTAAAAGGGCAAACAAAAATTTTACAATTTGATATACCATGAGAAAAAAATCAGTTAAAGATTCATAACCCTGGAAGAAGATAAAAATCAAGTCAAAATCTACCAATAAGAAAAAGAAAAGAAAAGTAGACTAAAGAACAAAACCTAAACAGCTCTATAAAATACTGACTAAAAAACAAAAGAAATAAACGATACTCTGTTTTAACCTAGTCAAATGAAGACATTTATTTCCTCTCCTTCTGGAGGATATAGAAGTAATGGTTTAAGCCCACACATACAGAGATCAGGAATGCACTAACATCAAAGAAAAAATGTCAACACATTTTTGAAAGAAAGCACGTGGAAAAAGTGGTGTCAGGTGACGCAGGCTGAGGAAGCCTGGAGTGGGCAGAGAATGGGCTACAGCCAAGGAGGGGTGTGGGTCAACTCTCAGGATTCAGAGAGGATGGGAGGGAGGGCAGGATAAGAAGCTTATTTACCAGGTATGCTCACAAGATGTGACAAGTCAGAAATGAAAGGAGTGAACATTTTATTCAAAGTAACTAGGATATCCTAGAAGAACTAAACATATCGCTATCACTAGATGGGCAACAGTGGGAAGGGGAAGTGAGGAGGTTGAGTGTTCTTCACTGGCACCCATCAAAACAGTAATCAATACATGGTGTCTAGAACAGATATACCAGAAAATAACAATGAAAAGTACCTACTGAGTGACATAAAGGTACAACAGAAAGATCCCTAAACAGAAAGCTACAGTTTGTTGTCTTTGGGATGAGGGGGAGGTAATTCAGGGGAACTGCTACTTTTCATGATAAACCCTTTGATGACATTTCACACTTTTTTAGTGTATCGCTTACTTGAGAAGATTAAAATAATAAATAAAAATTATCAAGCCACGTACGTTTTTTAAAAGAAATAAAATCTGTTCCATAAATCTCAACAATTGATGCCTGAAGCAAATTATTACCAATCAATGTGTTGATTGTTATGACAGTAAAAAAAAAAAAAAAAAAAAAAAGAATAAAATTAAATAGATGGTGGCAGACCTGTCGTAAAAGCATTCTTGCTTTAATTTAATCCAAGCAGACATCTGTGGTTGATACATAAAGAGATAGCAATTTTAGATCTTGCCAAATTCCTTCAATAAACTAAACCCATTTTCTTCCTTCCTTCTTTCCTTCCTTTCTCCCTCCCTCCCTTCCTTTCCTTCCTTCCTTCCTTATTTCCTTCCTCCCTTTCTCCCGCCCTCCCTCCCTCCCTCCCTTCCTCCCTCCTTCCCTTCCTTCCTTCATGCTTATATGCATTCTGTGATTCACCTACTCTGTATTCAGTGGCTGTCCTCTATATTAGATTCTGGAATGCAAAGATGTATAATGTAAACTACTGATCCCAATTAACAGACTAGATAATGTGGAAGATATACCTATAAACTAGTAATTATAATAAATCTGTAAAATAGTAAAACAGCTTTATGTTTGAGCACTGAGTGCCTCACTAGAAAAAGTTAAAAAACTGCCATTTAAAAGTGGCCAACTTAAATCAACCCCTGGTAAATTTAAGAAAACTGAAATCATGTCAAGCACCTTTTCCGACAATAACGTTATGAGATTAGAAATCAATTACAGTGGGAAAAACGTAAAAAACACCAACACGTGGAGGTTAAACAATATGTACTACATAACCAAGAGATCACTGAAGAAGTCAAAGAGGAAATCAAAAAATACCTAGAGTCAAATTAGAACGAAAACACAATGATCCAAAACCTATGGAATGCAGCAAAAGCAGTTCTAAGAGGGAAGTGGATAGCAATACAAGCATACCTCAAGAAACAAGAAAAATCTCAAATAAACAACCTAACCTTACACCTAAAAGAACTAGAGAAAGAATAATAAACAAAACCCAAACTTAGTAGAAGGAAAGAAATCATAAAGATCAGAGCAGAAATAAATGAAATAGAAACAAAGAAAGCAATAGCAAAGATCAATAAAACTAAAAGCTGGTTCTTTGAGAAGATAAACAAAATTGATAAACCATTAGCCAGACTCATCAAGAAAAAGAGGGAGAGGACTCAAAATCAATAAAATTAGAAATGAAATAGGAGAAGTTACAACGTACACAGCAGAAATACAAAGCATCCTAAGAGACTACTACAAGCAACTCTATGCCAATAAAATGGACAACCTGGAAGAAATGGATGAACTCTTAGAAAGGTATAGCCTTCCAAGACTGAACCAGGAAGAAATAGAAAATATGAACAGACCAATAACAAGTAATGAAACTGTGATTTAAAATCTTCCAACAAACAAAAGTCCAGGACCAGATGGCTTCACAGGTGAATTCTATCAAACATTTAGAGAAGAGCTAACACCCATCCTTCTCAAACTCTTCCAAGAAATTACAGAGGCAGGAACAACTTCCTCAAACTTATTCTATGAGGCCACCATCACCCTGATACCAAAACCAGACAAAGATACTACAAAAAAAGAAAATTACAGACCAATATCACTGATGAATATAGATGCAAAAGTCCTCAACAAAATACTAGCAAACAGAATCCAACAACACATTAAAAGGATCATACACCATGATCAAGTGGGATTTATCCCAGGGATGCAAGGATTCTTCAATATATGCAAATCAATCAATGTGATACACCATATTAACAAACTGAAGAATAAAAACTATATGATCATCTCACGAGATGCAGAAAAGGCTTTTGACAAAATGCAACACCCATTTATGATAAAAACGCTCCAGAAAGTGGGCACAGAGGGAACCTACCTCAACATAATAAAGGCCATATACGACAAACCCACAGCAAACATCATTCTCAATAGTGAAAAACTGAAAGCACTTCCTCTAGGATCAGGAACAAGACAAGGATGTCCACTCTTGCCACTGTTATTCAACATAGTTTTGGAAGTCCTAGCCACAGCAATCAGAGAAGAAAAAGAAATAAAAGGATTCCAAATTGGAAAAGAGGAAGTAAAACTGTCACTGTTTGCAGATGACATGATACTATACATACAGAATCCTAAAGGTGCCACCAGAAAACTACTAGAGCTAATCAGTGAATTTGGTAAAGTTGCAGGATACAAAATTAATGCACAGAAATCCCTTGCATTCCTATACACTAATGATGAAAGATCAGAAAGAGAAATCAAGGAAACAATCCCATTCACCACTGCAACAAAAAGAATAAAATACCTAGGAATAAACCTACCTAAGGGGGTAAAAGATCTGTACTCAGAAGAACATAAGACACTGATGAAAGAAATCCGAAATGACACAAACAGATGGAGAGATATACCATGTTCTTGGATTGGAAGAATCAATATTGTGAAAACGAGTATACTACCCAAAGCAATCTACAGATTCAATGCAATCCCTATCAAATTACCAGTGGCATTTTTTACAGAACTAGAACAAAAAAATCTTAAAATTTGTATGGAGACACAAAAGACCCCGAATAGCCAAAGCGGTCTTGAGGGAAAAACACAGAGCTGGAGGAATCAGACTCCCTGAATTCAGACTATACTACAAAGCTACAGTAATCAAGACAATATGGTACTGGCACAAAAACAGAAATATAGATCAATGGAACAGGATAGAAAGCCCAGAGAGAAACCCACACACCTATTGTCAATTAATCTATGACAAAGGAGGCAAGGATATACAGTGGAGAAAAGACAGCCTCTTCAATAAGCGGTGCTGGGAAAACTGGACACCTACACGTAAAAGAATGAAATTAGAACACTCCCTAACACCATACACAAAAATAAACTCAAAATGGATTAGAGACCTAAATGTAAGACCGGACACTATAAAACTCTTAGAGGAAAACATAGGAAGAACACTCTTGGACATAAATCACAGCAAGAACTCTTTTGATCCACCTCCTAGAGTAATGGAAATAAAAACAAAAATAAACAAATGGGACCCAGTGAAACTTAAAAGCTTTTGCAAAGCAAAGGAAACTACAAACAAGACAAAAAGACAACCCTCAGAATGGGAGAAAATATTTACAAACGAATCAACAGATAAAGGATTAATCTCCAAAATATATAAACAGCTCATGCAGCTCAAGATTAAAAAACAAACAACCCAATCAAAAAATGGGCAGAAGACCTAAATAGACATTTCTCCAAAGAAGACATACAGATGGCCAAGAAGCACATGACAAGCTGCTCAACTTCACTAATCATTAGAGAAATGCAAATCAAAACTACAGTGAGGTATCACCTCACACCAGTTAGAATGGGCATCATCAGAAAATCTACAAACAACAAATGCTGGAGAGGGTGTGGGGAAAACGGAACCCTCTTGCACTGTTGGTGGGAATGTAAATTGATACAGCCACTATGGAGAACAGTATGGAGGGTCCTTAAAAAACTAAAAATAGAATTACCATATGACCCAGCAATCCCACTACTGTGCATATACCCAGAGAAAACCATAATTCAAAAAGACACATGCGCCCCACTGTTCATTGCAGCACTATTTCCAATAGCCAGGTCATGAAAGCTACCTAAATGCCCATCAACAGACAAATGGATAAAGAAGTTGTGGTACATATATACAATGGAATATTACTCAGCCATAAAAAGGAACAAAATTGGGTCATTCGTACAGATGTGGATGGACCTAGAGACTGGCATACAAAGTGAAGTCAGTCAGAAAGAGAAAAACAAATATCGTATATTAACGCATGCATGTGGAACCTACAAAAATGGTACAGATGAACCAGTTTGCAGGGCAGAAATAGAGACACAGGTGTAGAGAAACAAACATATGGACACCAAGGGGGGAAAGTAGCAGAGGGGGTGGTGGTGGTGGGATGAACTGGGAGATTGGGATTGACATGTATACACTAATATGAATAAAATAGATAACTAATAAGAACCTGCTGTATAAAAAATAAAAAAAATAAAATTCCAAAATTCCAAAAAAAAAAAAAAGTGGCCAACTTTTCTCTGCTTGAGCAGGCTCAGAGGTTAACTTCCTCCAAGGGAGGAATGCTTCCACCAAAAGACATGCAAAGGTTTTAATGAGTTGGTAGTTGAGACTGCCATTTTGTTATTTTGCGTTCTTCTCATGCTATTAAGCCACTAGTCATGGCAAGCATGTGTTGCTATACTAGATGGAGTGACTGATGCTGATTATCAAGAGATGACTGGATTGCTGTTACACAGTTGGGTCACGGAAGACTGTTTCTGTAACCACGAGTTTCACCGGGTACATCTTATTCCATTTGTGTTCAGTGGTAACATTTAATGAAAGACTACAGCAATACAATAAGAACAGGAGCACTGTGTATTAAGAACCTTCAGGAATAAATGTTTGAGTCATCCAACCAGGAAAAAACTTATTCTCTGAGGTTCTCTCTGAGAGCAAGGAGAACATGAAATGGGTGATGAAATAAGGAAGTGATAGTTACCAACATGACCTTGTAACCAGTCACAGAAATAAGGACTGGAGCCACAAATTTGAGTTATGAATATAGCTGCATATTTTAAACAATTACTATTTTTCCCTTGACATTCTTCTATTTTATATTTGGTTTATAAGTCACCAGACATAAGAAACTACATCCAGACCTGATACATCATCTAGATCAAGGTGTAGAGTTTGCAATGTACATGGTGACTGATGGGGCCCTGAATTTCTCCTGTTATGTAAGCCAGGGGTTTAGCAGTGGGCATCTAGTGGGTTTAAGTTGCTAACCATCCTAAAGTGCACAGGGCAGCCCCACACAATAAAGAATTAGTGAATTATCTGAAGCAAAATGTCAGTAGCACCATGGTTGACCAACCCTGATGCAAATGGAGAAAAGAAGCAAGGCCTGAGCCTCAGTATGAAGTGGGCAGTGAGATGAGGAGGAACTAGCAAAGGAGATGGTGACAGGACAACCAGTGAGGTAGGATGACAACTAAGAATACGTGGTCTCTTTAGAGCCATGTGCAGAAGTGTACCAAGCAGAGGGAGAAATAAACTGTCTCAAATGCCGCTCATAGGTCAACTACAAAGACACCTGAGGGAACCCCCTGGTGGCACAGTGGTTAAGAATCTGCCTGCCAACGCAGGGGACACAGGTTCGAGCCCTGGTCCGGGAAGATCCCACATGCTGCGGAGTAACTAAGCCCACGCGCCACAACTACTGAGCCTGCGCTCTAGAGCCCGCGAGCCACAACTACTGAAGCCCGCGTGCCTAGAGCCTGTGCTCCGCAACAAGAGAAGCCACTGCTTGCTGCAACTAGAGAAAGCCTGTGCACAGCAACGAGGACCCAATGCAGCCAAAAAAAATTTTTAAATAAAATCCTTAAAAAAAAAAAAAAAGACACCCGAGAAACTGACCCTAGGATTTAGCAAAGTGGAGGTCCTTGGTGACATTAGGAGTCCCCAACCCCCGGGCCACGGACCGGTACTGGTCTGTGGCCTGTTAGGAACTGGGCCGCACAGCAGGAGGTGAGTGGCGGGTGAGAGAGCAAAGCTTCATCTGTGTTTACAGCCGCTCCGCATCGCTCACTTTACTGCCTGAGCCCCTCCTCCTGTCAGATCAGCAGTGGCATTAGATTTTCATAGGAGTGTGAACCCTACTGTGAACTGCGCTTGCGAGGGATCTAGGTCGCACACTCTTTATGAGAATCTAATGCCTGATGACCTAGGGTGAAGCTGAGGCGGTGACGCTAGCGCTGGGAAGTGGCTGCAAGTACACATTATCACTAGCAGAGGTTTGACTGCACAGAGACCAAAATAAATCAATTACTTGCAGACTCATATCGAAACCCTATAGTGAATGGCAAGTGAAAACAAGCTCAGGGCTCCCACTGATTCTACATTATGGTGAGTTGTGTAATTATTTCATTATATATTACAGTGTAATAGTAATAGAAATAAAATGCGCAATAAATGTAATGCGCTTGAATCGTCCCGAAACCAACACCCCACCCCGCCGGTCCGTGGAAAAATTACCTTCCACGAAACCGGTGCCTGGTGCCAAAAAGTTTGGGGACTGCTGCGTTAGAGGAAGCAGCTTTGATAGAGTGATAGAAGGTGAAAGGTGCTTCTTTATGACCAGCAACATTGGATATATTTTCTAATCTGATTATTGCTAATCAGAATACAAACTAAAAATCCTACAAGGTTAAACCATAGTATGGTTAATCAACTACTCTCTGACCTCCTTAGCCAACTAAACTATTACCATTGTTACTACTATAATTATCCAAATAATATTTATAAATAGCAGATTATATTTAATATATATAAATTATATATTATTTAATAAACCAAATTATTACCCAAATAAGCTGGTAAATGTTTAACAACTAGCTCTGTAAGATTATGGAGGCAGGCTTGAATTATAACAATTGCTAATCACCGTGGTATAAAAACTCCCTCCGTGGTAATTTTAAGCTAACAACATAAAGTAAACTACCTCTCAAAATTTGCGAAAACTTAAAACCCAGGTCTTTCCAAGACAGTATGAGCTGGCTCCTACACATTTTGTTTTGCTTCTGGTCCTCATCTGAATTCTCCTTGCTCTGTTCTACATCAGATCACACTCCAGCCCATGGCTCACTCCCTTGGTTCTGACCTGATAGGTAATATTCAGAAAGCTCTGAGTCATCCTCTCTACAATTTCTCAATGGCTTTGTGCTTTGCTCAACAAACGTTAAGTTCCAATATATTTCTAATGATATGATTATTTTGCACTTAACTTCTAAATGACCACATCTATGCAAGTGCTATAGATGCTAGGTATGCTGGTTCTCCATCACTGCAACGAGCTTTGTCATTTGTTTTGAAAAACCAGCTGCTAAAAATGACAGTTGTATCTGTGAAGGAAATGATGATACTGGGAAGAATGTTAGTTGGAATATTTTTCCCTTTTCTCAAATTCCTTTGCTCTATTAGCTAACTGCCTGTCACTGTGAAATACAGCAGACTAAACAGCAATAGCTGAACCTAAAATCTGTCTACTAACTGGCTCTGTGGGGTCTTGCTGTTTAATGATTACATACCCATTTTCTTGTAAGGTATGAACACACAATTCATTTAAACCCAGAGCTTTTAAATAAATCTTTTTTTTTTTTTTTTCACTTTTTCTAAATTTGACCCATGCTGTTTTAAGTAAAAGTCTCCTCGCTATTTATAATGCTCACCTCTATCACATATGAGTAATTATACAATTATTTTAAAATTTCTTAGAAACAATGATTCAGTAGCTCCAGATACATTAAAATGTGCCTTCAGTTTTGATCCTACGATGCAAATTGTGGTAAACTAATTACTTTGGTTGCAAAATGAATTTTAGTGCTATGCTCCAGCTAATAATTTTACAAGACATATTACCAAGACACTGATTAATGTTCTCAGTGTGTCAATATTTCTCACTGTTTTAGTGATATTGCTGCTTAATTAATTTTGGCAAAACTGTAGTCTACTAATAAATAGTGACAGGTAAATCATGCAGGTAAAAATAAAGTTTAAAAATAACAATTAAAAGCATCTCTCCCTTATGTTTATACAATGTAAAGGGACAGCCCAGATGGCTCCATTTTTACTATGCTGATGTCCTTTACTGCACAAAGTTCAAGTAACTTTGTGGCATTTTAAATGTACTTTTCCCTGCCCATTTGATACACATACACTTCTTTTTTCCGCTGGTATATATTTCTTTCAGTTGCAGGATCACCAAAATATCTTCTCTCTACTGGAAGCGACTGAAATCAATTCTTAAGTTTACTGTTTAAAAATTAGCATTACATTATAGTTAAAATAACTGGGGGAAATATTGTATTGAAATAGAATATTTATATGGTTTCAAAGTATTACTTTACAGATTACATATTAATGACAAAGCAGAGAGTACCACTAACATGTAAAGAACCAGCAGACGCCAGATTTGTGTGTGTGCATCATGCATATCACATTGTCAGTAATACGACAAATGGGCATGAAGTGTTTACTGATGTGATGTGATAAGCAGAACACATAGCCTCTCTGTAGGATGCTCATTAAGTACGTTTAACTAGCCTCTCCGGAGGATGCTCATTAAGTATGTTTAACCTGAATCTAATCATGAGGAAACCACTATACAATCTATATCGGAGCATATTCTGTATGACAACTACATGCAACATAAAATTGTCTGTGTTAAGTTAAAAAACAACAGTTGATATGGGGAGAGTGCTTCACATAAAAAGAGACTCAGGCTAGATGGCCACCAGATGCAATGCATTAATATTGACCAGATCCTAGAATTGTTTTTAAAGGAAAGCTATATAGGATATTTTTGGTAAAGTGGGGAAAACTGGAATATGGACTGTATATTAGGTATCACGTATACGTTACATTTATTGTACAATATTCTCGTTACCTGTTGGATTTTTGTTGTTGTTCTTAGGTCATACAGGTATTAAAGTCCTTAAGTTATAAATAATTCAGGGTAAAGTATTAATAGTTAGCGACAACTTTCAAATGGCTCCACAGAGGAAATTAAGAGGATGGGTGCAAGTACATATGTGTGTGTACACAATATGTGAGATAAGAGAACAAGTGTATATTATATACAATGTATAATATACATGATCTGTATGTATGTATATATATATATATATATATATACACACATGTATAATATATATGATCTGTATGTATGTATATGTATATATATATATATATATATACACACACACACACACATACACACACAGAGAGAGAGTAAATACAATGCAGCAAAATGATAGCAGTTGGTTAATCTAGACAAAGGGGATTTAATATTCACTGTACTTCTGTAAGTTTGAAATGATGGAAACAACAAAAATGATGGGAAAACGTGTTGAAAATTACATTGCTGCTATTTAGATCAAAATATTTCAGAGATTAAATAAGTAGTTTTAAATGGGATAACTTTTCTCTACTTTTACCCATCCATTCTCCAATCCACAATTTGTGAAATCAGGATAAAATGGTCTTCCCAGAGACACACAACCTCTTACTCAGATGAAGGATATTTTTTCTAATAATTATTTTGATACCAAATTTTCTCATCTTCAAACTTAAAAAAAAATACAAGCTCTAAAGTACTCCATATTATGAACAGAGGAGCACTGTACTTTTTAACTACTGAGAGTGTCTATTTTATTTCCTTATTTTCAGTGGCTTAAATACAATCCCATTTTGTTTTATAGAAATGTTCGTTTCTTATCTCTGTTCTCAGAATTTCTATGATATTTCTGGACGCTATTGCTTTAACGTACTTCCTGTAAATTATGTCCATGCCACAGACTACCATTTGGCCATCTGGGAAGAAATAATCTAAATGCACTTCACTATCTTAAATTCTTTATTCAAAGGATTATACTAGTGCTTCCTCCCACTGGTGAGACATTATATTTGAGAAAAATGTTAGAAATCCAGCACTTGATTTGACTGCATTAATCACTGATACAGGGATTTGCTACTTACTGACTTTGGCAGGAATTTTAACACAAATACTTTATTTCTAACAAATTTTTGAAGGGAGAGAAATGTTGGTTATACATTTTCGGAGCAAAGTAAAAGAACAAATTCTCCTTACCGACAACTAGTTGTTTTTGACAACATCTAAATATCGAGATAGATTTTTTATTTATTGGACTCAATGGTACCCATGGCTAACACTTTAATAAATTAGCTACACAAAATTAGCATCGATTATTTGCTTTTGAATTGTAAGAGACAGTCTGCTTGGAAAATCGAGGGGTTTTCTGCCTTCTTCCCAGCAGAAGTATATGACTGCCACCACTGGATGGCAATCAAAGATACAGAAACACCAGGAATGCTGGAGACTCACAGCCTCGAGTCTCAGCATTTCAAAAGGAATTTAAGAGGATCTTACTAAAAAATGTATTCTGCCGTAAAGAAAATATATACTTACAGTTTATGATTATATAATTTAAAATACAGTCTTTCAGCAAATCATATTTTAATACATCTTCAGACAAAATTATTGAAGCTAGCGATGATGATCTCATTCTTATTCAGCAGTACTAGCTCAGAATGTAATAAATTTTTTAAAGTTTAGCTTCTCAGGTGTTCCTTTGATGGTACCTTCACTTAGGAAAGAAGAAGTGAGGCGCAGGGAAGAGTACTGCTTACAGCGCATTACTGAATGTGAGATTGCCAAGGTTAAAAATCACAAGCTTTGAAAACAGGCAGAATTAGTTTCAACCCACAACTCTGAAACTTAATAATGACCTGAACTGGGGTGGATTCTTCTACCTAGCTCTGCTACAGTTTCCTCATATATAAAATGAGGAAATATACCTATTTCACTGGGTCGGCAAAAGGGAAAAAATGAACAATTCAGGCAAAGGTCTCAATTATTGTGGCTGGCATATCACAGACACAAAGCAGATGGTAGCTGCTAATTATTCGATGATAAAAATGGATTAGTTTTGTTTATATTTGACTTTGTTGCAAGCAAAAGGATTTGCATATTACCTTTTACTTATTCTGTCTGTAGGATGCTTTCCTAAATACCTTGTAAATAAAAGGTTAGACTTGTTTAGTATTAAACTACATCATTGTACTATCTTTTCTGTAAAATGGCCACATAAGTAGAGCATGGGCTTTGATAGATTGACTTCTTTAATTTCTTTAAATTGGAAGTCAGGGTTGGACAAGCAAACCCAGCTTTGAAGTGACAACAATCAGCGCCTTGTGACAAGCACATTTTCTTAGGAGAGCCAGTGGTGGATCAGGCTGAACAACAAACAAGGTCATGACAACAAATGACTGAAAATGGACCCATCACTCTCTCTTCATTAAGCTTGTTCAGAGGCACCTAAGCTTACAGCCTCTGTAAATCAACCGGAGAAACAAAAATAAAAAGATTCTATACCCTCAAATATTAGAGAAAGTCCTCTCTTTACTTGTCTTCCTATACTCTTCACTTCCAATTCTTAAAAAAGTGATTCTTGTTCCTAAAGCAGGGAGTGATAGAAGATTGTGGGGGTTAGGGGGAAAGTTATAGGTGGACTAAGAAGGTTTATATGTTCTTTTCATCAGGAAAAGTGATTTGTTTTTCTAACATTCATTGTGTTTGTGGTATTGACCTGGAAAAAAAGTACTGTTGTATTATAAACAGATGAAGTTATACGTAATTGATCAAGTAAAAATTTTACCAGAAAAAAATGGAAAATTTGACTTGCTGTTGTGCAACTCCAGAGCTGAATTCTCCTAGAAACCCCCCTCAGTCACAATTTTGACACTTTAGCAAATCTCCACAACATGCATTGGGAAACACTGATGTATAATACAAAGCTTCTGAAATAAGAAGCTTAAAGAAAAAAATGAAATGAGAGAAATGTCCAAAAATAGTAATAAAATTTAAAATATAATGAAATGTTCTCTGAGAAATGCTCTTGTTAAGTAGGTGCTGAAGGAGAAATAGGACATTTTAAAGACAAACAAGGGGTAAAGGGCACGCCTGAGGGAAGGGAGAGCTGGGAGTCACGAGGCGTGCAATCAAATGGTACCCATGGGAAATTATGATTAGTTATGTGATGGCTGAGTGTAAAGTACATGCAGTGGATGAAGGAGGACAGGAAGTGAGGTTTGAGACACATATAAGCAGATACCATATCTTGGGGGACCTTTAACGTCAAATGGAGAAGCTTGAAGTTCATCTGGAAGACGGTGGGGAGGTATTGATATTAGCGAATTTTAAACATCGCAGTTCAACGATCATATTTATACTTTTGGAAAACCACTGTGTAAGTTACTGTGGGATGGAGTAGAGAACCAAGCGGGTGGCAAGGAGCCCAGAGATAAATGAGATTCCAGTCTAATACAGAAGGAATAGATGGGGAGGCCCAGAAGGCCCAGAAATACCTTGTCAGTGTGTGACTCTGGTACCAGTTGAATCTGGAAGTGAAGGAGATGGAGGTTGACTCCAGAATCTTTGCTTGGAACGTTCAGTTTAACTTTTGGTTTATATGCTTCACTGAACTTGCTACTCAGCCAAATCTGTAGTAATATGAAGTATCTGCACTCCTAAAGATTTTGCTCTTTTTGTCCTGTTAAGATGTGATGAAGAGAACAAAAGTACCAATGTGGCCACCTGGGGAAGTTTTTCACAGCCAAGGCACGTTTTGTGTTTTTAAGAATCCTGGAAATTTTCTCTAAGAAAATCTTGCTTACTGGAGTTCCAGACTATGATGGAATGAGGTGGGTATTTGAGAGGGTGTTTTTAGATGTTCTCACCACCTGAGGAGCGCTTGGGGCACCTTAATGAGAATGAGCTTCCGGAAGTGATGTTGGGGGCGGAGCTTGACGGGACTTTCTGAGACTCTCAGGAAAGGTGGCCTATTGTGGTGTGGAGTCAAGCAGAGCCCCTGACCTCCCAGTAGTCAAACATCCACCACTCTGAGATGTTACTTTGAAGAGGAAGTCACCTTACCATAGTCTGAAACTGTCATGAAGGAAATGAGATTTTAGGAAGTGTTTTTAGGTAAGTGAAACACGGTGAGGATGTTGAGTAAAGCACGTAGTTTTCAGGTTCCTATGTGAGATCTAAATTTTTTAAAATCCAGATCTATCTTTATATCAAGGTAATTTCTTATTTAATACAGAAGAAATGTTATATAGAGCCTGGAAATTTAAGAAATAATATTAACAACTTTACGAGGCCACCTCAGAACATAATCGTTCCTATACGTAATTGTTCCTCATTACATAAGTAATGAGTTAACAGAATTCTGGAATTAGCCTTTGATAGTTTATAACCTTCCGTCATTCCCACCTAGCGTGGATTCACGTTTCCACGTGACTTCACATTATAGCTCCACACTACCCATGTGTGGAGATGAAAAGCTTAGCTATATTTTGCTTCAGATCACAACATCCCCAAAACATAACAACATAGCTGAGAACAGAAGCAAGAAACTTCTTTTTTACAATAGACATCAATTCAAAGACGAGAGAGAAATCAACAAAAGGTACGACAAGAAAAAAAAAAAAATACAAGCAATGATTTTGTTACAGATAACATATTCTACTTTCATTAAATGCTAATTAAGAACAGGGAGCATACCCCTTAAATGAAAATGAAAAATAATAAAAATGTCTTGATACAATATTGTCCAGTAAAGAAGCAATGTTGGTGGAGGAGGAAGAAAGGAAATCCCCCCAAAAACTGAGAAAGAATCTGATTGTTTATAGGATAATAAATTATACACAGTCCTGGGGTTAAAGGTTAGCAGGAAGGGCTTTAAAAGCAATTTTATTGGGCAATTACACATTATAATGTTCACGTAGGTGTGTGTTATCAGGGACTAAAAAGCTTTGAAGGATTATGGAGAAAGATTTTATTATTTTCTGATGGTTTCATGAATGGTATTTTTGGCACTGCACTGGGATTTGACCGGTAAACTGGACTTCAACACTGTCTCATTGCTCATGCAGGTCATACCACAGGCATTTGAAAAATATTCACACTTTCAGTGTAGACATCCGTGCTGTTACTTGAATGAAAAAATACACTAGTTATTCTTACATTCATTCATTCAGTTGCTCACCACTCACACATGTAATTTATTAGGGCACTAGAGCACAACAATGGAAATAACATGAGACCTGGCATCATTTCCAGCCTTAGCTCTGCTACTTGCTGCTGACAGAATCTTGTGTTAGTGATTTAATGTCTCCAATCCTTACTCTCCTCTTCTGAAGACAGAGACCATAATAATACCTCCTTAACAGGTAATAATAGGAGATAATACAAAGTGCTTAGCTATGGCCTGAGTAGTAATATTCTCTACTGTAATTTACCAGACATAATCCTAATATTGATGTGTAGATGGTCTCCTCAGACCTTAAAGGCTGTATAAACAAACAAGGTTACATCAACTTAATTTTCACCTTAATGATCATTGCCTGCAAAACGCTAGATATGAGCTTTCTAAAGAGCCCTTGAAATCAGGTGTTTCTGAGAATACCCAAAAGATGTCTCTGAAGTCAACCCCTGCTTCGGCACGCGTCAAAGCCACTACACTAATAATACTGTGGCCCCCAGCATCATGGTCTCTGCCAGGGGCCACGGTCGCAGCTTCCTGGGTTCACCACTTATCTTCTGGGTGCTATCATGGCTATGACATCACCCATCATGGATGGATTGCTCCTCAGTCCATAATCTGTCTGACTGTCTGAGGCAGAATGCAGAGGTGCCCACACTCCCATATTTCCATTGACTTGGGACACAATGGGGACTAAACTGGGAAATAAATTTGAGTGACAGACACCAGGGTGCATGTGAAATCGGACCTCTTCTAGGTCCACCGGGCTCTCTATGCTCCTTCCATCTAGATGATTCTTCCTGTAAGTTAGTCTTAGCCACCCATGCTTCCAGTTTCACTTTGCCAGACATACCTGAACCTCACTTAGATGAAACCTGGGACTCTTACTCATGGAATAGTCTAGTGTGAAAGAGATAAACACCTGAGTGAGTGATTAAAGTATGTCTCAGGCAAATGCTATCACAGGAGCACACACCAAGTATAGGTGTAAGGGCATACACCAGAGGAGGAAATGGCCAGTTGATCAAGCTTTATAAAAAGGTAACATTTACTCTTGATGTTGATGGACGGGGAAGAGAAAACTCCAAGAAGAATGAAATGCTTGCCTCAAACCACAGAGATGTGAAAGGGTATTTGGTATGCTTGAATTGAAGATACACCGGACAGAAGAGAAAGAGATATCTAGAGTTGCAGAGAAAGTTTATACTGTGAAGAGGTTTATAAGAAGGAATTGCATTGTTGATTTATTCAAATAATAATCAGCTGAATAGGAAATGAATCTCTAAGGGAGGTGGCAGATGGGATGGGGTAGGAATCTGTCACAAAAATCTAGGGGGCAAAAATGAGGGCCTGAGTGCAATAGGAATGATGGTAGAATGAAGATACTGATCCAAGAATTATATTGACAGGAGGAACAACAGCAAATTAAACTCCCCATCAGTATTCCACCTCTGTATGTATTTTTATATCAGTGGATTTGGGGAAAGTCACAAATTATGGCAATTTCAGGTCCAAACAGAAATATAGCATTAGTTACAACTCAAATGGTAGAGAAATGTTGAGTTTGATAAAATAATCCTTAATTTAGTCCCATGTTTGGCAATTGGATATAACTCAAAAGTAATTTTTCCATATTTCATATAAATTTTTAAAATGTGTTTCACTGGAACTGTAACACACATCTGTGCTTAGTGACATACATAGTAATGAAATCCACAGCTTTGGAAGACTCACCTTCACAGGTAACTGCCAGGTTATAGAATATATCGGAATAAACACGTTTAAAACCTGAGTTACCATACACCTATCATGGAAAATGTTATGCTAAATATACATTTTCCATCTGATTGTTAAAAATTTTGCCTTAGAGACTTACAGTATGCTCTTCATACTGCATTTTGGAGACTTTCCTTTGGCAAAGAGAATGAGAATTTCAACAAGATGGTAACAATGCCTACTGTAGGCTCACTACAGCCTTATAACTGCCGCTGGGATCAGCAAGGTTGAACACGGCAACTTAGAAGTAATTCCATGATAGCAGCCCCCTCTTTCCTGCAGTATATTCAAAAGAAGTAACTTGAAATACTATTTTGAAATATCTCAGATACATAAATTATTTCAAGTATCACATATTTTATATAGACTGAAGTGTAGGTGATATTCTGGATTTTTCGCAACTGTTGGCCTTAACTGGATGTAGATGCAATTTGGCTTACAAAGATTTTTAACCTCTTCAGCTTCTCCGCTCATGTCCACCACTTTTCTCCCATCTCCTACCACCCCGCTAATCCTGCCCCGTACTCATTTCACTCCACTCCTTATCCGAGACCCTTTCCCCCATATGCCTTCACAGCTGGAGTTCTTCTGCATGACGTTCTCCCTCCTCCCTACCCCTTTTTACCTAGAGAGCTCCTACTTACCCTGCAGGACTCTGTGAAAATCGTTCTGTTAAATCCGGGTCCTTAGAAGCAGATTATTGTTCCAGAGATTTATTAGAGAAGTGCTGTCGGACAAAGGGGAGTGAGGGATGCGGGCCATGGCCAGAGATAAAAGAGACGTGCGAATGGGTCTCGGCTGGCTGCCATCTAGCTTCCTCTGCTCCCACCAGGATGCACTGAAACACAAACTGCAGCATGGAGTTCATTCCACCTTGAGGCGATGATGCCACCACTCTCCTGGGCCTTAGTCATTGCCTCTTGGCTGGGGCCTGGGGAGGGGGTCGGTGTTGAGGAGTGGGGCATGGATTCTGAGCTGGGGGGCAGATTTGTGGAGAGGACGCCAGCTGTGAGTTGTTAACTGCCGACACCTCCAGCAGTGGCGGGACGGACGAGCTGCAGGTCAAGGGGAGGGCGGAGTAGAGCAGAAGCAGCAGTGTCCAGTAGATCCCTTTACTGCCTGACTTCCAGATGCTCCTCCAACATACAGTTGACCCTTGAACAATTCAGGGGCTAGAGGCGCCAACCCTCAGCACAGTAGAAAAATCCACATAGACTTTAGGTAGCCCTCCGTATTGGCGGTCTCTTAGTATCCATGGTTCCTCTGTATCCAAGGATCTGCATCTGAGGATTCAGCCAACTTGGAATCACATAGTACTGTAGTATTTACTGTTGGAAAAGAAGCTGCATATAAGGGGACTCCTGCACTTCAAACCCGTGTTGTTCAAGGTCAACTGGAATCCCATAGCACACTGCACATCACCATGCCGGCACACACTACAGGCTACCACAGGCGCTGTAATTCTCAAGAAGGCAGGGATCACTGCTACGAATTTTGACACTGTAACTAGGCCTTGCACTCAGTAGGCGCCAAATAAATATTTGCTCAACATCGTTCAACAGTGAGAAAGCTAAAATCCCCTAACAGAAATTCAAGATACCAAGTTATTTGTACCCATTTGTATGCAACTAGAAATCATCGCCTTCATTAAGATAAACAAGAGAAAGATTCTTGACTTTCACATCCTTTCATTAAGAACCCTCTGGACAGGGGTGTTTCCTCTCCACACTGTACCACCTGTAAGCTGCTCTCCCATTTCTTTCGAATTAAAAACTAAACAGTTTGTTTAGTTGGTGAAATCTTCAAGAAGCTGAACAATTTGTCATCTGGACTGTTACAAAACTTCTAGCAAGGAAAGCGATACAACTGCAAGTAAAATGAACAGGAAACTGCTAATTAGGCATCCCCAAACAACCATGTGTCTTCCCAGGAATGGCATTAAAATTTTTGTAAAGATAAGTAAATAATAAATATAATAATAAAGTTTGCTAGTGAATAGTTCCCGAAAGACACACATTAAAAAGCATGATAAATTATGCCAGTACAAGCACTAATGGATCGGGTTTGGGTACGCTTCTTGAGGCTTGCTATGTTGACTTGGATGGAGTCCCAAAGAGAAGCTGACTTGCATCTTGCATGAATAAATTCCTAATTAGCTGCCCAGTCCTGAAGCTTTTCCAATTTATAAACAGCTTGATCTGAGGGCCTGGACAATGCATGGAATTTTGGCCAAAGAATATTTTTAAATTGTAGCACTACATAATATTGAAAACATCATGTTCTAAACAGAAATCTTTATCCAAAATACGTACACTAAAGATTATATATATTCACCTTGTGTAAAGAAGATCATTTCATTTCTAACATTTCTTTTAAAGGAAATAATACTATCATTAATAAATCACAAATTTCCTTTCCAGAGTTTTTTTTCTGGAGATGCTATACTAAGAAGAGAATGATTGCTATTTACCTAATATTTATTTGCAGTTACCCAGCAGTCTATTATGGTCAGTATTTAGAAATAGACAAATAGCCGTTATTATGCAAAACTCTACACATTATATCATGTGTATTTGTATGAAAGAATAGTGATTTTAAATGCCTCACCTCCTGAGCACAGCTACAGATCCACATATGGCTTAAATAATTAATTTCCATTGGTGATACCAAATATGAAAGGAGGATACAATCAATGCTTTTCTTCCAGAAATATGCAATACTTGAAAGTCTGGCTGTGTAAAGGCTTCAACCATCTGATATGCAAAATTCATTATGTAGAAGGTGCTCTGTATATCAACATGGAATTCCATCAGATACCAACTCTGCTCTAAAATCTTTATCCAAACAAGAGTTATATATTTTCTACAATGAGATTGACCACATCATGACATCTAAACTTCCTTATGAGGAGAAATGGGCCCTTTCCCACTTTAAAAAGTCTAAAGTCTTAGAGGGACTTCCCTGGCGGTCCAGTGGTCAAGACTCTGCGCTTCCACTGCTGGGGCCATTGGTTCGATTCCCTGGTCAGGGAACAAAGATCCCACACACCTCGAGCGGCGCGGCCACAAAAATTTTTTAAGTCAAGTCTAAATTTTTGGAAAAAAATAATTACTCAAAAAAAAAAAAAAAATTTTAGGGACTTCCTTGGTGGTCCTGTGGTGAAGAATCCGCCTTCCAATGCAGAGGACGCGGGTTCCATCCCTGGCCAGGGAACTAAGATCCCACGTGCCGTGGGGCAACTAAGCCTGGGCGTCACAACTACTGAGCTCACGCCTCTCAACTAGAGAGCCTGTGTGCCACACACTACAGAGCCCACGTGCTCTAGAACCCACGTGCACAACTACAGAGCCCATGAGCCCTGAAGCCTGCACGCCACAACTAGAGAGAAGCCCCCATGCCACAACTGAGACCCGACACAGCCAAAAATATGTAATAAAATAAATAAATAATAAAGAAATCTTAAAAAAAAATTGTAATGCCCTAAGGCAGTGGTTTTCATACTTGATTGTGCATCAGAATCCTTGGGAGAGCATAGATTCTGGGGCCCCAGCCCCAGGGTTTCTGGTTCAGTAGAGGCCTGGGGTGGAGGCCTGAAAATCTGGGAACCACACTTTGGGAACAGTGACTGTACTAAAAGTTTGGAAAATAAAAAATATATATCTCAATGGCATAAGTTCTTTCATGTTTTTTCAGGGAACATTACACTGCATTTCTCCTTAACTATGTATCCCTACACCTTAAAGGTGACATCTTTATGTAATATAATTAGTATTTATCTTAAATAAACATCTTTCTTCCTCACTAATAGGTTAGGTGTCATGAAAAAAAAATTTCTTCCTGACTAAAATTTAAAATACATATATTTGAAGTGAAAAGTAGAGTGCTTAGATGAAAATAAATATAAGGCAAACCAATATATAAGTTTCAGAAAAATAAAAGCCAATGTATAATCAACTATGTATTGGATGATAGCATACCTGAATGTATGGTTTTAATATAAAGAAACAGATTAAAAGCTATGATTATATTAATATCTGGAATTAATTTTTTATACCACTCACATGCTCTCCATACATGAATTTCCAGTATGATTATGACACATCTCTCTTGTATTTTATTTCAAAATATAAGAAATCACCCCCTGATAAACTTATTTGCTCTGATATGGATGTACAGGAACTGTAGTAAAATAAACAAGCAAGAAAAACATTCACTTCCAATGACCAAGTTCTCTCCTTATCCCAATCCACCCTACTCAGTCCACTTGGGCCGCTGTAACAGAAACACCATGAACTGGTGGCTTATAAACAACCAACACTTATTCCCCACAGTTCTGGAGGCTGGGAAGTCCAAGATCAAGGTACAGTAGTGAGGGCCTCAGTCCTCGTTTATAAATGTCTGTCTTTTCCCTGGGTCCTCACATGGGGGAAGGAGTGAGTGAGCTCTGTGGGGTCTCTTTTACAGCGGCACTAATTCCATTCATGCGGGCTCCGCCTCATGACCTAATCACCTCCCAGAGGCCCCACCTCCTAATATCATCACATTGGAGGTTAGGTTCCAATATACGAATTTGGGGGGTGTGGGTGGACACAAACCTTCAGTCTGTACCACACCTCGCCATCCAGGGTGCAGAGTGAGAGCCAGGCTGGGTGTGGGTTCTACTCAGTTGGGAGAGCAGTGTTCAGGGTGTTCTAATCAGTTCCCTACCACTCTATGGTCTCCAAACCGCCAGTCTGACGTTCAGTGCAGCAGTTACCATTTTCTGTTTTACAAAATTCCTATCTCAAATAATTCTAAACCTTACACTGAAAGACTATTTAAGAAACCTTTATTTGCTTCTATTTTATTTGACGATTCACTTGTATTTTATTTGAACTGCATGGGCTTTCCAAGATATTGTTCCTCAGCAAGGTATCTTTGTATATGTGAGAAAAACATATGAAAATTTTCCTTTAACATTTATATGAATAAGTTGATTTTAATTTCGGGGGGGAAAAGGACTGAAAGCACATGGTAAATTATAAAAGCACACAGAATGATGAGCAATCATTCTTTCCTTCCTATACATGTCCTCCAGTTCTCTTCTGCAGGTATGTCCATATAACTACACGTACAAGCACATCTGTCTTCTTAAAAATCGAAAAACTATATTCCATTTTTAACATACCATAACAATTCATTATTTTCCTATTAATGGGCATCTTGGTTGTCCTTACACAACCATAAACTATGTACAATGCAATCTCTATTGTTTACATATGTTGGTATGTCTGACATACCTGTGAAACAGCTGCTCCATAGGTCATATGCATCTGAAATACTGATATGTGTTGTCCAATTGTCCTTCAAAGACACAGAAGTCAGAAATAATTGCTCCTTCTACTGAGGTATTTAAATACCTTTTTCTTCGCACTTTGGTCAATGCTGTGAATTATAAAATTTAATGATCTTTACCAGTATAATAACTGAGAAAAATAATTTGTTTTTTAATTTAGTTTGCACTTATTTAATTGGTGTTGGAAATTCTTTACCTTGCACGGCTGCGGTTATGTTTTTCATATGTTTAAAAACCTCTGATAAATTTCTGTGAACTGTCTATTGATGCAAGTTTCTATTAGATGTTCAGTGTTTTTATAACTCATGGGAGGAAGAACTATATTCAGCGGGGATAAGTCCCTCTGTGATATAGATTGTGCATGTTTTATCCTCAGTGTGGTTACATACTTGTAGTTTCCTTACAGTATGTATTGCTCTGCAAAGAAGACAAATCTCCCAGATAAAACAAGTGTGACAGATTTTCATTCGCCGTGAATTATAATGGTTTATTCTTCAGAGGCACATGATCAGTTTCTTTCTCTTTTTTCATGCTCTCTCTCTCATGACACACACATCAGCCAGTACGGAATGGTAAGTTTCTCTTTGGTTTCTCCCCAACTTTATATTCAAAATTACTCTCCAAGAAGCATCCAGATTATATCAGTCCTGGCTCGATGCCTCCAGTGACTTCTCCATGCACCTAGAATAAAATCCAAACTTCTTCTCTGGCCCATGCAATCTGACACTTGCCCGTCTACAATCTCATTCCAGACAATCCTCTTGCATTACTTGCCTCACTATGCTCCACCCATGCTGATTTCCCTTCTGTTCCGCAGACACATGAGGCATGATGTTCTCTCTACGTGGAAAAATCAGATCTTCCCACATTTTCAGCTTAAATGTGACTTCTCCAGAGAGGTTTTCCCTGGAGACTTAATCTAAAACACACCATCTTCAGAAGAGCTCCAGGAGAGCACCAACTTGCCATCTCAGTCATCACCTAGAACACTACTTGTGATGCTTAATTTTACATGCCAGCGTGGCTAGGCCACGACACCCAATAGTTTTGCCAAAGATTCATTTAGATATTGCTGTGAAGGTATTTTTTAGACGTGATTAACATTTAGAACAGTAGATTCTGTTTTTGTCAATCCCAGTCTCCCAGTTTATCTCTCCCCCTACCCCTCCTTTCCTCCTGATAACCGTAAGTTTGTTTTCTATCTGTGACTATTTCTGTGTTGTAAGTTCATTTGTACCATTTTTTTTAGATTCCACAAATAAGTGATATCATATGATATTTGTCTCACTTATTTACTTCACTTAGTATGACAATACACACTACTATATATAGAATAGATAACTAATAAGAACCTGGTGTATAGCACAGGGCACTCTACTCAATACTCTGTAATGATCTATATGGGAAAAGAATCTAAAAAAGAGTGGATTTATGTATATGTATAACTGATTCACTCTGCGGTACAGCAGAAACTAACACCACACTGAAAATCAACTATATTCCAATTAAAAACAAAAAAACAAAAAACAGTAGATTCTGAGTGAAGCAGACTACCTATATGATGTGGGTGGGCCTCGTCCAATCAAGTTGAAGGTCATAAGAGAAAAGACAGACGTTCCCAGAAAAGGAAGAAATTCTACCTCCAGATTGTCTTTGGATTCAAGACTGTAACATTGACTTTCAACAGAATTCCCAGCCTGCCAGCTGCCCGACAGATCTCAGGTTTGCCAGCCCCGACAAACCCATGAGCCAATTCCTGAAAACCTCTTTCTAAATATAGAAGACAGATGATGAGAGGTAGATAGATACTATTGGTTCTATTTCTCTGGAAACCCTAATACATCAAATACATTACTATATATTTATCACATAGGAAGCCCTCTCACTGCAGGTTTTATGTTTATACTGTGCCTCTTTCTACCCCACAGAGCATGACCACTTACTTCTGAAGAAACATATATGGAAAATTGAGAAGCATGACTTCAAATTAGATGGCAAAGACTCAACTCCAAACCAACAGTGCCATACATTTTTAACTACTTTGCAATGCTACTTGTATTTAAATATTCCATGCTCACTAAAAGAAGATATTCATTTTGTTTGATACAAAATAATTTAAATATATTACTCTAAAATGTTGACTTACTGATTCAATACCCCTAAAAATGCCTAGGTCCTGTTTAGAATAATCTAAAAAAGGACCACTATTTCATCCATGTCCATAATTAATTGTCATTTCATATTTAATGTATGTAAAATTTATATGAAAATGTTTATATCATCACACATCATATATTAATGCCTTCCTAGCTAGCAAAGAGTCTTCACTTTATTAGGAGGAGGGCTTTCGTGCTGTCAGAACTGCATAGAATGAAGCAAAGAAATGAGCAGCTTTGTACCAATTTAGGTACAAGTTGGCTGAGGCTGATAGAGGGAACTCAAGAATTAAATGGCATTTCTTAAAATGAAAATACCATTCTTTACATAGAAATGTTATGAAAAATTTAAGCACTATCCTGAAAGTGTATAGAGAGCAAAATTTTCTTACTGGTTTTTCCCTTCTCACAACCATTGTTCAGAGTTTTGTACTGTATTGGATGAACTGGCTTTTAGGCTACTTTCCAAACTTGAGACTCATTTCCTTCATGATTCTAAGACTCTTGGGTTTCTTATTCAATACCCCAAAGATTTATAACTTGAACTCTTTGTGGCTCCATTACATATAAAAATGATTAAAGATAGCGCTTTGAAAGTGGATTATACCAAAAACAAAATACTCAAAAAAAAAAATAATTTGCATTCATTTATTTCCCAGGAGAAAAAAAATTAAAACATTCCCTCATTTCAGTATAGTCATGAGAAAATGAAATCTTCAGAACAATGAAATACATAATTATAGTAATCATGCCAGTCAAAACATACAGGTCAATACCCTTCAAATGTTACATTCATTAATGTGCAAGTAATTTCAAATCAGATTTGGGGAACTCGTTTGTTTTGAGGAACGCATCAGAAAATAAGGATCCTGATGGTTGGTCAAGAAAATGTGCTGATAACCAATGGGCTGTTCTCATAAAATAAGTGAGACTAAACTAGACTCTATTTGAAGAAGAAAGTATCATAAATCAGTGACTGTTCTCTTTCATCTCTTCTGGCATTTTATTCTAAAATATGATAAATCATTCACTGATGAATTTCTATCCTCTGTTATGGAAGTGTAGGAACTAGACTAAGAAAAAAAATATGTGCCATCTTTACAGATAAGCAAACTTACAGCTATTTTAGTAAAAAGGGAAGAGTCCTTCACTTCTAAGTTCAATATGAAAATGAAGGAAAAGTAAGGAACTGCTCAGGCTAAGGTAAGAATAAACTTCCCGGAGCCCTTGAGGGCGGTTGCTGTTTTGCAATAACAAAACCTGCACTCACAAGTCTATGGAAATGTGATGACATCTGTATCCCTAAAGAGATAACAACTTCTGTGCCGAACAGATGGGAAAAGGTCCTTTAGGTTTCCACTTCAGTGAACTTCTATCTTGCTGTCTCTTATTTTTTTCATCTTTCTCTACACACAATCTCTGATGGAAGCAAGTAACAAGCTAAAAATAGCTTCCTTGTACCGTGTCAGTCTGGCAGGAAACTGAGTAGTTAGACACACCGTGATGACTGATGTTCAACCTCATTTTGTTTTAGTGATTCTATTTATGATATGTATTTCCTTTGGGAACTCAATGGATGAAGAGAAATGACTCTAAGTGTAGCAGCCTTAAAACTATCATGTCACCAAAACAATCTGTTGCATGATGTACTGATATTTAGCATGGCTTCAGACATTTATTTCCAGTCAACGGGTAGTTCATTACGATCAAGTCTAAGACAGTGATTGACTGTTCCCAAACTACTGCTTGGGAGTAAAATATTTTTCATTTATCTTTATAATGCTTCTTCTTTGTATCTTAACTTTTAGTTCTCCCTTGAGAAAACTGATGTATTGCGTGGGTACAAGACAGACCACAACTCTCCAAATTCTCCAAAAACTGGAGCATTTGATAAACTGCCTATTAAGATATAGTTTCTCTACTTCTATCCTCAATGAAATAATTCTTTCAACTATTAATAAGGCACTATCTCCTACTTCCAATCCAAAATCCCTGATATTACTTTTTACTGACTCATAAACCAACCTTCACAGGTCTGTTTTCCAAATGGAAGTTTTCTGATCCGTGATAGAAAACCTCCAATGAAGAGAGAAGCTTAATACAATAGTGTTTCATTCCTACTGAAGTAAAGGAATATAAACTGCTCAATAAGAAGATTTAATAGTTTCTGAATGTTTACTATGTGATAGCCAGTATTCTAAATCGTTGACGTGAATAACTTAATTCTCAAATATGAGATAGGTATTATTTTCAGCCACATTTTAAAGATAAGAAAACTGATGCAATTAGAAGTTAATAAATGTGCCTGAAATCACAGAGCTATAGTGGCTAATCTTTACTAAGAACCTTAGTAGCCTGGCTCTTCAGCCTGTGGTCCTAACCTCTGAGCTTTTACCGGCTTTCTGAATAAGTGGCTACACTATAATGAACAAGGGAAAGCTTAATACTACGTAGTCAGGACACGCCCATGAAGCCCAAATGAAAGAGTGCTGAGAAGGAGAAGAGAAAATCTGAAAGGTTACACACAAACGGAAATAATGCTGTTTAAGAGGTCACCAAACTCGGAGCACTTCATTCAGAAATGCATTTGCTCCCATTCTGCTTCTTGCTTCCAGGTCAGCTGATGAAAATTCCATCCAACCTTAAAGATTTTGTAAACCATTCATACCTGTAATCCTTTGAACAGTGTTCATCTCCTCTTTATCTGAATCTGATAAGAAACGGCTCATGTCTGTCTTGTCCATCACTGTATCCCCATCATTCAGAAAAGCATATGTGACAGAACAGACCCTTGACAACATAATTATTATGCCTTATATTTTTTATTTATTATGTTTTATTATAAAATTTTCAAACATACAAATACAAGAAACCCACAATACACCTTCCATGACTATCCACACACAGAAAACCTTGTTTCACATATAGTATTACCCTCTTCCCCCCAATCACTGAATTATTTTAAAGCAAATTCCAGACATCATCTTATCTCATCTCATCCATATATATTTCAGAGAATTTATTTGAAATGAATGGAGACCCATATCATATATTACCTCTTTTATTAAATAGTTTTCAAATCTCCTCAAACGAATGAGATTTCCTCCTTATTTGAAAGTCTGTGGGATTTTTTGTGAGTCTCTCTTGTTTCACAGTATCTGTCTTACTGTGTTCATATTGTGAACATGTTCTCTACTGTGTTTGGAATCTAAGTCCCTGAGGTGGGGACAAAGTCTTACCTTTGTATCCCATTCAAGGTCAATTGCAGTATTGAACATGGAATCTAGTTTTCTGTCTCCTTCCCACCAGTTCCAAATACATGTAAAAGGATGCCAAAATAGCACTCTTTCCATTTCCGTTTCAGCTGAGAACAAGACGATAGACAGTGTCCCAAACTGAGGTGCTAGACATAAAAAGCAGATGGCTGAAAACTGGTTTTGAGTCCTTCATCTTGGCGTCCATCTTAATTGTATTGAAGGATTGAGATTGAAGAGGCCAAGGGAGAGAATTTCTTTGAAGAAACTTGGACTGCTGTGTCATCCCCACATTCATTCATCCTAAGTGAGAAAGGCTGAGGGATCCTTGGAAGTTGAAGGATTAAAAGGACTGGTGGTTGATCCATGCCTAAGAAAATGGAAGGCGGTCCATGCCCGTAGCAGAAGTTGCCTGCCTTGCAGCAGAGTAAAGAGAGGCAGCTCCACTGAATACAGGCTGTTCTTCCACCAAAAGCAGGAGAGAGAAGCAAAGTTTCTGTGGTCTAGAGTGGACCATGCAGGAGAAAAGAACCCAGCCAGAAGATCTCAGCAGAAAGAAGCCAGACGGAAAAGATTAGAAGAGGCATTGTCTTGAGCACACAGAAGCCCTAGAACATCAGTCTTAATAGTCACCAAGTTAGCAATCATCAATGAAAGATACAAAATTATCAGCCAAAAAGAATATTCCTTTCTCTCACCCCTTCTCTCTCACTGCTGCCCCATTGTCCTGCCAGCTCCAAACATGCAGGAGTCAGAAACATTGGCTGGAGAACAAGGAGAAGTCAAGGTTAGCACGTGGACCTGAAGTGGTTCACCCCCCACTACAGGTGCCTCTGAGACTCGAGCAGTACCTCATGGCAATGCAGAGAAATGGCCACTTTAAGTGAAGTTTTGAGTATCAAGTCAGCCTAGACCTTTTTACTGAATTTAGACTTTCTTCGGGCTGAATTTGATTACTGAATTTAGACTGTTTATGGAACTAATGACAATAAAAGACCCTTCAGCCATTTGACAAAAAAAAAATTCTGAGAATTGGCTGTGATTTCATTGTAGAGACAGGGAAAAGCAGCTTTCAGAGTGGGTTTAGTGAAACAGTTTCTACTTTCACCTTTGAGTCCAGCTCCCTAAATGTAATGACTGTACTGCTTAATAGGAGACAACTGACTGACTATGAAGCAAATAAGCCAGTAAAGAAAGATTCAAAAGAAATGTTTCGGTTCAGAAGATGAGACAGCATGCAATTACTGCCGAATTAACGGAGCATTTCTTAGAAAATAACAAAATGTGTATATTGACCTGAGAAGAATGGATATTTTCCTAGGCTTTAATACTAGTTAGGCATGTCGGAACTTGGAGAAAAGTTGATAAAATGTGCATCCCCTTGCTACCTTCTCTTATTTTCTACAGAACCAAACTATGGGATAACTATTTCAGACATTATCTTTTAAATAAAAATTATCTGCCAAGCAAGTGTACTATAGTAAGGCAGAAAGATGGTACACAGCCAAGAACTCTACACATTTTATGCTCATTCAGAACCTAATGCATCAGTCATACTGATACTCATCCCATTGGACCTAGACTGTGTATTCTACAACGTGAGGAATTCGACAGCCTCATAATATATCTAAAACCACACTTTTTATTTCTGCCACAAAAGAGCAAAAATGTTTCAGTTCTTCCCATGCTGAAGATAGCAGACTCAGCTTTTGACCTTGGGCAGACCTTGGCACTTTTACCCACCCCCAACCCAGATGCCTCATTTATGATAAAGACAATCAGACCTAATATGTCTCTAAGACAGGGGGTTCTTAGAGTTCTTTAGACTCTGGTTTCACCAAATGTCTATGGAAGTACACACAATGGGACAGGCATGATCTTAAGGTTAAGTTAGAAAAAAAAAAAAAAAAATCAGTATCCAGAGTCAGCCATACGTAGAAACTTTCATGATTCATCTCTCTTCTTCTCATTTTTCCAACACTCAATTTCATTTTGGAACCATATATTACCCACCAAAATATTATCACCAAGCCACATCCCCAAATCACCATAACTTAGTTCTCACTAACACTTATAAAAATTCCTTTTCCTCAGAGTCCTGTTATCTTTAAAAAATTATTGATAGGTGTTCAAGGACATTGCTCTTAGCCTCTCAGATATAGAAGCTGTGTTATGAAATAAATTTCAGTAGATAGGAAGATATATGACATATAAATGCAAAAAAGTATTCAAAGTGTCATGGTGGATTTAGAGGTCACAATAAAACACAAATGAGGGAATTCATTCCACTAGGACCCAAGATAAAAGTGGGAGTTTGGCAAAACTGTATACACAGTTGTATGGAGAAAATGATTTAGTTCAAAATATTCCATTAATAGTGGAAATATCAAGGTCCATGGCAGATTGTTGCAATGGGGTAGGAATGGGGACGCCTTGTAGTCACCCCTTTTAAGTGACCTCCAATTCTGAACCAAGTAAGACAGGCCATAGGTATGATAACAATGATGATTATTACAAAGGTTTAATTCAGTACTATAAACCTGATTGAAGAGGTAGAAATTGCGAGGGGAAAAAAAAATAGAAAACAGACTAGTGTTTAAGTCATGAAGAACATACTGCCTTTGCATAAGCAACATAGGAAAAACAAGCAGTTGTTACAGTAATAAAATTCAGAACAATCCTGAGACCTGGTTGGGTTTAAAATGTAGTCCGTGACATTTGGAAACTAAGCCAGGTGTTTAAAAAATATATAATATGTAGGAAGGTCAGGAAGAAAAAGAAAATTTGAAGATGAAGTGGCTTTCCAGATAAATAATGGGTAAAGGAGAAAAAAAAGTGAGGTAAAAAAAAAGTTATGGCCAGAAAAAATGTCATTGTCTGGGTGGAAAGAAAACTGATAATAGATAAGTATAAAATCTCAGATTTTTAAGGTATTATATTTTTATCTGATTTTTTAAAAATTTGATTCTAATATGTTGAGAAGGGGCACCTTATCGTAAGAGTTCAAAAAGAAAACACTGGGTTAGGAAAGAAGCATTACAGAACATTAACTACATCAAGATGAAGTAGAAATCACATGGATTATTAATTTTGGGGGGATACTTAACAGCTATTGGCTAGTTTAAGAGTTGTTGCGGAAGTTATAAATTCCTGGAGATGGAGGGAGAGTTACTGGATTATCTGTCTATTAACCAAAAGGGAAAAGGAAGCCCTGGTAATTAAGTAGCTGTCACCTGAACTTCAGTACTCAGAAAGATGAGCGCAAGCCATCAAACAATCAATTTGCAATCACAAGGATCTGAGAACAGAGTAAGCACTGTCAGGCCTTTCAGAGAACAATTTTGTTTCGCGATGAAGAGACAGGAGGGGTAGATAAGAGGGACTTTAAGAGTTAGAGACTATGTGGATTTCAGTAATACATTTTCATCGTTAATCAGAAATCATCTGAAATCATCTGAACTGTGGACCTCGGTGTCGTGATAGTGTATATGGTATGCATGCACTCTTTAAAATCATTTGAATTAAAATAGATTTTGTTTCATGAATTAATATGCTACAACTATTTGAGATATTTCATCTACAACCACAGAGGAATTCCACCTCTTTTGATGAGCACAAAGGTGATTTGACCCAGTTTATAGGCCTGTCATAATACTGAAACAATTTGTATGGTTCTCCTGTTCTTTGAGGCAGCACGTCTGTGCACATAAATAATCTGACCAATCATCTCCTAAAAAATGCCTCCAGGGGAAGAAATCTTGCCAAAATAATCACTTCGTTCTTAACAATGAATGATATGCTCAATCTTGGCCACAAATTTATCCTATTGATGTGTTTGTCAAATTCTCTAGAATGAACTTGATGAGTATTATAACCCAGCATAAGAAAGGAAAGAACCCCTATGATCCCCAAAGGTGGAACAAATTCACTTGATATTCATTTCTTCAAAATTTGAAGGCATTATTTGTATCAACCAACTGCAGGTCTCTGAAATGAATATTCTATATGGGGATCTTAGCGTTTTCACACACTGATCGCTGCTATACTCTGTTTATTCTCAAGGAAAAAGCAGCTAATAGTTCGGGATTGTAACATTCATTAGAACTTGACTTTACATTGAAGCCATCTTAGATTACTGAACTACTGAATTTTTGAAACATATCCATTAATGATTTGAAAAAAATTATATCACAAAATTACTACAAAAATCCAATTTGGTTAGAAATGAAATGTAAAACTAGCGCTTTTATTTCAAAAAAGAATTATAAAAAGAAAAAAAGCAATAAGGGCTCATAATTCTAATATCACTATAACATGTTTCCATTAAATATAAATAAATACAATGGAAATAAAATATAAAGCCTCCCCAGTACTTTAAATATATTAGCAGTTTTCATGTAACTGTCCAGAAATATTCTATGTGCAATGAATGTCAGTACTTTTATTTATGCAAATCTGTTGATAAAATATTTAATATACAACTTTTAACTTTTTTCTTGGAGTATAGCTGCTTTACACTGCTGTATCAGTTTCTGCCATACAGCAAAGTGAATCAGCCATGCGTAGACATATATCTCCTTTTTTGGGATTTCCTTCCCATTTAGGTCACCACAGAGCACCGAGTAGAGTTCCTTGTGCTGTACAGTAGGTTCTCATTAGTGATCTATTTTATACATAGTAGTGTATATATGTCAATCCCAATCTCCCAATTCATCCCACCCCCCCGATATCCATACATTTGTTCTCTGTATCTATTTTTACTTGAAATTATTCCACTTTAGCAGATATAAATATGAATCATTTTTGACTACCACCTAATATTCCATTGTCAATATACCATGATCAGTTAACTAAATATGATGGATATTTATATTTTAGCATTGACTTTGCATTGGAAAAAAAAATCCTGTTCTAAGTTTATTTCAAGAACTGGCTGAGCCATGAATGAAATTACAATTTAAGTTATATTTTAAAAAATGTCAAAGTACACATGAGAGTTTTCTCCAGATCAAACAGAAAAGAAATAACACCCCATCAGCTTACTCTGAAGCATTAGGGAATAAAGCTTTGGGAGAGTTCAATGAGATGATTCTTGTGAAACCTCAGCTGAGTGCTAGAAAATAATTAGGGCTAAAAATGTTCATTTGGGAAGTAGCCTAGAGATGGTGGTAGGGAACCAGTGTGTGAGGTTCATCTGCTGGCCCAGAGAAGCAAGGGAGAATGTTGGTGACCCATGAGATAGGGACAAAAGAGGAGGGAAAAAAAAAACACCCTCAAAAAAGGGAAAATGTCAGCTAAGGTGATGAGCTAGAAGGGCTGTTTGAGAAAAAATTAAGCAAAGTGAAAGGTGTTCACAAGAGAGTGAAGTCACATAGGGCCCTTAGAAGCAGCTGACAAACAGGAGGCTGGGTGGTATAGAAAAGAGAAGACAGGAGCTGGAAGCAAGTGAGAATAATGAGAATTGCTCACTTTCTTTACCAGAAATGTGCACACTTCCCAAGGAGGGTTCTTGCTAAAGATGAGCTTTCTTGGGGCTTCCCTGGTGGCGCAGTGGTTGAGAATCTGCCTGCCAATGCAGGGGACACGGGTTTGAGCCCTGGTCTGGGGGGATCCCACATGCCGCGGAGCAACTAGGCCCGTGAGTCACAACTACTGAGCCTGCGCGTCTGGAGCCTGTGCTCCGCAATAAGAGAGGCCGCGATGGTGAGGGGCCCGAGCACCGCGATGAAGAGTGGCCCCCGCTTGCCACAACTAGAGAAAGCCCTCGCACAGAAACGAAGACCCAACACAGCCAATAAATTAATTAATTAATAAAAAAAAAAAAAAAAAAGATGAGCTTTCTTTATTCATAAACCATGAATGAGGTCTTAAAATATATATCATGTAGAAGAAAATATATTTTTCAGTTG
This sequence comes from Eschrichtius robustus, assembly GCF_028021215.1. Lineage (NCBI taxonomy): Eukaryota > Metazoa > Chordata > Mammalia > Artiodactyla > Eschrichtiidae > Eschrichtius > Eschrichtius robustus. Next base: position 63,892,039 of record NC_090841.1, on the reverse strand, counting down.
AAAATACTCTCCTTCTAAAAAGTTTTCCCAAATCATTGATTTCTCCAACAGTATTTCCTATTATACAAACCTCAGACCAAACAGAGAGGAATGGGACAAATTGAAACTAAGAGTCCTGAAGTTCTAGAATCAAATGTATAATGTAATGTGGTATATTAAATATATTTATATTCTATACTAAATTGTTCATTAATCATGAAATTCTCATTAGCCCTTGTAGAAAAATTAATACACAAAAATGTTCAATTCCAGTTTGAACAATGTGAAAAGAGAAAGTATAAGTCAAAGTAGAATTAATTACTAGGTCTAAGTGGCAGAAATCTTATTAACATGAATACTGTAAGAATTCAAAATACTATGCATGCTATGATTGCCCTCAGTAAAGGCAAGACAAATATATTTAAGAATACATTTCAGCATCCAAGGGGCATAATGAAAAAACAACACTAGCTATATCAGCCAAATTTTTTATTTAAATTTAAGCATAGTTCCTGCCTTCAATAATTATTTTCTGTGAAATCAAAGATTCCCTATGAGATATTTGGATGTAAACTACAAGTAATCATTTAATGTATCAGGAATGAAACCTTTAACTATAATGAATATGATCACACAGAAATAAATAGTTTTTACTACATAAATTTATATTCATATTAATTACAGTATATGTTTATCATAGTAAATTGAATTTGCTAAAGGACACTTTAAATGAACTCATCATTCTAGTGGTAACTAAAACTACCTATCTTTATACAGAGTAGGTGTGTTTGTAAATCAGAAAGTTTAACACCTTACCTTTTAGCAGATTGCTCAAAACAAAATACACTAAAACATTCGAATCCAAACACAGCACAGGTCTACAATCTATGACAATCACCAGCATTGGAAAATCAAAGGACTAATTCCCGGCCAATTGTATTGACCAACACTATTGTTACAGAGGGAGAATCTAGGACTTTCTCAAGCTCAGGAAATTACTTGCGAGCACAGTCAGTTATAGGAAGTGAAGGAAAATAAACTCTAGAAATTCTAGATGGTGAGAAAAAAAAAAAGGTGAAAAATTTCACTCCTGAGCTTGAGAACAATTGACAACATACAAATAAACAATGCCTCAAACAGACATACATAAAAGTACCAGCCCTCTTTCCCTCTCCCTCTCTCCCTCTGTCTCTCACACACACTCATACACTCAGAGACAACTGTAGGATGAACATATTAATGCTGCTGTGACATATATCCACATAACAAATCTTCGCATAGGTATTCACATTTCACCGAATGTCCTCTCTTTCTAATACTCATAAAGTTAAAAAAAAAAAGATATCTGAGAAACAAGACAGATTGGCTAGAAGTTAAGTAATACTTCACTGAAAAAGTGGGATTGTTGGGTAAGCCATAGACAGAAAAGACGAGAGAACTTTCAGAACACCACAGAATGCTATCATATTTCTAAAATATGAAAAAGAATCAAACTTATTTTTGACAAACTAAAGAGAAGGAATTAATGTATCCTCTAACCTGTGTGGCAAAGTTAAAACTGAAGTAATGCATTCAAGAACTAGGAAAAGAAAGCAAGGATGAAAGTGGCCGTTATGTTTTCACAGACCACTACACATAAAATACCTTTTTACTATATCTTCTCCATTCCAGCACGGCAGTCCATCACCAGCCGCTAATTCATTAGCACAAAGCTGGTCAGCCAGGCCTCCATAGAATGTCCTGTACAGTCGAAGGCTGTTGATAAATTCTCTGAATGGAAAAAACAAAGAAAACAATTAAACCCCAAAATCCATAATAAATGCCAATATAAATAGCATAATTTGTTATGCATAATGTTTAGAATGCAACTTTTACAATTTTCTCTTATTTTCATATATTTTCAATACTTTTCTAACAAGACAAAAACTACATTTTAAAAAAAATGTATTCAAATTTATTCTTTACATAGAAGTTTTCACTGGGTATGAACTTTATATAACTCCAGGTCCAAGAAGTTGTGAATAGTATATGCATGCATACATACACACACACACACACACACACAACACCACTTTAGCGTCCCTAAAAGACCTCACTAGCTACTGGCATCTGAACCACAGTGATACTAACAAATTTCTTTTCCATATAGAAATGTCAGAGGCTTATAACAAGCTGACTGATTGCTTATTGATTAAAAGTTTAGTAGACTTGGGTGATTTTCCCATCTGGGTCTTCTCTTTGGGGTCTAAGAACATCAAATAACGTGTCTTTACTAAATATGAGAGAACCCAGGTATGTAACACACTTCAGAAGCATGAAAATAAAAGTTATTGGAGGGAGTAATATTTAATACATTTATTAAGTTTTTTCCCTCTCATACTATTGGGTTGGCCAAAAAGATCGTTTGGGTTTTTCCTGTAAAACCTGAACGAACTTTTTGGCCAACCCAATATTTCCCCTTTCACCATCAATTATGGAACGGGAAAATTCAACAAAAAAGCAGTTTTTCAATTTAGAAATCCAAGACTTTGGAGTTTTAAAACCAAGGCTTTGAGGCCTCAAAAACTTGGGTTTTAGCATTTCAAAAGACCAAGTCCTAAAGACTTTAGCTCTGAACTTCTTAACATAAACAATTGTTTTGGGGGAAAAGAAATGAAAAGCCACTAGCCTGATCCAGAGGAAATGCCCCCTCTGGACTAAAAGGCAGGGACAGGAGATGGAAACGTTGGCAGGAAAGCAAATTTCAGAAATTCGTGGGATGAGTAATTAAAATATAGCAATTATGAAACTGCATTCTCCGTTGATACTTTTAAAATGATTTCTTTAAAAACGAAATTAAAGAGCAGGGGTGTCTATAAATTATAGCTGGAATAAACAATTTTTAAAAATTAAATCTAATTTTGACAGCACTAATGCTCAACCATTTCAACTTGTAATTCTCTCTCTTATTGGTTTTCAAAGAACTAACTGTAGAAACTGCTGGAGTTGTAAATAACCACTACTCTGTTGGAAGGATAAATATAACTTTCAAATATGTAAGATCTGCAATCATAGAGAAGATCAGAAGTTCCCATGGCAAGTGTCTGGTGAGTATTTAATCAAATTTTTAGCAAAGCTTGACCGGACAAGTGATAACAAAATGGTTGCAGGAAGCACAAATCTCTAACTCATGCTCAATCAAAAAAAAAAAAAAAAATGATGCTTTATTTTTCTCACTAGCACAGTTAAATGCTTATCTATATTTTATCAATTTCCTCTACTAGAAAATAAGTCTCTCCTTGATGGCTGTGTTCCACTAACTGGAATGCATGAACAAACATCAATTCTCATGCTGCAGCTACGAAAACATAATTGATGAAATTGACTGGTTCTTTCTTAGAGAGGTGGGGTTTAATGAACAGGAAGATGTATGGCTCCTGTCCTGAATTCTATTCACTATAAATGACCACATGTTTGGAATCAAAGAATCTTTTAGAAATGAAGAGGCCTGGCACAAACGGCTGCAAATGTTGAGACCTTCAAATTGATCGTGTAAAACTGAATAGATAATTTTTGGCCCCCAAACCTCCTACTTCACTCTTGGTAAATGGTGCCTTTGTTTCGTTTCTCCCTTCACAACCAATCGATCATAAGGGGGAAAGTTCACATCTTTCTTTTCCAGTCCCCTTTCCCAACGCTACTGCCATTGCCTTAGCTCAAGCCTTGATCATCTTTCTCTGGAATTACTGTACCAGGAGAGCATACCTCCCATCGGTCCCTTTAACAATCACCTCCCATCCTCCATGAGAGCCACCTATAGAAATTCAAATCTGGTAGTCCACAGATTATGCCACGTACTTGCTTAAAGCCATCAATGGCTCTCTATTCTCTACAGCATGAAATCCAAACTTCTTAGAAAGCTATATAAGGTACCCTCTCATCTCAATTTCAGCAACAACCCAAACCACACTTTCGGGTTCCACAAAAGTGAGATGCTTGCTGCTCTCCAAACTTACTTCCATGCCTTTGCCTGCTTTCTCTCCGAAAGGATCGTCTCCTCGAAGATTTCCACTCATTCCATAAACTATCGGCTATCAATTATTTGTCACAAAACACTAAACACTATGGAGTGCCAAGCTCTGTGTTGGCGCTAGCGATTCATAGCTAAAGAAAACGGTCCCTGCCTTCTAAGAATGCACAGTCTGCTAAAAATCCACAATAATAGTCCAGTATTAATAAGTAGTGTCACATTTGAAGACAAAGAAAGAATCAGGAAATAAGAAGATAAAATTTCAGTGTTCCATGCAAAAAAAAAAAAAAAAAACCACAAACCAAGAAGCAAACAACACCAACAAAAATCCAGGATAAACAAAGGTAAAGAGGAACACTGTGTATTCAGAGACTCATACAGTTAGTTTAGCTAGTAAGGAGTGTGCTTATGGGAATCGCAGTCAAAGGCAGGAAGAGGCCAGATTATAGTCGGCCTTGTTGATCGTAATAAGATGTTTCAGTTTTATTCAGGTGGTGAGAGCCATTAATTTTTCCAGCAAGCAAGTGACATCATCATCATCGCAGTATTGTGGAAACAGAAAAGCAGTGAGGTCACTTAGGGGACGATAAGCAAGTCCAAAGGGAGAGGTATGAGGATGGGGAAAAAAACCTCCCAGTCAACGTCAGGAAAATGATAGATTTGAAAAACATTAGGAATCTAGAAGTGACAGGTAAAGCAAAGGTTTTAAGATAACTTCTAATTGTCTTCCCCTCCCCAGTCAGGTGAACTACCCTTTGAGGGTAGCTTTGTCTTTGTGACTTGCCCTGGGTTCTAGTCATGTACGCAGAAGTGATGTTTGTTCCCTCCAGGCTTAAGCTTTAAGGACCAACACGGCTTTGCCAGCTTCTGTTTCCCTCTCCCCTGATGGCAGGCAGTGTTTCAGATGGCAGCTGCTCTGTAACTCTGAGGCTTAAAGCCAGAGCAACCGCAACTTGAGCAGCAGCCCCGCTGGTCTGAAATGGGCATAGGTTGGGAACAAAAACAATTTTTTTGGTTCTAAACCAATGATAGGTTGAGGTGGTTTGCTACCACATCACAACCTAGTCTCTCTTAATTGATACAAAGATAAGAAAAACAAATGAATAACTGATGGATCATAAGTTCTGAAAAGAAGAGAGGGGAAGGATTATGGAAAACAGAGTGGTTAGCTTTGGAGCAAATTCCCTGAGACTAAAAGAATGGAAGAAAGTCCACGTGAATGTTGAAATAAGGTTTGATTTGTGAGGATAGAAACTGAGCAGAGAACGTACTTTGGAACTCTATATTCTGTGTTTGGCAGTTTTGAGGTCACAGGAATTGAGACTAGTGTTACAAAAAAGTGGTTGTGTTGAAGGACCAGGAGATCTATACTGGATATAGAAAAATAATAATAAGAGTTGAATTGGTAAGAAATGAAGGGCTCAAATAACTAGAAGCCATAGTGAGGTTAAAAACATTTACCTACTGCCACAGCTCCAGTGAATGTTGATCATGAGAAAAGAATCCATACTTCTCTTCTTACTGCATAAGATGCCACCTTTTCTTCTCCCCAGAATGGCCTTCCCTCCCACTTCTCTCTGTCAACCATCTACCCATCCTTCAAAATCCAGCTTTATCCTCATCTCCTCCTTAACTCCTTGCCTGACCAGCCAGTGACGCTTCTGTTGGTCTATCCGTTTCTCACGCCACACTTGCCATCTGTTTTATAGCCCTGGTTATCTGGTATTATATTTCGCTGTCTGTATATCTGCCACCCTGATTAAAGGGTGCATTCTCTAAAGACAAGAGCCATGTCTGCTTTATATCCCCAGGGTCTGGACCACAGTTTGGTACCCCACAGGCACCTAACAAATTCTTGTTGAATTGGCCCCAGATGCGGTGTTAGTTTTTTAACAACTTCCAGAATTAGACGTTTCTACATGAAATACAATTTTAAAAAACGATAATGATAATTTAAAGTCCTTAAAGAGCACAGCTGACTTGGGGAACTTTAAATTACGGGACCCACTCCTAGATTGTGGAGCTATATCAGAAAGGCCTTCCTAGAAAATAGAAGAAATCTAAAGGGCAGGACTACAAGCTGTGCCAGATTCTACTAAACAGGTTCAAGGCAGATTCTATATTATGTATAGAACATATATAGAGAGAATATATATATATATATATATATATATATATTCTTATGGAGAGAATATATAAAATCTCACAGAAAAACCCAAATGATCTTTTGGGCCAACCCAATATATACGTGATGCTGAAGTCAACATGTAGTGACACGTTAACATTTAGTCACACTGTGGTGTAAGATAGCCATTATAATTAATATATCACAGGTATACTATATTATAAAGACAAGAGTTAGAAAGAGCCTTAAAGATGATCTGATCCAGTAGTTCTCTGTCTTAAATGCACTCTATCATCACCAAGGAAACATAAACTGTATGCTTAGATTTCTCCCTCAGACATTCAGATTTTGTGTCCAGGGTAGGAACCAGGGATCTGTGTTTTTCTGAAAGCTTCCTACAGGATACTAATGTGCAGCCTCTTATTTTATAACTAAGGAAAGTTAAAACCAAAGAAGTGGAAGGACTTGTGAAAAGTGACTAAGTCAGTTATTTATTAAGTTCGTTATTTAGTCAAGCATTTAGTTCATGCAGACCTTGACATCGTTGTTTCATTAATTAATAAAAATGCCATCACTTTGCAGTATCGGGCAGATATTGGATATTTGACAAATCAAAGTTGAATGACTCTTTATGGAAAAGAATATTTCCCTCTGTTTTTAAAACTTTACAGAAATAATCACACTTTTCACAGAACACAGTAGTAGACTGGTGGACTAGAAAAGAGATACATCAGTTCTTCCTGCCAAAATCTGCACTTAGAAAGCAACATGTTTAGACAGGATTTATCTGTATCTCTTTACCAATTTGAAAGATCTGGTGCAGGAAGCAGGGAGTGGAGAAAATTCTGATTGCTGGCTAATGAACAGCTTTGCGCACTGTGCTAGCACAGGAAAGAGGAAGAAGGCTGGAACACAATTGCTCATTCACAGCTTCCAGCCTTGCTTGCCCTGAGCTGACTGACTGGAGAGGAACATGGACCAACATAGTTAGTGCTTCCTTGCTTCCCATGCCCTGGAGGCCTGCAGTGCCAGAAAGTCTCCTGATCTGTCACGTGGCAAAAAAAAAAAAAAAAAAGAATAGAAAAGAAAAGAAAAAGAAAGAAAGGAAATGCAATTCACCCTGAAGTAATCATTTCTAGTTTGGTTGACACAGGAATGTCCAGTTACTACTCTAAAACCAAGTGACACTTTCGACTGGCTTACCATTATCATTTGACTTTAATCATTTTTAATAACAAAAGTAACATATCTTTTGGTGAGCAGTTAAATAACTAAAAGGCACATAAAGAATAAGTTCATATCTGTCCCTCCACAGTGTTTCCATCCTCCCTCCTGAGGTAACAAATGTTAACAGCCTGGGGTGCTTTCTTCAGTTTCCTCTATGTGCACCCTAACACATAACCAAAAACAGACAGACAGAGACAGAGATGGTTTGGTTTTACAAAACTAGGACCAAGCTATACACGTACATGCAATTGGTTCTTCTCACTTGACAATATATCATGAACCCTTTTCAGGTTAATAAATCTAGGAGTTACTTGTTTTTATACAGCTGTATACTATTCCAAAACCTGGATATAGCAACTCTAGCACAATTTATCAAAATAGTCCACTAAGCCAATTTTTACTTTTTAATTTATAAGGCTGACATATTTCTCATACGTATGGTTTAAAGGGTGACAACAGCATGTTTCAAACTTTGCTGATTTTCTAGAGAGCTGTTTTCACTTAAGCATATGGCTCCAATCTACATTTGATTTTGCATTTCATTTCATGAGACGTTGCTGGAAACAGAGCTATGTTCAAAAGTCATACCTCTCAGTCTTAGGTCTTCATCTAGTGGGCATTTGTTTCAATTTTAAAACATTTATCAACTGTTACATAGAACACTTCCTCGCCTTTTTTCCCTTGAACATGATATAAAAGACTATTTCTAATTTTGAGCAAAGCTGATTATCTGGGAAAGTGTTGGAGAAGAATCTGATTTTTGAATGGAACTTTTCTCTGTGGAATGTTTCAGACCACACGTTTCTGTATTTAATGACATATATTGATTTTTTCAGCCCTCACATCAGTCCACACATAATACAGAACCCAAATTAAAAGCAGTGCCTCGCACACACTGTTTGAAAATATCTGTAGAACAAAGGTCAAATGTGCAGTTTGCTGGTTAATGGCCTGAGGCAGAGTTAAGGTTAATATGGCACTAATGAACAGGCTCAAACCTGTGGACGTGTCTGACCACGGTTGTCAGACAGGAGACATTTAAAGTGTCAGTCTCCTGCCCCGCAGAGGAAATACATAATCACATGTTTCTGGATAAGGGCTATTTTCTCTGGCAATTCTGAATCTATATTTCATCATTTGACTTAATTCTCAACGAAGTCATTCTATTTGACAAAATATTTGTATAGATCTTGAGAAGGGATTTCTAAAGATTTCTTTAGATTTCTGTTCTACGGCAATCATGGTTCTCGTTGTAAATTCTTGAAAATAATTAAATACATGCAGGCAGATGGGCTATAGGGAGACTGAAATCTAGCTTCTTGGTCCCTTTCTATACAGGCTTCATGATTCCTGGAGAGATGCGGGGAGAGGGTGAATGTAGCCCTAAGAAGCAAAGCAATAAATGGCACCAGGGAGTTTTATCACAGATGGAAATGTGCTTCAAGCACATTGCATTCATATTTGATTAAAAAAGAAAATGCTGTTTTTTCTAAAAGACTAACTCATAAAGTCTGCTCTCTGAACCCCACCTGAACCGCTGCTCAGGATGGAAGCTGTGACCTCAGAATCAGCACTATTCTCCTAGAGAAGGATTTTTTTTCTTCTGACTAAATGATTCCAGGTTTTTCCCTCCTGGTAGGAAGTCTTCTTGTTCATGAGATGGGATTTCCCTTCCTTCACAGATTTACTGTGCTTTCTCAACAGAGCTGAAGGTGTTAAGATGGTTAAGATGGGCAGTAGACTGGGGCGGGGGCACAGGGAAAATGATGGGAAAAAGTACTGGAAACATGCTAACATCCTCCCATCCTCTCTGCAGAGGATTCTTTTCCAACAGGTGCTGTGTGTTTAAGGCTCCCTAGTGGTGATTTTATACCAGCCCTGAGCTGGACATTCATAACCATCTATACAATTAGTATAGACTCTTCTATTCTCACTTTTCAATATCCCTCAAACCCAACGCATTACCATGTAATATCCCAGTAAAAAGCACCCTTTCTGAAAGCATCCTCCTCTAAAAAGAGTGATTCAAACCTGATGTCAAAACTAGGTTTTCAAAACAAGCTCTCACCTCATTTTCCCATGTTGTAAAAAAGTACCTCAAAAAGCACCGACTCTGTTCTCCATTAAAAAGGACTTTAAACAAAGACATTAACTCATTTATAAAAAAAGCACAGAACCAAACATCCAATATTTAAACAAATCAGATAGTATTAAACTGAGCATCCATCCCAAAGGAGGTGTGATGTTCTCTCCTACCTCATAACTTTGTTCATTTTCATTAAAATATATAATTATTTGTTCAGTTATACTAGTTTCAGGAAGCATGCTATTAATCTTCCAATAGAAAAAGTGTCTAGGACCTGACTGGGTCAAGACCAATGAAAAGGTTTAGCCAAACAGAATATTTGCAAATCTAATGATTCTAATATAGGTCATTTATACAAAGAAACATTATACCTGTATTTTGAGATTCAGGATTTTAGGTCAAATCCTGAATGTTACTCTCTTTTGCAGTAAGATGTTTTCTGTGGTTGCTAACATTTTAACTATAAACTCCATGACTTAGGGGATAAGAAAACATTCTGGATAATATTTTCCTCTCTCAGCATCAGAACATTAATGAACTACTTTCACTTTGATAGTCTGCCAATAAATGGGCTTCCTCCTCATTCTTTCTTTTCTTTTTATTTAATGACTTTAGTCAGATATTCCTGGCTACCTCCATCCACAAACTTGTCTAACTGATAGACAATATATGCCTGGTACAAATTATTCTCATTTGCATTTTCACTTACTGTATACCTCTCAATGCATATATTTGTGTTCCTGGATTCTGATATTAAGACAGGCTTTAGGGTCAAGAAATGTATAGTTAACCAGCTTCAAAGAAAATGAGTTCTTTTAGTCTTCAATTATATTCCTATTATTCTAGTAATTCTCTTTTTGGAAAAAAAATTACTCTTGAATATCACATGTAACCCAGGTATTATTGTATGCCCAACTTCTGAAAGGTGGCACAGATTATTGCTGACCAGGGTTGAACAATACATCATTATTATACATAATCACATTTACCCAATTATGACATCTAAAATACTGTCCCTCAAATCTCACAAACCATGCTGTGACAAATAAACCAGAAATTTTCTTTAAAAAAAATAATAAAATAAAATACTGTCCTTATGATCAGAATTAAAGTAATTCCATGCTTCCATTATGATTATTCATATGTACTTTGTGTATATAAGGCTTAGCTTACATTGGGAAAGGTAGACAAACCAAATACAATAAAGATTATAAATCCTTTGGATTCACTCAGTTTGCAGGACCCCAAAGTTGCAGTGTTGCACATCTAACAAGATTCTTGCTGAAGGAGGGTCAAACCAACACAGCCAAAGGAGCACCTTAGACTGTTAATCTTCAAAAGTCATCAAACAGAATCAATCAGTTAGAAGACAATTTGATCTGCAAGTCTGTAAGTCTATGAATATGGGCCTAAACAAAAAGAATCATCCCAAAACTACCTTAAAACTTTCATCAGTTGCACTTCTAAGCAAAAGATTCCACATGTGATTCTGGAGACTATGGTATGGCCTGGAAATGGTTGACATAAATTTGTATCTTGAAGATGAGAAAAATCAAAAAAAAGCAAAGCCTCTGTTGAGTGATATAATCTACTCTAGAAACACATTTCTTCTATTTTGAGCACAATTATGGAGAAATGGGCAGCTTTGTTATTTCTATTCAACATACAACTGGATTAAAAAAATATGAATATCTCTTGATTCTACCTGCTCCCCATTTTTCCCTCTTATCTGTATGCATGATTTGGACACTTCAAATGCCAATGATAGATTTAAACTGATGGAATATTCTTTGCAACAGAAAACCAAGAGAAAGAAAGTGCTTGGTACTCTTGCTGTAGAAGCACTCATGATGCTTCTAAGTACAATTACTTTTGCTACTTTGGTAAAAGAAATGAGCCTCACTCATTATCCTGATGTAGGCCCCATAGATTCTGCTAAAAATTCTGAAGTATCTTTTATGCACTTCTATAAAAATCATCAATTTCAATATGACACATATTTAAAATCCTCCTCACCGCTTAAAAAATTTGAGTGAAAAAAAATGTGAGCTGAATTTGGGGTTCTTTGCAACTTTGCAGATGTTCATTGACTTTCCAAAGGAAAATGGATAAAAGACTCACTTTTTGTGAGAAGGAAGGAAGGGAGGGAGGAAGGGAGGAAGGTTGCTTTCAGGTATATTAGACAGGGAAAATTGCATTCACAGTTTGGTTTTCTTGATGGGGGATATCTTGAGCCATATAAATGAGATAACCCTATAGTCATGATTATAAATACTATTGAAAACCTTCTAAGCTCATCTGGCAAAGCTGCTGTTTACTGGGAAACAGAAGGCTTTTGTTGAACCAGTTAGAAAAATGTCCAATTTAAAGGACATTTTTCCTATGGCTGAGAAATATATTTTATTATTCTTTCTGTAGTGAGAAATGTGGGGAGATTTATTTTGACTCACATTAACTTAAATTTGGCAGTCTCAATATTACAGATGTCGCAAATTAACTTGAGGTCCAGAGCATTATGGACCATCGATGTAAATAACTTGAAGAATTTAGAATAAATCTCATATTCCCTGATATAAGCCTATCCTCATCTAAGCAAGCAAGCTATGAGAGTGCTAATTGCAGACACTGATAACCACATAAGTTTGCTTTCTGTCGTTTTCAATAATTGTTACCATCAAAACAAAAAGCAAGCAGCAGCAGTCATCCACTGGACACCAAACCTCTCAGACCATCACAATTTCAACTTCTAGTTTATACCAAGTACTTGGAGCCATCTCTCCTTTCAACACAAATACTGTGGAATATTAGCTTAATTGCCCATTGTTTGGATTTAGTTTCAGATATTTCATGAAATGGTCATGAATCTTTGCCACGAACATCTAGAAAATAAGAGCAAACACAGTTTCAAGTCCTTGTTTATGAACTTTCTTGTTCTGGGAAGTTTTTATCAGATTCTCAGTGGGATACACGACCCGCAAAAGGTTAAGCACCAATAGCCTAAACTTTTGCCACATGTTTGCTCTGCCTTCTGGCATTCCTTCTTCCTGTGTGCCTGGGTTTTGACCCATGGGGTCCTGCCCTGCATTATTCATGTAGGGCTTGATGCTAGCCTGCTTTGCGCTCACGTTTTCTTAGCCCTGCTCTGGCCCCTCACCCAAAGCCTCACCTTGGCCTGCCCTGCCCTGGGTGCCCTCACTGCCACCACTCACTAAGCACTGTTTTAAATTAAACAGAAATGTTCTCATTGAAGGGAACATGGCCTTTATTTTAGTAAATTAAACTTACAGATAATAAGTAACAATGGCACCTCAAAGAAGCACTAACTTCCTTTTAGGAAACAGATTGGAAATTGCTTTCTCCAGTCCTACAAATGATATTAAATTTTTCTCAAAGAGTTGACTTTTCCATGACCCATGGATATTTTCATCCACTGAGTATGTGTATACACAATTCATTAAGCCCAGTCTATCAATACTGATTTACCCATGTAAACAAATACATTTACCCAAACACACGCACATCAAGAATTTTAAAAATTAATTGTGGTTTCAATAAGAAATTATTTTACTAAATAAGGTTTAACAATGTAGCTATGAATTCATGTATTTTAAGCCAACTGATTCTCCTTAATATGAACTTTTTGAGCTATCTTGGCAGTCATCCTAAATAATTTTTTTTTTTTTAATTTTTATTTATTTATTTATTTATTTATTTATGGCTGTGTTGGGTCTTCGTTTCTCTGCGAGGTCTTTCTCCAGTTGCGGCAAGCGGGGGCCACTCTTCATCGCGGTGCGCGGGCCTCTCACTATCACGGCCTCTCCTGTTGGGGAGCACAGGCTCCAGACGCGCAGGCTCAGTAATTGTGGCTCATGGGCCCAGCTGCTCTGCGGCATGTGGGATCTTCCCAGACCAGGGCTCGAACCCGTGTCCCCTGCATTGGCAGGCAGATTCTCAACCACTGCGCCACCAGGGAAGCCCCCATCCTAAATAATATTAACTGTTCTTCATTCAGTATATGTTTAAAGATTTTTCCTATTGTAATTTAATTATTTTTAACCACATCTCTGTGTTCTTCTGTGATGTACAGGGTAACAATTAATTTGCTTTCATAGACAGACCCATTCTGAAAAAGAATGATGCCCTGACTCATTCCTCTCCTTAAACTATGCAATTTCAAGTGTCCTCTTTAGTTCCCATCCTCAATAAATAAAATTCTTAATGTTCCAAGTGGTAAAATTTTCATCCAAATCAAGATTTAATAATCACATTAGAATAAAATGGAACTTCCTGTTGATACAATATCCCAAATAAGTTCTGAAGAGAAAACTGAAACAAAAACTTATAAAACAATTTAAATTATATTTTGTTTCCAACATTGAAAATCTATTATTTCTAAAAATTCTCCTTTCCCCACCTTCACATCAAAATCACCTCTGACATTAAAAATATTTTACTTTTACTGAGACCTAAGTCTTTATTACCCCAATACACACTCATGCATACAGCCCATCCCTTAATCGGCATATTCTTAAATGAGAGGTTTGGCTAATTGGAATGCTAGCTGGAGAACAGATGGGGCACTGATGTTGAGACTCTGTCTTAATTTATCGTCCTGGGGTTTTCCTAATTACCCACTTAACTGGCACAGCCACACCGCTTTGAAATCATAATGTACAGCTAATTATCACTGATTTAAGCTTGCTAATAGCTTACTCTTTCCAGCTAACTTCAAGCAATCAAGCAGAGAGCAGGAACTGCCATAGGGAAAGCACTCTGCCTGGGCTGGTTTAGACAGCTATATGAGGGCAGTGTCCTTTACAGCTGTGTTGACTTGGTTTCTGCCCCAAAATAAGGCTAAATAGTGATGCTTTGCTAGATGTTTAAAGCCTTTTCCTTGCCTTTCTCAACTTTCGGAGACCTTTGTAACTGGTATGTATCAATCACCCCAAGTCTCCAATCAGCTCATTACCAGCATGCTACATACATGGGAAAAACTGGGTAGACTGAATAAGTACATCTCCAAAATGTGATCAAAATAATAAGAAACTATAGTTTAGCTCTTTTTTCCAGACTCTATCAACAAGTTTAGCACAACCCTTAGATCCGGAGACAGATTTTAATAAGTAAATTTCCTTCTTCAAATTTTACAAATAGGACAAGAAGGCAATGCGTTCAACAGAAAGGTTCTCTATGAATTCAGAAGAAGAAGTGGGAGAAAATAAAACAAAAGAAGTTAGGAACTTAGGAATATATAGAGAAATATCTATATTTATGATAGGAGACTATACTCCTGCCTTAGTTTACACTTATTCTGCATTTATTTTAGGAACTTCTTCAGACATCTCTAGGTCAGATTTCCTAGAGGCAGTGTCTGACACAGCAATGTGGATGCAGGTGACTCACTGAGGGATGTTCTTAAGAGAGAGGTAGTGAGGGAAGCCAGATAGACTGGGGAGGAAGAAGTTAAGCAGTGATGTTGTCTCATCTTCAGCCAGATTCCACAAGGAGTGCTGCAGTGTGAATTTCACATATTTGGTCCTACCACCTTGAGCAAGGGGCAAGCCCCGTAGGCTCCTGTGTCAGTCAGTCATTGCCTGCAAGCTGCCACCGACGGGGTGAGGTAGGTGGGAGTTTACCCCCTTCACCCATGTGGACGAGATGGTGTTACAGCCACTCTCCAGGATGAGTCCCAGTAATCTTTCCCTTCCTGCCTCTGTGTAGGCCCCCTCCACACTGAATAGAACTGATTTATATAACCTTTAGGATATTGTAAAAGTGACAGTGTGGGACTTCAGAGGCTGGATCATTATAAGACACTACAGCTTCTGCCTTGCTTTCTCTCAGATTGCTTACACTGCGGGAAACCAGCCACAATGTGGTGAGAAAACTCAAGCAGTCCTATGGAGAAGTCATTGTGACGAGAAACCAAGGCCTCCTGCCAACAGCCATGTGAGTGAGCTATCTTGGAAGATGATACTCCAGCTCCACTAAAGCCTTCAAATGACTATGGCCCCAGCTGACTTCTTGACAGCAATCTCCCAGAGACCCTGAGCCAAAACCCCACAGCTAAGCAGCTCCCAAATTCCTGATCCACAGAAAGTTACATAATAAATGCTTATTTTTGCTTTAAGCCACTAAGTTTTGGAATGATTTGTTAGGTAGCAATAGATAATAAACACAGAAGGCTCCTATCTGTTGAGGTCAATTCCCCAGATAATAAGGCAGCTGTGCGTTATCAGCAGCCAGGACACAGCAGCCAAGGAGCAGATAAAATGGACAGGTAAAGGGATGCAAGCAGGGCACCAGCAACATCCACTACCTTAGTTACTTTTCACATTAAATGTTTCCATTAAACCCTTCATACTCCTTAACACAGTGTCATGCCATGAACTTAATTATGACTTGGACATTTACAGTTTTAAAAAATGTATATGGCAACACCTTGAAGTTCTGGGCCTAGTGAAAATATTCTTCAAAAGTGAAGATATGTTCAGACAAACAATAGCTGAGAAAACTCATCACTAGTAATATGCAATGAAAGATGTACTAAGGCTAAAGCAAAGATTCTAGATGAACACACAGAAATGAAAAAAAAAAGTGCAAGAATAAAATAGGTAATTATAGGTAAATATTGACTACTTAAAGACAAGGATACCCAGTAATGTCTTGGGGGTTGTTAAAATGTTGGTAGAAGTAAGATTTGTTGACAAAAAAGCACAAAATCTAGGAAGAGAGTAATAGAGTGAAACCGTTTTGAGGTACTTATATTGTTCAATGAAGTGGTAAAACTTTTAATTTAAAGTAGATGGTAAAAAATTAAAAGTGCATATTGTAATCTCTATGCTAGCCATTGAGAATACGAAAGAAATACAAATCTAAAAAGCTTTGAAGATAAAAAAATAATAAATACCAGCTAAACTCAAAAGGCGGCAAGAAAGGAGGAATTAAAAAAAATGGTATAAAGGGATAACAAAGAACAAGATGGTAGCCTTAAACCCAACTACTATTTCCGTATATTATATATCACTGTAAAACACTGTAGAACCAACCTAAAATTGAGTCATTTATGTCAAGGACAAAATGAAGACGGTCAGCGTAGGTGCATAAAGGAAACTTAACCTAACCTTACAGGAATTTACAGCTCTTCTCAGAAATTGGCAGAGGACACCAGCCAATCCCCAAACACCAAGTCTGTCCATGCCATCTCTGGACTTCCTATTCCCCTAACTCAGCTACCCTGATCCAAATAAGAAAGAAGACCAGTAGCCAAACAATTACCTGAAAAAGCCAAATAACTTCCATATTTATACCATAAAAATCCCTTAGTCTGTGAGCAAATCAGAACTCACTACTCCCATAGCCTTGAGTTTCCCAGTTTGCAGGTTGAAATCTTTGCAATAAGCTCATCTTTCTGCTTTTTTTTTGTTTTTTTAATTCAGTAGAGTTTGGTTTTTGAACCATACACTAGACATTCCAATTAGAAAACAAAAACTGATTAATCACCTCTTAATAAATATTGTTGGTTACCCCTGCCAAAGGTCAAATTATTTATGTCAACAATGGTTATATAAACCTCAAAAGAATTGTTTGAATAAAGGAAACTATATAAACTTAACTTTTACTCTGCCACAAAGACCTGAAAATATGTATGTTTTAAGTCAGGCGCCATAAATCTACCATAATGTAAAACAGAAATTGTTATAAGATATACCAATAAAGAAATTAAATCTAAAGTAAATTATGACAATATAATTTTTAAAGACTATGACTTATTTATATGTAAAAACAGTTTAGTTTTAGTAAATAGAACAGTGTTTATTTTTCATTTACATGGTAAGACAGTGTCAGAGACACGGATGCATTTTACAACTAGAACAACTATACTGGATATGAGCAAGAGTTTCTCTCGGATACATCCCAAAAAGGTAGACTGTAGTGCATAGAGTATATGAGTTTTACCAGGTACAGCAAGCCTCTTGCCAGAACAGCTGTACCACTGCACCATGTGATCATCCACAGAGAAAACCCAGTCCCATGAACAGACTGACCATTAGAAATGGAGTACAAAAAAGTAGCCACATATAGCATTATAAACATATCTTTGTCTGAATCAATCTTTGTATTCAATATAACCCTAATCAAAACTCAAGAGGTTATAAAATATATTTGAAAAAAAAATTCTACAAACATCTAAGAGAATTTTGAAAAACAGTAGATAAAGGGGCTTACAAGATTTAAGAAAATCTTTAAGAGCAAAAGAGAAAAAAGAAAAAACAGAAAAAAAAAAACCAAACCCAGTAAACAGAGCAATTTCAGAGAGAGCTTATAAACAGGCCAGTGTACCTATCTATGGGAAATTGGAATGAGTATGAAGTAAAAAAAAAAAAAAAAAAAAAATCAATGAAAGGAAAAGGACGGATTGTTTTAGAGCAACCCTTGAAATCTGCCTCAGAATTTGGAAAATTTAAGTTGGAAATTTACCTCATATATAACATATATAAAGATACAGTCTCTACATATATTAACAATGTGAGAAACAAAACTATAATGCTAGTATGAAAAAGAATAGTAGACTATCCTTTTGAATTGATGCAGGCAAGAAATTTTTAAACAAGAAAACATTTTATAAACTCAATTTCTGTTTAACAAGGATCATCTTAAGTTGCACATCAACTCACTTATATACATTTAACTGAACTATCATCTTAGATAGAAAATGTTTGCAAAGTCTAAAACTGACAAATATATAGAACATAAAAAGAAACTCCTACAAACGATTAAGTTAAATTTAAAAAGTAATCTAGTAGGAAACTGAGCTAACAGAAAAAAAGGAAACGAGAAAACAGAGAAACAAAATTTTAGGAAATAAAAAGTTTAAAACTATATTAGTTTGTATTAGTTAACTTATATAACTATTATTAAACTATATTAATTAATAAATTGATTAGAGTGATAAGAAAATAGCTCACCCATGAAATAAGAGTGAGATCTGCATTAACAAAAATATAAAGTACAAGAAAAAGAAATGTCACTTTTTTTGCTGCAAAAAGAATTCTCAGTCTCTCACCTAGTTCCTAATCCCAGCTTCTGAGTACCTTCACTATACTAAGGCTGGGTTCCCGTGAGAAAGATCCCTGCACAAGCCCAACAATTATGTAGCATAAAGCTTTCTTCCCATCTTCCCTTAAGGGTCCTGTGGCCCTTTTGCTTCCCAGGAATAGAGACCAGCTCTCAGTTAACTTTAATCTTAAAGACCCAAAATGCCATTCTACTCTGTCTGTCTAAATGGGGCTCATAGAGGTCAAACTGAAACGGAGCAGGACCCTATGATCCCTGCCCCCCATGTCCTCAGTCCGGCTTTTGTCTGTGAAAAAACTTTGGGCAAAGAATAAGTTTAATCAGAGAAGTGAGAAAATGCAGAAACAAAGGAAAACAGTCCAATAAGACTAAATAGTATAGTTTAGTCATTAAGCATAGTTAAGGACCTTTAGTTCCTTTTCATGGGCTATAGATCATATTCTGAGCGGTATCCTGTGAGCTGTTTTGTAGATACTGACTGCCCCACCAGGTGGAAGAGGTTAACTACATGATGACCAGGCTGTAGCCGTGACATAAGCTGCCATAATTCTGAGAACTGGCCTCAAAGAAATGGGAACAAACCAACCCTGGAACTGAAGATTAACTGTACTTAAAACAATCAAGATGACGCTGGTGAGACCACCACATGACCAATTTCAAGATGACTGTCAGAGCTGACTGTGCTGTTTCTGCATGCAGCCCTCTCCCTCCGTCTACAAAAGCTCTTGCCCACTGATTGTCAGCGGGGGTGGGGCAGTCGACCTTTGGACAGGATTCCGCCCTCCCCCGCTTTGCCAGCATCCAAAATAAAGCAAGCTTTCCTTTCCACAAACCTTGCCTCTTTATTGACTTTTGAGTGGCGAGCAGCCGGACCCCACTTCCGGTTACAAAATGAAAATTAAATTTTTGGCTCAGTCTGTCTCACACGGGGCCCAGTGAATCCACAGAAGTGTGTGTGTTTCACGCTTCTCCATATGTCTTTGGAAGAGACATACACATCCCTTGCACAGTCCCCACAATGGTTCCTCAACTCGTGGAGTGAGGGCCAAACTGAAATCCCTAAAACTACCTCTTGTACAAAAAATAGTAAAACAAGAGAATATCACAGCTGTTTTGGTTCTGGTACCAATTCCAGTATATGGAGAGGAAGTGAGGGTCCCCATACCAACAAAAAGCAATTTTCCCACAGCAGCAGCGTATCTAAAAATCCAATTCAATTCTGACACTATCTACCCAGAGATAGCATCAGATTCCACAGGTTAATGGTTCAGTCCTACAAGACTGTGTCCCACCCCCTCCAACACACACACACGCTTCAGGTGCCAGTCTCAAGTCCAGGTTATTACTTGTACTTCTGACCAGTTGGCTATAAATCACACGTTCCTACTGCCCACTCCCCCCTTGAGTTTGACTAATTTGCTAGAGCGGCTCACAGAACTCAGAGAAATGTTTTACTTACTAGGTCAACAGTTTGTTATAAAAGGCTATAACTCCGGAACAGCCAGATGGAAGAGCTGCGCAGGGCAAGGCATCAGAGGAGGGAGCACACAGCTTCCACGCCCTCTCCAGGCACGCCCTCTCCAGGCACGCCCTCTCCAGCCACGCCCTCTCCAGCCACGCCCTCTCCAGCCACGCCACTCGCCCGGCACCCCCTCGTGCTCAGCAACCAGGACGCTCTACAAACCATCGGGGGTTTTATGGAGGCTTCATTACACAGGTGGGATTGATTAACTCATGGCCACTATCGATTGAGTCAACCTGTGGCCCCTCGCCCCTCACTGGAGATTAGGAGGTGGGACTCAAAGTTCCAGCCTTTTAATCACATGTTTGGCTCTCCAGGCAGCCAGCCCCATCCTTAGGTGGGACCCAAAAGTCACCTCACTAACATAACAAAAGACACCGTTCTTCTCTCATCACTTAGGAAAATCCAAGGGTTTTAGGAGTCTATGCCACGAATGGTGTCAAAGAACAAATACATATTTCTTACTATAAATCACACTATCACAATATCCTTGGGAACTGCTGAGTTTAGGGTCATCATCAGACACGAAAATTGTAGTGGTGGTGATCTTAACACTTCACAATGACCTCACTTGTTTGGCCAGTCTATGCACATGGTTTGGACATGGATAGTGGTTGGATTATCATAACTGGAGTCAGAGGGTGACTCCAATTACATACTCCTTTGTATGTGGTGTCTGCTAGAGCAAATCAATACATGTCCTGCCACCTGCTATCCAGCTAATGACTTGACAAATGCTTTTCTCTCTTTACCAATTAGTAAGGACAATTAGAAACATTTCACTTTCAGCTGGCAAGAACCCCTTCACTGTTAGACCTCAAGGCAATTCTCCCACTCCATGACAGACAGGAGCCATGATCATCTAGACATCCTACAGGACACCATGCTGATAATCAAATATTGATCACATTATGCTAGATAACTTAGTAGACAAGTGAATGATTCTGGTGGGGAAAAATATTGACATTTTGAGTGCTTGACAATTCAGCAGGGTTTCTAAATGTCTAGTAGTCTGAATCTGATTGGGCTATTCTTCTCATGAAAAATACAAATTTCTATACTTAAGATGACCTAAAGCACAGGAAGACGCACAGAGCTTTTGGGATCCCTTTGCATCTTAGAGAAAACATATTACACACATATTACAACATACCGTGTTGCTATGCCCCATTTATAAAGTAGCACCAAGGTGCTCTGACATTCAGTCCAGATGACCCAGTTCATCTATTCAATGGTGACTGAAGTACTGGTGGCAAATAAAGCTGCTCTGCAGAGACTCCAGAAAGCCCCATGAGAAGAATCACAGCATAGACACCAAGGGTTTTAGAGTAAAGTCATTTAGTTTTTTACTGAACACTATTTTTGTTTGTTTGGTTAGTTGGTTGGTCAGTTGGTTGGTCCATCTGTCATTCAGTAGGTCAGTCAGCTGGTTGGTTTACAACTTGGCTCTGGCAGAACCTGCACACTTGACCATAAACCAGCAAATGATTCTGCAACCTGAGATGCCCTTGAGGAAATAAGTACTATCTGACCTGCCAGGCTATAAGATCGGGCTTGTATAGAAGCAATATAACATCAAGTGGACGTGATCTATTGGAAATCAGGCTCAAGCAGGTGGGAAAAGGACAATTAAGATGCATGGAAATTAGCCCAGACTCACTAAGCACCTATTCCTGCTACACTGCCCCACCTACTTAAATCAAAATTTATGACCTCATGGGGAAAGATAAGTTGCTGAAGGATAAATAAAATTCAGGTTATAAAAGGAAAATCAAAATAGTATTGCTAAGAGAGCTTTCTAAAATGCAGCTGGGAGTCCACTGAGGAAGTGTGACTTATGTACATCTGGACCTGGATGGAATCTGACCTTTGACCACTTATTGTCTTAATGCAGGCACTCAGAACACCTGCGCAATGATACTTATCGGATACTTACCACAAATAACTTGTGACAGCCTATCTACTTATTGAACCCTTACCTTAAAATTGCCCTTAAGAATAAATATTTCCTTTCTTGTATCAGAGTCAATCATAATTCTTGCCAGACAACTTTAACAACCTTGTGGCTTTTATCTTTATAAGCCCCTGACTCTTTCCTCTGCTCCAACACTCTTTCAGTTTCACCCAAATCTCTCTTCTGAATTGCAATTCCTAATAGCCCAAATAAACTCTTATTTGCAGCCTTCTGCACTGCTTGGATGACAAAGTCTACTTTATGATAGGAAAGGATAGATAAAATTCAGGTCTACTTTATGGATAGGTCTACACAATATATAGGCATCAAGGGGAAATACACTGCCACAGAAATTAAGTTCCATTCAGGAATGGCAATAAAATATGTGTAAAAGTGAAATGCTTAAGCTGGCTCAAGTGCAGGACCTCTGGTTGTTCACTTTGTGTGGCATGAGATTGGCCAGTGCTGAGCCTACCCTGACTCATGGGAAATGATTAATGGTGGCTGACCAGTCAAGGGCATAGAAATAATGAGTTTGCAAGATTGGTGACATGGAGTTCTATTCAATGGCCAGGATAGATACTTACAAAACTTTCCACTCAGATAAGCCCCTCATTGCTCCTGAGCCATTCTGTAACATTTCACCTGCATGGTCTTAGTTTTGCAAGGGAATAAACCATGTTAAGTACCGGGTTTTGTTTTGGTTTTCCAGCAACTAGGTTGTTTTAGTGGTGAAACTGACATGATCTTTAGGAGTTAAGATCTTCCTTAGCTGGGTTTTATTATAAGAACCACCATAGCCAAGGCATACTGATTTCTCAAATGCAAGAAATAACTACTGATCACTATAGATGTTTAAATTGAAAAAAACAAAGAAACACAGCTATTTTACTTGCAAACTGTGCTAATTGTTTTCAGCTGTAGCACATAACCAGTAATAGCTCAGTTCTTTATCCTGTGCTAATAACCCAACTGAGGAGAGAATGGAGCAGTTAAGAGCACTATCTTAAAATGAAACAGATTTTACATTATAGAGAGTAAATGTATGTAAAATACTGAATTCTCCATAAGGTATTTTTAGAAATAATTATTTGAATTAATAAACAAACACAGAATTCTGAATTTCAGGTCAATTAAAAAATAGCTACCGAGAATCTAGTATTTGCCATTGTACTGGTCAACTGAATACCAAAATAAATAAATAATAGTTTCCTCCAGTATTAAAAGGTTTTTAGTTTAATCACCAATTCTCAAGCAACCGGACACTAATGAAGGCTTTAATTTAGCAATTAATTTAACAATTAATCATGGGCACAGTGGTAGAAATGTGAGTTATAGAAGTAAGCCACTCAAAGCTTATCATTTTGAATCGACAGATTGTAATTTTCAGCATTCCAGGTAAGAGGTATGGACACTTTATATTTTTTAACAGGTACTTAACATTCACTAATACTTATCACATCATTTACATGAATACTCTTCCTGTGTTGCATTCTGTCCAAAATAGTAGCCATTAGCTACATGTAAAATTTTGACTAAAACTAATCAAAATTATGTAATGTTAAAAATTCAATCCTCAGTCACACTAGCTACATTTTTAAAAATTTTTATTTTATTGTGGTAAGAACACTTATCATGAGATCTACCTTCTTAATAAATTCTGAAGTGTACAATGCAATATTGTTGACTACAGGGAGGGGGAAATGGGGAGTTACTCTTCAATGGGCATAGTTTCAGTTAAGCAAGATGACTAAGTGTTACAGATTGCTGTACAACATTGTACACTAGCCGCATTTGAAGTACACAATGATCACATGTATGTAAGGCCTGCCATATTGTAACATAAAAAATGTTCCCTTATCATAGAAAGGTTTTTGGGTCTCCTGAGTTGAACCTATCTTCCTAATTAACAGAATAGGAGGAAGCACTGAATTTTAAAGGTAATTAATGTTGATCTTTTGTTTCTTCAAGAGTGTATTTTGTTCTATGTAATTCTTAATTCAACCCCTACAGAATAGAATACATTCTATTCTGTTGTAAAATTAATAGCTTACTTTCTTTTCTCTGTCTGGTTGTAAAACAAATGTCTTACTTTCTTCTGTTGGCAAGTGTCTCTTCCCCATTTCTTATAAAGATCTTCATTCCATGCTTCTCTTTGCTCCCATCAAAAGAACAACGGGGGTTTTGTGTGGGTGTTCTGATTGGACGGCCGCAAATCTTATTTACCTTTTAAATAGAAAATATTAAAGACAGTTAGAAACCATGCTCCAGCCTTTCTGAGGATGTAATGTTCACTAGAGTCCAAAACAATGACATATTCTTATTTATACCACACTAATAACCTTTAAGACATACAATGTTTGTTAATTTTTAAATGAAGGGAATCAAATTATCTGTATAAAATGGCAGCCATAATAAATTGATGCTATACACATTTATACAGTTTGCATGCATGCAAGTGCAAAATACACGAATAAAAACATATATGCAAAATCAGAGAACTACATTAATAAACTAGCCTGCTTGTATAAATAAAACTATTTAATCAAAGTAGATATTATTTATGGTTTATATCCATATATATGACTAATTACCTACTTTTACTAATTTTTTTAATAAAACAATTTGCTACTGAATATGTGGTCCATTTCTATATGAGTTCTAAGGGCAGTTTTCTTCTTAAAATGCTTTCTTAGAAATGGCAATAAATATTTTTATATAAGATCTCATTTTGTAATAGTTGTATATCTTTTTCCTCAATCTGGTTTGATTTCAAGGGTGTTACTTACGGTCTCTTTTTTAAAAATTATTTATAGAATTGAAAATTTTATTTTTTAATACTACTTATCTAGTAAAGATCTTCATATGTAATTATCATTGAAAATTAAGTAATTAATTGGACACATTACCATGTAAAGCATCAAAAAAGATTCACAAGATAACTTATATATTTAAAAATGCATAGTCATATAATTAAAAATACATAAAAGCATTGCCTGAGAATGAGGAGACTTTGGTTCCTGTCCTAATTTTTCCTTCTTAATTGCTGAGATCTTGAAAACAGTGGCAGAACTTTTTAAACTTGATTCTCTTATGTGTAAAATGAAGAACTTAGAATAAATTATTCCAAAGTTCCCTTAAAGTTCTAAATTTTTAAAAAATTTTCCATGAATGAGAATTACCGGAATTATGCATCACTCATTTATTTAAACCATAATTATTTTGTTCCAATATTTGCAAAGAACATGTATTAGATGCTATAGGACATAAAAGATTAGAAACTGAATTTTCCCCAAAAGAGCTGACAATTTAGAAGGAAAGAAAAAACAACCCCCCAAAACATCAAACTGCACCTTAAGAAAAGGCCTGGCCCACACCAGGCTCCAACCCACGCTGCCAATGTGACAGCCCCAGAGAACCCCAGAAAAAGCCCTGGCCCATGCTCACTTCAGCTCCAGTCCTCCTGCCAAAGCCACTGGGCACACACAGTCAGCACAGGGATACTCCCAGACAAGGACATACCTTCAAGAGTAGGAGAGGTAATTGCTTCACTTAATTTATAGAGACAAACAACAGAAAGCAAACTTTAATGAAATAGAGATAAGTAGTTTACTTGATAGAATGTTCAAAGTACCAGTCCTATAAAAGCTCACTGAACTCAGGAGAAGGCTATAGGAACACAGTGAGAATTTTAACAAAGAATTTGAAAATGTAAAACAAATATTATATATATAATATATATATATATATATTTATATATATGAACCTCATGGTAGCCAAAAACCAAAAACCTACAATAGATGCCCAAAAAAAACAAAGACAAAGGAACCCAAAAGTAATACTAAAGAAAATCATCAAACCACAAGGGCAGAGACTAAAAGAAGAAAAGGACAGAGAAGAACTACAAATACCTCCAGAAAAGAATGAACAAAATAGCAATAAGTACATACCTATCAATAATCACTTTAAATATAAATGGACTAAATGCCCTAATCAAAAGACATAAGGTGGTTAAATGAATAAAAATAACAAGACCCATCCATACACTGTTTACAAGATATTCACTTCAATGTTGAAGACACACACAGACTGAAAGTGAGAGGATGGAAAAAGGTATTCCACGCAAATGGAAACAAAAAGAAAGCTTCGGTAGCAATACTCATATCAGACAAAATAGACTTGAAAACAAAGTCTATAACAAAAGACAAAATAGGACATTACATAATAATGAAAGAGTCAATCCAAGAAGAATTCTTAAACATGTATAAACCTAACATAGGCATACCTATATACATAAAGAAAATATTAACAAACATAAAGGGAGGAAATGACAGTGATACAAAAGTAGGGAACTTAATACCCTACTTGCAGCAATGGACATATAATCTGGACAGAAAATCAGTACAGAAACATTGGCCTTAAATGACACATTAGACTAGATGGACTTAATAGATATCTACAGGACATTCTATCCCAAAACAGCAGAATACATATTCTTTTCAAGTGCATATGGAACATTCCCCAGGATAGATCACATGCTAGGCCACAAAACAAGTCTCAATTAATTGAAGAAGATTGAACTCATATCAAGCATCTTTTCTGACCACAAAGATATGAAACTAGATATCAGTTACAGGGAGAAAACCGGAAAAAACACCAACACGTGGAGAGTAAACAACATGCTACTATAAAACCAATGTGTCAATGAAGAAATCAAAAAATACCTTGAGACTAATTAAAATAAAGACACAACTTTCCAAGATCTATGGGATGTGGCAAAAGCAGTCCTAAGAGGGATTTATAGTGATACAAGCCTATCTCAGGAAACAAGAAAAATGTCAAAGAAGCAATCTAACTTGACACCTAAAAGCACTAGTAAAAGAAGAACAAACAAAGACCAAAGTTAGTAGAAGGAAGGAAATAGTCAAGATCAGAGTAGAAATAAATGAAATAGAGAACAAAAAAAAAAAAAAGAGGAAGAAAAGATCAATGAAGCTAAGAGCTGTGTTTTTGAAAATATAAATGAAATTGATAAACCCTTAACTAGACTCATCAAAAAAAAAGGGGGGGGGGGATAGGGCCCAAATAAATAAAATTAGAAATGAAGAAGTTACAACTGACATCCCAGAAATACATACAATCATAAGAAATACTACAAACAATTATAAGCCAAAATTTGGACAATGTAGAAGAAATGGATAAATTCCTAGATACATACAATCTTCCAAGACTGAATCTTGAGGAAACAGAAAATCTGTACAGACCCAATAATATTAATTAAATTAAATCAGCAATCAAAAAACTTCCAACAAACAAAAGTCCAGAACCAGATAGCTTCCTAGGGGAATTCTACTAAACATTTAAAGAAGAGTTAATACCTATTCTTCTCAAATTATTCTGAAAAACTAAAGAGGAAGGAATACATCCAAACTCATTTTACAAGGTCAGCATTACCCTGATACCAAGACCAGCCAGAGATATTACAAAAAAAGAAAATTACAGGCTAATATCCCTGATAAACATAGAGGCAAAAATCCTCAAAAAAAATTAACAAACTGAATTCAACAATATAAAAGGACCATAGATCATGATCAAGTGGGATTTATTGCAGGGATGCCAGGATGGTTCAATATCCACAAATCAATTAATGTGATACACCATATTAACAAAAGGAAGGATAAAAAATCACATGATAATCTCAATAGATACAGAAAAAGCATTTGACAAAATTCAACATCCATTCATTACAAAAACATTCAACAAAGTTGGCATACAGGGAACAAGCTTCAACATAATAAAAGCCATTTATGAGAAACACACAGCTAACATCATACTCAACAGTGAAAAGCTAAAAGCTTTTCCTCTGAGATCAGCAACAAGACAAGGATGCTCACTCTTCTCACTTTTATTTAACAAAATATTGGAAGTCCTAGTGACAGCAGTCAGACAGCAAAAAGAAATAAAAGGCATTCAAATTGGAAGAGAAGAAGTAAAACTATCACTATTTGCAGATGACATGATAATATATATAGCAAACACTAAAGACTCCACCAAAAAACTACCAGAACTAATAAACGAATTCAGTAAAGTCACAGGATATAAAATAAATATACAGAAATGTGTTGTATTCCTATACACTTATAATGAACTATCATAAAGAGAAATCAGTAAAAAAAAATCCGATTTACAATGGCATTAAAAAGAATAAAATACCCAGGAATAAATGTAACCAAAAAGGTGAACCACCTGTACTCTGAAAACTATAAGACATTGATGAAAGAAATTGAAGACAACACAAATAAGTGGAAAGATATCATGTGTTCATGGATTAGAAGAATTAAGATTATTAAATACACAAATATTTACAATTGCCAAGATATGGAAGCAACCTAAGTAAGTGTCCATCAATTGATGAATGGCTAAATAAGATATGGTATATAGAGTTGACCCTTGAACAATGTGGGGGTTAGGGGCACCAACCCCATACAGTCAAAAATCCACATATAACTTTATAGTCCACTCTGCGTATCCACAGATCCACATCCATGAATTCAACCAACTGCAGATAGTGTGGTACTGTAGTACATATTTATCAAAAAAAAAAATCCACATATAAGTGAACCTGTTCAAACCCACATTGTTCAAGGATCAACTGTATATACAATGGAATATTACACAGCCATTAAAAAAAGAATGAAATCTTGCCACTTGCAACAACATGGATGGACCTGGAGGGTATTATGCTAAGTGAAATAAGTCAGACAGAGAAAGACAAATACTATGTTTTCACTCATATGTGAAATATAAGAAAAAACAAATAAACAAATATAACTAAATAGGAACAGACTCAGATATAGAGGAAAAGCTAGTGGCCGCCAGAGGGGAGGCAGGTGGGGTTGAGGGGGGAATGGGCAGATTAGATGGAGGGGATTCAGAGGTACAAACTATCAGTTATAAAATATAGGCCACAGGGATGTAATGTAGAGCACAGGGAATATGGTCAATAATATTATAATAACTTTTCATGGTGTATATAAAAATATTGAATCATTATATTGTACACCTGAAACTAATATAATAAGTCAACTATACTTCAATTAAAAAAGAAAAAGAAGTAACACTGTAACATGTAGAAAATGAACAGATTAACTCTGTTTGGGGTGCTTAGGGAAGAGCTTCAGTAGGTAATGTCTAAACGGCAGATTAAAAGATAAACTAGGGGTTTGTCAGGTAGACAAAGCAGGAAATTTCCAGGAGAGAGTAGAAAGGCAAAGAGGTGTAAACAATTTAACATGTTTCATAGAACAAAACGTGCATAGTGAAAGAAAGCAGTATAGCAAAAGGTAAGACATAAAAAATGCCATGATATATATGGTGAAGGATGTTAATCAGACATTGTGGTAATCATTTCACAATATATACAAACATCTAATCATTATGTTGTACATCTGAAACTAATTTAATGTTATAGATCAATTATATCTCAATTCTTTTAAAATGCCTTAATATGTCTTGGATATCAAGCTGAAGAACTTGCTTAAGCAAATGGAAAGCAGGCAAAAGCTTCCAAGGTGGAAAATGGTTGCTTAACGATTTCCACAAGAGAAAAATCATCATAACAGCAGTTTGCAGGGAGGGAGATGAAAGGTCCTCCAGTAGCACACCAGACAAATGCTGGGGCCCAAAGTCAGCAGAAGAAGTGGTGA
Organism: Eschrichtius robustus; assembly: GCF_028021215.1. NCBI lineage: Eukaryota > Metazoa > Chordata > Mammalia > Artiodactyla > Eschrichtiidae > Eschrichtius > Eschrichtius robustus. The sequence goes on along the minus strand of NC_090841.1, from coordinate 63,862,353 downwards.
AAGAAGCAGCAGATGTAGAGGTAGACAGGAGGGAGAGATAGTCGCTTGGAGACTGATTAGATATAAAATGTTTTCCGAACAAAGAATAATGGTGGAAGGCAGAGGGAAAATCTTGAGAGAGACAAGTGCAAGAAAAATCAGGCTGACATCAAAAATGGATAAAAATTTGGTTCGCCCGGAAAGAAGGGAACATGAAGGGTAGTAGTAAAAGGAAATTATGTTTGAAGAGTAGGTTGGAGTCAGATCTTGGAGGGTTTAAAATGATAAGCTAAGAAGTTTTATTTATTAGACAAAACCTCTGATGGCTGTTGAATAGAAAAGCAAAATTCCAGAGCTGATATTTAGCAATGTATCTGACAGCCCTGTAGAAGTTGGACTAGAGAGAGAGACCTATCAAAGGGAGGTAAACTGTTAATAGATCCTGAAGTTTGTAGGAAAGAGAATTTTATTCTGAAGTACAGTGTCCATGAAGAGAAGGATTCATGAATCACGTACAGAGAGAAGAGAAGAAGAATCAGCAGGGCTAAATCCAGAACACTGACAACACCAAATGCTGGCGAGGATGTGGAGTAACAGAAACTCTCATTCATTGCTGTTGGGAATGCAAAAGAGTACAGCCCCTTTGGAAGGCAGTTTGGCAGCTTCTTACAAAATAAAAAAAAAAAAAAAAAAAAACTTTTATCATATGATCCAGCAATCACACTCCTTGGTATTTACCTAAAGGAGTTAAAAATTTATGTCCACACAAAAACCTGCACACAGATGTTTATAGCAGCTTTATTTATGATTGCCAAAACTTGGAAGCAACCAAGCTGTCCTTCAGTAGGTAAATGGATAAAGAAACTGTGGTCCATCAAGACAACAGAACATTATCTAGTGCTAAAAAGAAACAAACTATCAAACTGTGAATAGACATAAAGAAAATTTAAATGCCCATTACTAAGTGAAAGAAGTCACCCTGAAAAGGATACTGTATGATTCCAACTATATGACATTCTGGAAAAGGCAAAACTATGGAGTCAGTAAAAAGATCAATTGTTACCAGGGGTGGGTATGGGTGGGGGGGATGAATGGAGAAACACAGAGAAGATTTTTAGGGCAGTGAAAACTACTCTGTATGATACTCTAATGGTAGATACATGTCACTATATATTTGTCCAAACCCGTAAAATGTACAATGCCAAGAATGAACGTTAAACTGTGGATTTGGGGCGATAATGATGTGTCAGGGCAGGTTCATCAGTTGTAGCCAACGTATCATCACTGTGGTGGAGGATACCGGTAACAGGAGAGGCTCTGCATGTGCTGGGGTAGGTGCTATGTGGGAAATCTTGGTACCGTCCACTCGATTTTGATGTAAACCTAAAACTGCTCTAAAAAAATAAGGTTTGTTTTGAAAAAAAAATCAACAGAACTCAGCAAATTACTGAAAGTGAGAAGTTAGGGATGTATAAGGTCAAGGTATTAAAAAGCTCAGAGTGAATTTCCAATCACTGAAGTGGAAAAATAGTGATAGTGGAGTGTAAATATATTAACAAGTTGCTAAAAGATTCATTACAAAGGTGGAAAGTATCTTCACTGTCAACAACTCCTAGTAACAAGAACCAAGGGAAGATGGTATAAGTTGACGGCGGAAACGTCAAGAGTAACACTGTTTGGCGACACTACAGGAGATTTTGAAATAAAGGAGAAGAGTAAAATGGAAAGGGATGGCAATTATGATCCCATGTTATGAGCCATAGAGCTCTAGACAAGTTATGGAACTTCTACAAATCTCAGTTTTCTCATCCTTTAAACTTGAGAAAATAAAACCAGTTTGCAGTTGCCAGTTAAGGAAAATCTTATCTCACCCTGTCGATCCCATGTTGGACCTAAGACCATATCTGCTATTGCACATATTTCCTAGGAAGGCAGAAAGATAGCTGAAAGTACCAGCCTCACATTATTTTTATTCCCATTATCATCTTTGCAATTTGTTTTACAAGGATAAAAGAAAATGTACAAGCCGTATACATATAAGTCATCTTTAATTGTATCCAAAGGTACAAGCATATAGAGCAGATTCCAATACATACAAATAAATTTCAGAGCCCTTATATGTGTTGACTTGCTATCAGGGAGCTCCACTTCACGCTTTATTGAAAGGGAATGGAAAACCATCTGTTACCAGCACATTAGCCTGTCACCTTAGCTCCCCTGAGTGAGCCAACTGGGGTGGACCATTTCAATACTAGCACCTTCTTGCTATTGAAAAAATCCCTCACACTTACTTTGACAATTTTTCATCTTTGACTTATACTGCAATTTCCTCCTTATTCTCCCCCCTGGTCTCTACCATTCTCCCCTGCAATCAGTCTGAAGTGCCTTGGAAAAAAATAGTTTTCCTCCCTAATGCTTATCTGTGTCTGCTTTAAGTTCCATCTCTGGCTTCTCACTGATTTTCAAATTCCCATCTCACCTTGAAATAACTCTCTTAGTTGCTCATAACCCATAGCGCTTCTCCCACTCTGCTCAAGTATTTGTTTCAACAACTCCTTTTCACTTAGCTGACTTTCTCCATTCTCACTGTAATCGTGGCACTCCATATAAAGTGTAAACTTCTGTTTACAGCCTCCCTCTGTCTGTTCGCTCAGTCTTATTTAAATCTTCAAATATTCAAAGCTTTTAGCTAATAACCCAAAAAAGCTTTGTAAGAAACAACTTAAAACTGTTCATTTTCATTTGACATCCATCAGCAGAGCTTCCATTTAGTTTGTAATGATCTTTTAAAATGTTTATTAATAATAATGAAATTGCAAAGCAAAAATGTTTAAAATACTATAACTTGAAAAGCAGTGAATGTGGAGATACTGTGAGTGTTTATTAAGCAATCTGTTTCAGAGGATGAGGCAAAGGTGGTCTCTACATCACTGTGTATGCAACAGGTGACCGAACCAGGCCGTATCTAGGATGCTTGGTGTTAAAATGAGAGCTGGCTAAAAGAAATTACATAAGATATGACTCTGCAAGCATGGTGGAAAACAACAACAACAATAATAATAAATAACAGATAAAAATAAGAAACAGAATGGTTTTGTGTCAAATATGTTGTGCTCCATTATATTAAAAGCTACTTTTAAACTATTTGGAGGGAACATACTATTGGCAATTTTTCTAGTTCTAACAACAAATGTGAGTTCATTAATTTTCTCTTGCCCTGTTTCCTATGATTCTCGGAAATGGTTTGCCAAAGAACTGGCTGGTGTTAGGGGTAAAATCTGTTACCACAAATCAGAATGAGGCTAACTTTTCCAGACACAGATGAAATCCATGATTTTAGCTTTATTCCCATGAGAACAAACTTAGAAAAGTAGGTTCGGCCAGATCATAAGGGTTTGGGAGGGGGCTTAATTACAAGGTTCATGAAGTTTGGACTTCATTTTGTAGACTATGGCAATGTATTCACGATTAGCAAGCCAAGGAACAGCATTATCAGAGCCTCATTTTAGAAAGATCTGGCCGAAAAGGAGACATTTCCCATAGGTAAAACAAGAAAATACTAGAATAAACCTAATAAGAACCCACGAAATCTGAAAAGAAGAGAAAGGGAAAGCTCTTTTATAAGTAGAATGAATGGGATTTGGCTACTGGTTGATTCACTATAAGAGATTTAAAAAAGAAGAAGAAATAAAGCTGTTAGCAGTTTTGAATCTGTCAAGCAGGGCGAATAAAGATCCAATAGCCAATATGTGGAAGTTAGACCACAGAATAAGTTTACTGTTTGGGTTTATCTGCTCCTCAGAGCAGGAGATGAATTCTAATTTAGAACTTGGATTTGGAGGTAATTCTAAAAGATGGTTCTAAATGGTGGATTAGAAATAAAGAGAAAGTTAATGACTAGAATTACCTGCATAGAGCCAATAGTTAAAGCCATGAAATTGGACGAAATTACAAAATGTATATAGAATGTAAAGAAGGTCAGAAAGAAAATCTTTCAGAAGCAGGAGAAAGAGAATTCAGATAATACACCCCCCCCCCAAAAGAGAGAGAGAGAGAAAGAAGAGGAACTGGAAAGGAGGAAGAGGAGAAGGAAGGGATAAAGGAGGAAAAAAGAAGGAAGAAAGGAGGGAAGGAAGGGAGGGAGGGAAGGAGGAAGGACTTTAGACTAATAGAGCTGGAAGTCCCATAGAAGATATCTAACCTTAACCTAAGGGTGGGAAAATTGAATCCCAAAGCAGGACAATAACTTTGCTAAGACTGAATCTAGCTAGTGGATGAGTTTCTATTTATTATAGAATCAATGGTCTCTTCTTTATGATTAGTGGTATTTATCTTCATCTGTTGTGTGGGATTCACATTATATAAGTCCTAGTTCCTAAGTGTCCTACATAAATAAATAAGCTGGATTGAAAATGATCTAGATATATGAGTAGACAAGAGAATCCCATTTCCCCTATGTATGTGGGAGTGGATGAGAGGAAACATGGCAGTTATTTCCCTTTAAGATCCCTAGGAATGAATAGGGGTCGGGAAAAGGAGGAACTACAAGGATATTAGACAACTTGATTTCTCACCTGGGTTTAGGAGGAAAACCAGGATAACTGATTGATGAAAAGAAGTCCTCCCATGATACACAACCCCCAAATTCCAATTTTATGAGACAGTAATGTAAGAGTTTCCTCTCTTCTACAGAAGGGCAGGTAACATCATAAAAAAGAATAGTCAGTAACTTTCTGATCTACAAACTACCACAATGAAATTATTTGGTCAGATCAAATACCTGCTCAACAATTAGAAAAGCAAAATTGATCATGTAAATTGATATGGCCACTATGGAGAACAGCATGGACATTCCTTAAAAAACTAAAATAGAATTACCATATGACCCAGCAATCCAACTACTGGGCATATAACCAGAGAAAACCATAATTCAAAAAGACACATTCGCCCCAATGTTCATTGCAGCACTATTTACAATAGCCAGGTCATGGAAGCAACCTAAATGTCCATCGAGAGACAAATGGATAAAGAAGATGTGGTACATATATTACTCGGCCATAAAAAGGAACGAAATCTGGTCATTTGTAGAGACGTGGATGGACATAGAGACTGTCATACAGAGTGAAGTAAGTCAGAAAGAGAAAAACAAATAATATATGTTAACACATATATGTGGAATCTAGAAAAATGGTGCAGATGAACTGATTTGCAAGGCAGAAATAGAGACACAGATGTAGAGAACAAACGTATGGATACCAAGGGGGGGAAAGCAGTGGTGGGGTGTGGCGGGATGAATTGGGAGGTTGGGATTGACATGTATACACTAATATGTATAAAATAGGTAAGTAATAAGAACCTGCTGCATAAAAAAATAAAATAAAATTCAGAAAAAAAGAAGAAAAGCAAAATTGGCAGATTTCATTATAACTGTCACACTTAACATATGTTACATGTTCTCAGATTTATGAATCCTCAATATTTTCTTAAAAAATTAGATTTGGGGCTTCCCTGGTGGCGCGGTGGTTGAGAGTCTGCCTGCCAGTGCCCTGCTCTGCCCTGGTCTGGGAGGATCCCACGTGCCGCGGAGCGGCTGGGCCCGTGAGCCACAACTGCTGAGCCTGCGCGTCTGGAGCCTGTGCTCCGCAACAAGAGAGGCCGCGATAGTGAGAGGCCCGCGCACCGCGATGAAGAGTGGCCCCCGCTTGCCAGAACTGGAGAGGGCCCTCGCACAGAAACGAAGACCCAACACAGCCAGAAATGAATAAATAAATAAATTAATTAAAAAAAAAAAATTAGATTTGTTTCCAGTATGAAAATGCTTTTCATACTGCTACTGATCGGTAGTTGCACCTGAAATCCACGCTTCACATCAAAACCTTTCTAATCCACATTTAAACTGCATATGAAACATAGAACTGCATATGAAAATATTTTAGTGAATAACTGTTATTTCTGGTATTGCAAATAACTTTTATAAGTTACCAAACATTTAATGCCATCTTCTTCAGTGCTTTTCACCTGGGAGGCAATTGACAAACACTGGTGTTAACGATGTTATTACAACTGTGTATTGAATACCTGTGATGGTTAATTTTACATGTCACCTTGCCTGGCCACAGGGTGCCCAGATTCAACATTGTTTCCATGAAGGTGCTTACAGATCAAATCAGCGTTTGAATCAGTGGACTCAGTAAAGTAGATCACTTAGCCAACATGAGGAGGCATCATTCAATCCACTGAGGGAAGACAGAGGAAGGAGGAATTCTCCCCTCCCCCACCCAACCCCAGCCTCACTGCTCGGGTGCGTCATCTCACCTCCTTCTGCTATCAGACTGGGATTCACACCATCGGCTCCCCTGGTTCTCAGGCCTTTGGACTCAGACTGGATTAGACTACCAGCTTTCCAGAGTCTCCAGCTTGCAGACAGCAGACTGTGGAACTTCTCAGCTGCCATATCGTGTGAGCCAACCAATTCCTCAAAATAAATACCTTCCGATGTATATTCATCCTATATATCTTATAAGTTCTGTTTCTCTGGAGGACCCTGACTAATACAATGCCAAAATCAGGCTTCATTAAATCACATATCTTTTAATGGTTGTACAAATTGTTATTAACATCACAAATAGTCTTTACTGTGGTTTAATTCTGTTTTGATACATGTAATTAAGTGACTGTAATATCCTGTTTAATTTTCCCTTAAATAATCAAATATATTAATTTCCTTCTTATGTCATTGTATTTTGACTGAAGAGGTATACATCTTCTCATCCTATAGATACATATCATAGTGTCCCCCATATAACATAACATAATTTATGAACTCAACCTTTAAATCAGGTAGATTCCACCCAAAACATGATCCTAGTATATTTTTCAATATAATGCAACACATACTTCAGTGAAAGTATACAAGTATACTGGATGAATATTGATATACCTTGAAACAACATTAAACGATACTAATAATATAAGCAGAGATAAATTTCGGCAAAGTTGAGCTGGAGCTATTCATAAAACATATTCTACTTTCCTGACAATTTCCATTTGTAAGCCAGATATTTTCCCCGCCAAAGTTACATTTGGTGAAAAAAATTAACTTCATGATGATTAGAATTATTGCATGGTGACAGTATATTACTATAAAAACTTTTGCCCAGTTTGTATTAATGGAAATACAAAAATACATGATTATGGACCATCACACCCTAAAACTATGGAAACACCATCATCCAGATAATATACATGTTACTTAGAAGTTCAAGGTACAAATAATTCCAGAAGCCAGCTATGGAAAAGATATAAAAGTTGTAACTATAATACCACTTTTAAAACACTAGTATATTTTAGTATTGCAACAAGGAATATTTATAGCAAGTTATAAATTATTAAGGCTCTACAAAGAACTTCCTTTAAATATATTATCCATAAGAATTCTAAATTTGTACAAGGTGCCCAGTTCCCAGGAAAAAGCAAATAAAACGGTGTTAAAGTTGAAGAAGGGCGAAAACACCTACAGTCTCCACCTTGCAAGGGCTAGAAATATGTTTACGCTATAGTTAGCAAAGAGCAAACAAGGCCCTTTTAAAAGTATTTACTTGGAGCCACAGAATGTCTGGTCTTGGGTGGTTGCTTTCTGTTAGTCTTTCAATTTTCCAGAAGTTGCTTCTCCATATGGATTTTTGTAGCTATCATCATAAAGTTGCCACCCAAACTCATTTTATATTTAAAATTTAAAAAGAAGAAGATGGAAGAGGAGAGAGAGGAGGAAGAGGCTGGACAGAAGCAGAACAATATTTCTATGATCTTCTGTTTGGCCCATTGTGAGCAGGATCTCCAGTCTGCACTGCTACTTTTGTACACCTACAAATTAAACCACCAGAGGGAGCTTCTGCATTTCAGTCCTATTCTTAATCATTAATTAAACTTATTGTATGGATCCATTTTAAATCATTTAGTTCAGGCCTCGCAGAGAAAAATACAACTTGTAGACCAAAGCGACAAATACCTAGATACATGAGATCGCCATAAAAATCCAGTCTTTTATGAAAAACTACTAGACTGAGAGTACACTACCAATTTGGTTAAATGAGAAGAGGAAAACCAACTCAGAATTGTGGATTAATTTGTCCTAACTGAGCTGTCTTGGAGTCAGGAAGAGGGAGAGACTGAATATTGACCATGACAGTCAATTATTTCCCCTCTTTCTCTTTCCTTTCCTTCTTTACTTCCTCCCTCCCTCCGTCCTTTCTTCCTTTTTTCCTTCCTTCCATTTACAAGGACACATTAGTTTAGAAAGTTCCCAGGACTGAAAGTCAAACATGTGCATTTTAGTCCTTATTTAGCTACAGATTGCAATGACAATAAACTGAGCACCTATTGTTTGTAGGGCATTATTCTAAGAGCTGGGAATAAAGTGAAAACTTTCTCCCAAGATGCTTACATTCTAGCAGGGGAAACTGAAAATAAATCATTAACTAGATTACTTTTAGGTCTTGATGAATGTTATTCAGTTAAAAATGGATATTTGCCAGACTGATGGGATAGAATGAGGATGGACAGCTTCAACTAAGTGGTCAAGAAAGACCTTTAAAAAGTAGTATTTGAATTATGTTCTGAAGTGAAGTAAAGAGGCAACCATGGAAAGATGACAGGGAAGAGCTTCATATATAGAGAGAAGAGTAATTAAAATAGCCCTGGGAAAAGAAGAATAGGAGGCTGCTGCAATTGAAAAATACATTATAGTAGAGGGGAGTAAAGAGAAAGAGAGCAGAGGTAGGCTGGCCAGATGATACGGTTTCACATACCACATAGTCTGCCAAAGGGTGAGTTTGTATTGTAAGTGGGTGTTGAAGTCAACAGAGAGTTTTGAGCTTAATGATAATCCAATCTGTTTTGTTTTAAAAATATCACACTGGATGTTGGTCAGAGAGAAGTCTGAGCAAGATGTAAAAAAGTAATAGACAAGATGGAAACAGTGAATCCAGATGTAAAGTTTTGGGTATGGTTCAGAGTATGAGGCTGACTTTGCTGAGGATGGTCTATGAGGACTGAGATCTAGTTGACGGTGGAGACAACAGGACTTGAGGTTAGATTGAATATAGCAAGTGAAGAACCAGTGGATTCGAGAATGACTTCTAGTACTTTTTGGCTGAAGCATCTGGGCAAATGGAGATAGAGAAGAATGGATTTGGGGAGAAAATGAAAAGACTCTTTGGGACATGTTTGGCTTTCGAAGACTATTATTCATCCACGAGGAGCTGCCCAACAGGCTATTAGTTATATGAGCTGGAAACTCAAGGGTGAGATCAGGCAAGACGTATAAATGTGGTTGTCAACAGCATGTACTTGGGATGAGTAAAGATGGAGGAGGGGGCTGAAGACTGATTCCTGGGGCATGACAACATTTGCTGGTGGAGACAAACAGAAGTTGAAAGAGACTCTGAGAAGTTTCCAGACAAGTTGGAGGAATCCCAGGAGAGTGGGCTATCGCAAAATGCAAATGAAGTATTTTTTTTAAAGAGGAAGTGATCAGATATGTTCAAAGTGACTGATGGAAATTAACCATTGGATCTTATGAGAAAAAGATCATTGGTGATTTGTGAAGAGTGTGCTTTTTATGGAGAATTGTGTTAGAATGCATAGTCTTCAAGGGGAGAATAAGAGAGAAAAAAGATAAGAAAGCAGAGACTGTGAAAATACACCAGTCTTCCATGGAGTTTTGTAGCAAAGGCGAGTAGATTTACGGGATATAGCCTAGAGAGGCATGGAATCAAGTACATGTTTTGTTTTCTTTTGTTCTGTTTTATTTTGTTTTGTTTTAGGACAGTAGCTTTTACAACATGATTGCATGTTTAATGGCAGAGACCCCATTTCAGATAATTTGATACTAAATAGTTCTAATAGTTCAAAACAAGTGAGTTATTTTTCAAAGTGTGTGAGTGCCAGGGAGACATGTAGTTTAAACAAATAACCTGAACTTGGAATGCCTTTACTTCTCCAATTATCCATAGCTGCTTAGAATTGTGTTCACAAGCATTGGAGGTGCTAGATCATAGAATGTAGATTGGGCAAGGAGAGAAATAAGGGGGAAAATGGGAGAGGAGGGTAAACATGTTGAATATTTCCATAAGACAAAATAATTTTTGGATTAGAAATACAAGAGTAAGTGAACTGCAGTGGTAGGAAATGATGACCATAATGTGAGAACTGCAGATTTCAGAGATGGTGCCAGTACTAGTGATAGGATTGGGAAGGTGGGAGTGATTAGGGATAGGGTCAGATTACAAGATATGCAGGTTGGACTAATTTTTTAAAAATTTTTATTGGAGTATAGTTGCTTTACAACGTTGTGTTAGTTTCTGCTGTACAGCAAAGTGAATCAGTTATACATATACATATATCCCCTCTTTTTTGGGATTTCCTTTCCATTTAGGTCACCACAGAGCACTGAGTAGAGTTCCCTGTGCTATCTAGTAGGTTCTCGTTAGTTACCTATTTTATACATAGTAGTGTATACATGTCAATCCCAATCTCCCAATTCATCCCACCCCTTCTTCCCCCCTTGGTATCTGTAAGGTTGTTCTCTACATCTGTGTCTCTATTTCTGCTTTGCGAATAAGTTTTCATCTGTACCATTTTTCTAGATTCCACATATAAGAGATATTATACAATGTTCGTTTTTCTCTTTCTGACTTACTTCACTCTCTGTATGACAGTCTCTAACTCCATCCACGTCTAGGCAAATGGCTCAATTTCGTTCCTTTTTATGGCTGAATAATATTCCATTATATGCTTCCATGTCCTGGCTATTGTAAATAGTGCTGCAATGAACACTGGGGTGCATGTGTTTTTGAATTATGGTTTTCTCCGGGTATACACCCAGGAGTGGGATTGCTGGGTTGTATGGTAGTTCTATTTTTAGTTTTGTAAGGAACCTCCATACTGTTCTCCATAGTGGCTGTACCAATTTATATTCCCACTAACAGTGTAGGAGGGTGCCCTCTTCTCCACACCCTCTCCAGCATTTATTGTTTGTAGATTTTTTGATGATGGCCATTCTGACTGGTGTGAGGCAATACCTCATTGTATCATAGTTTTGATCTGCATTTCTCTAATAATTAGTGATGTTGAGCATCTTTCATGTGCTTGTTGGCCATCTGTATGTCTTCTTTGGAGAAATGTCTATTTAGGTCTTCCACCCATTTTTTGATTGGGTTGTTTGTTTTTTTGATATCGAGCTACATGAGCTGTTTGTATACTTTGGAAATTAAACCCTTGTCAGTTGCTTCATTTGCAAATATTTTCTCCCATTCTGAGGGCTGTCTTTTCATCTTGTTTAAGGTTTCCTTTGCTGTGCAAACGTTTTTACATTTAATTAGGTCCCATTTGTTTATTTTTGTTTTTATTTCCATTACTCTGGGAGATAGGTCATGGACTAATGATCTTAGATAATCCAAGCGTTTTGAATTTCCAATGGTCACTGATGTAACTCGGGAAGAAAGGCATAGTGGAGTTGATCCTGGAGTCAGAGCCACATACTGAATGACCTGGGAGTGGTTAGAGGGCTGGGACAGCTTGGAGGTTCTGAGAAGGCTGACCACACCACTGGTGAAGGTCAGCAGGATGCTGATGTACTAGCGTAATTGGCAATTGCAGGTTTTAGGAGAAAATTTACAATCTGACTTTAAGCAAATAATTTATAAGCTCTGTTCATCTTTTGACACTGGGAAAATATACATACTTAATTCACAGTGCAGCTGTGGGGATTTTGTAAACATCTCTAAATGTAGGGATTTCTTTCTTTTTTCATTGTGTGAAGGAAGTTTTTATTGATAAGGGCAATAAAAACTAGAGCTAGAATGTATTTTGCTAATTTCTTATCTTCAAGGAGTTTATGATCTAATTAGGGAGGTAGGGTTTCCAATGATGAAACAAATTGATAAATATACAAAGCTAACTTCAATACGATATAAACAATGTCTCAATAGGGTATAAACTGTGTGTCAAAAGAATGTTATAAGCAGTGAGTTGTATAGGAGCCCAAAGAAAAATTACTAGGGACCAAAAGTACCCGGGAAGGTTTTAGACAAACCTTGAATCATTGGTAGAAAGAAAAAAAAAAGAGAGGAATTCTACCCTGAGGCTGAGGGGATGGAAATGAGAAAAAATTGTCAACAGTGGATATTAACTTGGTCATACTAAGCAAAGCTTGATTCAATTACGTTTTTCAATATGATCTCTGGAGAAAAAAGTATTTTTTTCCTTCTGTGATCATTGGGCTTTGTGACATTTAAAACTCCTTGAGTTATACAGTCTAATATTCTACAAACTACTAAGCTCTGCCACAAAAAGAGGGCCAGCCAGCCAGTACTACCTTAATATTGAGGTGGTGAGAAACCACAAGGGAGGAAAGAGAAGCAACTCAAAATCAAGTTGAAGAATAGAGGACATTGAAAGACTAAATAATATCCCTAGAGACAAAATCAAAACTTGACCATTTCATTTACCAAAGGGAGTGAGAATCCTACACTGTGAAAGTAAATATTTTTAAATGTAATTAGATAAAAAATAAAAAGGAGATACATCAATACGACCATATTTTCACCACTTTTTCAAAGCTGAAGATGTTTGAAGATGCTGTAAAATGGCATCAACTAGAGGTTTAAAATGTTCACAGGCTGTATATAAAATAGATTACTAATAAGGACCTACTATATAGCACAGGGAACTCTACTCAGTACACTGTAATGGCCTATATGGGAAAAGAACCTAAAAAAAAGAGTGGATATATGTATATGTATAACTGATTCACTTTGCTGTACACCTGAAACTAACACAACAATGTAAATCAACTATACTCCAATAAAAATTTTAAAAAAAAAAGTTCAACGGCTATTTATTCTGCTCTTGTCAGATCAGGTCTCTTGCATTTTCTCTTCTCCTACCCTGCACTGGAAATTCTTTCCCCCTAGAATGGGCTTCCGTTAGCTCTTCCTTGCGTAGATGCAAGAGCTTCCTTACTGACTTTCTCTCCGATTCTCCTGGATCTAATCCTTCTCCCCAGGCTCCCAGATTCATCTTCCTACAGCACCGTTTTGATCCAAAGCCTTTGATGGTTCCTCCCATTTCCTAATGAGTACAAACTAAAGCATTTCCAGTGAATTTACAGCAGAACCTCCAAATTTCCCAGCACTCCTCCACTTTAAACACTATACGCTTTAGCTAAACTGTATTACTCATAGTCTCTAAAGTTACCCTGTACTTTTCAGTCTTTGAACATTTCTTCTTTTCTGCTTGTCTAAATGTTACCATCTTTCAAGGTTCAGTTAAAATATCACTTGTGAAATTGTCACCCTTGAGCTCTCAACTTGAGGCTATTTGTCAACCTTACAAGCATTGGGTTTGTACATCTCAGTAGGATTTGTTCCGCCACAGCTTAGAGTATTGCAGAGAAATATTTGGCTTGGTTGTTTTCCGTTGTTCCTAAATGCTATCAAAGTCCCCACTCAGCCCCCCAAACAAAGCTAATACACATTTATGCAAATAAATTAGTAGCTTCTTCTCAACTACCTTATTTGTTGGAAATAGTCAAATGATAATTCTGGAGACAATTTAAATACCCCCCTCCATAAAGTACTCAAAGTATAACATTGTGTCTTCCTGTTTACCACGCTGAGGCATTACAGGCTTTTCTACCTTTCTTATTTTTCATAGATACTGACCACCTATAACTAATATTCCATGTAACATTCAGATGTCAAAAAATTGCACTGTCAGAAAATTGTTAGAAGGGTACTTGAAAGAAACACTGCTGACTGGGAAAATAATTTCAATATATTTAATAGACAAATGCTTATTATTCAGAAAAGTTGAAAAAGACAAATGACCCAATGGAAAAAAGCAAATGGACAAAGAATATGAATACTTAAGTCACAGAAGAAAAATGCAAATAGCAAAAGTCATATGAAAGCTGATAAACTTAGCACTTATCTATGAAATTAAAAATACAATTTTCATCCATCCAACTAGAAGACATTTTAAAGATGGACAGTATCAGCTACTGGCAAAGGTGTTGGGAAGATGATCTCTTACATTGCTAGCATGAGTATAAAAAGGTACCTCCAGGGGCTTCCCTGGTGGCGCAGTGGTTGAGAATCTGCCTGCCAATGCAGGGGACACGGGTTCGAGCCCTGGCCTGGGAAGATCCCACATGCCGCGGAGCAACTAGGCCCGTGAGCCACAATTACTGAGCCTGCACGTCTGGAGCCTGTGCTCCGCAACAAGAGAGGCCGCGATAGTGAGAGGCCCGTGCACCGCGATGAAGAGTGGCCCCTGCTTGCCGCAACTAGAGAAAGCCCTCGCACAGGAACTAAGACCCAACGCAGCCAAAAATAAATAAATAAATAAATAAAAATTAAAAAAAAAAAAAAAGGTACCTCCAACTCTTGTTGGAGGGGACCTCGCTGTTTTTATTAAGTTTTTAAGTCTGCACTTTCTACCAGCCAGCAATTCTACTTAGCTATATCTCACCTAAAGAAACAATGACACTTAAGAACAAGGAGGCATGTACAAAGATGCTTAAGAGAGCATTTATTTTTAATGATGAAAATTAGAAATTAATGTCCATCATTCTGTCATGATTATCACTACATAATCATAGTATATTATAATATAGAGTACTATGCAATGGTTAAAAGTAAAATATCAGGGCATACTATGAGTTTAAAAAAATTGAAAAATGATAAGTAAAATAGGATACAATTGATGGTATTCAAATTAAAATATCACGTATTTCTGTTGTTACATTCATCCATGCATATAAATGCATGTTAAATGTCTGGAAGACTACCTAACCAGTTTTTCCTAAGGGAAAGAAAGCAAATTGGCTGAGACCTAACCTTCTACAGCATTCTCCTCAATTTTACAAACATGTACAAGCAGATATACACATATACACACATTTTATTGTTTTTTTGGTCTGATTTTACTAAATTAGAATTATATTGTATACATCCCTGCAAAGCTTTCTTTTGCAACTGAAATTTCATGAACATACCAGAAGTCACTAGCTATATACAAATGCCAGTTTTATGCTTTCTAATTTAAGTATGTGTACATAGAGATACACACACATATACGTGCTCATATACATCATAAATGGAATCATAATGCTGCATTCTATTTTTTTTAAATGCCATAGATTTTTCCTATTACTTTGCTTGCTTCTCCAACTCCTTCTCCTTTATTATGGCCACTCACATCTTTTCCTTCCCAGATCATCAGGTGAAGCAAATCATTTATCATCCCTTTCTATTGTTCTCCACGTTCACATGCCCATCTACTTTGCACATATTCAGACATATACGTATTTATAAATACAAAGATATTCCACGCAAAAATTGAATGCTTAATAAAAATAGGATCATACGTATTTCTATTCATTTCACTTTCTCAATCCCATAATATCACATAAAAATCCATTCATGTCTATTGATACAGCTTAAATTCATTATCTATGATGCTTGCATAATATTCCTTGACGTGGCTGTATCCTAATTTATTCAACAGTCCACCATTGCGGATATTTGTTTGTTTCCAGTGTTGTGGTTAGAATGTCGCTGCAAATATTGACACAAACATCTCTGTACTATGTCTTTGAATACTACTAGTACTTTTATTTCAATACAATAGAGTCTCAAGAAATTGGACTTTGGGGTCAACATCTGTAAAAGAACTCCAAGGTAACCAAGGACAGAGGGGAGCTGCTGGTGAGAGCATAAGATTGAGAGACGTTTGGAAGTCAGACATATGGAGTCTTGATGACCATGTTAAAGAGATTTGTCAGGTCTCTAATTATAGTGCTTTAAATCCTGAGTACAGGAGGTTACAACTAAGTTTTTCAAGTGTTATTCTGGTGACCCTATAGATGGGGTGGGGCAGTAGGGGACATGAAGAGACTGAATGAGATTAGACTAATTAGGACACGTTTGCCTGCCATCGCCCATGCAAGAAAATGGCTGGTGGTGGAGAGATTCAAACATATTTGAGATACGGTTAGGATGTGAAATCAGTAGGAATCAGCACTGGAAGGTAAGTGTCAAGGACGATTCCTAGGTATCTAGGTGGATGTACTGAGCCAGGGGATCCCAAAGAGTAATCAGGATTGGGAGACAAGATGATGAGTTCAATTCTGGATTCATGCGTTTCGAACAGTTTGGGACCATTCCGAGAAAAAGTGTCAAGCAGAAAACTATGTATATAGGTCTGGCGCTCAGAGATTGTCTTGGATATATACAAATAAGGTGGTAATTTAATCTGAGACATCAATTTCTAGGCTGATGTGACAAGGGTCTCCAAAGTGACTCTGGGAATAAACCACTTTTTATGTCCCAGAATCATGAAATCATCAGTGGTAAAGAATGTGAGATTAAAGAAAGGGAGAAAAGACATTACTGTTAACTACACTTCTTTTTATCCTGGGAACTGTGGCAAGTGGTGAAAAGGTACAATGCTGAAAAGAAGATGCGGATACTACCATCACCTGGTCACCCCTGACTACCTAGGCATTAAAGGGAGTATTTTTAAATGGGGGATTGCTCTCTTACTTATTTCAAATTTTTCATAAACATAAAATTAATTTTATTTTTAAAAAAACCCTCTTGCTTGTAGATTAAAGTGAATGCATGTGTTTTCTTTTATTTCCATTTATCCATCTTGTAATATTAATTTGGTTTCTTTTTTCCACTAATCTTAATATTTACTTCTCAGATGATGGGTTATTAAAGTTCTAGGTAGGACTGTCCTTTGTCTCTTAATAGGGTATGACTTGTTCTGTAAGAAACGTATTAGGAAACACACAACATCCCTTTGTTCTAAGGCTAGTCAGCAGATGGTCATGCTGAGGAAAAACCAACAGCAAAGTCATAGGAGGCCAAACACTGGGGTGGAAGGATCCTATGCATTATCTTTTGGGCTGGGACTTAGCAGTGGGACTTTTATATATCCCAGTGTGGAAATAAGAATGCTCTATCAAGGACATTGATGATTGTGATGTACATTTTAATTGCATAGATTACATTATTTGTTGATAAAAATGATTAGAGTAAAGCTAGAAGAATAACATACAGGCAAATATATTTAACTCAGATCTGTTTACTCTCATCTCTCCATGGACATAGACCACTTTTAGAAGGTCAAGAGAATGTTTAGTCCTCTATTTTCACCTTGCTGCACGTGGAAAAAATACAGTTCAATCAAATTCATATAGAGTTTTCAAAGGAATTCATTTTCTGGACTGTGTTGTCAGCGCCCATGGTGAATTTTAGGGTGACCCTTCTGTGATGTGAGGGGATCCACCTGAGTGTCACAGCAGCCAACAGTTTAGCCCTAAACTTAAAACTATCTGGCCAGCTATTAGGCTACATTACCTTCAACTCCCCTCCAATGTAATTTACTTGTGGCCAAAGCCACAAATAAATCATGAACTTACCTCTGATCAGCATTTTCCAAAGGGTTTTTAGCAGAAAATCCATATTTGTCCAGGCAAACATGGCATCTTGGTTAAACATACATTGGAAATGCTCTCCTTAATCTAGTTAATGGGTATTCTTAAACAGTAAGATTTATTAGAGCCTTTGATGCACTAATATGCATGGTGATAACCTGCAATGATCTCTAGGAGATCAATATTTTATATAGATTTCCCTCAAACTTAAGATCATACAACACTTTTTGAAACAATGTCTACCGCTAACATCTAAAAGAACACTAGTGAATAGCAGAAAGCAGTTTTTAAAATGTCCTTATACGAACAATGAGGGATTCTGTAAACCAGAAATAAATAGGTCTAAAGGGCATCTAGGTTGGCAGCCTGCCTCAGTCCTGCTCCAGGTCCCTGAGCAGCTCTGGTTGTCCTAGTACCAAACAAATACGTGAAGTGGAAATGCCCTAATGTCTGATGTTTGCCTTCCTGGACTGAGAACTACAAGGTGGAGGGCATGGTGTAGGGTCACTCACAGAACTATGTAGAGTAACTTACGGGCATATCTATCAAGATTTGTTTTTAATGTTTTTTATTTTTGCTTTGCCCCTTATTTCCAATAGCCTAATTTGATAAATGGGATTTTTGACTGGGCTTAAGATAAATGCAGATATAACGTTAATGATGCCAGAGTATTTATCTACATAAAAGTTTAATGGAAGCGTTTTGTGCATTCATTAAAGAATCATAGATTATCACAATTGTCTTGCTGTGCTCTCATGGGAGATATGAAATGCTAGTAATTAAACATTCATTGAAAAATTATAAATGCTTGAAATTAACTCTAATTCAGTGCATTCATCAAGACGTTTCCACTGTGGAGTCTGGAGGTCATTTCAGGTCAACAAATATTGCCAGACACTTTAGTAGGCACTGAGGATAAAGAAATGAAAAAGACCCAGTGAATTCTCTGGAGGAGCTTCCAGTTTTGTTGGTAAGGTGGTCAGAGTAGAAGAATAGTCCAGTCCACGAGGGGCTGAAGGGAAAGGGTGAGGTACTTTAATCTGGAACATGAATGCAAGGAGGGCAGGTCAGGAGAAATAGGATGAAACTGTGGAAGGAGAAAGGGTGTTATCATGACCCAGAGGACCTAGCACACCATGCTAAGGAGTCTGGATTTTTTCGTATAGACACAAAGAAAGCAAAGGTGGAGCAGAGAGATCAATTTGGAGACAATTCCAACAGTCCCAACAATGCAGCAGGAAGGCCAGATTTACCATTGATCAACAGGTATTCATCAAAGAACTCACATGTCCATCAAGACTTAGACTCTAGAGATACTGTGATGAACACAGCGGCTAGTCTCTGCCCTCTGGGCACACACAATTCAATATAAAACATCAGTGAATAATTAAATAATTGCATGTATGCAAAATGCTGTAAAGGAAAAGTTACGGCGTTACTAGAACATAATAAAGAGTTACCTAACCTCTCCTACAGAGGCCAGGGAACGCTTCCCAGGGTTAGTGGTAGCTAAGATGAGACCAAAATGACCAGCAGCCCTATCATCAGGCAGATAAAGGTGTTGGGGAGCACGGTTGGGAAAGAGCCTACTTCCAGAAAAATGTAACTGACAGGAGTCAAGGAGAGGACCGTATGCTACAGGAGTGAAGAGAACTCCAGCTTGGCGAGAGCGAAGAAGGATTTTGGGGGATTGACATGTACCCACTGCTATATTTAAAACAGATAACCAACAAGCACCTATGGTACAGCACAGGGAACTCTGCTCAGTATTCTGTAATAACCTAAATGGGAAAAGAATTGGAAAAGGAATAGATACATGTATATGTATAACTGAATCACTTTGCTGTACACCTGAAACTAACACAACATTGTTAATCAACTATACTCCAATATAAAATAAAAATTTAAAAAAAAAGAGTGGTTCAAGATGAGGGTAGAGTGGTGGTAAAGGTCAGATATGCAAAGCATTAAAGGTCAATTTAAAGGCTTTCAGATTCTATTCTAAGGTTAATAGGAAGCTACTGAAAGATTTTACATATAATATAGTTTATATTTTGGAAAGATTATCCTGACTTCTGTCTGGAGAATAGACTTGAGATGCTAACATGGTTTTGGAAAAATGAATTAGTTCACTGTAAGTTCCAACAGGGCAGCTGCAGGCCCAGTTGGTATAAACTCAGTGTCTAGCAGTGCCTGGTACACTGAAAGACGCAACATACATCTGTTGCATGTTCAGATAAATAAAACGAGATTATCCACCATTTTTATCCATTTTTATCTGACCCAAACTTTTCTTGAATGAGAAAAACAGCTTTTCAAGGTCTAAAGGTTTACCGTCTATGTGGAAAACACCTTTACTATAAGGGCAGACATTTTTTTTCTCTGAAGGACCTTGAAGCGTCAATGATAAAATGTCTGAAAACATTTTTAGTGTGTCATTTGGATGACAAGTGAAAAGACACATTGTTCCTCTGAGTTCCCAAAGCCTCAAGAAGCATAGGCCAATAAAATGAACAAATGTATAAATGGAAATTATTCACTGGAATATACTGGTTTTCAATTTGTATGAGTCAATTTTCAAAATTATACATTATAACTTTTTATAACAGCTTTATTGTTATATAATTCATGTACCATAAAGTGCACTCTTTTGAAATGCACAACTCAGTGAATTTTACTGCATTAACAGAGATGTGCAACCATCACTGTTGTGTAATTTTACAGTATTTTTATCACTCTCCCCTGCAAAAATCCTATATGCATTAGCAGTAATTCCTTATTCTCTCACCCCTGGTAGTCACTAATATACTTTCTATTTCAGTGAATTTGCTATTCTAAATAGTTCATATAATTAGAATCACATAATACATGGTCTTTTGTGACTAACTTATTTCACACAGCATATTTTCAAGGTCCAATCATTGTAGCATAAGTCACATTGTAGCATGTATCAGTACTGCATTCTTCCTTACTGCCAAATAACATTCCCTCGTACAGTTATAAAACATGTTCAGTTGGTGAACATTTAGGTCATTTCCACCTTTTGGCTCTTATGAATAAAGCTGCCACAAATATCCATATATAGGTTTTTTGCGAACATATGTATTCAATTCCCTTGGGTATATACTTCGGCATGAAATTGCTGGGTCATATGATAACTCTATGTTTAGCATTATGAGGAACTGTCAAATTGGTTTCCAAAGTGGCTGCATCATTTTACAATCCCTCCAGCAACGTGTGAGTGTCCAACTTTCTCCACAGCCTTAACAACACTTGCTATTGTCTATCATTTACATTAGAGCCATCCTAGGGGCTGTGAAGTGTAACTGTCTCCTTATGATTTTGATTTGCATGTCCTTAGTGACTAATGATGACAACATGTTTTTGTATGTTTATTAGCCATTTATATACCTTCTTTGGAGAACATCTCTTTAAACCCTTTGCCCATTTTTATTAGGTTACTTTTTATTGATGTGTTGTCTAATTACATTAATTAGTGCCTCCACGTAAACATTTAACTCGGAGAGTGTAATACATGACAGGGATGTCTTATTCCTGATTTTAAAACAAATGCTTCCAGAAGTTCCATTATGCTCTTGGAATTATATAATAGTTCTAACATTTTTTACTTTTCTGTTTCCATTATGTGTAAGCTTTAATTTGAATGTATATTTCCATTATGTTTGTATCTTACTTCATGGTTACGTGTATGTCGATACTATTTGGCACATTCCTAAAAGATATTCAGTATGAAGTGCATCCTTTATTATGATAACATATACTTCATTCCTTATCTGTTTGATTTTTCTTTTTTGTTTTCTGTTTGCATTGCTGTCCTCTACTCATCCTCTGGGAATACCCACTCCAACTCTCTGTTGACCTGTTTAAGTCAGCTGGCCCCACATATGGCTCCAGGGTGGGAAAATGACCCAAGGGTGTCCAGCCAGAGTATCAGCAGATAGTTCAGAGAGAAGAATGGGCTCAAAATCAAAGCGATGCGCAAGCATATAAGAGATTTTGATCCATGGGAAATAAGTTCTGTTTTTATTCTTGCTAAACTACACAAGGAGAAGCCTAGAGATTGTATAGCCTACCTTGTTAACACTCGGGGATGGTCTGCCTGAGAAACAAACCAAGACAGACTAAAGCTTCACTGAGAAGTAGAGAAGCATGCTAATAACATTTATGAGGAAATAGATCAAGTCAGATCTTTGGTTATCTGTACCTTTTGACCTTTAGTCATGTGATTTAATAATTACTGCCCCCCCAGGAAGGTTTAAATGAATTTGATTTTCTTTCACTTCCAAAAATCCCATCCATTTTAATAACTTTTCTAGAACCTTTTTTTCTCAATGTGAGAGGTCACAGTGTAATTTTCAAAAAGATAAAAAATGTGACTCTAAAACTAACATACGGGGACTTCCCTAGTCGTACAGTGGTTAAGAATCCGCCTTCCAGTGCAGGGGACACAGGTTCGAGCCCTGGTCTGGGAAGATCCCACAGGCCATGGAGCAACTAAGCCCGTGCGCCACAACTACTGAGCCTGTGCACCACAACTACTGAGCCCGTGTGCCACAACTACTGAAGCCTGCGTGCCTAGAGCCAGTGCTCCGCAACAAGAGAAGCCACCGCAATGAGCAGCCTGCGCACCGCAACGGAGAGTAGCCCCCGCTCGCCAAAACTAGAGAAAGTCTGTGCGCAGCAATGAAGACCCAATGCAGAAAGAAAGAAAGAAAGAGAGAGAGAGAAGGGAGGAAGGAAGGAAGGAAGGAAAGAAGGAAGGAAAGAAGGAAGGAGGGAGAGGGAGGGAGGGAGGGAGGGAGGGAGGAAGGAAGGAAGGAAGGAAGGAAGGAAGGAAGGAAGGAAGGAAGGAAGGAAGGAAGGAAAGAAGGAAAGAAAAACTAACATATGACGAGCAGTTGTGAAATATTTGTTCAATTCCTTAATGAGGGAAAAACAGCACAGTAAAGCTGCTTGAAAGTATATACCAGTGTTATAGTCAGTGAAAGAAGGAACCCCAGAATATTATTCTAAAATTAGATGTAGAAGATGATTAATATTTTTCTGGTAAATAAAACAATAACTCTCCAGTTTGCTTTCTCTATCAGATGAAAATAACTTGTGATTCAACAGGACAAAAATTATTTGCAATGTATCGATTTCCTGTAAAATAACATCTACCTCTACAGAGCATAGTAAGGTTCTTATATTAAGCAAAAGAGTAGGTAAAAAAGAAAAAAATTACATATACCTAGAGATGACTCAGTAGTGGCCCTATTAAATTACAGAAACAGCATTAAGTAATGTTTGCCTTCTTTTCATTTTTTTGGATAATTTTTCCCCATACTTACTACTTTATTGAGGGAAGCTATAACCACCTATCATTTGACAACATGGT
Organism: Eschrichtius robustus; assembly: GCF_028021215.1. Classification (NCBI taxonomy): domain Eukaryota; kingdom Metazoa; phylum Chordata; class Mammalia; order Artiodactyla; family Eschrichtiidae; genus Eschrichtius; species Eschrichtius robustus. The sequence continues at coordinate 63,839,470 of NC_090841.1, read as the reverse complement.
GGATTATTTTTAGAATCCTTCTCTATCCAGTTCGAGGATAAAGGTTTCCTAACCCTAGATTAAAACCTGGAGGTCACCTTGAAATGCATAGTTCCTTGCACAACAGTGATATCCAGCATCAAGCATCTACTATTGGTTGATGTAATGAGGTGGGATCTTCTTCAAATAAGACTATTCACAGAGTACAGACAAATACAGCTCAAGGTCATTGATGAGTTTAGTAGGTAGCCTAAAACTGACTCTCTCACACCCTACCATGCACTTTTCCTGGCTTTCTATTTTTATCACTATTTATATTTCCCTTGGGTAATTTTGACACCAAGAGGGCTCCATCTACTTATTCTAGTCTCCAAATGAACACAGAGATGGCTGAAAATGGAGTAAGGAGAAGGCAAGCCTCAATTTTGAAAGGTGGGAGAGTCTAGCTGTCTCCGCTGCTGAAGGGTTAGATGTCAACCACCAACATTCTGGTCCACGCAGTCTCTGTGGGCTCAGACAGAAAAGAAAAGTGGAAGGGCAACAAAAGATCACAGTTAGACTGCACATTCTTGAAATGTGAAGACTTTGAAAATTCCTATGATTTCTTCTTTAGTTGTTAAATGTGAAAACAGAGAAGTGAGTCAAAACCCTACCCAGGGCCCATCATAAGGCCACTCACACACTTGGCCCCTACACATTCAAGGCCAACCAGACACAAACCAAGGGGACACGGAGAGTCAGAGTCTTCTCTGATCATCGTGGGCTGGGTTAGATCTCCAAAGCCCCAAAATGAAAAGTTCATTGAAGAAGAAGAGGATCAGTGGCCACTGTCGGGGGCCTGCAGCCCTTCACCATGGAGCTTCCCAAACAAGAACAACTACAGACAGACACAGAAAGACACTTCCCTGCTTAGTTCTTGGGGCAGCCAGGAAACACCTGGTATGGCCGGAGCTGTTGGCCATCCCCTCTGACCTATAGAGCCTCGTCGGTACCCCAGCGTCATGTGATAAGACTGCTGACATTGTGGGTCCAGATGTGGGGGGGCACATCTTGAGAGGCCCTGTTTTTCTTGTCACTTATACCACTTCCAGTGAGGAATGCTCTGGTTTCTAGGCACCATGGACATTCTGGGCAGAATTCTCAATGCAGGGCTGTATGATCTCTTATGGCCATAGGAACGGGGCAGCCTGAGATGAGTCATCAGTGGCCTTGGGGGCCATGGGGAGCCCAGTGATGGCCGTAATGCTCTGTGTGATACTGATCCTTGGAGACTCCATGCCCAGCAGTGGCAGTGCTGTCAAGGGAGCTTAGCACAGGCCCAGATCCCCAAAAAATGCTGTGAGCGATGATGGCTTTTATAGTCACAGTGAGGGTTTTGTGCTTAAAACTTTGTATTTCTATGCAAGGAGACACAAAAACCTGCCCACTGGAGTGTCTGTCCTTCTAGAGGAAAAATATCAAATTATTGAGAAATTTAGCTACTTTGGAAAGAGTCTGGAGACCTTAAGTCAACCAGACTGGAAGCCAAACTTGAGAACTTACTCTAAGACATGGGAAATGTGAAGACCATGACTAAAGAGCTGAGAAGCTACATCTCTTTACTTGGGCTTAAACCAAATACTTACAGAAAGCACAGAAAGGAGAAAAATCTAAATGTTTACAAGTTCAGCTGCTGGCTGACATTATAAGCAAGATTAAATTTTTTAGGAAACGCATCAAAGCAAACGAAACAAGGTTACAAACAAAAAAGCCTTCAAAATCCATCAGAAGAATGGAGAACAGCTTCAGATAGCACTAACAGAGGCTTTGGAGGTAAATTCCAACCTTCAGAGAAGAATAAAGCTGCTTTCATAAAATCTCAAAAATGGAAGGGAAGAATAGGCAAAATTAATTTAGAAGGAAAAAATAAAAACCTCTCATAAAACCTTGCCTTTGGATTGAGTTTTTAATAATAAAGAGAGTCTGATCAAGACTCTAAATGAACACTTGCTAGAGAGGAGATACTGGGCTGCTGTTCTGGGGAAGGACAACATGAATCGTGGAAATGTGGAATTGCATATGTCAAAGGCATCAGAAAATGGAGACCTCTTAATTGGTGAAGACAAAAGACTGCTGATTTATGAGACTGACTTAATACCAGTTTACAAACTCTCAAAGAAAAAAAAAGACAGCAAATGTACACAAAATTACCTGCAGAAGCAAAATTATCAATGCACTTAAAAATTATTTGCATTAAAAATCAAGGCATTAAAAATCTCCAACCAAGAAAGCTTTGTTGCATTCCGAAAACACTCAGGTAAAAAAAGAGAGGCAAAAACTCCAACAGAAATATCACATCCTTGCTGCACTTAAGGAAAAAAAACAAATTTTTATGCAGTATCCAATTTAGAGACAATTTATACCATTTAAGGTAGAGGAGAACTGTTCCAAACCAGCCAAAAACATCAGTAATGTATATGAACAGTTACACACTTTAAAAATTCAAGCAAAAATTATTTCAGAAAAATTAAAAAGAATCGCTGGGTATTATTAAAACCTTCTTATTCCCAGAAGACACAAGCTCATAGTATGGGTGTAAGAGTTCTGTTAGCTCAGAGAAACCTCAACAACATAACAAAACAAAGGCATACATGATGCAAAAATTGAGAAAGAAATTTAAAGGTTCTGAAAACTATCCTTCCATTCCCGATTTCCTAAAAAGTGTATTTGATAGGGTCCTGAGACTACAATCAGGAATCCTCCAGATTCCAGATCCCTGAGGAAGGAGAAGCATCTGGCTTTGACGGTGAGGGAATGAAAAGGTTCATGCCTGACGTCTACCAGTTGTCAACCCCCAGGCTCCCTCCAGTGTGGCTGACTCCATCCTGGGTCAGCAGGTCCTTCAGGAGAGAAAGACAGAGCTGCATGTCTAAAATCCTGATCTGAACAAGAAAGCATGTAAAGAATTGAATAAAAAGGGAGTCAAAAGCCTACAAAGAAGAAGCTATCAGGCAAGGAGCATAATAATAGCTTTCACATAGCTGATGTGTAAGATGTCCAAGATTGAGTCCCTATCTTCAACGCATTCCATTCTAGAGTACCAGGCATGACAACTGAAGATGCAGACATTCATTCACCATAAGGGTGAACTCTCCAACAACTAGAGCTGTCCACAAACCTGATGGACCACTATTCCCAGAGATCTGTGCCCAGATTTCCCTTTATAGGACTTCAGGGCTTCGTAAGACATTTAATAATTTTTTTTCCCCAGGAAATTAAGTAGAAATAAAGAATCATGATTATCAGTGCTTATCCTCAAGTAATTCATACCACAATCTTTCTCAGAAAGGTAAAATCACAAATTAATCATGCAATATTTTTAAAGTCTTATAAAATATCTGTCCTTAAATTATGCAAGCTTGTTACCCAATGTGTTCCTAAAAAAATTTAGATTTACCTCTCATATGAGGTACCTGGATCTTGATTGGTCCTCACCACTGCCAATCATTTCAAGAGAGGTTATCAAAGGGCCAAAGAGGACACCCCCTCCTCCCATGATCCACATGTGCAGGGAGCAAGTCTCCAAAGATGAAGGATTCAGATCTAATATTTTCAGCTGGGGCTGAAAATATTATAGAAATATCTCAATTTTTCATAATGTTTGAGTAGAAAATCAATGGACAATAGGATTACCCTTTGACTTACCTCTAGTCAGAAAATTCTGTTTCATTCCACATCTGAAAAGAACTAAATGGACCTACCATTGAGAGGAAAACCCACTAATTATTGGTACATGCTTTACTGCTACCAACTCTGTAAGAGCAAGCTCCCTGTCACTATTTAGTATCCAGAATTAAGTGGGTGAAAACCTTTCAAAGTGATCTCTATCTAGAATGATGAGTTGGACTGGATGACCTTCTCATAGTCTAATGAGTCTTCCTTTTCTTTTCTATTACCTTATAGATTTTTCTATTTTCAGTTAGCCCACTTTCGTTGGATTCTGTCTGAGCTGGCTTTTACTCTAGAAGCTTATGTCTTCCCCCTTCAATTGTTGCTAATTTAATTCTTATGCCTTTCCCTTTTCTCTTGTCAAGCTCCAGTCTTATTTCTCAAAAGAACCAGCTCATCTGGACAATATAATAATTACAAGTTCGATATTAGCCCACCCCATCAGTTAAACAAAAATTAGGCAAAGGTAAAAATGATATCTTGATGAAGATGTCATCAAGATATATCAAATGACATGATGAAGGTATTTTCAATGAAGTCTTGCCCACCTACTCATAAACTTTGTCCACAGGTAGCTGATTTATAACCTTTGGTCACAGCCCTTTATTCTCTGTTAGCCAACTACAAAAATATACATGAATGAAAGCTCCTAAAAAAATAAACTTTGCTTCAGAAATAATGCATTGTTGGCTTTTTGTATATTGTTGGAAGAGGTCATCAAGAGGACATGACTGCCAGTTGGCACGTGAGCGGAACCCAGGAGATCAGAGGCTCCTTACCTGTCCCCCACCCCCCATCCTTGGATTGTATATACCACCCACCATTCCCACACTAGGGGCAATTTCAAGGACACAGACTTGAGAGAGTAATCTGTTGCCTTAACCTTATTTGTCCCATAGTCCCTATTATGTAAAATTGAATACAGAGTGATTTTTAGGAAAATATATACCACACTATGGAAGAAATAAAATAAAATTAGTGCTTTACCATAAATAACCCAGGCTATCATTTTAATTTTTCTTTCAATTTATATATAAAGATATCATTGAGATACCTAAAAACACATAATTAATTTATTAGGCTTTCATTTTACAGTTTCAGATAAATGTAGATGTGTAGAGAAGCAGTGATCAGATATTAGTTATCACAACAATGTAGTTTAATTAGAGTGCATTAGTGTGTACAGTTCACCTTAAACTCAATTTTGAAAGGTATGGAAATTGAAGTACATAGCTATCCTAAAGTAATTTGGTTGCAATCAGCTGAAACTGTACTAATAGTGTAAAGGTAAGAGATGTGGAAAACTGATTTTTTATTTAAAAATACAGAGTGGGACTTTTATTGTTGGAAATTATGCTTTGGAGCCCAGTACAGACTTAAAAACAGAAACTTTTTGTGGCAGCAATTCCCATTACGGTGACATAGGAGGCTCCTCGTTTCCCTAGGAAGTTCCCTCTTCCCGAAGATACATAGAATGTACAGCTATTGTATACACAGAGCCATTTTAGAAACTAGCTGAGAAACTCCTGCACATCAAGCAAATGAGAAAATACCCACATGGAAACAGGTAGCACAGGCTGAGACATATCTTGCTCTAAACTCCACACTCAGCATACAATCTAGAGGGAACCCTCAACTCCCAGCTGTGGAAACACAGCATACCAAAACTTATGAGATGCAGCAAAAGCAGGAAAGATTATACTGATAAACACCTACATTAAGGAAAAAGAAAGATCTGAAATAAACAACCTAACTTTATACCTCAAGGAACTAGAAAAAGAAGAACAAACTAAGCCCAACATTACCAGAAGGAAGGAAATAACAAAGATCAGAGCAGAAATAAATGAAACAGAGACCAGAAAAAAACAATAGAAAATATCAACAAAACTGAGAGCTTGTTTTTGAAAAGATAGAAAAAGGACTAATCTTTAGCTAGAGTAAGAAAAAAATGAGAGAAGACTCAAGTAAATTAAATTATAAATGAAAGAGGAGATATTACAACTGACACTACAGAAATACAAAGGATCATAAGAGACTACAATGAATAATTATGGGCCAAGAAATTGGATAACCTGAAAGAAATGGATAAATTCCTAGAAACATATATCCTGCCAAGACTGAGACATGAAAAAATAGAAAATCTGAACAGCACCAGTAATGAATAAGGAGATTTAATCAGTAATTTTTTTTTTAAACATCTTTATTGAAGTATAATTGCCTTACAATGGTGTGTTAGCTTCTGCTTTATAACAAAGTGAATCAGTTATACATATACAATATGGTCCCATTTCTCTTCCCTCTTGCATCTCCCTCCCTCCCACCCTCCCCATCCCACCCCTCTAGGTGGTCACAAAGCACCGAGCTGATCTCCCTGTGCTATGCGGCTGCTTCCCACTAGTTATCTATTTTACATTTGGTAGTGTATATATGTCCATGACACTCTCTTACCCTGTCACATCTCACCCCACCCCCTCCCCATATCCTCAAGTCCATTCTCTAGTAGGTCTGTGTCTTTATTCCCGTCTTGCCATTAGGTTCTTCACGGCCTTTTTTTTTTTTTTTTTTCCTTAGATTCCGTATATATGTGTTAGCATACTGTATTTGTTTTTCTATTTCTGACTCACTTCACTCTGTATGACAGACTCTAACTCCATCCACCTCATTACAAATACCTCCATTTCATTTCTTTTTATGGCTGAGTAATATTCCATTGTATATATGTGCCACATCTTCTTTATCCATTCATCTGTCGATGGACATTTAGGTTGCTTCCATGTCCTGGCTATTGTAAATAGAGCTGCAATGAACATTTTGGTACATGACTCTTTTTGACCTATGGTTTTCTCAGGGTATATGCCCAGTAGTGGGATTGCTGGGTCGTATGGTAGTTCTATTTGTAGTTTTTTAAGGAACCTCCATACTGTTCTCCATAGTGGCTGTATCAATTTACATTCCCACCAACAGTGCAAGAGTGTTCCCTTTCCTCCACACCCTCACCAGCATTTATTGTTTCTAGATTTTTTGATGATGGCCATTCTGACCGGTGTGAGATGATATCTCATTGTAGTTTTGATTTGCATTTCTCTAATGATTAATGATGTTGAGCATTCTTTCATGTGTCTGTAGGCCATCTGTATATCTTCTTTGGAGAAATGTCTATTTAGGTCTTCTGCCCATTTTTGGATTGGGTTGTTGGTTTTTTTGTTATTGAGCTGCATGAGCTGCTTGTAAATCTTGGAGATTAATCCTTTGTCAGTTGCTTCATTTGCAAATATTTTCTCCCATTCTGAGGGTTGTCTTTTGGTCTTGTTTATGGTTTCCTTTGCTGTGCAAAAGCTTTTAAGTTTCATTAGGTCCCATTTGTTTATTTGTGTTCTTATTTCCATTTCTCTGGGAGCTGGGTCAAAAAGGATCTTGCTGTGATGTATGTCATAGTGTGTTCTGCCTATGTTTTCCTCTAAGAGTTTGATAGTGTCTGGCCTTACACTTAGGTCTTTAATCCATTTTGAGTTTATTTTTGTGCATGGTGTCAGGGAGTGTTCTAATTTCATACTTTTACATGTACCTGTCCAATTCTCCCAGCGCCACTTATTGAAGAGGCTGTCCTCTCTCCACTGTATATGCTTGCCTCCTTTATCAAAGATAAGGTGACCATATGTGTGTGGGTTTATCTCTGGGCTTTCTATCCTGTTCCATTGATCTATATTTCTGTTTTTGTGCCAGTACCAAACTGTCTTGATTACTGAAGCTTTGTAATATAGTCTGAGGTCAGGGAGCCTGAATCCCCCAGCTCCATTTTTCGTTCTCAAGATTGCTTTGGCTATTCGGGGTCTTTTGTGTTTCCATACAAATTGTGAAATTTTTTGTTCTAGTTCTGTGAAAAATGCCGGTGGTAGTTTGATAGGGATTGCATTGAATCTGTAGATTGCTTTGGGTAGTAGAGTCATTTTCACAATGTTGATTCTTCCAATCCAGGAACATGGTATATCTCTCCATCTATTTGTATCATCTTTAATTTCTTTCATCAGTGTCTTATAATTTTCTGCATACAGGTCTTTTGTCTCCTTAGGTAGGTTTATTCCTAGATATTTTATTCTTTTTGTTGCAATGGTAAACGGGAGTGTTTTCTTAATTTCATTTTCAGATTTTTCATCATTAGTGTATAGAAATGCAAGAGATTTCTGTGCATTTATTTTGTATCCTGCTACTTTACCAAATTCATTGATTAGCTCTAGGAGTTTTCTGGTAGCATCTTTAGGATTCTCTATGTATAGTATCATGTCATCTGCAAATAGTGACAGCTTTACTTCTTCTTTTCCGATTTGGATTCCTTTTATTTCTTTCTCTTCTCTAATTGCTGTGGCTAACACTTCCAAAACTATGTTGAATAATAGTGGTGAGAGTGGGCAACCTTGTCTTGTTCCTGATCTTAGTGGAAATGGTTCCAGTTTTTCACCATTGAGGACAATGTTGGCTGTGGGTTTGTCATATATGGCCTTTATTATGTTGAGGAAAGTTCCCTCTATGCCTACTTTCTGCAGGGCTTTTATCATAAATGGGTGTTGAATTTTGTCGAAAGATTTCTCTGCATCTATTGAGGTGATCATATGGTTTTTCTCCTTCAATTTGTTAATATGGTGTATCACATTGATTGATTTGTGTATATTGAAGAATCCTTGCATTCCTGGGATAAACCCCACTTGATCATGGTGTATGATCCTTTTAATGTGCTGTTGGATTCTGTTTGCTAGTATTTTGTTGAGGATTTTTGCATCTATGTTCATCAGTGATATTGGCCTGTAGTTTTCTTTCTTTGTGACATCTTTGTCTGGTTTTGGTATCAGGGTGATGGTGGCCTCGTAGAATGAGTTTGGGAGTGTTCCTCCCTCTGCAATATTTTGGAAGAGTTTGAGAAGGATAGGTGTTAGCTCGTCTCTAAATGTTTGATAGAATTCACCTGTGAAGCCATCTGGTCCTGGGCTTTTGTTTGTTGGAAGGTTTTTAATCACAGTTTCAATTTCAGTGCTTGTGATTGGTCTGTTCATATTTTCTATTTCTTCCTGGTTCAGTCTCGGCAGTTTGTGCATTTCTAAGAATCTGTCCATTTCTTCCAGGTTGTCCATTTTATTGGCATAGAGTTGCTTGTAGTAATCTCTCATGATCTTTTGTATTTCTGCAGTGTCAGTGGTTACTTCTCCTTTTTCATTTCTAATTCTATTGATCTGAGTCTTCTCCCTTTTTCTCTTGATGAGTCTGGCTAATGGTTTATCAATTTTGTTTATCTTCTCAAAGAACCAGCTTTTAGTTTCATTGATTTTTGCTATTGTTTCCTTCATTTCTTTTTCATTTATTTCTGACCTGATCTTTATAATTTCTTTCCTTCTGCTGGCTTTGGGGTTTTTTTGTTCTTCTTTCTCTAATTGCTTCAGGTGCAAGGTTAGGTTGTTTATTCGAGATGTTTCCTGTTTCTTGAGGTAGGCTTGTATTGCTATAAACTTCCCTCTTAGCACTGCTTTTGCTGCATCCCATAGGTTTTGGGTCGTCGTATCTCCATTGTCATTTGTTTCTAGGTATTTTTTGATTTCCCCTTTGATTTCTTCAGTAATCACTTCGTTATTAAGTAGTGTATTGTGTAGCCTCCATGTGTTTGTATTTTTTACAGATCTTTTCCTGTAATTGATATCTAGTCTCATAGCATTGTGGTCGGAAAAGATACTTGATACGATTTCAATTTTCTTAAATTTACCAAGGCTTGATTTATGACCCAAGATATGATCTATCCTGGAGAATGTTCCATGAGCACTTGAGAAAAATGTGTATTCTGTTGTTTTTGGGTAGAATGTCCTATAAATATCAATTAAGTCCATCTTGTTTAATGTATCATTTAAAGCTTGTGTTTCCTTATTTATTTTCATTTTGGATGATCTGTCCATTGGTGAAAGTGGGGGGTTAAAGTCCCCTACTATGATTGTGTTGCTGTCGATTTCCCCTTTTATGGCTGTTAGTATTTGCCTTATGTATTGAGGTGCTCCTATGTTGGGTGCATAAATATTTACAATTGTTATAGCTTCCTCTTGGATCGATCCCTTGATCATTATAGAGTGTCCTTCTTTGTCTCTTGTAATAGTCTTTATTTTAAAGTCTATTTTGTCTGATATGAGAATTGCTACTCCAGCTTTCTTTTGATTTCCATTTGCATGGAATATCTTTTTCCATCCCCTCACTTTCAGTCTGTATGTGTCTCTAGGTCTGAAGTGGGTCTCTTGTAGACAGCATATATATGGGTCTTGTTTTTGTATCCATTCAGCCAGCCTGTGTCTTTTGGTGGGAGCATTTAATCCATTTACATTCAAGGTAATTATCGATATGTATGTTCCTATTCCCATTTTCTTAAATGTTTTGGGTTTGTTATTGTAGGTGTTTTCCTTCTCTTGTGTTTCTTGCCTAGAGAAGTTCCTTTAGCATTTGTTGTAAAGCTGGTTTGGTGGTGCTGAACTCTCTCAGCTTTTGCTTGTCTGAAAAGGTTTTAATTTCTCCATCGAATCTGAATGAGATCCTTGCTGGGTAGAGTAATCTTGGTTGTAGGTTTTTCTCCTTCATCACTTTAAGTATATCCTGCCACTCCCTTCTGGCTTGCAGAGTTTCTGCTGAAAGATCAGATGTTAACCTTATGGGGATTCCCTTGTGTGTTATTTGTTTTTTTTCCCTTGCTGCCTTTAATATGTTTTCCTTATATTTAATTTTTGACAGTTTGATTAATATGTGTCTTGGCGTGTTTCTCCTTGGGTTTATCCTGTATGGGACTCTCTGTGCTTCCAGGACTTGATTAACTATTTCCTTTCCCATATTAGGGAAGTTTTCAACTATAATCTCTTCAAATATTTTCTCAGTCCCTTTCTTTTTCTCTTCTTCTTCTGGGACCCCTATAAATCGAATGTTGGTGCGTTTAATGTTGTCCCAGAGGTCTCTGAGACTGTCCTCAGTTCTTTTCATTCTTTTTTCTTTATCCTGCTCTGTAGTAGTTATTTCCACCATTTTATCTTCCAGGTCACTTATCCTTTCTTCTGCCTCAGTTATTCTGCTATTGATCCCATCTAGAGTATTTTTAATTTCATTTATTGTGTTTTTCATCATTACTTGGTTCCTCTTTAGTTCTTCTACGTCCTTGTTAAACGTTTCTTGCATTTTGTCTATTCTATTTCCAAGATTTTGGATCATCCTTACTATCATTATTCTGAATTCTTTTTCAGGTAGACTACCTATTTCCTCTTCATTTGTTAAGTCTGGTGTGTTTTGACCCTGCTCCTTCATCTGCTGTGTGTTTTTCTGTCGTCTCATTTTGCTTATCTTACTGTGTTTGGGGTCTCCTTTTCACAGACTGCAGGTTTGTAGTTCCCGTTGTTTTTGGTATCTGTCCCCAGTGGCTAAGGTTGGTTCAGTGGGTTGTGTAGGCTTCCTGGTGTAGGGAACTAGTGCCTGAGCTCTGGTGGATGAGGCTGGATCTTGTCTTTCTGGTGGGCACGTCCACGTCTGGTGGTGTATTTTGGGGTGTCTGTGGCCTTATTATGATTTTAGGCAGCCTCTCTGCTAATGGATGGGGCTGTGTTCCTGTCTTGCTAGTTGTTTGGCATAGGGTGTTCAGCACTGTAGCTTGCTGGTCATTGAGTGATGCTGGGTCTTGATATTGAGATGGAGATCTCTGAGAGATTTTTGCCGTTTGGTATTACGTGGAGCTGGGAGGTCTCTTGTGGACCAGTGTCCTGAAGTTGGCTCTCCCACCTCAGAGGCACGGCCCTGATGCCTGGCTGGAGCACCAAGAGCCTTTCGTCCACACGGCTCAGAGTAAAAGGGAGAAAAAATAGAAAGAAAGAAAGAAAGAAAGAAAGAAAGAGGCTATAATATAGTGAAGTAAAATAAAGCTATTGTAAAGCAAAGCTATACAGACAAAATCTCACCCAGAAGCATATACATATACACTCACACAAAAAAAAAAAGGAACAGGGGAAAAATTAATATATCCTGCTCCCAAAGTCCACCTCCTGAATTTGGGATGATTCGTTGTCTATTCAGGTATTCAACAGATGCAGGCACATCAAGTTGTTTGTGGAGTTTTAATCCGCTGCTTCTGAGGCTGCTGGGAGAGATTTCCCCTTGTCTTCCCTGTTCGCACAGCTCCTGGGGTTCAGCTTTGGATTTGGACCCGCCTCTGCGTGTAGGTCGCCTGAGGGCGTCTATTCCCCGCCCAGACAGAACGGTGTTAAAGGAGCCGCTGCTTCGGGGGCGCTGGCTCACTCAGGCCGTGGGGAGGGAGGGGTACGGAGGAGGCGGGGCGAGCCTGCGGCAGCAGAGGCCGGCGTGACGTTGCACCAGCCTGAGGCGCGCAGCGCGTTCTCCCGGGGAAGTTGTCCGGGGATCACGGGACCCTGGCAGTGGCGGGCTGCACCGGCTCCCGGGAGGGGCGGTGTGGAGAGTGACCTGTGCTCACACACAGGCTTTTTGGAGGCGGCAGCAGCAGCAGCCCCAGCGTCTCACGCCCGTCTCTGGGGTCCGCGCTGATCGCCTCGTCTCGCGCCCTTCTCTGGAGTTCGTTTAGGCGGCGCTCTGAATCCCCTCTCCTTGCGCGCGGCGAAACAAAGAGGCAAGACAAAGTCTCTTGCCGCTTCGGCAGCTGCAGACTTTTTCCCGGTCTCCCTCCCAGCCAGCTGTGGTGCGCTAACCCCTTCAGGCTGTGTTCACGCCGCCAGCCCCAGTCCTCTCCCTGCGATCCGACCGAAGCCCGAGCCTCAGCTCCCAGCCCACGCCCGCCCCGGCGGGGGAGCAGACAAGCCTCTCGGGCTGGTGAGCGCTGCTTGGCGCCGAGCCTCTGTGCGGGAGTCTCTCCGCTTTTTCCTCTGCGCCCCTGTTGCTGTGGGATCCGCGCTGTTAGCTGCGGCTCGCGCCCGTCTCTGAAGTTCGTTTAGGCGGCGCTCTGAATCCCCTCTCCTCGCGCACCAGGAAACAAAGAGGGAAGAAAAAGTCTCTTGCCTCTTCGGCAGCTGCAGACTTTTTCCCGGGCTCCCTCCCGGCTAGCTGTGGTGTGCTAACCCCTTCAGGCTGTGTTCACGCCGCCAACCCCAGTCCTCTCCCTGCGATCCGACCGAAGCCCGAGCCTCAGCTCCCAGCCCCGCCCGTCCCGGCGGGGGAGCAGACAAGCCTCTCGGGCTGGAGAGTGCTGGTCGGCACCGCTCCTCCGTGCGGGAACCTCTCCGCTTTGCCCTCCGCACCCCTGTGGCTGCGCTCTCCTCCGTGGCTCCGAAGCTTCCCCTCTCTGCCACCCGCAGTCTCTGCCCGCGAAGGGGCTTCCTAGTGCGTGGAAATCGTTCCTCCTTCACAGCTCCCTCCCACTGGTGCAGGTGCCTTAATCAGTAATTTTTTAAAAAATGTTTTTAAAAACCTCTCGACAAAGTAAAACCCAGGACTAGATTGTTTCACTACTGAATTCTTCCAAATATTTAAAGAAGAATTTTATTTTGTCAACTAGATCTCAATAAAGCTGAAAAAACCTTTTTATTTCTAAAATTGTATAGAATCAACATTCAGTTGAGTTTCTTGGTAAAGTTTGTTCCATTTAGAAGAGGTTGAAACATTGGAATTAACCCAGATCCTGCATTCTTGTTTCTTTAATAAGTTAAAGCATTCAATTATATTAATAACTAATACTCTAAGTTTAATTAATAGCAGATATACTTTTTTAAAATATCAAATTTTTATTTACAAAATGAATAAATAATTTCCTACCAAGAAATCATTCAATCCTTTAAATCATTTCCTACTAAAAAATCATTCAATCATTTCCTCACAAGGGAATTACTGTTATCAAATAATTAGCTATTAATATCCATTAATATTAAAACACATTGTAGACTTCTAAATAATATTTTCTAAAAATTCCAGTTTTGGGGTTTCCCTGGTGGTGCAATGGTTAAGAATCTGCCTGCCAATGCAGGTGTCACAGGTTCGAGCCCTGGTCTGGGAAGATCCCACATGCCGCGGAGCAGCTAAGCCCGTGCGCCACAACTACTGAGCCTGCGCTCTAGAGCCCGCGAGCCACAACTACTGAAGCCCGCGCGCCTAGAGCCCGCGCTCTGCCCGCGCGCCTAGAGCCCGTGCTCTGCAACAAGAGAAGCCACCGCAATCCGTGCACCGCAACGAAGAGTAGCCCCCGCTCGCCACAGCTAAAAGAAAGCCCACGCGCAGCAATGAGGACCCAACACAGCCAAAAATAAAATAAATAAATTAATTTAAATAAATAAAATTCCAGTTTTTTCTTCTCCTTCAAGGAACATCTTTAAAATTATCTGCTTACGTTAAATGCCCATTTAAAATATTTTTTGAATTCTATACCACAGTAAGAAAGAGGTGTTCACTTTGAAAGCATTTAAAACACCAGAGAAATCAATGAAGTATTCATAAAGAACATAATGTACTAATAATTAGTAGGCTTTAAACAGTTACCATGTATAAGACACTAACCGAAGCTCATTTTATTCTCACAAGAACTCTATGATGTAGGTACTGTTTGTTATTGCCCCATTTCACTGAAGAGGAAACTCAAGAAAGAGTAAATAATCAAGTTCCCAAACTCACAGCTAGTAAGTGGTAGAGACAGATGGGAAATCCAGTCTGAGAGTACAGTCTGTGCTTTTAATCTCCATACTTTGATGGCCTCTGTTAATGCTTTATTAGATTTTTGTCTTAATCCCCAGAACGATTATAAAATTTAAATGCTCTCTTATAAATTAGATTTTGTTTCTTTAATGGTTTACCAAATAGAAGATATTTATAATTTTCTCAGGAAACTGAGAATTTTTTTTTCCAGTTGAAATTCATCCAGTGGAAGTATGATACATCAGGTTCCCCTATGGATTTCTTAAAGTGTCTGTACGTATTCACTGAGGACTAGACTTGAAAGTACTAGATCTCAGAGATTGCTTTGGGAATGTGAGAAAGTCATTATTTTCTGGCTCACCAGTAATTTATTTTGAATTTATTAAATTCATTGATGTGTGAACTGGTTATCAAAGCTTGATAAACAGCTTATAAATCACTTTAAAGTTGGCAGAAATAAATATAATGAGCCAATTTTCAAGGAATTTAAAGTCAGTTTCTCCTCTGTCACCATAAGTTAAAAAGAAAATCTCAGTTGTTTTATTTGGAAAAGAATCTACAATTTATTAGTAATAATTGATGTTTTTCAAGATAGTTAAGGACCATTTATTAAATGAAATAGAATTATTTGCTTAAAGGAAAGAATGCTCTTTGAAAAGCCACCAAGGAGTTTCATATGACAAAAGTGTTGTTTAAAATTTATTTATAGAACACAAGCATGATGATGATTCTAATCATTTATGATACTAAAGTAACCTGCTTCACTGAGGTTTGCTCAGGGCTGGCCCCAGAATAGGGAAAGAATAAAGCAAACTTCTCAGGTACCAAGTATCTACGAATGTCAGAGCCTTACCTTGTCTCACTTAAACCATCACTCCCTTCTTCACACAAGACAAAACAGACTCAGAGGGTTTTAGTAGCTTGTTCAGAACACATGACTAATGAGTAGCAAACTCAGGATTTGAAACATGTCTCTCTAACTACAAACCTGTGTTAGTTTAGCCTTTGGAATAGAAAAAGTAGATATTTTTCTATGTGATAAACTTTAAGGATACAAAAAGGCCCTCCAAGTCTCCAAAATACATAATAAAAAGAATCTTAAAAATCAGCTCACTTATATATATTAGAAAACTCTGGCCCTGAGAAGTTAAATGGCTTGTCTGAAATTATATAATAATTCAAATCTAGACTTGGTTTCAGATTTCTTGTACCTGTTTTCCTTCTGGAGATACTCAATATTATTGATGTTTTGTTTCCTGCACCTAAATGCTTATTCCTCATAACTATGAAATACATGAAACCTTAGAAGTCTATTATAAACCTCATTTTGAGTTGGTTTATTATATACCTTGCAAAAATTTTGGTGCATGTATGATCTCCCTAAAGGAATGAGATACTGCAAAAAGACCAGCACCATTGCATATGGTTGGGAGCCTTGTTGACTACATAAGGATACCCAGTTGAATGGATCAGGAGTGAGAAGTGAAAACCAGCTCACGCTGGACCTGCTGAGCCACAGCATGGCATGACATCCACCGAAAGATGACACCATGTCTAATTTGCATAAAGGTACCATATTGGCTCACACAGGCACTGCAAAGACCTCGAAAGTTAGCAAGAAAAGTGGGGGTATGTGCTTGGACATAAAGATTTTCATATCCAATTTCTATTGGAAATTAATGAAAGGAACAGACTTACAAAGCCAATAATGAGAATGTTTATTAATTCAGTAAATCAGTGCCAGGGTGGGGAGATGTATTCTGTTGGCACTAAGAGTATAATTTTATTTCAGGACAAAAGATTTAGGATAAACAGCAACAGCGTGTCTTACTTCACTGTATGGGATATGAGAACTATTACTAAAGGGCCTGGGTATATTTTTTGAAATGGTTCTACAGAAGGTGAGTGAAATAGAAAACTCTTATGTCCTTTGATTTGATTATTTTGTTTCTTAAAGTCTTCCTGGAAGAAAGCACTGTGATGCCATATACACCATGTGTTAAAAAATCATCACACCACGACTGTGCCAGATTCTGGAGAGTCTCTGAAGAAACACTTTTGAAACCTAAGATATCAGGTTTTCATTTAATGACTATATAACTGGCATTTTCTATTTTAAAGCTGAATACTTTTGAAATACCAACAATAGCTACCCATTTTTGGAGTACCAGGCACCATACTAGGTAGTATGCCTACATGATTGCCTATCTTCCCACAAAAGAATACTCCAAAAGTTATGTGTTACTATTTTCTTCTTATCAATGAGGAAACTGAGGCTCAGAGAAGCTAAGGGACTTGAGAATTACTGGCAGACAGCAGAATCAAATCTATACTGGTCCTGATTTTAAAACTGAGCCCTCTCTACCTCACTGAACTAACCCTATAAGAAGACTTCTACTTAGAGGAGAAACTGGTACTTCAGCTAACCAAAATTTTGATGTTAAGATGTAAAATATATTTAGAATTGAATATGATAACTCATACATTCTCCTACTATTTCCTAAAGTATTAGCTTGTTAAGCTGCCATAATTTAAAGTACATGATGATGTGCTTATAATCAACACACTTTATGTAATATATAGCTAATTGTTGAGTTCTAAGAAATCAGTAAACATTGAGTGGCTGCTTACCTGTTCCAATAATTTCTGTCCATCAAGGTGAGCCTGCATCACAGCATCACTAACGAGCAAGTGGAAGTTCAGGAGCACGTGTTCAATGTCATATGTCCCACGCATGGCATCCGACAGCTCCTCCAATGACCGGATGTACATACGCCAGTGTGGGTTAAGCTCTGCCATGTGTGCCAAGCAGCCTCGCACGACGTTGAGGCAGTATCCCATGCAAGGCTTACTGAGAGTCAGGCCTTGGCAGTGCGGGCAGTACTGCATCCTCAGGAGGGCTCTGCTGCACTCTTTGGAGAAGTGCAGATGGTCTGTGGTATTGATGACTTCAATGCCCAGATTCAGCGCCTGCAGAAACGTGCGACTGGGCAGCAGCGATCGCCCCATCTGCCCCAGTACTCTTTTGGGAATATTACCAAATGGACTAATGTCCCGGCGGGCCATCCGGATGCATTCTGAGTATTCCAGGGAACTGTCACCAGGGTTAATGAGATGATTGTAGACTAGAGGGAAAAGACTGTCAAAGAATCTGTTTACGAATTCTTCAGGATTAACATCCGCACCAAATAAATAGAGCCCTACATCAGTGAAGAACTCCTGGACGGAAGCAGCAGCCTCTAAGGCCATGTTCCTGTAGGTGTTGCAGAACAATATACTGGTGTAGTTTTCTGCTTGTCTGATGAGAGTTTCAAGGGTTTCTGTAACAAAAGCAGAAGTAAAGGATGAAAAGTCTTAGTATTCATATTAAAACTGTTCATCCATTTGCTCCAGACAGTAAATGAGCTTAATGCAGCAAAACTAACCTAAGAATCTAAATGGGAATGCTCAGCCTACTAAACCCAAGTTAGCTTCCCAAGAATAATGCCTGGTGGAAGGTGGGCATTACGCACAACACACACGTCTTATAGGTATGTATTTCCTAGGATCAGACACAAAAAGTACAGAAATCAAAAAGAAGTTACATGTATAGTAAATTCTTATTGATTTTATTCATAGTCATTTATAACCTGCTAATGATAGAAAAAAAAAATGTCACTAAGAGAACAATTTCCAATCATGAGTTCATTATTTATAAAAGACAATGACATTAAATATTTGACTCAACACTTACTGTATTTTTATGATTTCTCTTTTTTCTTTTCTTTTTTCAGAATGAAAGCTAGTAGATTATAGACTAGTTACTACAAAGAGAGGTTAAATTCCCAAAGGGAAACCTGAGAATTGTCAGGCTTCTAGAATGTTCAAATTAAAAAGAAAATAAACCATTTCATGATTAAACCATCCTTAAAATTGTCAAATCTTGTTAAGCAGTGGGAAAATCATAACTTGCATTAACTGATGAAAATAAGTAAGTGTGTGACCGCCTTCTGAACTGTCTGTCATCTGTTGTTTTAATCATCTTATCTTCAAAGACTTTACTGTGGGATATTTTATTATCTTACTTCTGTAATGAATGCTTCCAAATCAATTTCTCCACAGAAAGAACAGAGAATGATTTATCCACAAATTAAAGGAGGTTGTAGTAATCAGCAAGTGAAAATTGTATTTCAAAATGATAGCTTTAGACAGCAGCCAACCACCTTGGATATCCTAGTAATTACATTTTATAATTAGCCTAAATATGATACTGGACTGTGTCGATATATAATTAATTATAAAATTCATCAATAAAATTATCTCCCATAACCCCAATCTTACAGTTATTTTAAATTAGGTTGTAAAAGACCACACAATAATTCAGCAATCAAACCACTGGGTATATTATAAAAAGAGATGAACAGTAGAATAAAATGAAATGATAAAAGCAGAGTTGCAGGGAGAGCTACTAATGAAGTGAAACTGTGTCATGAATATGCCATAATGTCATAAAAACAAACAAAAAAAAAATTTCATAAAGAACACAGACAGATAAAATACAATACCATGTATTCTGATTCTATTCCAAGACTGACTCCTCTTGAGTTCCCGGCTTTAGTGTGGTATTTCAAGGTGCATGCTATAGACTAAATGTTTGTGTCCCCCCAAAACTTCTTATGTGGAAACTTAATTTCCAATGTAATGGTATTTGGAAGTGGAGGCCTTTGGGGAGTGATTAGGTCGTGAGGGCAGAGCCCTCATGAATGGGATTAATGACCTTACAAAAGAGACCCCAGAGTATTCCCTTGCTAGTTCTGCCACAAGGGGACACGGCCAGAAGATGTCCATCTGTGAACCAGGAAGTGGGCTCTCACCAGACATGGAGTCTGCCGGTACCCTGATAAATTTCTGTTGTTTATAAGCCACCCAGTCTACTGTATTCTGTTATAGCAGCTGGAACTAAGAAAGTGCCCCTACCCTACAATCAAAGGCAACAGCTTTAAAGGATGTTGCAACTCTATTGCAACACAGAGCACTCGAAACAAGATTTTTAACTAGGCAGGACTCCTGTGTTTACCCACGCCTCTCCAGTGTCCACTAGAGAATAAGCGACATACTATGTATTCAATGAAAGTGTGAAAGAATGGAATTAGTAGGGTGACTGAAGCCTTCAATTCAGGTTAGCTACCCTGCCAAGTGAGACTGCATTAACACCAGGTTTCCCCAACTGGCCTGTTTACCTGGGCTGTGTGGGGAAACTACAGATCACTGGGTCTCTGCAACGGAGTTCCAACTCAGTAGATTTGTCTTGGTTCAGGAGTCTCTATGTGACATGCAGCCCCAGTGATTCTTTTGATCTGGCCAGTTTTTTAAACACTGCAGTTGCAGGTAATCTGAGACACGTTCTCTATGCAAGCATTCCACCATGACAGTCTGACCCCAGAGCTGCAATCTCAGCCACTACACTGTCTCCACAGACCAACAGGAGTGAGTGTGAAAAGGAAATTAAACCTTTGCAGTTGGAACTAAAATAAAACTGCTGAGACCATATTTTTTTCTTCAATAATACAGGCTCATTTTTTTTCTCAGCAATTTGTTTGTGGCTATGAATTGCGAAGTTGCAATGATTTTATTTACCAATAATTGTTAGATAGCAATGTTTGCAAACAATTTAGGGTTTTTTTAAAGATAAGAATAGATTTAAAGAAACCCATATATCACAGGCACTCTTACATGCTTTCCACCAGGTTTTCTAAGGTATGTGCTATAGCTGCATTTGTGTCATTGATACCTGCCATATGATTCCCTGTACAGTTAATGTAGAATGCTTCCCTAGGCAATACAAGCGTTCCATCTGATTCCTGCCAACTCTAAATGATGTTCAAACACACAATTTAAAAAAAAAAATTTTTAAGTAAAAAATAAAGTGTTTCTTTATAAATTCCATTCCCATTAAGTTATAATTTACAATGACTCAGGAATATATGGGATTTATCTTTTCAGATGCTATAACTAGTAGGTTTTGCAAGTTTATTTTATGAAAGCAATATTAAAAATATATTTAATATTTAGGAGCATCCATCCAAAATAAAAATGAGGATAGTATTTCTAAATATTGTTATTTCTTTATAAGGCTGCTCTGCACTATTAGCAATAAACTAAGTTGACTACTGTTTGAGTTAATAATTATAAAATAGATTTCTGAAAAGGTCTACAATCTTTACTTCAGACTAGTTTTCCTCTGATCTAGTTTTATTTTTTAAACAAAATAACTAAAAATCTGGTAAAAATTAAAAAATCATATTACAGCAACATTTAAAAACTTTCCCTTAATATTGTATATATTAAAATTTTAGTTTTCTTAACTATATATTGATTTTACTACCCTTTGAATAAGAGATTGCACACTCTCAGATATCAACATCTGATTAAATACTGAACACAAATGGCTTCTAAAAACAGATTTATTCTACAACAGTTTTTCACTATGCTATTAACCCATCACAATATAAGGATTTTTCTTTCAATCTGTGTTAAAATCTGATACTGACATATTCCAGTTAATTGAATTCCCTAAACATGTTACGTATGTATTTTTGAATGTGTCTATTTGTGATTCTATCAATAAACGTTTCTTAAATTCAATCAATGGTGAGAACGGTTGTTCTATAATATATACATTTGATTCTTTAATGCTTAGGAATAAACATACTTTTATGAATCTTTGGACCTAATAACTTCATAAATTTTAATATATAAACACATATCAGTAACTGAACAATCTAGAAGCCAGCTAATTGGATAACTTTGTTAGTAATTTTTTCTGAAAAGTTCATAAAATCAGAAGTTGAATTTACTAAAAATTAGTTGTTTGTATTAATTCTGAATTTCCTAAACTACCATTTTGTTCTCCTACTATGTTTACCATGAAGTTGAGTGCTTTCATTTTATGGAATTAACATTATGATTTTAACAAGAATTTAAACTTGTCAAAAGAATTGTCAAATGAACAAAATATCTTGCAGTTCTGAAAAAGAATAACTGACATACAAAACCAGCGTTTATAAATCCAAGGTAGGTTGGGTGCTGAATAATTAATCATATCTACTTAATTATTAAAGAGAAACTATACAGTTGCTTTGATTACAAAGTTTTAATAAATAAAAAATACCCCGTACTCAAGCTATACAAGTAATAGCTTTTTATTGATGTGCCTAAAATTGTAACATATATTTAGAATAAACATTTGTTAGGTTTGCTTAAGGAATTTAAGAAATAGCCTAGGAAAAATGATCTTTTTGTTGTTTTTCCATTGAGAATTTCAATAAGCTCTTCTTTTCAGAGATATCAGATCAAGTCTATCAAGGCAGGAAACTTCCAACTATCCTTTTAATGCCTAAGAGTGGTAGATTGAATTAAAAGCTACAATCTAATTACTGACTGAATAAAAACATAATTTCTCCCAGCATTATGAGAAAATTAATTTATGTATTATCTCATTAAGTAGAAAGTGAATTTGGAATGCATGAAGTTTATCTGCATCTACTTAAATTTTCTTTTTTTAAAAAATTTTATTTATTTATTTTTTATACAGCAGGTTCTTATTAGTTATCCATTTTATACATATCAGTGTATACATGTCAATCCCAATCTCCCAGTTCATCCCACCACCACCCTCCCGCCACTTTCCCCCCTTGGTGTCCATGCATCTACGTAAATGTTCAACATTAACATTCTGTGAAAATTTAACAGCAAAACACCTATGACAAGAAACTTTATATTAATTTTTTCCAGCCCACATCCCCTTTAGAGACATTTTATTATAGGTACAAAGAACTACTGACGCTTAAATCAAGGATTTAAATTTAAATAAAACTGGTGGAGAAAAAAAATCAGGTGATATTGATTTGAAATCAAATTTGACACATTGAAAAGTCAGTGAAGATTTACATGCAGGTAGGTTTTTTGCAATGGGAGAAACAATATTTATGGGGCTTTTATTGCTTTAAAGATTAAGTTGATTTCAAAACTAATGATCATGAAATAACTGTTATAGTAACCTCCCCAGTATGACATGAACAGACATTTTATGACCCTTTTCATATTTTTTATAATTTTCTATATGTGAACATTTTAAGATACAAAATTTGAAGTGCCTATTATAATTTAAGGCCACAGACATCCTCAAACATAGCAATGAAAAAGATGAAGAAAGATTAAATCATATCAACCATGGATAATCAGATGATTTTACAATGTGTATCTGTGTTGAAGAGAAATTTTTAGAGTAAATTTACATATTTGTGCATTACAATTCTCAACTCACAGATTTTGTTACTGCAACAGATAATTCATTACTATCCTGCTACATTAGAGCTAGTTTGTGCCAAAAACTATGTATCCCTCTGTACTGCATTATAGATAGATGAATAGATAGCTAGATCATTTAAAGAGCAATTTCTCAATCAGATTTTATCACACACATTAGAATGAATTGTAATTCCTCCTACTTTTTATTTTACAAAAATGCCTTCCAATTATTTTAATACAGTCACATTTAATAATTCATTTAATTATCAGAAGATCATTATAACTACTCTGCAGATATTATAAGAAGCAATTACCTATTTCTCCAGTCTATGTTTATACTGAATTCACCCCTGTGACATTTGCATATTTCCTCAATTTTTTCATGTGTAGTTAAGTTTTCCAGAATATTAATTTAATGACATATCTTTAAATGTTATGCAGTATGATTTATAATATCATTCTTCAGAAATTAGTCATCTATACAAATAAATAGTGAGTGTGATATTAATCTGTATCACCAAGAATTAACATATTGGTAATTAATCTGTTCTCCTAGGATAAGCACTGCATGGAAAAATGCTTTCTCAACTTTTCTCCTTCCTCATTTCCCTCCCCATTAATTTGGTCATCATGGTGCTTCACATCTATTTCTAATATCATTTTGTAATCATTTATTTCCTAAAAGTCAATTTATGATTTTTCAAAGAATTTAAACTCAATTAAGCACTTGTGTAACTAATACAATCAGTGCAGAGCAGAGACCTCAATGATGAAACAGACCCAGCCATGAGGATGGGGGAGTGATTTGCAGGTTCAGAGGAGCTGGAATGCAAGGTTCTGAGCTGTGAAAAGCTTGTTGACTTTGGAAAAAAAAGTTAAGTCAATGTGATTGGACACCAGTGAGTGATGGAGGGAAAGGTCAGAGAAGCAGGCAGAGATCACAGCGGCCTCATAAAACCATGGAAAGGGGTTTGGGGGCTTAATATGTAAAATGGGAAGCTACTGAATAATTTTAAACATGCAGAAATGTGATCTGGTTTGCATATTAAAGGATCACAGTGGCTGTTGTGTGGAGAATCAACTCCACAGGGGTGGAGCAGGGGTTGAGGCAGGGGCATGACTGAAAGCAGGGAGTCCAGGGAATGGGCTTCAGTAACATAAGTGATAAGACGAGTGACAGGCACTGAAGGCTGGACTACAGTGGTCATGGGCCAACTTGCAAAAAGTGATGGCACTGGCCATATGTATTGAAGAATAGCCAAAAGGATTTACTGTTGTACAGCAAGTGTAGGGTGTAGAGGAAATGGATAAATGAAGGAAAATTCTGAAGTCTGTACCTCAGCAGCTGGATGTACACTGGTGCCATTAACTCAGATAAGCAAGACTATGGATGCACTATGTTTATGGTGTGAGTTAGAAATTAAAAGTTCTATTTTGGACATGTTAAGATTGATAATGCCAATTAAAAATGTGAATGGGGGCTTCCCTGGTGGCGCAGTGGTTGAGAGTCTGCCTGCCAATGCAGGGGACACGGGTTCGAGCCCTGGTCTGGGAGGATCCCACATGCCGCGGAGCAGCTAGGCCCGTGAGCCACAATTGCTGAGCCTGCGCGTCTGGAGCCTGTGCTCCGCAACGGGAGAGGCCGCGATGGTGAGAGGCCCGCGCACCGCGATGAAGAGTGGCCCCCACTTGCCGCAACTGGGGAAAGCCCTCGCACAGAAACGAAGACCCAGCACAGCCATAAATAAATAAATAAATAAATAAATGAATGAATGAATGTATATATGTATGTATGTGAATGATGTTTATCAATACACAGTTAGATAAAACGATAATAATTTGGCTCGGGGGAAAAGTTGAGGTTGGTGATATAGATCTGAGACTGATGAGTCATGGTGCTGGATGAAATAACCCAAAGAGAGAAGATTGGGAAGAGTGCAGAGATTCAGGAAAAGGAGGGTAGCCAGCAGAAAGAATGGGAATAAGAAGGCAGTGAAGGAAAGAGAAAATCAGGAAAGCGGAGTGTGCAAGAAACCAAGGGAAGAAAGTGATTCCAGTAGAAGAAAGTAATCCATCATCTCAATGCTATTAAGAGGTCAACTGAGATGAAGAATAACAATTGACCATGGAAACTGACAAGAGAGACGCTCTTACTGACATTGACAAGATCTACCTCAGCAGAATGTGAGCACAAAAGAGAACAGGAATTGAAGCAACTATAGACGACGCTCTTGCAAATGTTTCCTGTAACGGATGTAGAGAACCAAGGCCGATGCCCAAGGGATATATGAGGTCAAAGTTTTCTGGTTTTTTGAGGGTGGAGAATTTACTGGATGTTCATTTGCTGATAGGAGTACTTTGATAGACAAATGAAAATTGATGACTGAGGAGGGGGCGTGGGAACTGTGGGAGAATATTCCTTGAATAAGAAAAATAATGTGACCTAGGGCGTGTGTGGAGGCCAGAATATTGGATAGATCAGTGGAGACTGAGGTAGACAAGAATGATGGCAAGAGAAATTAAGGGAAAGTCAGTAATAAAATCTTGAGTTGGTTAGAGACGATAACCAGACATCTGATAAATGACAGTATGTAGTAGTACATACTAGCTACTAGTACTACTACTAGTACTGTGCTAGCAGGTTGTGAGTCTTTTGACAGGTGCCAAGGGGAATTTTCTTGAGGAGAATGGGAGCAATAATGTGGATAAAGGAACACACAACTCCTCCAACCATGGAGAACACTTCTATTAGTTTCCTATGAGTGCTGTAGCAAATTACCACAAATTTAGTAGGTTAAAACAATAGAAACTTATTCTCTCACCATTCTGGATGCCAAAAGTAAGAAAAATCAGAACCACTGGGCTGAAATCAAGATAGGGTAAGCTGAGCTCCTTCCAGAAACTCTAGAAGAGACTGTTCCTTCCCTCCGCTGGCTTCTGGGGGCTGCTGGCTTGTGGGTAAGTAACTCCAGTCTCTGACTCCACAGTCACACTGTCTTTTTTGTGTACATCTCAAATCTCCTTTGCTTCCCTCTCTTAAGGACATATTTGAGCATCTAGGGCTCACTCAGATATTTCAGGATAATTTCCCCATTGCAATATCCTTGATTTAATCACATCTGCAAAGACCTTGTTTCCTTATAAGTAACAGTTACAGGTCCAGGGATTAGTCCCTGATATCTTTGGAGGCCAGTATTCAGCCTATTACAATACTGATCATGGAAGACCAAAAATGTCTACCTTTGACTAGCAAACTCAGGAGGCAATGATTCTAGCCTAGACTCTTTCATATACCAGTTGAATGAGCCATTTAACTTCCCTAAACATCAATTTTATCTTTAATAAAATGTATGTGATAGTGCCTGTTCTGACTGTGGGATAGGGTAAGTACAGGGTGATACCTGGTGAACTCTGCCTCCTCTTATGTTTACATCCTGTGCTAGAAAACATTTTACGAATCGCTGTAACCTCCTGCCTTTTCTGAGGGGTCATGGGTCCCTTGAGAGAGGGATCTTGTCTTGAGAGAGGGATCTTGTCCTGTTCATCTTTATATATCTCCCAACCCTTGGCCCATGGGAGCTCAATACATTCTTTTTTTTTTTTTTTTTTTTTTAGTGGACATCTTTTTATTATTATTATTGTTTATTTATTTATTTATGGCTGTGTTGGGTCTTCAATTCTGTGCGAGGGCTTTCTCTAGTTGCGGCAAGTGGGGGCCACTCTTCATCGCGGTGCGCGGGCCTCTCACTATCGCGGCCTCTCTTGTTGCGGAGCACAGGCTCCAGACGCGCAGGCTCAGTAATTGTGGCTCACGGGCCTAGTTGCTCCGCGGCATGTGGGATCTTCCCAGACCAGGGCTCGAACCCGTGTCCCTTGCATTGGCAGGCAGATTCTCATCCACTGCACCACCAGGGAAGCCCCTCAATACCTTCTGATAGGATTAGGTTCAAGTCCACTCCAGTTAAATACTAGTTGCGTGACTGCAAATTTCTTAATTTCCATATGCCTCATTTATTCTCATCAGGAAATAAGTAGAGTAATGGTACCTATTTCATAGGGTGGTTGTGAGAGTTAAATGAATTTGCACATGCTACATACTTGCATAGTGCCTGTAGGTGGAAAGTGCTCGAAATACATTAAAGAATCATAATAATAATAATCCCTCATTTCTGCCATGTACTTGCTTCTCATAAGCTAGATGTTTCATTTAAGTTCTTCTGGTAAATTAATTCACTTGATTTTCCAACTCATAGTGTGGGTACTCTTAACAATAATTAGAAGAATAATAATTAAAATAATTATTATTATTATTGCTATTATTATTCCCATTTTAAAGATGATCAAGCTGAAGTACCAAAAACGTAAGTGAATTTCTCAAGGTTTACATAGAAAGTGTATGGATTTAAATCCAAACTTCCTGGCTTCAGAGTTTGGGTTCTGAACCTTTAGGATATATGGTCTCTTTTTAAATACACTGAAAGTCTATTTAAATTATTTGAAATTGGGATGTTTGGTATGTATTTAAGCCCCAAACAAAACAAAACAAAACTTTATTTATATACCTGAATAAAATGCAAAGATTTCACTGTTAATTTAGCACATTGAGCCATTATGTGGAATAATCCAAATTAGCTACTATAATTATTCCTCTTTTTGGAAATTAACTAATACCATTAACCAACACTATTATTATTACCATAGCAAAAATAAATGAAGAGAAGGCCCTACATGTGTTGTGTTGGAGTCAAATAACCTGTGTATTTTCTAATATTTGGAATTATTAACTGAAAAATTCATCCTTATCTCTGAAAAGAATACCATGTAAGATCTTTATCACCAAAGACATGTGGAGAAGGAAATAAAAACTGCTTGCTCTTTTACCACATCCAACCTTCCAAAAAAAAAAAAAAAAAAAGTTTATATTTGAAGAGACTGTAAAGGAAGACGCACCAGGATTTAGTTAGAACAAGGAAGTCAAGTTCCGTTCAGAGATAAAGGCTGAGGAAATAGGGATTGTTGCTGGTAACAGTCTTCAAGTTCCATTAGGGAAGGGTGGAAGGTTTCGGCAGGCAGAAATTACTGATTGGGTCAGATCAGGGGTTGTCCTGAGCCACTGACATGGTTCAGAGGTCTCTAGCAACCTCTTCCTAACCAAATGCAATGCTCTTCTCAGGGCTCACACTCTCTTGGTTACTCTAGCCCTGAAATCTGACAATATTGATTCTCTTACATCCTATATGAGTACATTTTATTTTTTCTTTCACTGGTTCCTCTAAATCCTAGGCCTAGATTTTTCAAAGCCCTGGCTCTTGTTCCATATGACCTTGTTCAAAATATAACACCACTCAAATAACAGTACATGAAACCCCCAAGCTGATGACTCTGAAATTTACATACATTGCTCAGTGATTCCCAAAGTTTTTGTTCTCAGGCTCCTTTACATTCTTACAAATTATTGAGAAACCTGTAGAGCTTTTATCTTGGAGGGTTACATTTATAAATATATATTATTTTAAAAATAAAAATTGGTAATTATTTTAAAATATTTACTAAGTACACTTAAAAATAATCATAACAAACTTACTACATTAGAATAAAGTATATATTTTGGGAAAAAACCCCGGTATTTTCCAAAACAAAAAATGTTAGTGTGAGAGTGGCATTATTTTATATTATTGCAAATTTCATTAATATCTGGCTTAACAGTCAAAAAGAGCTGGATTCGCATATCTGCTTCTGGATTGAATTTGTTACAATATGCAGTTTTGGTTGAGATATATGAAAAAATCCAGCCACATACATACATACAGTTGCCAAAGGAAGGCAACTTGTATGATGATATATGTAATCATCTTTCTGGATAATTAACATTCTTCTTTGACGTAATTAAGTGCTTGACCAAAACCTGACAAGTACTTAATTGCAATGTCCTATTGGTCTGTATTTCACTATAAGTGGTTTGGTTATCCATGCGTGATTTTGTAACTTATGCACTGACATTTGAAAAATATTGGTTCATGCATTATTCATATTTTCCCAATGCTGACACAGGTCATCATATCTGTAAGTATCAGGAAACTTTCAAGTTTATGGTGACAGCTGTAAGTTTTCTAAAATTCCAATTTTCTCTTGAAAGGTCAAATGTTAAGCACCAGCAACAACACTGTAAGATGTTTTCTTGAAGCAGCTGGCTCATCTTGGTCAACTTTGAGAAAATGTCTGCCAGGTACCCAGGTCTAAATCATCATATTTTGTCTGTCAATCTTTTTTTTTTTCATGAAAAAAATGTGTTCAGGAAAAAAAGTGGCTAGTTCAGCTTGCAATTCAAACTGTCTAAGTACCTTTCATCAAGACAGCCATTATAGGACTTCCCTGATGGCGCAGTGGTTAGGAATCTGCCTGCCAATGCAGGGGACACGGGTTTGATCCCTGGTCCGGGAAGATCCCACATGCCTCAGAGCAACTAAGCCCGTGCACCACAACTACTGAGCCCACGTGTCACAACTACTGAAGCCCGCGTGCCTATAGACTGTGCTCTGCAACAAGAGAAGCCACCGCAATGAGAAGCCCTCGCACTGCAACAAAGAGTAGTCCCCAATAGCCACAACTAGAGGAAGCCCGCGCGAAGCAACGAAGACCCAACGCAGCCAAAAATAAATTAATTAATTTTAAAAAAAGACAGCCATTATAATTCAGTATGCAGAAGACAGACTTCATGTATTTTCATGTCATCACACAGAGTATGGAAAATATATATAACTGAGGGTCGACATTTAACAAAATTAATAATTTTTACTGCTTCATCAGGACATTTTTCAATGAAACTGGATTTATTCTTTCCTGCAATTTTGTAGATGTAAAGAATACAATGACTACAAGTACAGTTTGGTGGCACTAATCTAATTTGTGCTAAAGCTCCAACAGTTTTGCTCACCATTGTGTTTGCACTATCAATGCAAAAGCCAGTACAGAGAAATCGGCAAAGCAAGTCTTAGTACTATGAAAATTGTTTTGATCTCCTATACATCCTGGAAAGATCTTAGGAGCCTCAGATGACACTTTGAGAATTGCTGCTGAAGCAAACACTTCCTAACTATTTTTTAATGCCTAACATCAACCTGGATCTCTTTTTGCCTACTATGCCCTTCTACTTTTCTCAGCATCTTTCTGACTTTCTTATTTCATATATTAGGATCAGCCTTCTAAGCATCCAGACTCAAAGTCCTGGGACTTTTAATTCCCATTTCATCCTGCCTTTCACCTATTTATTTAAACACAATGTTCACTCAAGGACCAAGTCCAAATCCCATAAACCTGAGCAAAGCAACGCAATTTTATTTACACTACTGGATCTCTAAAACATGCTTAAAAGGATATCCAGGTACTAGAAAAGCCTGTTGTCAAGTAGTATGTGGCATTCTAAATTAAAATGAATCAATTGGATTTACAGTCCCTCTAACTACATTATTATACTGACCTCAGTCTTTCCTTTTAAAGTTAGCTCACAAACTCACAAAAGCAAATGATTCCCATCTAATACTGAGCGTATCCTCTAAATAGTGGTGGTTCAATTTACTCTGTCATTATATTTATTTATTTATTATTTATTTAATAAATTTATTTATTTATTTTTTGGCTGCATTGGGTCTTCGTTGCTGCGCGCGGGCTTTCTCTAGTTGCGGTGAGCGGGGGTTACTCTTCGTTGCAATGTGCAGGCTTCTCATTGCGGTGGCTTCTCTTGTTGTGGAGCACGGGCTCTAGGTGTGCGGGCTTCAGTAGTTGCGGCTCGCAGGCTCTAGAGCGCAGTCTCAGTAGTTGTGGCGCACGAGCTTAGTTGTTCCATGTGGGATCTTCCCGAGACCAAGGCTCGAACCTGTGTCCCCTGCATTGGCAGGCGGATTCTTAACCACTGTGCCACTAGGGAAATCCCCTGTCATTATATTTAATTGCATTTATTTATCTCATTATGTCAAATCACTGCAAGTCATTGATCATATTTATTGGTCTAAGAAATATCTTTAATTTATATATTCTTCTAGAGAATTTTCATGGATTTGTTTTCCCCAAATAGTGAAGTACAATTATGTATCTTAGCATCTTACATCTTCCCCATTTTATGGTTCCTGGGATATTTTCCCACAGTATAGTGTTAAAAATACATTTGTTTGTTTCTATTAGCTTTATAGTAATGGCTAAGGAATTTCACTGAGCAATACAAGAACAGTCATTATATAAATTCACACTAAAGTAAAATATTGATGAGGTCTAACCACCTTATGTTATAATATTAAGAAACTAAAAAAAATTAATTCCACCCTGTAATCTCTTGAGTTTAGAACATCCTAGCCATGGCCCTCCAGATCTGCTGGATTGTGTTGCCAAGTGTCATGTTTGAGCGCTTCCTATGGTTACAGGCCAGCAAACAGAGAAAGAAATGGATTGAAAGTATTCACTCCAAAGTTACAGGTAGTTTAATTACTATACTGTTTCTGCCTTGACAAGAGAGTAACTCCCTCAGAAGGCAGGCAATCTTTTAGACCATTACCTTCTTTCCAAATTGCAGGAGGAAAAATTGCAATACTTTCTGATAACTGAAATGGGTTATAAAGCACAAAATCAATCAGACCGAGAAGAGTCTGCTTTGCTACAACATCCATTCCTACTTTCACAGATGTTATCAGAAAAATATTCCAATAGTAACATAGTCAAAAGCAGAAAGCATAGGATGTAACAATTACGTGATTTACCTATAGGATGCTAACAGCCCTTTACAAATTTGCTGGAAATGTAATTTTTTAAATTGTGCTTCCAAAGATATCTTTAGAAATCTAAAATTTAAATAATTATGATTTCAAAGATATGACTTTGGACATAATATGGATTTTATTTATGAAAATCTACCAAATGCACCCCCCAAATATGTGTTAAATAAAACTGGTAAAGCTTATTGCTACAATTTTACCAAACAAGGTCAAAGCGTTTGGAACACCAGTGTACCAAGAACACAAAAAATATGATAGGTGTGCTAAAATTCATCTCTCAAATGCCCCATAATCAGTTCAGGGACTTTAAGCTCTCTCCTATTAAAAATAAACAAATACAATTAAGCCCTTCAGATAAAGAAGTTCTAGAACCTTTCTCATGCTCCACTGCCATGTTTAATTCAGTCAAAACATAGTACCCTTGTAGCTAATGCATCAAATGTCATAAAGCTAGAGTTAAAATCTATTTCTTTTTCTTTCTTTCATTTGTTTTATTGGGAATTGATTATAGCTTCTGTGTGGTATAGGCATACATTTGAAAAGCATTAAAAAGTAGAACCCATCATTTAGGAAGATACTAATCAATGTTGAGCCTTAATAGGAGGACTGAGTCATATTTCCTCTGTATTGCACTCATCCTTCTAAATTCCAGTATATTTCTTTCATTTTGAATCTATTAGCCATGATGCTTCTTTTATCTTTTTACAGTGAACTCTAATACAATATTAGCATTATTTATTGCAACAGCTTTTCCTACTTGGTTCATGTTGTAGTTTACACTTGTCATTACTGCACTTCATTTTGTTCTTCTATGTTCAATTTTAATTCAGATTCCACTTCCACATACACAAGCTGTTCCCTGCTCATCTGCAGTGAAGTGTTTTAAACAAATACACAGATTGTGTTCTTGATCCTGTCAACAGCCTTCAAGAGTACTGCTCCCTCTTAGACCTCAGGAAGCAAAGGGCCAGCTCACTCCCTGCTCTAACCAGACCACAGAGCAGCTTCTCATCAAAACCATTAATACAAGCTTGGAAGTTTAAATAAAGCCACATTTTCCCCCGCATAACTTTTGTGGCACAGCATTTTCAAAAGCCTTATTATAGTTAAGAAAATCGTTTGTTAGCCTCAAAGCACAAAGCCTGTTTTAATGTTCCAGAATGAGTAAATTATTCAGACAGGATTTCTTGTGCATGAGGGAGGGAATAAAAGAAAAAAAAAAACACTTGGTAAAGTTTTACCGATGATATTTTAGTAGACACATATAATTTCTTCTAGTTAAACTACTCCAAATTGCCACCTAGGGTACCGTACAGCTTTCAAGCTATATAAAAACTAATTTATTTCATTATGTTTCTAAATACACATACAATATACTCTATAGTATATGGGTCTGCAGTGCTAGGTATGACCTAGCATTCTGCAACACTGAATTAGCTAAAGGCTCCCATTTCTTACAGCAGAGTTTCTTAAACCCTAATATGCATGAAAGTTTCTTCTGGTTTCTGATTCATTCAAGACATTTAGATTCAGTAGATCGGGATGGAGTCCGGAAATCTGTGTTTTTAACAAGCATTGTAAAACCTGGCCTTGGTGTTTCTAAAAGTCTAAAACCTGGAGTGGGATATACAATGTTCTTTCTTGTGTGGAGCCTGACCTATTTTCCGCTCTCATCTTGGCCACTCATCTCTCTCCCTTCTTTCTACCTCCAATCCCCTTCTGCTCTCAACACACACAAAGTGGACGCTCAGAACACAGAGATGTGATGCCGTTTTGCTTTTCCAAGCCTTCACACATTCCCTTTCCTCTTCTACCCTTTTTTCCCTGGAACACTTACACTCATCCTTCAGAGCAAAGGGCATCTTATGCATTACTTTCCCTGACCCAATCAGGCTGCTAGCTGTAGATTCTATGTTACACCACTGTGTACCTATCACTTTGTACAGGATACATAATACACTACTTTCTAATTATGTGCTTATGTTCCTGTGTGACCCACCAGATCTACAGCTTGTGAGGTCAAGGACCATACTTTATTCATCACATCCTTCTCTTTCTGAGCACCAGGCCTGAAGCATAATGGGTATAAAATAATTGTTTATTGAGCAAAACATTAAATGTTACTATGGTAGTCCTTTCTCCAATATAGCCAAACACTCTAAACTCTTAAGTCAGAGAATTGTGAATTCAATGTGTCAAAGGTATATATCTTCTGGTTTCTTTGCTAAATCACTGTGCTTACTGCAAATTTAAATATATTTAACTTGTTTAAGGAGACACCTTGTGTTTTATTCCATTTCAGTCCCTATATGCCCGGTAGGGTTTTTTTTTCCCTACCTAACAATTTTTTTCATGTTATAAAAATAATTCCTGGGAAAAAAGTCAACAGTCATTGACTATTCTGATTCACCATTCAGATGTTCAGATCTATCTGGATAGTAAAAGCACCATTATTGTATTTTTCATTGTGAAGTGCAAGGTCCCCTGGATTCATCTAGATGGAAGAAAAAGTAAAACAAATATTAGAAAATTTTCTGCAAAATAAAGGGATAGCAATTTGGGGTGGTCCCTGCCTGCTCCAGTTTGGAAGCAATGTGTGAAAAGAAGTGTCTCAGGCAAAATGGCAAGATGTTGCAAGGGATTATGAAAGGACTTGGGAAGAAATTTCCACTGACAGGAATGATTCTGAAGTGTCTAGAAACAGAAGCTTCTGCTTTATACTCGTAGGCACCCCACTATCCCCAAACTTTCAGTAAAGCTCTGCTATATACAGTAAAAGTGGGTTAATGATGTACTGGGAGGTTTGAAGGAGAAAGTGTCAACTTCTCTGCTCCTGCGATGTGGCAGTGAAGGAGGGACAGTCCCTTCAGGAAGGAAGAAAGTAGACAGCTGTCAAGGTGTCAGCAGGGGTTGGAACCTGGAGCCAGAAGTGGTGACATGAACCTAAATTCTCTGGGAACACTTACAAATAGGGGGGTGGGTCTTGAGTTTATTATAAGAAATTATGTAAGGATTTAACACACTTCATCTGGATACTAAAAGAAAGTGTGTGCCCAGGGGCTGAAGCACTAGTAATCTCCAACTTACACATGCACGTAGCTGTGTAGAAGCCACTGTGTACATTGCACAGCCATTGCCTTGGTTCCGGTTCTGGCTTTGCCACCTATCACCTGGACTTCAGGCAAGTTATTTAACTTTTCCTTGTCCTTGTTCCCCTCTTTATAAAACAGCAATATGTCTACTTCATAGAGTCAACATTAGCATCAGTTAAGCGTTTGAAAGGACCTTGAATAGTACCTATCAGACAGCCTACTAGTTTCTCTTAATAAATAAAAGAAGAAATACAAAGCGCTGAATGAAACTCTCATCTGCTCTTAAATTTTCTTCCCCATGTCCGGTACATAAATCACATTTACACTTGTATAATAACACAATCACAAGGTTGATGAAGTGATTCTTTAGAGATTTGCACGTGAAATCTGTGGAATAAAATGTTATGATTATACTACTTAATGAGAAGTGCTTTTATTTCTTCATAAAATAGTCCTAATATTCAGTCTCATGGTTGGAAGGGGGGAAAATGTAAAAATCAGATCATAAACTCTGGCACAGGAAAAAGTCACACTTGTTTCTTTGGGGCTTGGAAGGAGGAATGCAGAGGGGCAGAACTGTCACTTAGCACAGAAACACTTACCCACTTGGAATTGTGCACACATGAGGCAATACCTGCCCAGGAGTACTTTTTTATTGCATCGTTATCCTTTGTTCATTCTTTGGTCTTCCCAACTCAGCTGTGAGCTTCTTGGGAGCAGGATGACGGTATCCCTAGCAAGTATCTCTGGGCTGGTCCATAGGAGGTGCTCTGCAAGTGTTTCTTTAGCTGATCTGCTCTGTCCTCTGTTCTCCTTTCCCGCTAATACCAGTGCTGTTGCCCAGTGGGAAGTCCAAGCACAGACTTAGTACATCTCACAAATCAGAGGAAATGGGGGAAAATGATTTTGGAAAGCATTTGATATTTTATGTTCTCTCCCAAAAGGAGACCATCAAAATGAAAAAGCAAAGAAAATAAGAAAATTATCTAACTTCCTTAGACATATTTCAGTTTAGTACATTATTTTTTACTGCCTATAAGAAAGTAATCATTTCATTGATTAGAGTATCTAAAAATCTAGATCCTTCTTGATTCCCTCTCTCTGTCTGATGATGAACACAACTTTGTGTATACAGGCAGACCTCATTTTATTGTGCTTCACTTATTGCACTTTGCAGATACTGTGGGGTTTTTTACAAACTGAAGGTTTGTGGCAACCCTGGGTCAATCAAATCCATCAACACCGTTTTTCCAACAGCATTTGCTCCCTTGTGTCTCTGTGTCACGTTCTGGGAATTCTTGCAGTATTTCAAACTTTTTCATTATTATTATATTTGTTATGGTGACCTGTGATCAGTGATCTTTGATGTTACTATTGTAAGTGTTTTGGGGTGCTATGAAATGCACCCACACATGACAGCAAGCTTAATTGATAAATGTTGTTTGCATTCTGACTACTCCACTGACCAGCTGTTCCCCCATCCGTCTCCCTCTCCTCGGGCCTCCCTATTCCCTGACACACAACACAACAATGTTGAAGTTAGGCCAATTCATAACCATATAATGGCCTCTAAACATTCAAGTGAAAGGAAGAGTCGCATGTCTCTCAGTTTAAACCAAAAGCTAAAAATGATTAAGGTTAGTGAAAAAGGCATGTAAAAGCCAAGATAAAACTAAAGCTAGGCCTTTTGTGCCAAACAATTAGCCAAGTTGTGGATGCAAAGGAAAAGTTCTTGAAGAAAATGAAAAGTGCTACTCCAGTAAACCCGAATGACAAAAAAGTGAAACAGCCTTATTGCTGATACGGAGAAAGTTTTAGTGGTCTGGACAGAAGATCAAACCAGCCATGGCATTCCCTTAAGCCAAAGCCTAATCCAGAGCAAGGTCCTAACTCTCTTCAATTCTATGAAGGCTGAGAGAGGTGAGCAAGCTGCAGAAGAAAAGTTGGAAGCTAGCAGAGGTTGTTGGTTCATGAGGTTTAAGGAAAAAAGCCCCTTACATAACATAAAAATGCAAGGTGAAGCAGCAAGTGCTGATGTAGAAGTTATAGCAAGCCACCTGGAAGATCCAGCTTAGATAATTAATGAAGCAGACTACATTGAATAACAGATTTTCAATATAGACAAAACAGCCTTTATTGGAAGAAGATGCCATCTAGGACTTTCATAGCTAGAGAGGAGAAGTCAATGCCTGGCTTCAAGGCTTCAAAGGACAGACTGACTCTCTTGTTAGGGGCTAATGCTGCTTGTGACTTTAGAAGCCAATGCTCATTTACCATTCTGAAAACCCTGGGGCCCTTAAGAATTATGCTAAATCTACCCTGTTGGTGCTCTACAAATGGAAAAACAAAGCCTGCATGATAGCACATCTGTTTACAACATGGTTTACTAAATATTTTAAGCCCACTGTTGAGAACTACTGCTCAGAAAAAAAGAATCCTTTCAAAATATTACTGCTCATTGACAATGCACCTGGTCACCCAAGAGCTCAGATGGAGATGTACAACGAGATTAGTGTTGTTTTCATGCCCGCTAACACAACATTCATTCTAATAATGACAGCCCATGGATCACGGAGTCATTATGACTTTCAAGTCTTACTAAGAAATACATTTCCTAAGGCTGTAACTGCCATAGAGAGTGATTCCTCTGACAGAGCAGGGCAAAGTCAATTGAAACTTGTTGGAAAGGATTCACCATTCTAAATGCCATCAGGAACACTGTGATTCATAAGAAGATGTCAAAATATCAACATTAACAGGAGTTTGGAAGAAGTTGATTCCAACCCTCGTGGATGACTTTGAGGGATTCCAGACTTCAGTGGAGGAAGTAAGTGCAGATGTGGTGAAAACAACAAGAGAACTAGAATCTGAAGTGGAGACTGAAGATTTGACTGAACTGCTGCATCTCATGATCATACTTTATTCGATGAGGAGTCGCTTCTATGGATGAGCAAAAAAAGGGGTTTCTTGAGGTAGAAACTACTTCTGGTGAAGGTGCTGTGAAGATTGTTGAAATGACAGCAAAGAATGTGAATATTACATAAAGTTAGTTGATAAAGCAGCAGCAGGGTTTGGGAGAATTGACTTCAATTTTGAAAGAAGTTCTACTGTGGTTAAAATGCCATCAAACCGTATTACAGGTTACAGAGAAATCATTTGCAAAAGGAAGAGTCAGTTCATGTGGCAAACTTCATTGTTGTCTTATTCTAAGAAACTGTCACTGTAAGTCAGACAGAGAAAGACACATCATATGATATTACATGTGGAATCTAAAAAAATGGTACAAATGAACTTATTTACAAAACAGAAATAGAGTCACAGATATAGAAAACAAACTTATGGTTACCAAGGGGGAAAGGCGGGAGGGATAAATTGGGAGATTGGGATTGACATATACATACTGCTATGTATAAAATAGATAACTAATAAGGACCTACTGTAGAGTACAGGGAACTCTACTCAGTACTCTGTAATGGCCTATGTGGGGAAAGAATCTAAAAAAGAGTGGATATATGTATATGTATAACTGATTCACTTTGCTGTACACCTGAAACTAACACAACATTGTAAATCAACTATAATCC
Organism: Eschrichtius robustus; assembly: GCF_028021215.1. Taxonomy (NCBI): domain Eukaryota; kingdom Metazoa; phylum Chordata; class Mammalia; order Artiodactyla; family Eschrichtiidae; genus Eschrichtius; species Eschrichtius robustus. The sequence continues at coordinate 63,801,409 of NC_090841.1, read as the reverse complement.
AATAAAAATTTTAAAGAAAGAAAGAAAGAAATTGCCACAGCCAGTGCAACCTTCAGCAACTACCACCCTGACCAGTCGGCAGCCATCAACATTGAGACAAGACTCTCTACCAAGCAAAAAATTAGGATTTCCTGAAGGTCAGATGACCGTTAGCATTTATTAACAATAAACTATTTTTTAATTAAGGTATGTACATTTTTTTTTAGACATAATGCTATTGTACACTTAATAGACTACAGTAGAGTGTAAACATAACTTTTTTACTGGGAAACCAAAACATTCGTGTGACTTGCTTTATTGCGATATTTGCTTTATTGCAGTGGTCTGGAATGAAACCCACAATATCTCTAAGGTGTGCCTGTATTACCTTCTCTTTTGGCACACTCCTGCCTCTGCCTTTCATCTCTCTCTCTCCTAATTTCTTCAAGTGTTACCTCTTTCAAAATCTCTCCCCAGACTGAAATAAATACTTTGCTGCTGTGCTATCTTACCATCTCTAGCACTTGATTTTACCATTCCTCATTTTACTCACCTGTTTATTCCTCTACACTCTCTCTCTCTCTCTCTCTCTCTCTCTCCCACCCCCACTGAATCACAAGCACTTGGAAAACAAGCACTGGGTCTTATTCAACTGAAATATCCAATATCTTCCAGGATGCTTGACACAAGAATACTCTCAGGAAAAAAGATTTGTTAACAATTTAACCCAACTGAAGATGGTTTTTTCCTTCTTTAAGCAAAACATACTCTCTTATTTTGGTATCTAGCCTAGATAACTTTTTCAAGAAGCTGGTTTACCATATTTCTTAAAAGAGCTTTTATTTCTTTTTGGCAACTTCTTTGTAGGGAAAAATGTGAACACAGTTTAGAGAATTACTGACTTTTATTACTATGGAATCATGTTATATTGATTACCATCATATTAATCAAAGTCATATAGAAGGAAAGAAGGAAGGAAGGCAGAAAGGCAGGAAGGTAGGAAGGAGGGAAGAGGGGAAGATATATAAACCTTCAGCCCTTTGATGGAAATGAAATTATGTTTGTATTATTTTCTATAACTTCAAAATGCAAGTTATTCTTGTGTATGTGGACACACAACTAAAATTGTCAGAAAAAATGTAAAACAAGCATAAATATCCAGGAACTTCTAGGATTTACTTTACTAATTTATTCCTTTGTTTCAATCTAATGTTGCAAAATCTCAATTTATATAATGACCAGATTATTAAGACTGACAATACCAAAATATTCAGGACAAAAGAAAAACAAAATCCTGAGTTGAACTTTTCCTGCTGTTGTTGCTTTCCCATATAACGTCAAATACCTGAAACCACAAATGAAGCTTGAGTTCTGCTTTTCATACAGATAAAGTTCAGTGATACCTATAGAAGTTCAATCACAGAGTTCAAGGTACAATGTCTACTACAATTAATTTAAAATGTCATTCTCTGACTTGTGCTGTAAGCCCAGAAATATTAGTCTGGGACACCTGTCTAGTAGATGAACGGATTTTATTTTGTTTTTTCTAAGTCAGTGTAAGAATGCGAAAGACAACAAGGCAAATAAATGCTGTAAAACTGATGATGCTAATGCTTCTTTTGGTTATCAGGACGATATCAACACCCACTTCTGTCCTTTTATCGCCCTTTTTTTCTTCCATTTTCACTGAGACACAACTGACATACAGCACTGTGTAAGTTTAAGGTGTACAGCATAAAGATTTGACTTTCATATGTCATGAAATGATTATCACAATAAAGTTTAGGGAACATCCATCATCATATAGATACAAAATAAAAGAAATAGAAAAAATATTTTTCCTTGTGATGAGAACTCTGAGGATTTCCTCTCTTAACAACTTTCATGTATAACCTACAGCCGTGTTCATTGTACTGATCACGTCGTACATCATCCCTAGTACTTATGTATCTTATAACTGGAACTTTGTACCTTTTGACGGCCTTCAGCCAGTTCCCCCTCCCCCGACCCCTTGCCTCTGGTAACCACAAATCTGATCTCTCTTTCTGTCAATTTGTTTGCTTGTTTGTTTGTTTTGTTTGTTTTGAAGTGTAACTGACCTACAGCACTGTGTTTGTTTCTGGGGCACAATACAGTGATTTGATATTTCTATACATTTCAAAATGATCACTGTGGTAAGTCAAGTTATCATGTCACCAAAGATATTACATAATTATTGGCTATATTCCCCACACTGTACATTTCATACCTGTGACTCATTTATTTTGTAGCTGGAAGTTTATACCTCTTAATCTCCCTATTTCTCTCCTCCCTCTAACCCCCTCTCCTCTGGCAACCACATGTTTGTTCTCTGTATCTATGACTGTTTCTGTTTAGTTATGTTTGCTCATTTGTATTGTTTTTTAGATTCTACATATAAGTGAAATCATACAGCATTCATCTTTCTCTGAATTATTATTTCACTTAGCATAATACCCTCTAGGTCCATCCATGTTGTTACAAATGGCAAGATTTCATTCCTTTTTATAGCTGAGTGATACTCCATTGTAGATACATAGATAGATAGATAGATAGATAGATAGATAGATAGATAGATAGATGATAGATAGATAGATAGATAGATAGATAGATAGATAGATAGATAGATAGATACCATGTCTTCTTTATTCATTTATCAATGGGCACTTAGAGTGCTTCTATATCTTGGCTATTGTAAATAATGCTGCAATGAACATAGGGATGCATATATCTATTCAAATTAGTGTTTTTGTTTTCTTTGGAGATTCCAGGAGTAGAATTGCTGGATCATATGGTAGTTCTATTTTTAATTTTTTGAGGAACCTTCATACCATTTTCCATAGTGGCTACACTAATTTACATTCTGACCAACAGAGGGTTCCCGTTTCTCTGCACACTCACCAACACTTATTTTTTGCCTTTTTGATAATGGCCATTCTGACTGGTGTGAAGTGATATCTCATTGTGGTTTTGAGTTGCATTTCCCTGACGATTAATGATGTTGAACATCTTTCATGTGCCTGTTGGCCATCTGTATGTCTTCTTTGGAAAAATGTCCATTCAGGACCTCTGCCCATTTTGTAATAGACTTTTTTGCTTTTTTGATGTTGAGTTGTATGAGTTATTTGCATGTTTTAGATATTAACCCCTTATGGGATCCATCATTTGCAAATATCTTCTCCCATTCAGTAGGCAGACTTTTCGTTTTGTTGACAGCTTCCTTTGCTGTGTAAAAGTTTTTTAGATTGATGTAGCCCCATTTGTTTATTTTTGCTTTTGTTTCCCATATAAGTTGCCCTTTTTTAAGTTTTTTCTATAGAAGAGCAAAGGAGGGTTATGGTCTTTTTTTGAAAAATCCTATCAATTTCATCACAAAAGGAAATATTTTGCAGTTTCATGTCAAAATTAGTTCATTTTTCAGATCTGTCTGCAGTCTAGGAGAGATAATTATGCTCAGGGGTTAAAGAACAGTTCCAGAAATTGTCTTATATTCCACAGCTGAACCCACAACTTCAAGTGGGCATCATCTCAGGGATCAACAAAAAAGCAGATCAGAGGAGAAGAAGCAGATCAGAGGAGAAAACACAATGACTGGTGGTAGGAAGGTAGGGGAACTGTAGCCACCAATGCTTCTAGTTGACAGTCATTGATTTTTTAATTAGATATAAATATACTGTATTCTTTTTTCCATAAGATTTTGTTTTGCTTTACTCTTCCAAAATGAGCTCTCTGATCTTGACCTCCCAGCCCTGACTATCCCACACTAACATCAGAGTTGTCTCTGATTCTTTCTCTGGTTCACACCATTTTGTCGAATTTGATTACCTTTTGTATTATGGCCACCACCCTGGTCTCCACATCCATCTCCTCAATCATTGTAATAGACTCAATACTGAACTCTCCTAATTCAATTCTGTGCAGAACACTAACAGATTAATAGTCACCAAACACTTATGCACGTCACTCCTCAAAATACAGAATGTTTCTCTGTTGCCAAAGAGCAAACCAAAGTGATTTCCTGGCATTTAAAGCTTTGTATCTAGGGTCCCCTTTGTATCATTCGTCAAATGCCAACATGTGATCTACATTCATGAAATGAGTGTCCTTACAAGCTCTAGCTCATATCCCAATTCTCCCAAGAAATTCATTCTAGTCTAATTATCCCACGGTGATCCTTCCTTTACTCTGGATTCATTCAGTGCCCAGTAAAACAGCTGACATACATAATACTTGGAGATCTTAGCAAGGCAGGCTTACGATGAATTACTAACAAAATCAGAATTCAGATTTTCAAAAATGCGCTAATCGTTAAATTCCATGCAAGGCTCTCACCTTCAAACACATACACAAGCAGACACATCTCTTCCTATCTGTCTCAGGGTCACAGTAAATTAATGATCCTTCAGTGACAGTGACTGGCCTTGAAAGGAAACTTCAGTTGTACTTTTGATGGAAACCTTACTTCTACAGACACTTAATAAAGAATCCAGAGGTAATGAAAAAAATCCTTCTCTGACCCAACTTGCCCCTTAGAAAAATCACCTTTCTTTCAGTTTGGATGAACCTCTCTCCTCACTTCATTCTGCCAGTTTATCTGTTAACACCTCAGTAAAGTGTTACTAATTCCTTCACTAGCTCTGCCTGTAGTGTATAGAATGAAGTCTTCCTTAGCTGGTCAGTGAAAGATAAGTTAATTAACCATCAGGGCTGTTGAAATGCTTATTCTGGCCAAAGTTCCCACTTGAGTGTCTGTTCACTGTCACCTGATCATGCCTTAACATTCATTCACACTTCTGTCATGGAGTGCTTTCTCTGACTGGCTTAGGAATTGAAATCACAGGCTGACTCATTTCACTGTTATCACCCAGAATTATATCATGCAATCACTGTTAATCGTTCAGAGTTGTGTCATGGTCCTCTGAAAGAACCGTGTTTAGTCTCACTGTTCCTGGCAGTGTGGTCGCAATGCACATTTTCTACACCATCAAAATACGACAGTGAGTGGCTACTGGGGGACACATGTCAGTCCCCAACTCAATGCACACACGTTCTAATGATGACACTGGAACCGTAAGTCACAGGCCTTCCTGGTCCCCATTCCAAGCACAGCTGTCAAATTTCCTAATGCATCTGCAATTACTATGCAGGATTGCACAATATTATTTCTTTTTTTATTTAAGCATTATCATTTGAAAGTACTCCCCAGTTAGGCCTTGTAAAGCCAGTGGCGTATTAAGTAATCAATGTGTTCTATCTTACCCTGATGCCTATTTTCACTTTATAAAAATGGATTTGTTGCATTCTCCTTGTTAGAAAATGCCACCGCAATTACTGCATTATTTACAAAGAGACAGAACAATAACTAAGTTTTATTTACTAACCATTTCCTATTTTATTGCTTATATTAGGAGTTGTCCAGATGTTAAAGGTTTTTCCATAAACAATAAGTTAATGACTAACGAGAAGCAAGGGCACTTTTAGATTGTCAATATGATCTCTGATATGTCAGAAATACCTTTATTTCTGACAAGGACAATTCATTTCCCTTACAGTCCAGTGTTTTGTTTTGTTTTGTTTTTTTCTTTTTTAGAAAGTATACCAAAAGAGGTAGAAATAACAGGAAATAGATATATTCTAAATATGTGAATAACAATAAAATATTATCATTAAGTGTGACAAATATAACAAAATAACGTTAAATATTCCAGTAACTGTTACACATATATTTGAGAATTTGGAATGAGAAGTAGGTGGTACCCAATAGTTCATTTAACAGATAAGGAAACAGGCTCAGAGAGATGAAAGAGCTTGCAGAATTTCACTTAGCTCCAGCCTATGTGCTGCTAGCTGATACTGTAGCTTTGTGTGAAACAGAAAAATGTGCATGCTGACCCATACCAGAGGCAGGAACTTAAAGAGCAAAGCCCCGGGTTAATGTAGCACCCACCCACCCCTTAAACCAGGCACCTTTGTGAAATGCTGAGACCACAGTCTCAGTATACAGTGAAATGTATGAGTTCACAAACACCGAAGTCTAGATTCAGACATGGTTTCATGTGGAAAAGAAAAAGGAAGGCAGAATCTAGAACCAGCAGACTTCACACATGAGTACTATCTAATTTCTAAATAGCAGATACTTCTATTCTCAGCTACAGTGAAAGTTGGAAGCCTTCACAGTTCGTTTAATAAAGCCACCAAATATTAATAACAAAGCCTGATAAAGATAGTGTTACAAAAGGGGAAACAACAGCACAAAGAAGAAAAGAAACATTCTTTGTACTTAGGAGTCCCTGTCTTGCTGCAGCAGCCATCACTGCCGGAAGCTATGCCTTCCCTCCCCGACCAGTTCCCCATCCAATAGTTTACCCAGTAGGTGTAATAGATGAACTTCCTCAAGGCATGCTGGGATCTCCTAGTTCTCTAGGCTTCACTGCAGTGAATTCTTCTGTGGAGCAGATTTGGACTACTCCAGGACTAACTCAACCTCACAGGGCTTACTGAGCATGCACTACACTCTCTGCAAGTCCCAGACAAGCTCTGTCACCTGGAGCTGGCCCTACATGTGGAGAATCTGACTGAGCAGAAAGCCAAGATACTGTGTGCTTTGGTCCATTTACACTTCATCCTCAACAACGGCAGCATTGATTAGAAGTGAGAAAGTATGAGGAACGAGACCTTGGTTATCGATCCCCCTGGACCAAAAGAATCCTCCCATGCCTCCCAGCCCCTTTAAGCCTGACCTACTCACCTGGCAGTAGCAGCTCTACTCCACCAATAACTTCACAAACCTGGTCAAGACCAAGCTAAGCTCCACTCATCAGTCACATCCCTGTTTCTCCCTTCACAAACCTGTTATAGTTTTTTTTAAGAGGAATCATTATCATGGGGGAAATATGAAATAAAATGAAAAAGAAGGCAAATATATATATATGTTAGTAACCAGTTACTTATAGTTAATTCATAACTAGAATTAGCATAATACAAAATAAATAATACTTTGAGAACAAATATTTATTCCAGGGGGCAAAGATGGTTAAATAAAAAGAAAATTCATACCATAATCAATGATATCAACAACTTAAAGGAGAAAAGTCACGTGATCACATCAATAGATACAAAAGAGGCATTTGATAAAATTCCACTATTTTAAGTTATTAAAACTCTAAGCACATTAGGAATCAAAGGACTCTACTTAAATATGACAAACCAGTTCTTAAAAACAAACAGCATACAAAATTCTAAATGGTGAAATGTTAAAGCCATTTCTTTAAAATCAGGAACAAAACAATGCCTATCGCCATTTACATGAAAAACTGTTTTGAAAAGTGTAGTCAAATGAATTGGAAAAGAAATGATAAAGTAATATAAAAAACCCCAAGAGGCTCAGGCCAAAAATCTAAGGTATGTTGGAAACATGCTAGAGATAAGTTAAAGAGAGAAATCACAAGCATTTCTCTAATATAGAACTAACCCTCTAGAACCAGAAAATGAAAAGCATACATTTTACTTCCTTGCCTCCCTGGATAAAATGCTAGAATATTTAGAATGAAATTAGTAAGCTATATAGAAAAAATGATTTTTCAACCTATATCTATTAAACGATATAAAACAGAATCTGAATAAATGGAAAGACACATCATGTTATTGAGTGGGAATATTTAATACCATAAAAATCAATTCTTCTAAAACTAATAGATAAATTAAATACAATTTCAATTAAAATTATATTTTGTTTCAATTAAATATCTAAGAATAGTCCCCCAAATGATAAAAAAGACAGACACTGAGAGGGGCTAAGTTTACTAAATGTTAAAATACTATACAAAACAAACCACATGATATTAGCATAAGACTGGATCAGTAAGTCAGGAAAATAATGGAGGGCCCAGAAAACAGGTTCTGACATATAGGGGACATAATAAATGATAAATCTGGTAGCCATTTCAAACGTAATGACTGCACAATTGGCTATACATCTGTAAGAAAATAAAGTTGGATGCCTACCCCACATCAGAATGATAATTATTTTCATTGACATTAAAATCTAATAATATAAAAAGAAATAAAACAGGTTTTTAGAAGAATATTTAAGATATCATATAATCAACTAGAAATTGAGAGGCCTTTCTAGTCTAGGTAGAAAATTCAAAAATTTCAAAGAAATACGTATTAACGTATAAAAAATGTTAAGTGTTTTTGCAGAACAGAATATACCCTAATTTAGTTAAATGATCATCGGTAAATTGCGAAACACTATTTGTAGAGAATACAGAAAATGGTTATTACTAAGAATATTCAGACAACACCTTCCCACTGTTTAGGATAAAACCTTAACAAAGGTTTTGAAGAGAAAACTCACAGAAGTGTATATTTAAATAGCCAGGAAAAAGGTGAGTCATGGAAATACAAATGAAAATGATGAGATATCACTTTACATCCACCGAGTTGACAAAAATTAAAGAACTATATGATCTGCTGCTGGCAGTATTTCAAAAGAAAGTGTGCCTTTTTCTGCTGTCAGTGAAAATAGAAACCCTTCATCTTTTTTTAAAACCACCATCAAAAACAAAACAAACAAATAAACAAAAACCAATACTTTTAAAACAAGCAATAACAGTCCTGGGAATACACTCCACAGAAATAGATTCACCAATACCTAAAAACACAATACATGTACAAGTACATATTTTTGTGAAATAAAACTTTAAGTAATAAAATGAACTGAGGACTTGAAGAATGGTGGTTTCATTCCTTCCTCATTGCTACCATTCTAGACCAGGGTCTTATAATTTCCTGTCTGGATTTACTTCCAGTAAATTCCTTTCCCTTATTTTATTATTTTCCAATATAGTCCAACCTATACAGAGGTGCTAACTTACCACATCAAATAGAAAAAAAAACGTGCTTCATTTCAAGATCCTCTAGCCTCATGTACTTTTTTTTTTTTTTTTTTCTTTCTGGTCGCTCCGCATGGCATCTGGGATCTTAGTTCCCAGACCAGGGATCAAACCTGCGCCCTCTGCAGTAGAAGCGCAGACTCTTAACCAATGGACCGCCAGGGAAGTCCCTCACGTACTCGTATTCCCTAACAGGTATCCTTCACATTACATGAGGTCAGTCTCCTCAATGTCCCCAGTAATTTCCACCTCTAGGCATTTGCACCTACTAGGCCTCCAAAAGGGAATAATTCCTAACCCCTTCCTCTCCTACCCTGGTCCCCACATTCTAAAGAATAGTTTCTCAACTACTCTATAACCTTTCTGTTTTCTGGCTTTCCATTACTCATCTCTAACATATGCCAGTGCTTGCGTATGAATCACTTTATGCTCTTGTTAAATGAAGCTTGTGATTCAGTAGGTCTGGGGTAGGGTCTGAAATTTTGCTTGTCTAACACGTTCCCAGTGGATACAAATACTACCAGTTCATGCATACACCGAGTAACAAAGATCTGTGTCAATTCACTCATAGTTAATCATACCCTCTATTATGCTTAAGCCTGTGTCTATTTATTTTAAAAAATGACTGAATGTGACTTTATTCCAGATATTTTAAGAGCCTTAAGTATAAAATCTTTTTAAAATTTTCCTAACTTAGTAGCAATATTATCCACAAACAAAGACATTTTAAAAAATAGTCCCTCACAGCTTATAAATGTTGAATGGAGTTCTAGCCCTAGTATTTGATCTAAAACTCATACTACTTCCATTTATTCCAATACATTCTCCTGAGAGGCAATGGTGTCATTCTTTAACTCTCTCTTAAGATTTCTTACAGTACTATGCACATACCACTTTAAAAATATTTAGGGGGTATGTGAAAGTTGACTTCAGAAATTTAAAGGCCCTTATGTAGAAGATGAGTTTGAAGAGTTTTCTAGATCTGGAAACAAAATATGGAAACAGAGGCCATATCTCAGTCTAATACAAACTTTCTGAAAATGGAATGGGCTTCCTTGTGGGTAGCTGTCCTGTTAGAGGAGTCATTGAAATAATTGACCTGAAATGGAGAGACCAGAGGATGAGATGGCCTCTAAAATTCCTTCCAACTTTAAGATCCATTGAGGTTTAATTTTAATGCTTCTTCAAGGACATAACAACTCAATTATGCTCAAATGCAGGGCGATAGCAGGTTTACCCACGGGTGGCTGGCAAACACACGAGCTCAAATGACTGTCTTTTCTTCAATGTCCACTTCCACAGCTCACTTATCTCAGCACTTGGAGTTCAATCTTCCCACTAATTATTACGAAAAATTGTGCAGGTGAATCCAGCACAGAAAGACTTTCACATTCCACACATGGGCTTGAACTAATTCCGTTTATCAATATTCTAACCTTCAAGGGACTGTAATTTCTATATAACATTTATAATGTGAGGTCTTTAAAGAAATGCTGAGTAAAAAATGATCTAATTGGAGAACTGTGAGACACAGATAAGTTGAAATGAAGAAAAAATATTGAGAAGCCTTGAAAGCATTTTGTGACATGAAGAAACTTAATTCATCCCAAATGTTATGCTACAGTAAATTATATGATTCCGCCAGATGCTTCTCTTTAGACGAATTTTATTATACCAGAGAGAGCAATTTCTTTTAATGAGAATATTTTTGAACAATATTTGTTCTCGAAACCACTGCTTTCTTTGTTTCATATCTAATGAGAATAATTTCCTTTGATTCATGGGCATTTTTATTCTTCTGCTGGTTCAATCAAAATACCAATTAACTACAGGCATATAATATGAGGATGAAATGGGGACCTTCCAGTACAGTTTCGGAAAATGTGCATCAATTGTAGAAGGCATGTGATTCGTATCTTGGAGGATTCATAGGTGAAGGATGATGAGCAAAGACTGTGGTTAATGTCCCAGTTTAGTATCATCTCTGGATAGCTCGCTAATGTAAAATTTGAACAGTGAAAAAACTGAAAAACACAAAAGAGTGTATGTCTCCATCTTCATAAAATCTAAGTAATATACAGATATTAATCTCAGTGCAGAGTATGGAATGTTAGGTCCATGGTTTTCATAAAAACTTATGTGAAACGTTTAGTGATGCAAGTCGTATGTGTATAAAACGACCGAATCTGTTTAGAGACAGGGTATAAATTTATAAAAACACTACCACTTAAAATTTGGAAAAGGAAAACCAGAGAGTAATTTGCTCCATGAGTGTTAAGTAAACCAAATATAACTCAAAACAGAAAAATAAAACTCTTCTCTAATAGACAGTCATGGAGGTGACATGTGGAGCACAAAACACAAGGGACAAAGCCACTACTAAATGATAAATGCCTTAAAAAGAATAATCACGCAAGTGAGCAGAGACGCTTCACAGAGGTGAATCACGTGATTTTACAGGAAGCTTCTGAGGGCTTTCCCTGTGGCTGAAACAGGAGCTGGGAAATCAGCGTGATTAGGAACATCTGATCTTTCTGAGTGTGATTAACCTGCCCGGTACGCACTACAATACTTTAAAATGTCACCAAACATTATAAAAAGTCATGAGTTATACTGTATTATGCAACACCATTTTAGAAAGTGTGATATTATTGATTAAGCCATCTCTGATTATAAGACATGATTTTAAAAAAATAAATAAATAAGTTGTCTTCTTCATCAAATCACAGTGATTATACAATCAGTTCCTGGTTCACAAAAGTATACCTGGAATCAGTAAAGGTTAACAATGTTATTGCAGCAGCAATACACCGGCATCAACAAATTTTACGACTTTATACTATTTAAAACAAAATAAAGTGAGTTTCAAAATCAGGAGAAAGAAAAAAAAAACAAAAAAGGTAAGCATAACATACAGACATATAGAAAAAATATAGGTATATTCATAATGTAGAGGAGCATATGTTGGTACATTTATGGAATGAGATAACAAATGTCAACTACTGCTTGGCCTGAAAACCTTCCACCTGCAGGTGAAACGTGAACCAATGAGAACTAAACCTGTCAGAAATTTAGGAATCTTACATTCCCCACCCGGTGGGTATCTAAAATCACCTGTGGTCCTAAATCCAACACCCTGTATAACCAGGCTGAACTCTACTGAGAATAGGTGAAGAGCTTTCATCTTCTTACCTATAAAATCAGGCCTTTGACTCCTGAAAGGTCCTGATGAGGAGAAACGCTCACCATGACCTGGACACTGTAGATCTTACAACAGCGACCCCATCTGGCAGGCTAGCCACACCGCACAGCCTAGATCTAGTGTCCTCTCGAAGCCTGGTTTACCCGTCTTTGTGTCGCTGGAGTGCCAACCTGCTTAGGAGCTACAACCAATCTATATTTGGGAAGTCATTTAAAGACTTAAACCAGCTTAGGCTAGTGACATCACAAATGGAATGTTTTGGAGAGAGAGTCCCAGCAGGCGTAATGAAGCAGGAAGATGCTACGGAAATAGTGGGATGGTAATAAGGTGATTACGGACACACATAGTGAGGTGCTAGGTCATAGGTCAGGTGAGAGATACCAAAGAACCAGATGAAAATCCCCAGGCCAATGACATAAGCATGGAGGACAATAATGTTAAAAGATAAAATTAGAATCGGGGGGCTTCCCTGGTGGCGCAGTGGTTGAGAATCTGCCTGCCAATGCAGGGGACACGGGTTCAAGCCCTGGTCTGGGAAGATCCCACGTGCCGCAGAGCGGCTGGGCCCGTGAGCCACAAGTACTGAGCTTGCGCGTCTGGAGCCTGTGCTCCGCAACAAGAGAGGCCATGATAGCGAGAGGCCCGCGCACCGCGATGAAGAGTGGCCCCCGCTTGCCCCAACTAGAGAAAGCCCTCGCACAGAAACGAAGACCCAACACAGCTAAAATAAATAAATAAATAAATTTATAAAAAAAAAAAAAAATTAGAATCGGGGACTAGACTCGATATCCAATTATCTGCAAGGGTTGAGAGAGATTTTGCTAATTTTGCTGCCACCTACTACCCCAATTCTCTGCAATCCTGTGTATCAAAATTACTCAAAATTTATACATTATCACTGCAATTCTCTTTTCCATTTTTCTGTAAGCCTGTCTTCCATCAGGCTTTGCCTCCACTATTCCACCAAAACAAATCCTGTGCACTTCACTGGTGACCTCCACTCAGTTGCCAATTCATTGGTGAATTTCAGTCCCCATCACAGGTGACATACCAGCAGCATTGGACAGTTTCTCACTCCCTCCTACCTAATACATTTTCTTTACTAGCTTTCCAGTACAGTATACTTTCTTGGTTTTCCTCCTGCCTCGCTGGTCATTCTTTCTCAGCCTCCTATGCTGTTTCCCCTCCTCCTCCATCCTTCTAATTTTGGAGTTCCCAGGACCTGGGCTTCAGTCCTCTTCTTTTCTCTATCTAGATTCACGTTCTGGTGATCTCATCCAGTTTCATGGCTTTAAATACTCTATGTGAGCCAATGACTCCCGATTGCATATCTCTAGTCTAGACCTCTTTCCTGAATTCCAGACATGTCTAGACTATATTCAAAACAACAGCACAGTGAAGTTTCTAAAACACAGGACTGGGTCAACGTGCTGACAAATCTCTGATTGCTCCCCACTTCAAAGTAAAAGCAAAGTTCATAAAATGTCCCACAAGGCCCTGTATGATCTAACCCTCTTTACTTTTCTCACTTCCTCTCTTACTCCTTTCCCCCTCTCTCATTCCACTCCAGCTGTGTTGGTCACCTTACCATTCTTCAAATACATCCAGTACATTCTTTACAACCCACCCTCTACTCCACACCCTCTATTCTACATAGCGTGCTTTACTTTACCTTTTTCCATAGCACATATCACATAATGCATTGTATAAATGATGCATTTATCATGCCACTGCAATAAGCAGAACTGTCAGAAAGTGATTCCAGGAAATCTATGACAAACGGTTGGGGAGCCCCCTAATCCTGGCTGGAGGGGCTGCACCTGAACTCAATTGTCATGAAAATTCACAGGCATATGGGATTCTTCTAGAACGAAGGCCTGAAACCTCCCAAGGTTTCCACATGCTGGGTAGCTGGCTTTACTAGCCAACAACTCTAAACTGCCGCCCAGATGGTCTGGTGCTCAAGTAGTCCGTCCAAGAGCAAACAAAGTTGTTCACATGCTCTCACAAAAAGAAGGAAGGGCAGTGGAGGACTGCGTCCCTTCACTGGAAAATAGATCCGTTTTCTGTCCAGCTGGCATCCCTGTCAGACTATCAAGAATTAGGGGACCCAGACTTCTCGTCTTGACCTGATGCTTGGCTTCCAGTGTGACTCAACACAGCTTACTCTTTGTACCATACCCTGTGATGACGTAGAATTTGACCTTACTCCCCTCACAAGAGTTATGCTTTTAGTTTATTTTCCCTTTTTCTCACTGGAATGTTAAGATCCACAAGGGCAGGTAATTTTGCTATAATCTAAGTGACAGAACAGTGCCTAGCACATAGTAGAGACTCAGCAAATATTTGGTTAAAGAATAGAAGATGACTCAAGATTTTCTTGACTACTGGGCTGGGTAGATGATGTTGTCATTAAATAAAACAGAAAAGGAAAAGACGGTTCAACAAGGAGCAGTGATTAACTCTTTTTCACTTAGTTTTTATATTTCTTGGAGAGAAATTATACCTTCTGAGAAATATTGCAATGGCCTTTGCCTCCCAGATAAAACTCTTAGTTCTTGAGTTAAAATCCTCAGCGATCTGATTGACAGAAGACCATCTGCATTAACTGTTGCTGCATAACAGAATACCCTATAATTTAGTGGCTGGCAACAATAAGCATTCATCGTGTCAGTTTCGGTTGGTCAGTAATCAGACAGAAACTTAGCTGAGTAGTCTCAGCGGAGGCTCTTCCACAAGGCTGTGATCAAGGGTCTTCCAGGGCTGCAGTCACCCCAAAGCGCTACTGGGTGGAGCTCTCTCTGCTTCTAAGCTCAGTCATATAGCTACTGGCAGGCCTCAGAAAACCTGCTTCTAGCCTCACTTATGGGGGTCTCTCAGCACGGTGACCTCCCAAGAGACTGAATATAAAATGGACAATAAGCCGACTATATATAAAAATAAAACTCTGACCCACAACCGGCAGCAACCAGTCCAGGAAGCCCAATCGTGACCTCTGCAGCAAACTGTCCGGGAAGTCAAACCACAACATCTGTCGCAATCAATCCAAATGGCCAAGATGGTCAGCTTCCCTAATTTTTGCCCCCTAATTCCAATTTAGGACAAAGAAAGTCAAACATGCTCCCCTAAGCAATCTCAGAGGGTGCCCCACTTCTGGTTAGTCCGTCTTCAGCTCCCCCAGGCCAACAGCCTCCTAAAGGGTATGCCTGAAGCCCTCCCTTTTCTCCTACTCCTCTGACTGCCTTTGAGTCTCTGCCAAACTCAAGTGACAGTGGCTGACTCCCTTGCTCTAGCACGCTCTGAGTAAATAACCTTTGTGCTCATTGGATAGTCGTCCTCTGTTTCCACATTCACAATGTGGCAGTTGGCTTCCCCCAGAGTGAGTGATATGAGAGACAGCAAGAGAGAAGACACAAGACGGAAGCCATAGTCTTTTAACCAAATCTCAGTGACATTCATCCCTTCTGCCATATTCTTTTTATTAGAACTGAGACAGTAAGTCCAGCCCACACTCAAGTGGAGGGCATTACACAGGAGTGTGGATACCAGCAGGCACGATCACTGCTTGCCATCTTAGAGGCCATCTCCGCATAGTCCTACCTAACTCTGATAAACACTACATCCAAGTATATTTTAGATCTTAATTATAAATTTCCACTGAGATTCCTTGAACAAGACTATCTTACACTTCTATTTTCATACATATTGTAACTCAACACTGCTTAAATAAATGATACATCTTACAGCATAACTGAACGAATATTCTTGAATATTCATAGACACATTTGGGTCTTTGGCTTGGTGACATCTAAGCAAAGCTATGGTATGTGACCATAAGCAACCATCTGCCTAACATTCATGTTCTGAGGCTGCCACTGCCCCCAGCATCTGAGAACTAACGTACTGAAACCCATGAGATTAAGTTATTATTCACTGGCATCCAGAGTGTTAAAGTCATTGAATCTGAATACCAATGGCATGGGTTATCCACTTCACCAACGTCCTGAAAGTCCTCTCCCACCCAGCTCTCCTTATTGACCTATCTCTGACACTTCACTCATCTCTTTTACTTTCTGGTTTTTAGATGCATTTGTATTTTCAATCACTGTGCTAATGAAATGGCTTTAGAAACCCATAGGTATAAAGCATTGACCATTAAAAGCCTACCTTTTAATTTTGTGGTTGACTGAATCATTCATTTATTCATATTCATTTATTTATTTATTCAACAAATGCTGTGGAGTATACAATGGTGAATTACTATGTAGAGCTTGTGGCATAAAATTAAATAAACACAGATTACAAATAAAAACAATTGCAGTACCTGGTATAAAGGAAAATTGCACGATGATATGCTAACATTAAAAGGGATGGGGCCCATGAAGGGAGTATTCTGGATCAGGGGTTCCCAACACCTGGGCCGTGGACCAGTACCGGTCCAGGAACCAGGCCGCACAGCAGGAGGTGAGTGGTGGGCAACCAAGCGAAGCTTCATCTGCAGCTCCCCATCGCTCCCCATGGCTCGAGTTACCGCCTGAACCATCCCCCGCCCCATCCGTGGAAAAACTGTCTTCCTCGAACGAAACCAGTCCCTGGTGCCAAAAAGGTTGGGGACCGCTGCTCTGGAAAGCCAGAGAAGATATTGTTCTTCAGATAGTGTCAGGAGCTGAGATCTACAGATCAGAGCAGAAGGAAGGAGGGTTAACAAGTGTGAAGGCCCCAAAGTAGGAAGCAGCTCAGCCCCCTTCCTACAAAGGGAGCTAAGAGAATGCCTGGGGCTGGCACATAGTACACAAAAGGGACCCATGAAGCAAGATGAGCCTGAAGAACCAGGCTGAGGACAAACCCACAGAGCTCTCGTTGCTTAGCTGATAATGACAGAGACTACTTAAGAGAAATTCCATTAGTCAGAAACAGTAATTAAACATGGGAGCTCCTTAAACATTACTCAGATACAATAATTAAACACAGATACTGTAATTAAACATAAGCTGAGTATAGCAATTCAAATAGTACTACACCAGAAAGGTCAATTTGCATGGATAATTGGCTCAAAATTTTCAACTTCGGAAACAATTATCTGAATTAATTGGTCTTATTAATTAAATCTTGGAAACTTCAACTCTTTGAAAAGAAGAGATATGAGCCTTTTCTCAAAAATAGCATCCTATAAACATAAAACAAACCAATGTGAGAACAAGAAATATGCTATAGATAAGATCACGGCACCAATGGTACTTTTCTATTTACTGCTGGAATTCAGCTGAATTTTATCAATATTGCCTAAACTGTAGAATGTCCACCATTTAGGAAGAATCTAAGAAAAGTGTGAGGTGGTATAACTCTATAATAAGTGGGAACTGAAACAAGTTTTGCTTGCAGTCTGATCTTTTTCTACCTCTTTCAGTTTGCTTTCTCGACTCCAACCCATTATCAACTTAAATACATATTGATCTTTTAAACTTTTTAAAATATTCTATAAAGAGAGAAAGTTCTTGAAGACAATGATATGTATCCTACCTTGCTTTTTAGGGTATGACAACATAGTGTATTCCTCGATTTCATAAAATATAGCTAAATAAACTTATTTGTAAACACCCAAAGTAGCCATAGCCCGTACTGTTATTCCTTCCTATACAGACAGTACTATTCAAATTATACTCCTACGTAATATATATACATATATTTAGTTTATGTTCAAAAGGAACCATAATTTCTGCATATATACATAACTGAATCGTTCTATACTATTTATACATAATGCATGCCCTTTAATTTGTGACTGCAACCAATTTTTCAAATTTACCCCAACACTCTACCACTTGATTTTTAACAAGTCATGTAATTTAAGCAGAATGATAATGTTTAACAGGTACTTCAAATTCAAAATGTACAAAACTGAGTTTAACATCTTATTTCTCTACCAAAATGCCTAAATCTTCCTTCCATTTCCCTAATGTATGGTTCCTCAACCTGGATGACATGGGTGGGATAATCCTTTGTTATGAGGACTGTTGTGTGCCTTGTGGGATATTGAGCACATCCTTGGCCTCTACCCAGTAGACGTCAATACAATTCCCAACCCAGTCCAAACTATGACAACCAAAACTATCTCCAGACATTGCCAAACATCTCCTGGGAGGCAAAATCACCCCCAGTTGAGATCCACGTGCCTAACCCATTTCTTTCAGGTTACTAGAACCAGCATGCATCCAGTTTCACAAGAAACTATGAATATCATCCTGAATTCCTTCCATTCCTTTACTCTTCTGCTCCCTCCATGTGGAAGAGATAACCCTTCACCCTGGCCACTCTCCCAGTGCAAGCCTTTATTGCCTCTTATCAATTACAACAGTCAACTAACTTGTCTTCCTACTTCCAAGCTCACTTTTTAACTTGCCTTCTTTCTCCTGTCAGTGTGACCTTTCAAAAATGCAAATCTAATACTGTCATGACCTCGCTTAAACTGTTCAGTGACACCCCAGCATCTGTTGTGATGAATACAGGGGTATTATATATAGGGTACTATATGTTAATTATTATATTATATATTAATTGTTATATATGTTTATATATTACATATAATGTGTTTATATATTCATATATACATACATAATGTGTTTATATACAACCCTGAGTTCTTTCTTGCTAAGCTGTACTGCCACAGCTCCTTGGTTTGCTTTATATTACCTGCATCTAGCACTATTCTTAGAATATTACAGGTACTCAATAAATATGTGTTGAATAAATAAATAAAATAAATTGCTACAGCAGGAAAGGCAAAGATTATGCCATCTTTGAGACTATCCAAAAATTAGCACAAAGAAGGGAGAGTTTGGGGCCAGGCATAGATCAGTCACAGGTGGGAGAGCCAAACGGGGGTTTTGAAATTTCACCTGGGTCTTTACCAGATAATTGATACGGTTTCATAATATGGAGTTTCTCTGCTCTACATATTTTTGTTGTTTTTAAATATTTTTCCAAGACCCCACATTTATCTCTTAATAATAATTTCTTTGAAGAAAATCTCACTCTCTTCAATATATATTTCTCCTACACTAGTACATTTTATGACAGTTAAGCAAGTATTAGGCCACAGTCTATTGTATATATCCATTCTTACTAGCAAATCTATACCTCATTATCATCGTTTCCATTTCCATGACTTGTTATATTCTTGAACAGCATTTCTATTGGTGAATTGTTGCTTGCCATTTAATTTTAGGTGATACCACGCATGATGTCAATAAGGCTATTCCCCAAAATTACACGTACATCCACAGACAGCACATACAGTTAAAGCCGTAATGGAACATTAAATTCAGCTGTCGATTTTAGTGTCCTAATTATTCCACACTGCCTCTATTACTGCTATTTCTGGGGGAAAAGAAAGACCATATTGCCTTTCAAATTGGTTAGTAAAAGTAGTGAGAGGTAATAAAGATGGTGAATTTTAAAGGGGCAGAATAAAGCATGGAGGCTGACTCCATGGGATGCATTTCTCAATTGACACAACAATCTCTAAAAGATACTTCAGGTATACAGAGGTCGCCTCAGTTGTGCTTTGCATTTATTTGGGCCACTAGGATATAATATGATACTGTGCTGTTTACTTAACAGACTTTATAATTTCTTTCACCTGAAAATAGAGATTCCTCTGGGAGTTGAATGCCAGACAATATTCTCTCCTGACAAACTAGCAGGCATCTCAATCAGGCAATAAACTCTATAATTTAAAAAAAATTTTATCTTTAGCTGACAGGTATTTTTAGGAGGATTTTTTTCTAAAGTCAAACATATTGCAATGTTTATTTATTT
The DNA here is from genome assembly GCF_028021215.1 of Eschrichtius robustus. NCBI lineage: Eukaryota > Metazoa > Chordata > Mammalia > Artiodactyla > Eschrichtiidae > Eschrichtius > Eschrichtius robustus. The sequence continues at coordinate 63,781,495 of NC_090841.1, read as the reverse complement.
CTGTTTTAGAACTCATATTTAGTGATATTTTAAACAATATTTTGTATTCTACTTGTTGATAACCATAAAAACCAAAAAAATATTTTGTACTCCTCTTAGCAAAGTACACGTTATGGAATCTACCTAGTTCAAAACATTTACTGGTTTTGATGTTTATCAATATTTTAAATGTCCTTAGGTATATGTACCTTTTATTATGTTATTGTTCAACTCATTTTTGTGATAAAATGGATATGTTAAATTGAAAATCCCTTTCAATTATATATTCATGACAATATACATACAGTTTCACTAACCATTACTTATGCATAGCTCCATATATTTCCAGATTGCTCCAAATTGAAGGGTCAAGATTGTTCATACATTTTAGAATGTTCTAGTATAAATATGTTTTCTAAGAATCGGCCTAGGAAGTAACAGCTACTGTATAAGCCATCTTGCTTTAAATCCTCAGAACTGTTTTTCAGTTAATTAATGTTATGATGATTTTAAAAGAAAAAGAGAATGAATGCAAACTCTGACATCACACAACCTGAAATAACCTAAACCTATGTGTAAATATCACCACTTAGTTGATCACATACTCATTTGTGCCTGACACGTGGAGAAGACCATCCATTCAGGCTGCCAGTCTCTGAGTCGGTATTTATTAAATACCTTGAAGCAAAGGAAAATCAACAAGACTCATCTGGTGCTATCAACTGGATTTCAGTTCCACAAAGAGAAATATGTAAAGAAATCATTGCAAAGCTATGTTACGGATACAATTATAGACCTATAAGTACTGCTTTGAGAATATAATTTTAAAAAAAGCAGTTGATTCCCTCTATGTGAATATGTATGAGGAGAAAGAATGTCAAAAACAGACCAAGCCCTCACTGGGTTTAAGCCTTAATATTGGGGTAAAAGCACACAAAAAAGCAACAAAAAATAAAGAAAAAAGAACCCGGAAAATATGAAGAGTCAGGCATTGTGCTAAGTTTATTATATAAAATATAATTTGCAATAATATTTTTTCCAAAACATTATTTCACTGTCGAAAAAATTAGAAAATATAAACAAAACAGGAAAAATATTAAAATACTCAGAGTTCAACTAACAAGAGGCACTGTTGATCTAAAATATAACCTTCCCAATATTTTTATGTATTTTTTCATAGTTCATATTACATAAATATACTTGTGCCCAGTGATTGATTTCATGAATGATATATTATAAATATCTTTCTGCAACAATAATCTGCAAAATAATTTTAATAGATTAATATTATTCCACTACACAGATGTTCCAGTTTTTACTTAATCCCTTATTGAAGAATATTTATGAATTTTCCATTTTTTTTAATTACAAGGATCTGTTCAATGAATATCACACAATATCTTTAAGCACATGCCTATGTTCTTCAAGGCGGAATTTCTGGGTCAAAGTGCATGGACATTTTAAACAATATAAGCACATATCATGTTTCCCTGCAGAAAGGTGATAATCAATTTTCACTGTGTGGCCAGAAATCTAACAACACTTAGCTTAGAACGTGAATCTGCCCTGGGAAAACAACCAACTCAGACTCTTAGGGTGCCTGTAAAATCTCAGCAAGCTGGTAATGCCTTCTTAAATCACATCAGAAATGGATCCTTTCAACCTATGAAGCAGAGCAAAGGCTACTGGAATTTAGGGGGGTGAAGATGAGGAGGAGGGAGGAAGTACAAAGGGACACAAGAAAACTTTGGGGCTTGTTTTTTTTTAACGGACATGTTCACAATCTTGAGATTGATGATGACTTCACTTGTATATGCATTTGTCAAAATGTATCGAATTGTACATTTAAAATAGATGCAGTTTATTATGTGTCGATTACACCTTTAAAGCCTTAAAAATGTAGCATCGGATATATGATGTAATTTAATTAATTGTAAATTATCTATGATGTTTTAACTTTGGAAATAGATGAGAACTATTTTAAAGAGTGTGAGAAGGAGATGGGGAGGGGAAAAGAAGGAAAGTGTTTTCAACACTGTCCCAGAAAAGGAGGATTTGACAAATATGAACAGTACTGTGTAGAAATCCCCTTTCCGTTGCCCGGCAAACTACAACAGATTGATGGACATACCACTTAAAGCTGTGTTTCTCTGCTTAATGACAGGAAAAACGTTGATAAGCTTATTAATAGATTCTGGAGGCAAGACCTCCTAAATCAGAAACCCTCGTGCAGGAAAGGCACCTGTTTTCTCTCTAGTTCCCAAGTGTCTTAAGAAACCTCCAAATTGCTTTACTTTAATTCATTGTCCAACAAGCAACCTTCTTCTCCATAACTCTGTCCTCTGAGAAGACAACTTCTCACCTGTGACCAGGAGAGTGTGACATTTGAAAACACATGTTTAGAATTCCATAATTAATATAATACGCTCATTTTATAAATCAGTTTCTCTAAAGTGTGACACCCAACTGATTGCTTCTGAAGAAACTAATAAAGGTGTGTGCTTAAACATGCAAATTAAAAAATCAAATCTCAGACAGACAGTGTAACACCAAAATTTAATCATCCTCCAAGACTCTTGCCTGCCCTATCTGAATTACAATAATATCTACACTGACAAGTTTTCCAAGTGGATAGTTTAAAAATATACAAATGGTTTTAAAAGTTGAAATGTCCAAAGTACACATATAGTTAAAGTCAGGGTGTTTGGTGGAGCTACCAGGGAAGGGTGGTGCTGAAAAACCAATGTGGAGTCCAGGATTCACTACAATACTATCGAAACAGCTATCAGATATGCTTTCATTCCAAATGAGAAAAGACTGCATGTATCATTTAATGAGAAAAAAGGGTGTCCATAATTTGAGAAGCTGAATCACTCTTTGACCATTTCTGCACAAGTTTTGAAGCCACATACATTCTTCTGGGTATTTATATTTACCTAGTGCTATGCTAAAAATCATAACTGTTGGATAAAATTCTTTTTATAACCTTTATATATGAAGGCAGCCAGCAAACTAATAATGCACTCTCATAAAATTCTTGCCCATGTAAATCACTACTGAGAACTCAGCCTGACATTTGAATTACTTGAATTTATATCAGTGACTTAACGAATATTTAGCAATGTTAGAAATATACCTGATATTAATAATGACTTTGAAGAGAAAATCTTTGCTGCAAATTTCTAGGTAGAAGGCATCACCTTAAACAGAAGCCTTCTTCAATTTTATCATGGAATTTTATAATTTCATTAAAATTAAGAAAACTTTTTTCCAGTGTAGAGCATATGGCTTTCCACCTACTATGTTAAATAACTTATGATGGACCTAGAGTCTGTCATACAGAATGAAGTAAGTCATAAAGAGAAAAGCAAATACCGTATGCTAACACATATATATGGAATCTAAAAAAAAAAAAACAAGGTTCTGAAGAAACTAGGGGCCTAGGGGCAGGAGAGGAATAAAGATGCAGACATAGAGAATGGACTTGAGGACAAGGAGAGGGGGATGGGTAAGCTGGGACAAAGAGAGAGAGTGGCATTGACATATGTACACTACCAAATGTAAAATAGATAGCTAGTGGGAAGCAGACACATAGCACAGGGAGATTAGCTCAGTGCTTTGTGACCACCTAGAGGGGTGGGATAGGGAGGGTGGGAGGGAGACGCAAAAGGGAGGGTATATGGGGATATATGTATACGTATAGCTGATTCACTTTGTTACACAGCAGAAACTAACACACAATTGTAAAGCAATTATACTCCAATAAAGATGTTAAAAAAAATAGCTTATGAGAATTTTATGTCACTGGCATTCGTAGTTCTTTTTCTATCTGCTTTCCCTGAAGACTCATATGGAGTAGTCAGAGAGAAGTAGGAATATCTGCCTCCACTTCCAGATTAAATTAAAATTGTTTTATTGGTGTTACTTAAGTGAAGTTTGAAAACTAAATATCTTCATTATACTTTATATTCAGCAGGCAAATTTGTTTTTCTTTCACAGTTTTATCATCTTGATGTGTACTGTTTTAATTCTTTTGGTTGTTTTCCTATCTAAAAGAACAAATGAAAATAGATGGGAAAGCAAGTTGAATGGAATGATGTTCATGGTATACAGTCAAGAAAAAAGAGTATGCTTTGAAAGAGCATGGTTTCTGGAAAAAGTCCATTTCCAAAGGTTACACACTGCATGACTGCATTTAACATTCTTAAAAGGACAAAACTGTAAAAATGGAGAATAGACCAGTGCTTGGGTACAGGGACTCAGGTGGGGAGATGAGTGCACCTAGAAGGGACAGCGAGAGGGAGCTCCCCTAGGGTAATGGAGCAGTGGTGGTGGTTATACAAACCTAAACATGTAATGAAGCTGCACAAAACTAAACACACACACACATATAAACATACATGAGTACATGCTGAAAACTGAATATGGTCTATAGTCCAGTTAATAGTATTGTTCCAATGTCGATTCTCTGGTTCGGCTATTGCACTGGAGTATGTGGAGTGTCACCTTTGAAGGAAGCTAGGTGGAGGGTTGAAGAGCCTCTTTGTACTAGTCCAGTGAGTCTATAATTATTTCAAAATAAGAAGTTTTTTAAAAAGCTATGCAATTGACCAGTCCCTCCCATCAAGCCTCTTAGACAGCCTCATCCACCAGAGGGCAGACAGCAGAAGCAAGAAGAACTACAATCCCACAGCCTGTGGAACAAAAACCACATTCACAGAAAGACAGACAAGATGAAAAGGTAGAGGGCGTTGTACCAGATGAAGGAACAAAATAAAACCGCAGAAAAACAACTAAATGAAGTGGAGATAGGCAACCTTCCAGAACAAGAATTCAGAATAATGATAGTGAAGATGATCCAGGACCTCAGAAAAAGAATGGAGGCAAAGATCAAGAAGATGCAAGAAATGTTTAACAAAGACCTAGAAGAATTAAAGAACAAACAAACAGAGATGAACAATACAATAACTGAAATGAAAACTACACTAGAAGGAATCAATAGCAGAATAACTGAGGCAGAAGAACGGATAAGTGACCTGGAAGACAGAATGGTGGAATTCACTGCCATGGAACAGAATAAAGAGAAAAGAATGAAAAGAAATGAAGACAGCCTAAGAGACCTCTGGGACAACATTAAATGCAACAACATTCGCATTATAGGGGTCCCAGAAGGAGAAGAGAGAGAAAAAGGACGAGAGAAAATATTTGAAGAGATTATAGTCGAAAACTTCCCTAACATGGGAAAGGAAATAGCTACCCAAGTCCAGGAAGTGCAGTGAGTCCCATACAGGATAAACCCAAGGAGAAACATGCCGAGACACACGGTAATCAAATTGGCAAAAATTAAAGACAAAGAAAAATTATTGAAAGCAGCAAGGGAAAAACGACAAATAACATACAAGGGAACTCCCATAAGGTTAACAGCTGATTTCTCGGCAGAAACTCTACAAGCCAGAAGGGAGTGGCACGATATACTTAAATTGATGAAAGGGAAGAACCTACAACCAAGATTACTCTACCCGGCAAGGATCTCATTCAGATTCGATGGAGAAATCAAAAGCTTTACAGACAAGCAAAAGCTAAGAGAATTCAGCACCACCAAACCAGCTCTACAACAAATGCTAAAGGAACTTCTCTAAGTGGGAAACACAAGAGAAGAAAAGGACCTACAAAAACAAACCCAAAACAAATAAGAAAATGGTCATAGGAACATACATATCTATAATTACCTTAAACGTGAATGGATTAAATATTCCACCCAAAAGACACAGGCTTGCTGAATGGATACAAAAACAAGACCCATCTACATGCTGTCTACAAGAGACCCACTTCAGACCTACGGACACATACAGACTGGAAGTGAGGGGATGGAAAAAGATATTCCATGCAAATGGAAATCAAAAGAAAGTTGGAGTAGCTATACTCATATCAGATAAAATAGATTTTAAAATAAATAATGTTACAAGAGACAAGGAAGGACACTACATAATGATCAAGGGATCAATCCAAGAAGAAGATATAACAATTACAAATATATACGCACCCAACATAGGAGCACCTCAATACATAAGGCAACTGCTAACAGCTGTAAAAGAGGAAATTGACAGGTACACAATAATAGTGGGGGACTTTAACACCTCACTTACAGCAATGGACAAATCATCCAAAATGAAAATAAATAAGGAAACAGAAGCTTTAAATGACACAATAGACCAGAGAGATTTAATTGATATTTATAGGACATTCCATCCAAAAACAGCAGATTACACTTTCTTCTCAAGTGCGCACAGAACATTTTCCAGGATAGATGACATCTTGGGTCACAAATCAAGCCTCAGTAAATTTAAGAGAATTGAAATCATATCAAGCATCTTTTCTGACCACAACGCTATGAGATTAGAAATGAATTACAGGGAAAAAAACGTAAAAAACACAAACATATGGAGGCTAAACAATACGTTACTAAATAACCAATAGATCACTGAAGAAATCAAAGAGGAAATCAAAAAATACCTAGAGACAAATGACAATGAAAACACGACGATCCAAAACCTATGGGATGCAGCAAAAGCAGTTCTAAGAGGGAAGTTTATAGCTATACAGGCCTACCTCAAGAAACAAGAAAAATCTCAAGTAAACAATCTAACCTTACACCTAAAGGAACTAGACAAAGAAGAACAAACAAAAGCCAAAGTTAGCAGAAGGAAAGAAATCATAAAGATCAGAGTGGAAATAAATGAAATAGAAACAAAGAAAACAATAGCAAAGATCAATAAAACTAAAAGCTGGTTCTTTCAGAAGATAAACAAAATTGATGAACCATTAGCCAAACTCATCAAGAAAAAGAGGGAGAGGACTCAAATCAATAAAATTAAAAATGAAAAAGGAGAAGTTACAACAGACACCACAGAAATACAAAGCATCCTAAGACACTACCACAAGCAACTCTATGCCAATAATATGGACAACCTGGAAGAAATGGACAAATTCTTAGAAAGGTATAACCTTCCAAGACTGACCCAGGAAGAAACAGGAAATATGAACAGACCAATCACAAGTAATGAAATTGAAACTGTGATTAAAAATCTTCCAACAAACAAAAGTCCAGGACCAGATGGCTTCACAGGTGAATTCTATCAAACATTTAGAGAAGAGCTAACACCCATCCTTCTCAAACTCTTCCAAAACATTGCAGAGGAAGGAACAGTCCCAAACTCATTCTATGAGGCCACCATCACCCTGATACCAAAACCAGGCAAAGATACTACAAAAAAAGAAAATTACAGACCAATATCACTGATGAATATAGATGCAAAAATCCTCAACAAAATACTAGCAAACAGAATCCAACAGCACATTAAAAGGATCATACACCACGATCAAGTGGGATTTATCCCAGCGATTCAAGGATTCTTCAATATACACAAATCAATCAATGTGATACACCATATTAACAAATTGAAGAATAAAAACCATATGATCATCTCAATAGAGGCAGAAAAAGCTTTTGACAAAATTCAACACCGATTTATGATAAAAACTCTCCAGAAAGTGGGCATAGAGGGAACCTACCTCAACATAATAAAGGCCATACACGACAAACCCACAGCAAACATCACTCTCAATGGTGAAAAATTGAAAGCATTTCCTCGAAGATCAGGAATGAGACAAGGATGTCCACTCTCACCACTATTATTCAACATAGTTTTGGAAGTCCTAGCCACAGCAATCATAGAAGAAAAAGAAATAAAAGGAATACAAATTGAAAAAGAAGAAGTAAAACTGTCACTGTTTGCAGATGACATGACTATACATAGAGAATCCTAAAAATGCCACCAGAAAACTCCGAAAGCTAATCAATGAATTTGGTAAAGTTGCAGGATACAAAATTAATGCACAGCAATCTCTTGTATTCCTATACACTAATGATGAAAAATCTGAAAGGGAAATTAAGGAAACACTCCCATTTACCATTGCAACAAAAAGAATAAAATACCTAGGAATAAACCTACCTAGGGAGACAAAAGGCCTGTATGCAGAAAACTATAAGACACTGATGAAAGAAATTAAAGATGATACCAACAGATGGAGAGATATACCATGTTCTTGGATTGGAAGAATCAATGTTGTAAAAATGACTATACTACCTAAAGCAATCTACAGATTCAATGCAATCCCTACCAAATTACCAATGGCATTTTCTATGGAACTAGAACAAATCATCTTAAAATTTGTATGGAGACACAAATGACCCCGAATAGCCAAAGCAGTCTTGAAGGAAAAAAACAGAGCTGGAGGAATCAGACTCCCTGACTTCAGACTATACTACAAAGCTACAGTAATCAAGACAATATGGTACTGGCACAAAAACAGAAATATAGATAAATGGAACAGGACAGAAAGCCCAGAGATAAACCCACGCACCTATGGTCAACTAATCTATGACAAAGGAGGCAAGGATATACAACGGAGAAAAGACAGTCTCTTCAATAAGTGGTGCTGGGAAAACTGGACAGCTACATGTAAAAGAATGAAATTAGAACACTCCCTAACACCATACACAAAAATAAAGTGAAAATGGATTCGAGACCTCAGTGTAAGACTGGACACTATAAAACTCTTAGAGGAAAACATAGGAAGAACATTCTTTGACATAAATCACAGCAAGATCTTTTTTGATCCACCTCCTAGAGTAATGGAAATAAAAACAAAAATAAATAAATGGGACCTAATGAAACTTCAAAGATTTTGCACAGCAAAGGAAACCATAAACAAGACGAAAAGACAACCCTCAGAATGGGAGAAAATATTTGCAAATGAATCAACGGACAAAGGATTAATCTCCAAAATATATAAACAGCTTATGCAGCTCAATATTAAAGAAACAAACACCCCAATCCAAAAATGGGCAGAAGACCTAAATAGACATTTCTCCAAAGAAGACATACAGATGGCCAAGAAGCACATGAAAAGATGCTCAACATCACTAATTATTAGAGAAATGCAAATCAAAACTACAATGAGGTATCACCTCACACCAGTTAGAATGGGCATCATCAGAAAATCTACAAACAACAAATGCTGGAGAGGGTGTGGAGAAAAGGGAACCCTCTTGCACTGTTGGTGGGAATGTAAATTGATACAGCCACTATGGAGAACAGTATGGAGGTTCCTTAAAAAACTAAAAATAGCATTACCATATGATCCAGCAATCCCACTACTGGGCATATACCCAGAGAAAACCATAACTCAAAAAGACACAAGCACCCCAATGTTCATTGCAGCACTATTTACAATAGCAAGGTCATGGAAGCAACTTAAATGCCCATCGACAGACGAATGGATAAAGAAGGTGTGGTACATACATACAATGGAATATTACTCAGCCCTTAAAAGGAACGAAATTGAGTCATTTGTTGAGACGCGTATGGATCTAGAGACTGTCATACAGAGTGAAATAAGTCAGAAAGAGAAAAACAAATGTCGTATATTAACGCATGTATGTGGAACCTAGAAAAATGGTTCAGAGGAACCAGTTTGCAGGGCAGAAGTTGAGACACAGATGTAGAGAACAAACGTATGGACACCAAAGGGGGAAAACCGCAGTGGGGTGGGGATGGTGGTGTGCTGAATTGTGCGATTGGGATTGACATGTATACACTGATGTGTATAAAACTGATGACTAATAAGAATTTGCAGTATAAAAAAACAAACAAACAAAAATAAAACAACTAATACTAAACTTTCTTTGGGTTATTTGTATGGAAATATGTTAATATAAATGTTTCAGACATTACATGAAATTTCTAAAAATCTTATATGTTCTGGTATAATGTTATAAATCATAATTCTAGTTATTACTTTAAAATGTACATCTCAGAAATAACTAAATTTCCTTGTCAATTGAATTATTATGAACTTTCATCAAATCTTTAACCGTGGGCATTTTTAAGTCTTTTGTCATTTACAGACAGTTCTGGGTGTACTCTGATGCTTTTGCAAAAATATTCCTATAAAAGGGTTTCATCTTCAAGGAATTCATGGAAAAGACTGACAAGTACAGGTTTCTGGTAACTGACTGTACTGCTGAACTGAATGAATAAGCATTTTCAGGAGTCTAATGGAAAACTGATGAATTCATAAAAGTGCTAACAGAAGATCAAGATAAAAAAAATTAATTACATGGGACTGAGTGAACTGATGAGGATGAGTATAATTTTTGTGACTTTCTGTTTGAATAAAAAAAAAAAAAATCCCACAAGGACTCAGAGGCAAAAAATATACAAATCAATTTTCACTGCAAACTAAAGGAGCTGTTACAGTGGAGGATTACTGGACTGAATGTCAATATTATGACATAGTATGAGTGTGTTTCGTGTTTGGTAATTGCAATCATTGTTGCTTTTGTTGTGGTCATCCATGTACAATGTTTGGTGTCAGTTTATTTATCTCTTGTAAAAATAAAATACAGTGTGTGTGTGTGTGTGTGTGTGAAAAAGAAAAAAAAGCTATGCAATTGATAAACCTGGCTATAGACATCAGTAGCAATAAAACTAAGTTTCCAGTGACTTGTTACTCCCTGAAAAAATTCCACCAAATTTGGATGGTATGTTTGGGATAATTCAAAGAAAAAAGCCAAGTGGAACACACTAAAATTCACTTGAGAGGGCACTGGGGTGGGGTGAGGGCCCATAAACGGGTTCTGTAGCTATGCTCCAACATGCCACAACTCAGGTAAGCAAAAGGACTCTGTGGCTGCTGACCAGCATAAATGTGCTCCGCATGATACACGCTGTGGAGAGAAGAACTCACCGTGATTCCAAATATAAGGCCCGACTACAGTCACAGGGCAGTTTGCGGCATAATCAGAGTGAAGAGCACTGAGGATTCATCGATTTTATAGTCGTCAGTGATCTCTAAGTAATATCAGGAAGGGGCAACTAGTAGTGAGGTAATAACAGCAATGACTCAGCACTTCCTATAAACTGGGCATTCTACTGAATGCAAGCTTGTTTTGTATTCACTAGGACCCGTGTGGTAGTTACAGTTATTACCTCATTTTAAAGACATGGAACCAGTCTCAGCTGTGCAACGTGGCATGTCCATTGATAAACAGTAGTACAGGACAGAGAGAGAGATGGCACTCACATAACCTTGCTCCAGAGATGCTACATTGTACTGAAACTCAAGTTCCACAATGGTGGGAACCTGGATAGATGAATGAATAGATGTTCAATAACTGTATGGAAAAATGATTGATGGCAGTATACCTGTATGTGTGTTTTATGATAAGACATCTGGAAGGATATACAGCACAAAGTCAAGAGTGATTATTTCTGGATGTTAGCATTATAAAGAATTTAGGGTTTTTTTCTGTTACCTTGTATTTTCTACTTTTTTTATAATAAACCTGTTATATTTATAAAATAAAATAATAAAAATGACTTGAACCTTAAGAGCCCTTCTGAACCACTCTCTGCCCCCAGAAAAAGCAGTTATATACATCCAAAAATAGAGTTGACTTCCTCATTGTTTCAAATATAACAGAATGGCAATTTCTTATTTTACTTCAGTTTTTTATTGTACTTAATTTGCTTCTCCACTAAGAAAAAAATACTATCTTAATGTAATTGAAGACAATATTATTTTGCTTTTTATGGGAAGAAAAATTGTGCCCTTCTTGTAATAAATCTCTATGTTCAACACATAGCACTTGTGTTCCAGAGTCTAGGCTCATGCCCGACATAAAATCAGTTTGCAATAAATGTTGGATAAATGAATGAAAAGGCTACAGGGAAGGATCCTGGACTCAAGATAGCACTGCGCACACTAAGGTAACTTTCCATGTAGTCTATCATCTTATCAAGAAGTTCAAAGGCAAGAGGATCACTGTTGAGTGAATCAAAAGTGAAGGAAAGCCTAACAGGGAAGCTTCTTGAGCTGGATGGGTTCCAACAGTGAGTAAGCACCTTTCTGATTTCATGATCACCACTGTTTTCAGAGAACAAGATTAAATGCCTTTGTTATGGCCTTAAATTTGTCTGAGCGTAGGCCTCTTCGGTACATGGTTGTATAGTCCCTGATACAGTGTGTCAGTGTGATGGTTAGTTTTACGTGCAAGTTGACTGCATCAAGGGGTGCCCAGATATCTGGTTAAACACTATTTCCAGAAAAGATTAGCATATGAATCAGTAGACTGAGTTAAGAAGATGGCCCTCTTCATTGTGAGTAGACATTATCCCACCTGCTGAGCCTGAACAGAACAATAAGGCAGAGGAAGGAAGGCTTTGCTCTCTCTGCCTGGTTGCTTGACCTGGAACATGTCTTCTCCTGCCCTCAGACTGCAAGTTACACCATCAGCACGTTTGGTTTTCAGGCCTTTGGACTTGGCCTATAACTAACTATATCGCTGGCTCTCCTGGTTCTCCAGCTTGCAGACAGCAGATCGTGCGGTTTCTCAGCCTCCATAATCATGTAAACCAAGTCCATATACATTTACATACACACACACACACACACACACACACACACACACACATCCATCCTATTGGTTCTGTTTCTCTCGAGAACTCTGACAAATACAGTTAGGCAGGGTACTCTAAGAAGCAGACGCCAAGATACGATGACTTGCAAACATCTTACTAGGAGTGTGCCCATAAGAGAAAATTGGGAGGGGTCCAGAAAACACTGGGAGAGCTTTCAGACCACGATGCAAGTCTTACCAGGAGTAAAGGAGGGAAGAGAAGGCTGGAGGGGGCAGTGCCCCAGTCCCTTGTAGTCTAAGGAAGATTCAGCAAGGCAGTCAGGGCAGCCAGGAGTCAAAGTCAGTAGTCACAGGAGTCCCTCCCATGTGTCCTAGAAACAGGCCTGACTTAATTTCCCTGCCGCACTCACTCATGACTGACAGGGAGCAGCCCTGGGGGCGTGGCCTCAACAGGATGCGGTTAAGGATGTCACAGCTTAGCACCTGTGCCCTTGGTCAGGTCAGATCCCTATAGTTGGAGATCTGTGAGGCCAATTCCCATGGCCACTACATATACAATACAAACCTATGAAATAATACATTTTAGGATAACTTTAGCTTTCAATAATGACATGAAACATTAATTTTAATAAAAGGGACAAACATAGAATGTGTTACTCTGCTATCAATGACAGGGTTAACCTACAGGGGCAGACTTTCTCCATGATGCACCAGCACCTTTCATGGATGATTTATATGGAGGTTTCTACTATATTTATTCCTGATATGTTTGCCAAATATATACCCTGCACAAACAGAGGGTAACCATTCATATATCACATGAATGAATGTCATAGGTAAATTTGAGCTACACACATACACACATACTCACTGTCCTATGTTCCTAAGTATGCTACTTTTCTCATAAATATTTTCTTTCATTGCCTTGTTTGAACATCCTCTTAATTTTAATGGATAATAATAATTTTATGCATAAGTTATGAAAGTTTAAGATAAACAGTATTTTCAGAATGTGATCCCTAGTTTGAATTGCAAATGCCCCCTAATTCTTCTACACTTTTACATCCACCTACCTGCTCTCACTTACAGACATGTACACATATTTTCATGAATTGTACGCCCCTTTTTAGTCTGGTTTCAAATCACACGTCTATCCTTCTTCAAATACCTAAAGTGTATTGCCTTGTAGAGTAAATTTGGGAGTCTTCATATGCTACACACTCTGACCACAGGATTTCTATCATCACAGGACTTGCACTCTCAAACTGACAACAAACCTGTTAGTTGATGTTGGAATTACTATTTTCCTGATAACCAGTCTTCAAGTCTGTTGACCCACTCTGCATTTACCTTTTTCTCTAGCCAGCCTATTAAGCACAACTCTCTTACCCTCTTGCTTTTCTGTCACACCTGTCTTTAAAAAACCCTATCACCGAATCCATCCAATCATTGCTCTCCTCCCTTCCCATTCTCAAGTTATAGTACACTGCAAGGAGAAAAAAAATCACACAACATGAGAACTGGCATGTTAAACATTCTGTCTTTTACCTCGGTGCAGTCTTCAATATCAAGACCTCATATTGGGCTTCCCTGGTGGTGCAGTGGTTGAGAATCTGCCTGCCAATGCAGGGCACACAGGTTCGAGCCCTGGTCTGGGAAGATCCCACATGCCGCGGAGCAGCAGGGCCCGTGAGCCACAATTACTGAGCCTGCGCGTCTGGAGCTTGTGCTCCGCAACAAGAGAGGCCGCGATAGTGAGAGGCCCACACACCGCCATGAAGAGTGGCCCCTGCTTGCTGCCACTGGAGAAAGCCCTCGGGCAGAAACGAAGACCCAACACAGCCATAAATAAAAAAAAATTTTAAAAGAAAGACCTCATGTTACTTAAGGGCCAGCCAAGAGCTGCTCTTCTTCTACAACCGTTATTCCAACTCCCTTCCTGTCTCTGAAGAACCAGGTTGCTCTTTTTGTCCCAGATTCAACAACCTACTCAGTCGCATCCCCCATTCCCAGGACCCACAATACATCAATCACTTCTCTGCGCTTTATCTTCAATCAATGGCTCCCCTTCTTATGCTTCTGTATCCTTAGAATAAAACATGCTCAAGAGCAAAGCTCTTCCTATAACCTGACGTCCCCTCTAATTCCTCTTCCCTTGCCACTTTCACTCCGACTGCCATCTGGCTTTCACTTCCATCCCTTTTCTCTCTGGTATCACCAACCACTTCCATATCGCTAAGCTCCATAGATGCTTGTCATATTTATCTTTATAGAACTTTCTGCAGTGGTTGACCATGCCGACTGACCACACCATCATTCTTGGAACCCTCCCTTCCTGGGCTTGTGTGTCATCACTCCCTTCTAGTTCTCCTTATATGTCTCTAGTTAGTCCTTCTTGGTCTCTTCATGTGTCACTTTTCTCCTACTGATCCCAAACCAGGTGTGTGTTGTATTTTTTTTTATCCTCCAGCCTCACTGTATTTACACCCTTCCTTCCTCCTTCCCCCGATGACTTATTTTTTTCTAACTTTAATTATTTATTCTGACAAACTTTAATATAATATTCCACACACCTGTAGTGGGAAGTAATTAAGACAGGGGGGCTAAGGAAAAGGTGAGTCAAACTTCCTAAACTTAAAATATTGCCTCCTAAAATAAAACAAGGGAAAGTTTACAGCAGTTTTTTTTTTAATATACTTGCTAATAGAAAGCATGTAAAAAATACTGTTTGCACTCGTCTTTGATACAAGATGGACTCAAACTTACTATTTCCTCAGATTTTTTTTTACCTTCTTGAATTATCATCTCATTTTTTTTATTTTTCAAGGAATAAAAGACCTCAAATTTAAGTCACCCATTGATTTTTTTTTTGCTGAATCTCAGCTTACTTGTAGACTAATAATTCATCCTAAAAGTTGATATATCATTTTTCAGAAAAATTAAACTAAGGAAATAGAACATTTAGGTATAGATATTATTTTTTTCATTTTTAAGACATGGCTTACTCTTAAAAATAATAGTCTCTGTTTACAAAAAGATTTTTAAACTCACTCATCAATTTAGAGTTCTACATTTAAGCCATCACTAACTAATTTAGAAATGTCCATTGTAAATCAAAAAAAAAAAAAGAATAAAGCATCCTGGAAATAAATTGATAAGGGAAAGTACAAAGATTTAAAAATTAGAGGAACAGAGAAGACACTTCACATTTTGTTTATCTATCAGGCTAGTTCTGAAGTTAGAGAAACGAAGTTCCGGAAGTTGAGAGTTACACTACTGTCAGCCTGGCTCCTGGGTGAGAGTCCCCTCCCCGTACTTGCTCTGACCCATCTCAGCTTTGCTTTTTACTATGTCTAAAGGCAAATGAGATTGTTTCCAGGCCCTGGTATTTTCCTACCTTCTCCTCTTGTCATGAAGTATTCCTTTCTTTCTCTGCCTGTTGATTTATTGGAAGACTAGAGTCTACTAAGGCAGAAGGTGATCCCATCCGATCAGCTGTCAGCAAATCAGTTAGTCACAGGTAGAGAGGGGTACCGAGGGTGGAGGGAGATAGCTCTCCTAACAGAGGAGCTCTTGAAAAATGAGTCCAGCTCTTGCCCCAATGCAAGGTGTGCTCAGTCCTTCTTGGTCTCTGGAATACAAAATCCAATTTAGGGACCAAAACTAAGTAGGACTTTTGGGGTCAAAATCGTTTCCTTCACCAGAGTAGCAAAGGTCTTCTGAGTTCTCTTTTCTGGCAAGTACTTTTTCTCACCACCTCCATTCCATCATCACCTCAGCAATGAGGTCTTGGGTCATGGTGTTCCAATATTCTTCCATCTACATCAGTGTTTCCTGGCCCTTTTCTAGCCTTTTCTCCTGTTCTGGGCTATTTTTCATGCTGTTGTAGCTTTTCTTGAACTCCACCACCAGTTCTTACTCTTTCTAGAATTATAAACTCATGTGGCTTCCACATCCTTCCATCCTGCATGATTGTACAGCCCTTGTCCACAGTCACCAGGCGTAATAAAAGGATAGTTCCACTGTCCCTTGAGAATTTCTTCTTTCATAAAACATTTAATATTTTAAGGTCATCCATTCACATTTAATATGTAAATCTCCAGCCTCAGGCATGGGTTTATCCCTCATTCTTTTAGAGACAGAGATATTTAAACATGAACCTAGATTACATTATAAATACACTCCATGAAAAGCACAACTTTCTTACTTCCAAATCCAATTTTAACAAACTTTCTCAATCTCTGATATTCTCCTACATCCCCAGGTACCCAGCAAGAGGTAAGAGAATTTCCTACATTGTAACTCTCCCCTTACCCTGCCCATACACACCTCATCTTTTCCACAACATATTCAAGATGTGGTTTTCTGATTTATACTAAGGT
Source organism: Eschrichtius robustus (assembly GCF_028021215.1). Lineage (NCBI taxonomy): Eukaryota > Metazoa > Chordata > Mammalia > Artiodactyla > Eschrichtiidae > Eschrichtius > Eschrichtius robustus. Next base: position 63,764,650 of record NC_090841.1, on the reverse strand, counting down.
GTCAAACCTACTTGAATAATTCACCCCAGTAATTTAAATTAATGAATAAGTCATTGATAAAAGGCACATTCATTAATTAAAAAAGAAATCTTTTCAATCGAATTTTAGCAGCAAAACATGACACTGGGAGATATACTTGGTACACCATCGGAGATCATCTTACCACGACCCACACATTTCTATTTATCTATGCTATACTCATGAGTATAAAATGCCTCTATGTGTTTACTATAATCACAGAACAAAAAGAATTATTTCATGGTGATCTGAATTTGATTTAAAAGGATACACACACACATATAAGTATCTGTATATATGTATACATACACAAATACATATACATATATACATAGTGTATATACAGTGTATACATATACATAAGTATATACACAGATAATATATATCTATGTTTTTAATGAAAATAGAACTTCCATTTTACAAGCTTTGTAAGTCATATACTTAATTGAACACATATTTGACACAGACATCATATGAAATGATAAAACAATAGTACCACTTCTATTAAAATCAGAGAGAAGGTAAAGATACTTATAAACAGCACGATCATTCACATTGTAAGTGCTGCACAATGCAATTAAAAAATAAGAATAAAATAGAAGGGTAAATATTGGCAAAATTGAAAAATGATTATTTTAAGGTATGTTACTGTGTAGTTTGAAAATCCCAAACACCTAAAAAATACAGAATCTCTAATACTGTTAAATGTAAATATAAGTGAATTGTATAAATCTAACAGTAACAACAACCAAAAAAGGAAATAAGCAATAAGAATGTTCAGAAACTGTAATAAAGAAAACTATAAAATTACTGAGGGAGATAAAGGAGACTCACATAAATGCAGAGATATCATCTTCTTCTTGAATAGGAAGACTCTACATTGTAAAGATGTCAGTTTCTTCCCTAAATGAAATCTGTAAATTCAGTACAATCCCAGGGGGGTGGAAAATATGAAATTGACACGATAATTCTAAAGTTTATCTGCAAATATAAACCTCTGAATACCTGGCATCAATGCATCAGTATAGGGAGAAAACGGCAATTCAGTAAGTACCACTGGGAGACTAGTTACTATCTTGGAAAATACAAAGCTGAAACTCTACCCCACAGCCTTCACTACAATACATCCCAGATAATATATATAAAATAAGCATAATACAATTATATAATAAAGGTATTAAAGCAAATATTTAGTGGTATTTTAATTGCCAGAAAAAAAATAGATAACATAAAGAAAAATATTGATTGGGCAAACATGTTAAGCAACAGGTGGATGTTTAAATAAAATAAGATGTATCAGTGAAATGTATTGTCAAACTGATATTTAAAGTAGTGGTGCATGGATATTTACATTAACTTGGACAAATATTTAGGATGACAGGTGTAAATAGGCAGAGAGAGATATCTGGAGAGATATACATCAAAGGTCAATACGGGTTACCTCTGAATTGTGTAATTATATACAATTTGCATTTTCATTTTTATACTTCTATTGCTGTAAGTTTCTACATGGGTTTATATTAGGCTTATATAGAAAAGAAAAAAAGACCTTTCTTTCCTCCAAAATTAAGAGTTGGGGTCCAAGTCTGGGTTTCTCTCATTAGTGGGTATGCCAACTCTGGGCAAGCCACTTCCCTGTGTCTCAATATATTCATCTTTCAATCTAACCTAAAGTCTTGCTCAACTCTAAAATTCTAACTTCAGGAAGTAGCATCATATGCACACAAAGGGATGAAAAACAAACTACACATTCTGCAACAAAATTGCATGGTGAAATGAGGGAGAACCAGTAGTTAAGGAGTGTAAATTCTTGCAGTTGTTGAGGGAAATGTTGGTGCCTCGAGGATGGGAAAGCGGCAAGACAGGTGTTGTGACCAAATCATTGTCTGTCTCTCCAGCCTAATCATATGCATCTGTTAAATAGAACGTTCTTCTTAACAGTGCAATCTACCCCTCTGCTACTCTTCAACATTAGTTAAGCCCTATAATTGCTCACATAATTGGTAATATTGGTGTAGAAAACTACATTAATTTCAAGCTCCAGTAGAAACACAGAAAGACATCAGTATTTATCAAGTGAAATAAAGAAGGTAGAGAAAAAACTGTTACTCTCAAAAGGGTAAAGAGGGCACCGTAAACAACAGAGTGTACTTGATGGGAAGAGTGAGCTAAGTTAGGTGATTTGTTTTAAAAGCAGTTCCTAGATTTATAGGACTTTGGTTAATCATTTGTTTTTGTTCTAATTCAACGACAAGAATAAACTCAGCTCATGTCAAGGCTTTAGAAGAAAAAAAGAAATGATTCTACCACAAATCAGCTGTGCGACCTAAGCTAGTATCTTATCCTCTCTCAGTTTCTTCAACCACTAAAAAATATTAAATGAATGCATTGGGATAAACAACTTCCAAGATTACTTGCCATTCAAAATCCTGATTCTATGTTTCCGTGTCTTTTTCATTTAAGACCCAACATTCTTTTATACTTTCTAAAGTACAATACTTTATGGCTAATCAACCTCAGAAATTTTAGAAACAGATTATAATTGAATAATAAGATTTTTACTTTAAAACATTAACAAAATATCTATTCCATTAGGTGATGTCATGATTCTCTAAGGTGAGGTTTGAGGGAACCCAGTAAATGACGTCTTCATTCCCTACCCAAGTTTGACACTAATTCAGAGACAGTCACAGGAGTCAAGCAGATGGAGAACAAATGCCTGTTTTATTATTGATAAAAGCAATACTGACATATATGGCTTAGGTGTTCGGCTGACAGGACTTACTAACTCCATCTGCCTAATTCCCTGTGGGTGTATCCAGCTAGTCATGGGCACAACTGCACCATCAGAGGCCTCTCCACGGGAAGCTGCCTCGGGAAATCCTAGTTCACGAAGGTGCAGAACAGAATGTGTGCTCTCTGCAGGCTATCAAACCCCAAAGGGAAAGAAAGAGGAAGAACCTGAACTAAGTAAGCTCAATTCTGTCTCCAAATCCACTGACCAGATAAGTCATTTCCCTCCCCTGAGGGGAAGAAGTAAGACAGAGAGTGGAGAGAGATTCAAGTTGTTATACTAAGAGATCTCTCGCCATGTGGGTACATGATGCCAAGGGAAAGAAGTCCCTTCACCCTGAAAGTCCCCAGAAGCCTTCATTCACTCAACTGTGAAGCATCAGTGCTGTCATGTTCCCAAACGCCTGGCTACACTGTGCCCAAGCCAATAATTGCATTTTTTTTTTACCTTCTTGCAACCGCTGTGGGTAAATTTTAGCTCTGAAAGGGTATGACATTTCACACACACACACACACACACACACACACACACACACACACAAATGCCTAATTAAATACAATGCCATTCAGTACTATGCTGAAAACTCACCCTGTATTCTAATTCCAGTCCCAAATGATGTCCAGCCATACTGCCCACTACAGCTCAAAGGGTTCATAACAAAATTAACAACATAAAGACACCCCAGATTTGAACATAACCTCCACTACCAAGTTCTCAGGAAAAAGAAATTGCCCAAATATTTAAAGGTCAAGGTCAAATTCTCTTGCTCTTAAGAGCTGATGTTGAAACCCCAAACTTAAGATCCATTGGAAGAACAAATACAAGTTAAGGTGCTCCAATTTCCCCTTCTCAGTCTCAACCAGAGAGGCTCTTGATGCCTGAGTTCAACCAGATTTCCTTCAGGGGCACCAAACTGAGCTATCTTCCGCAAGAAGCGTCTCCAAATTTAAATTAGTTCAATACCAAAACCACTTACATGTCTCACTATTAGAGAGTCTGAAGAGTTAATAGACCACGCAAGACTATCAGGACGGTGGCTCCACACGCACAAAAGTTAGAAATCAAGGCAAACCCCAGTCATTAGAGCAGCTGTTCCAAGAAAAATGACATTCCTAGAACCCAGTACTTTTGCTGAAGACCAGAACAATACCCAGAGTGGTATCTGAGGAGTAGATGTTCAGCTACACCAGGATGTCATCCATCTATGCCAGATGTACAGAGGCGATATATATATATGTATATACATATACTGGGAACTGAAACCCAATCAAGAGTATTTTTGCATCAAGAGGTTAAAGTTGGCTTTTTATATTCACCATAACTGGAGGGGGGAATTGATCTACGCTTACTATCTTCTCTCAGAGAATGACATCCTTGTTTTCCTACAAAATGTAGAAATACACATGAGTGGCAAACGCAGTCACCAAGTCTTATTCGTAACACCTTCCTTTTCCTTTCTGCATAATCAAAACTTCTTTATCCTCTTTTTTATTTGAGCTCCATATTTCTTGCACCTCAGGTTTAGTTGAGCGTAAGCTCCACGCTAGGCCATGGTGGCTGTGATCATTAACTTTCCCCAGGATACCACTAAGACATAAGAAACCGCCTCTCAAACCTGTTCCCACACATGTACCAACCCAAGAATTGCTTCTTCAGACCCCTGAGCGGGAGATGCAGATGGTCTTTCTAAAGTCTGTGACCCTAGGGGCTTAGTGAGGACAAAGCCCTCTGCCACGATCCTCCATTGTCCCTTATTTCAACAGCTTTTCATTGTTCCAGGAGTTAAGTAGCTTTTCCCTTCGGTATATATTTTCCTACAATCTGGACTATGCCTCTAATATTTTCTTTCTCTCTGCTGTTTTCTACTTTTTTCAAGATGATTCAGCTAAGCTTTCAATGATTTTCTTTGCTTTGAGGTTGGCCCCTTTCCTTCTCTAACTCAGGTAGGGCAGCGCTGCTTGCTGTGTTCAAGAGTCTTCTTTCCGTTACATTTCCCTTTGTTTTCTGGCCCAGATATTTTATTTTCTGACATAACCCTCTTGTTTTCATCTCCTATCATGAGATTAAGTCAAGAAGCACTGAGACTAATAAAAGTATTGTTTGAACAGCTAACCCGAGGTTGGACTCAAAGTATCATTATCTTGCCTGGATCCCTGCTAACGAGCCTGTCTCTCTTGCTCTTGCTGCTTCCCTTAGAATCCTAATTCCATGTATCTCCTGGGTTTGTTTCCTAAAAACATGGGCGATTCCTATGATGACTTACAATGAATGTGTCACCTTGTACATCAATCACCTACCAACTCTCTGATCATTTTACACAGCTATTACGTTTTCCCCTCTCAAACATATCCAGATATTTTATACTTACTTAATACAGCCAACACAATCTCAGAAGTCCTACTATGATCTTTCAAGCTTCAGCTTTTTTTCGACATTGTAAAGAATTTTAATTTTCCATTTGTGTTCTTATATTCTTTGGTGGGTAAATCTTTAGAATTCCAACCCTGAAGTAAAATTGAAAAGTTCTTAAGAAAAGAAACCTGTTGTTACAAAGTCTAGGTTGAGAGAGAATAATTGCACAAAGCTTTTTGATAAACAGTCGAAAGTATACTTATAAGGACAGAAGTGGATTTCCCCCACCCAGGATCATTACGATATAGTTGACAAAAAAGTATATATTGAAGGTGTATAATTAATGTTTTGATATATATATACATTGTGAAATAATCACCACACTATCTATCACCTCACATACTTAAATATTTTCTCTTTTTTTGTTGAGAACACTTAAAATCTACTCTTTTAACAAATTTCAAGTGTACAATACAATATTACCAACCATAGTCACACTGCCGTAGATCCCCAGAACTTATTCATCTTGCATAATTTAAACTTTGTACCCCCAGTCCCCAGTTGCCCCTGGCAACCACATTCTACTCTTTTTCAAGGTTTAGCCTTAAAAGGCCATCTTTCTTTCTTTTACCTTGTTTACCCTTTTACCCTGTTTCTTTTATCCTGTTAGATTAATAGTTCCAGTTGGCTCTCTGAAATTTTGTCTCTCTTAGACTTTATTATGCTTAGTTACTGTTTGTGATCTAGGAAGACCTAACAGATCGTCATTGCCTAATACCCGCTGGATGAACATTTAAGATGTAGTTGCACCTCCTTTGTCTCTCTCCACCATCTCAATTCCCTTTCATCTCTCCCAGTTGGTTGTCTAAGCTGCCAGCAGTTCTCCTTAACAAAATCTCTCTCTCCTTCCAGCTGAATCAGTCTGTCTTCTTCCCTTTCATTTTATTCTCTCACTATTCCTGTCCTGATAATAAAACTGACGAGTATTTTCCAAACTCTCTGATTTCTCCTTTCTCCAATTCTTATATCTAGAAACAGTCACAGGAGTTTTTAATGACCGGTTCTCCCATTTTGTCCTTATTTTAGTGAAAGGACTTGAAGCCTCTCTCTTAGTATTGCCTACCCTCAAAGAGTTTACAGCTAGCACCGCCTGGTGGTTCTCCACGACACATGTAGTTCTTGGCTGCCTTCAGATCTTTTTTTTTTTTAACTGAAGCACTATTTGTTTTGAGGACTAAAACACATATTTTTGGTATTTTCATGCCTGTCTGCCACTTGCCTGCAATACGGGGCTTGAACTATGCCTGTGTAGTTCAGTGCACACCAGCAGCCCATGTTCTCTGGCCTCCTAAATGGCTAGTGTTTTGTAAAGACATATCCTGCTTACTTGTCAGCATAAAAACAGCCACATATATTTGGGCAAAGACCATAAAATAGAGCACCAAGGTCTACAGGAAGTGCCCCATGCTTAATAGCCAAAGGCATGAAGCTACTTGACCAGGCTCCACCAGCTAAAAACCAACCAAAGTTTTGAAAGTTCATAACACAAGCCAAAACCCAAGTGATACTTACTTGCTAATATCTAAGGCTTTAAGTCACCTATCAGGTACATATTAGTAATTGTTATCCCTAAATTCCACTCTCTGTGTCTTTCTCAAGTTTTCTGGCCCAAGGTACAAGATAATGAATTCTAGCTATTCCAGTAAAGAGATCCCCTGTTCCCTGGTCAGGTTCAGAACCAACTGAGATAGAGAAATCAGACAAGACAAAAAAAAAAAGTAACCTTTTGAAAATAAATCAATTGAAAAATACTATTATTGAAAACAAAAATTAATTTTTCATTGAAAACTGATACCATGTTCTTGGATTGGAAGAATCAACATTGTGAAAATGACTCTACTACCCAAAGCAATCTACAGATTCAACGCAATCCCTATCAAACTACCACTGGCATTTTTCACAGAGCTAGAACAAAAAATTTCACAATTTGTATGGAAACACAAAAGACCCCGAATAGCCAAAGCAATCTTGAGAACGAAAAATGGAGCTGGAGGAATCAGGCTCCCTGACTTCACACTATATTACAAAGCTACAGTAATCAAGACAGTTTGGTACTGGCACAAAAACAGAAACATAGATCAATGGAACAGGATAGACAGCCTAGAGATAAACCCACAAATATATGGTCACCTTATCTTTGATAAAGGAGGCAAGCATATACAGTGGAGAAAAGACAGTCTCTTCAATAAGTGGCGCTGGGAAAGCTGGACAGGTACATGTAAAAGTATGAAATTAGAACACTCCCTGACACCATACACAAAAATAAACTCAAAATGGATTAAAGACCTAAGTGTAAGGTCAGACACTATCAAACTCTTAGAGGAAAACATAGGCAGAACACTCTATGACATAAATCACAGCAAGATCCTTTTTGACCCAGCTCCCAGAGAAATGGAAATAAGAACACAAATAAACAAGTGGGACCTAATGAAACTTAAAAGCTTTTGCACAGCAAAGGAAACCATAAACAAGACCAAAAGACAACCCTCAGAATGGGAGAAAATATTTGCAAATGAAGCAACTGACGAAGGATTAATCTCCAAGATTTACAAGCAGCTCATGCAGCTCAATAACAAAAAAACAAACAATCCAGTCCAAAAATGGGCAGAAGACCTAAATAGACATTTCTCCAAAGAAGATACACAGATTGCCAACAGACACATGAAAGAATGCTCAACATCATTAATCATTAGAGAAATGCAAATCAAAACTACAATGAGATATCATCTCACACCGGTCGGAATGGTCATTATCAAAAAATCTAGAAACAATAAATGCTGGAGAGGGTGTGGAGAAAAGGGAACCCTCCTGCACTGTTGGTGGGAATGTAAATTGATACAGCCACTATGGAGAACAGTATGGAGGTTCTTTAAACAACTACAAACAGAACTACCATATGACCCAGCAATCCCACTACTGGGCATATACCCTGAGAAAACCATAATTCAAAAAGAGTCATGTACCAAAATGTTCATTGCAGCAGTATTTACAATAGCCAGGACATGGAAGCAACCTAAGTGTCCATTATCGGATGAATGGATAAAGAAGATGTGGCAAATATATACAATGGAATATTACTCAGCCATAAAAAGAAATGAAATGGAGGTATTTGTAGTGAGGTGGATGGAGTTAGAGTCTGTCATACAGAGTGAAGTAAGTCAGAAAGAGAAAAACAAATACAGTATGCTAACACATATATATGGAATCTAAGGAGAAAAAAAAAAAAAAAAGGTCATGAAGAACCTAGTGGCAAGATGGGAATAAAGACACAGACCTACTAGAGAATGGACTTGAGGATATGGGGAGGGGGAGGGGTAAGATGTGACAGGGTGAGAGAGTGGCATGGACATATATACACTACCAAATGTAAAATAGATAGCTAATGGGAAGCAGCCACATAGCACAGGGAGATCAGCTCGGTGCTTTCTGACCACCTAGAGGGGTGGGATAGGGAGGGTGGGAGGGAGGGAGACGCAAGAGGGAAGAGATATGGGAACATATGTATATGTATAACTGATTCACTTTGTTATGAAGCAGAAACTAACACACCATTGTAAGGCAATTATACTCCAATAAAGATGTTTAAAAAAAAAATTTTTTTAAACATGTTGAAATGATAATAATTGGATATACTGAGTTAAATAAATATAATATAAATAAATTAAATATAAATAAAATTTTAAAAAAAAAAGAAAACTGATAACATTAACGTATCGTTAGGCCAATGGATTAAGAGAAAAAACTATGTGCAAAATGTTAGGTAAGATCACTTATCTCCTACTCCTTGTTGAGGGTCATTCATTAAAGTAACTTCTTGACCCTCTTTCTTTTCTCCTCTCACATCTCCCCCAGAGGAGGAAATGTGAATTTTCTGATTAGAAAACTTCAGAGCAGGTACTGGTCAAGGATGACTCAGTTCTTTTCTTCCTCTGCCTTTGTTTGGCAGCCATCCTGCCCACAGAAAGCATGCTCTTCCATTCTGTAAAGTAGAGAGGGAGGCCCTCTTGTGGGGAGATCTGATACCACCCAGAGCAGTCATTGACTCTAACTGGAATTAAATGTGCTGAGTCTTTCCAATGTAAGGGCAAACTTAGCAAACACACTTGCCTAGAAGATCCAAATTTCCTAAATTCATCCATATCAGTGATAAGATTACACTATATATATATATATATATATATACACACACACATGCATATATATATATGCCTGGCTTTATCTCTATCTCTAAATTGCTTTTAAACCTGTGTAGAGTGGGGAGAGAAAGATACCAAGGTAGCATTATTTATTGAGCATCTCAGCCCTGATTCTGTTCTCTCCAATCACCTAGACATAACAATCAAGCATACATCTACTATTTAAAGTCTAAGTATTCCATGAGTCTTATCTGAAAAAACAATCCTTCAGAGGCTCCTTTCACTGTTATTATAAAATCTTAATAGATGCTGGCTTCCAAAGAGGAAAAGCGAAGAGTTTCTATAATAGTATTTGAAAGAAGCCAAGAAGCCCTAAAAAATGAACCTGAACACATTTTCTAATCTTTGAAGTGTGTCTGCTGGTTTTTTTTTTTGTTTTTAATACAAATATACCCACAAGGAGTCGCTATTTGATTCCTAACGCTTGAATGAGTATATTTGATCAGGGCCTCCCTAGAGAGGGGAAAACTAGTAGGCAAGAGAAAATTCTGTGTCTGGTGAGATAGGTGGTCATTGAAAAAAGGTCACAGAAAGGTAAAAATGAGGTGCAGAAAATATATGTACATCCCAAGCTTTACAGTGTGGTTCACCAGACAGCCTATCTGGCTCACTGCACAGATTTTCCTTAATACATATTACAGCTTCAAAGTCATTTTTGCATGAATGTGCCGTTTTCCACCTTGAGTGCCCAAAAAAGTGATTCAAAACAGTAAGCAAAGATAACACAAGGAAGTCCAGGTTCTCACTGACATCTTTTACCTTACTTGGAATTTCCTTCTGTTCATTTAAATGGCTTCTAAGTCCTAGTTTCCTTTGAAAAATTAAATATAAATCATTCCTTCCTGGACATTTTAGATATCAAACTTATTTGGCTTTTATGACAAGGAAGACACTACGATGGGATGAGAAGAGAGTTAAGTTCACAATCATGAGGTCTGAGTTTCTATCCTCTGGGAACTTTCCTTCTAGAAATCTTAGTTTCCTCCTCTATAAACAAGGGGTCTACACAAAAGGATTCCAATAGTACTCCCAGCTGTGACCTGCTTTACTGCCAAACATATATGATTTATTTACACACAGATAATACCTAAAAAGATGATCGCAGAACAGAAACAAAACAAAAAACTACCCGAGCTCATATATACAGAGAAAACAGGTTGGTGGTTGCCAGAAGTGGGAGGGTGAGGAGGTGAAGGGGGTCAAAAGGTACAAACTTGCAGTTATAAAATAAGTCAAGGGGATGTAATGTACAGCATGGTGACTGTGGTTAATAATATCATATTGCATATTTGAAAGTTGCTAAGAGAGTAAATCTTAAAAGTCCTTATCACAAGAAAAAAGAAATGTTGTAACTGCGTATGGTGATGGATGTTAACTAGACTTATTGTGGTGAATATTTTGTAATATATACAAATATCGTAATCATTATGTTTGATACATCTGAAACTAATATAATGTTATATACCAATTATACCTGAATTAAAAAAAAAAAAAAAAACCAGGGCTCCAAGAAGAACACTACCAAAAAGAAATATATATATATGACCCCAATGATGATGCAGTGATGACACTTCTTGAGGTCCTCCTATGTAACAAGCCAGGAGAGGCATTTTACACATCTCTTATCCCTAACTGCCACAATAACTCTCCATTTTAGATGTTAGAAGAGCATATCAGCACACAAGCAAACCTTCTGCTTCCCAGTGTACATTGCAACCTTGCTACTCAAACTGAGGCAGGTGGAGTTTGTGCTTATTAGAAACACAGAATCCTGGGCCACTTCGGACCTACTGAAGCAGAATCTACATTTGAACAAGATCTCCATGGCACTGATTTGCATGTTAAGGTTTGACAACCAACCACTGCGTAGACAATGCTATGAAAGGAAAAGAGATGAACTTAGCCACTATCTGTGTTACTTATTATAAAGCGATCAACACAGAGAAATTTAACAGCTTGAAAGTTATCACAAAACTGTAAGAGGCAGAGCTGAAATCTTGTCTGATTTCAAAGCCTGTGCTGTTTCCCCCTTATGATGTTATTTTCCAGTTGGAATTATATATCTTATTTTACTTCAAGTGATAGGTAGGTAGGTAGATAGATAGACAGACAGACAGATAGTAGACAAATAGATATAAATGATAGGTAGATATTGACAGATACAGCTACATAATACGTACAAAAATAATGTGAGTTATGTGCCAAAAATAATGTGAGTTCTGACACTTTAAATAGTCTATACTGCCCTTCATTTGAGACTAATTAAAACTTCAGTTAATACCATTCTTCTGTTTATTCTTATTAATAAAGCAGTAATAATAATTACTGTAAATTACTGTGATGACCCAATAGAAAAAAGTTAGTCCACAACTAGGACCAAGAAATTAAATAGGCTAAAAACATTTTTATTATATTATATTACATTATAATAAGATTATGTTATGGTAAATTTCGGAATGCTGAAATATAGCATTGTAGGACCTGTGAGGTAATATTAATACATAGAAACCACCACAATAAACAGTTAACTTCTTTCATCAGGAGAAAATTATCCTGTTAATATGGTCTCTTGTAGATTATAGAAAAAATATAAAAATTGAATTATCTTATTTGGATTTCTTACAATTCTGTAAATTGTGATTAAAGAAGGAGTTCAAAGATATAATGTTGGAGCACTGAGTACAAGTAGTTTCGTTTATAACAGAAACAGAATTTCTATAGCACCAGTAAACATCTACTTGTAGTAATTACTTATAATTACATAATATATTGATGTTGAAGAATACCGTTAGAAGGAACATAATATTTTATTACACCTTTACATCATCTCTTCCAGAAGGCTATATGGCATCTCTAGCTACATGAAAATTATGTCCTTAGCCATTTTATGAAATCAAATTTTACAGAATTTAAATGATTCCAAGTAGACTAATTTCATTTTGTATTTTAAGCACCTGTTTCAAGATTCAACCTAACTGTAGATCTCCCTAAAATGGTACTTCTTTTATGCCAAGGACAAGAATAAAATCATCTTTTTTATTATTATTCAAACATCGTCTCTGGAGATTCAGATTTTGTACCACAGATAAATTCCTTCCTAGATGTATCCAGAAAAGGACAAGTAAAATCTAACGTCTAACAGAAAAGACTGAAGAAAATCCTTCCACAAAGAAAAAAAAAAGCTATTCAATCACATACTTCATGCATGTGTTCTTGCTTACAAAGCCCTCTTACATAAAGTAGTCATTTGATTGTCACAACAAACCCTCTAGGTAGGTGGACCACGATGATTCTGTTGTGTAAACTGAGACTCAGAGAAATTCAGTAACATGTCCTACATCGTGTCAGTACATGCTGGAGCCAGGCCCAAGTCAGGTTTTCTGTGCCTCTACTAATACACGGTGCCCCTATTTTAGAAATGTGCTATTGACTTTTATATGTCAAACTGATATATGATGCTGATCTGTGTTCATTGTAACAAATGTCGCTCCATGCTACTAACCTTGAAATACAAAATTTTAAAAGATTCCTTCCCACAAAGACAGGTCAAGGTTTCTTCTATCCCAAGATTTAGTCATAATACTATGATCTTTCTTAGGAAACCAGTTATTATTTTACAGCAAAATATGTTCAGTTTAATACTAGTAGGGCTCTTAAGCAGTTAATGGGGTCACTACTACTTCAAAAACACACCATAAGTGAAATTGTAAAACCTGCTTAAAATTAGATAAGAGAATAGCTTCATGGAAAGTAAAATTGAGGTTTGAAGGGAAGGAAAACTAGTTATTAAGATCACATGCTATACAAGGCAGTTTTTGGAGGGCTGATCAATGCATTAATATTTTCAATGACAACTTTATACGAATATATACTTTATAAAGGATACGCAATGGATTGTGATAAAGGTCTTCAATTCATTCCCCCTAAACAATGTGGCTATAGAAGTAGTTTTAAATTTTAAACACTTTAGAAGTCTTTCTCATACTTGTTCTCCCCAGTTTTTGTTAAGATAAGGTACTTGCTTGAATCAGGGCTTTATTGTTCCAAGTTCATAGGGGTTTTTTGGTTTGTTTTTTGCCACATGGCCTGTGGGATCTTAGTTCCCCTGCAACCCCTGCAGTGGAAGCGCGGAGTCTTAACCACTGGACCGCCGGCGAGTCCCCAGAGTTTGTAAGTTTTAAATTAAACCTACAGTCTGTAGCTATTAAGTCATTTTACTTCTTTTATTCTTTTTACTTCTTCTTACTCTACCCATCAACTTTTCCACTCCCTAAACCCAGCCCACCTTTTCTCCACCACTATGTGACCAGTAGTAATAGCCTAAGATATATATCCTTCCATGCTTTCCTCATGTTCAAAACAAAAGTTTTTTAGGGGGAAAAAAAAAAAGAAAGTTATACAAATCTATTTTTCCCTTTGAGTTCATTTACAATATTTTTTGCCATAAAAAATTTTGTTTTATAGGAGAGCGTGTCTTTTCTTTATTACCTTCCAAGTGTCCTACCTTACTTCATCAGGTCTTTGAAAGTCTGAGTCTACACATACATAGATGTCCAAACTTTTCTTAGGATTTTTATTGGTTATTTGTTTTATGTTGCATATAGTGCTTCCTTATGTCATTAATGTCTTCAGTCTGTGTAGATTTGTGACCTTCCTTATTCCTAAGCATGTATAATGTTGTTCTCTCTCTTTATTTTTCCCTTCAACAGGGTTTTATTGATTTTCTTGAATACTCAAAGAAAAACAGTTTTACTTTATCCTTCCTATTTCACTTTTATTACAAGAGTTAAGGTTAGTATTTCCCTTCACCAATTTCATTTTTGTTTTTGTTGCTTTTCTTGTAATTTAAAAAAATATCATAAAGCTCTTTTTTTTTGGATCACTGACTGAAGTTATTCCTTAAACAGAGTTTTACTGAGGTTATTTGGTTTTATAAAGTATTCTTCCTTACAATGTTTTCAAAATCATTTATAATTTGTAATTTTAGTTTTAATTTCTGTCTTGATCTGTAATTAATTTAGAACTGTAGTTCGTAATTTCCTATCACAGAGGAGATTGCAGTCTCCTTCTTTATTACTAATTGTATTTTGATCCAATACAAAATGTAACATGTAACTTGTAAAGTTCTACCATTTTCACTAGCTATCCTCAGTGTCAAGTATATGGTTAATTATGAATATTTCATAGACATATAAAACAATATTTCTATTTGAAAGTGTAAATTTGTATACATAGCTTTATATGATGTTTACTGACATCATTCAAATTCTTTATGTCCTCAATTATTTTCTCTAGTAGATCTGACCCCAAAATAGGCATATTAACATCTACCACTGTAATTGGATTTTTATCAAGTTCTCCTGGGAGTTTTAATAGTTCTTTTTATATGTATTTAGCAGCTATGCTGTTTGTTGTACTCAGACTTGTGACAACAATATTTTTTTTAAAAAACAGGTGTTTTATTATGACATGATGTTTCTCTATATATCAGTAAATGCTTTTGACCATTTTGTCTGATAATCATACCACGACTCTTGTGCTTCTCATAAATAGCATACATTAGGGATAGATTTTTGACAGTCTCTACAATTTCATAAGAGACAGAATTCAGCCTGTTCACATTTAGTATAACAATTGATATAATTATTTTAGTTTATGTTTTCTTTAAAACAATTTTTTCCCTGTTCCAATATTTTGCTGATATGATCGAACTGCAAGCCTTTCATTCTCTCTTGCTTGCTTGTTGATTTGGAAATTTCACTCCACTTTTATATTAGTTTATTTCTTTAGTTTATTTTCCCTTTACTACCATTTATAATAAAATATTGTTCAATTATAAAAAAGAAATATAAATATTTCTCAATTATAAGAAGGTGATGCTTCTTATCTATTAGGACTATATATTCCCCTGCTGCTTTCTATATCCAATCCCCATAAGATAAAACATTTATAATACTCTTACGTCTCATTCTTTCTCCTCCCACATTAGACATTTAGAGTATGTGCTCCTCATTACCAATGTGTTATATCAATGAGCCAAAGACGGCCCCAGTGTATTGGCCCTACGCTGTTTACTTCTGCATAGCAGGCGGGTACTGTTAGCTCAAAAGCCTGCCAATGCCTGAACTCAAATTTTTACATATCAAATTGTTTTAAATGTAAACCAAATATGCAGATTTTTAGCCATTTACAGCATGCCTGTGATGTATACCCCATAAAGCTACTTCCAACATCTGCTAGTCAAAGATAAGACAAATCTTAGGGGCTAGAAAAGACCCCAAACTGCTGCTTCCCTTTGGAGTTCTCTGATCCAGAAACTCCCTGCCATCCTCCTGAGTGACATCACCGGAACATAAAATTCCCCTCTCCCCCAAGGTTTCCTTTACCTCTTCCCCTTCTGGGTAGTGCCCTGCACCACTGTCTCTGGAAGGTCTCATGCTCTGAGGGCTCGTAAACCTGTCCGATTGCCACCCAAATAAAGCTTGCTGTGTGCTACTGCCGCCTCAAGGTCATATATTTTTCCTTGATCATCCCCCAAATCCCTGAACTCACCTCAAAACTCTCACATTTTGCTTACACGTTATAGTAAATCTACTTCTAGATTACTAATAACTTTCTTTTGATGTATTTTCCTTTTCAATAATCAATATTTAGCATTTAAATAATACATATGCCTTCATCCTATTAGGTATACACAGAGATAGATGATATAGAAATAGATATCATCTATTTAGGTATACACAGAGATAGACAGGTGAAATCTAACTACTCACCACCTCCTTCTTCTTTTCCTATCTTGAGGTCTGATCTATTATATTATTATTTTGTTGGAGTACATCCTCAAGCAATTATCCCTCATGAAGTACATAGGTGATGCACTCTCTGAATCACTGAATATCCACAATACTTTATCCTATTCACCATGAACCTAAGAGGTGAATTATATCTTAGCTGGGTTTTGGACTCCTGTGGTGCAGTGCTTTTATCTCCGTAATCTATAACTGTCTTTCAAAGTTCAATGTTGAAGATGAGAGCTGAAATCTCCATGATCCTTTCTCATTTTGTAAATATACTCTTTTAGCCCACAAGCTTGTACAATTTCTCTTAACCTTTTGAAGTTCAGGAATTTTACCAAGATTCACTGAGATCTGTGTCTTTTTTCCTCAATCACACCTAGAATTCATGAAGATTTTTTCCAGCTTTATTGAGGTACAATTGGCAAATTAAAATTGTATATATTTAAGGTGTACAACATAATGTTTCTATATACATATACATTGCAAAATGAATACCACAATCAAGCTAAGTAACATTTCCATTACCTCATACAGTTAGCTCTTTTTTTGTGTGTGGTGAGAATACTTAAGATCTACTCTCTTAGTAAATTTCAAGCATGCACTAGAATATTAACTATAGTCATGATGCTATATATTAGGTCTCCAGAACTTATTTATCTTATATCTGAAAATTTGAGCCCTTTGATCAACATCTCCCCAACTTATCCAGCCCCTGTTCCCTAGACTCCTGTTAACTACCCTTCTATCTGTTTCTATGGATTTGATTTTTTCAGACTCCACATGATTCCAGATTTCATGAGTGTATGCAGTATATGAGATCATGCAGTTTATGTCTTTCTGTGTCCAGCTTATTTCACTTAGCATAATGTCCTTCAGTTTCATTCATGTTGTCACAAATGGCAGGATTTCCTTCCTTTTTAATCTCTGAATAATATTCCATTGTATGTATATACCACATTTTCTTTATTCATTCATTCATCAACAGATTCTTAGGTTGTTTCCATATCTTAACTACTGTGAATAATATTGAAACGAACATGGAGTGCAGTTATCGCTTGGGAACAGTGATTTTGTTTCCTTTGGATATATACCCAGAAGTGGGATTTTAAATCTACAGACTCAAGAACTCAACTCAGGGAAGTTCTCATCTATATTTTTTAAAAATTATTGCTTCATTTACATCTAAAATCTTTCCTCTTTTACAACTCCTAATATGTACATGTTAGGTCCCCTGAATCTACCCTCTGTTTTTCTTTTATTTACCTTCCTAATTTTCAACATTTTATATTTTTGTTCAGTGTTTTAAGTTATTTCTTCCACTATGTCATCCTGGCCATTAATTCTGATCTCAAATTGGCTATCTTCTCCTTTAATTCATCTCCTGAATATTTCAGTTCTTTTTTTTTTTTTATTTTAAGAGATCTTTTTGGTTTTTTGTACATCCGATTTTACTTAAAATCCTTATGCAGAGAGAGAGCTCGTGATGGAAATATAGAGAGATATAACAGAAAGAGTGCATCTATTCCAGCATCTCTATTTTGTTAGGCGCTGTCAACTTGTGCTGTTCTGATTGTTCTTCTTCTCTGTACTCTGGAATCCGTTTTGCACTGATCTTTCTTTTCCCCAGTCTAGTCATGGGCCTCAGGGTGTGTAAACAACAGCAATAACCTGGTGTATTTGCTATTTGGAAAATCAATACCCTCTCTTGGTATCTGGAAGAAGCTTCTTTTCTGCTGGTCTCCTTAGTTGCAAAAGCTGACAAAGACTTGAGAAGTGTTAAGTAATTTCACAAAGATCTCACAGATAGTACATGGAACCGCTATGATAAGAACCAGACTTTTTTCCCTTCATTATTTTTTTACAAAGTCACTGTACTTTCCTCTACTATAACATCCATTTTTACTTTTTTTTGCAATCAGATGGTAACAACGATGATGAGCCCATTTTCCGTACTTATATAAATGTAATTAGCATTGCCTCTTCAACTAGAAGGGAAAAAAGTGGTGTTTGGCTTTTCAAGGAAATATTTCAGGATGTTGAGGAGGTGACAGGAGAGCATGCTTCAGAGAGGCAGGAGCTGTGAGGTTGGAGAGGGGAGAGGCTGAGGGGCAGAAATGAAAGAGTCATAGGAAGGCCTCTCTGAGAGCCAGGTCCACATACTACCATGTTAGTGAAACTCCAGATGACAGCAGGGAAACCTAACTCCCACCATACTCCGAGCATGTGAGTTGGGGAGGGTGGTGATTGTATGTACCTTGAACTATATTGATATCCCCTCTCCACTCTTAGAGGGAAACAGGTGCAGCGACCTGGGGCGGGGCGGAGGGGGGGGAGTCAGACAAGGCTAGCCAGCTCTCCTTCACTCTCCCCATCTCAAAGGCCTATAACTCACACCTGACACTCATGTTCGGGTTGCCCACTGTTCTGCACGCTTTCTCAAAGCACGTAAGCATTTCACGCTAGACACAGCTGCCTACAGATCCCACTTAGCGTATATGCTGCTGTGTAACACATAAGCGTTCTTGATTTAGTTTTAACACCACATTAGAGATGATTTCTGTTTCTTACATTTCTAAGAAAAACAATTCATTCAATCTATATTTAAACTTATTCATAACAGTTTGTCAACATCTTGAACTGGGAACATACATCAAAATCCTAAAACAGAATGTCCTAGCAAAAAGCAATACAGTAAATGTACTGTATTGCCTACCATATGAAGAGTCTTAGAAAATCTTTACATATTTTGAATTAGCAATGCCACTCCTCTATCTTTCCAAAGTACCAAACACTTATACACATGATGGTTAATTTCAGACAAAATATTAAATAACGAGCAATGGATAAATTATGGCACACCAATATGGTAAGATGCCAATTAAAATGTATTAAAGTGAATGTGAGACAGGACACTTAATTAGATGGGAAAATACCAGGCATGGGAAGATCCAGAGGTTCCAATACGTCTTGCTTTCTCCTCTGTTCACTCCATTCTCAGGCAAGCTCTCTCCTACTGATGGCGAAGATGGCTGTCAGCAACCATGGAATTTCATTCTACTCTATCAGACACAACCATGGAAAGAGAGCTTCTCTCTTCCAACAATTCTTGAAAAGAAATCCAGGAATTTCTCTCATTAGCTCTAATGTGTCTCCCTGTGGCTGAAGGAAAGGAGCATGAGCTTGGCCAGGCTTCTTCACATGCTCACGCTTAATATCCAGGTTAACCTCATTTGGACCACATGGACTGAAATGAATGAGCTGTTATCAGACGAAAGGGACACAGCGTTACTGGATCATATGGTAATTTTATTTTTAATTTTTGAGGAACCTCCACACTGTTTTCCAAAGGAACTGCATCATTTTACATCCCCACCAACAGTGTGCAACAAATCCAATTTCTATAAATCCTTGAAAACACTCGTTGTCTTTTTTTGTTTGTTTGTTTTTATAATAGTCAGTCTGATTTGAAATTAGAATCTCAAAGAGATATTAGCACTCCCATGTTCACTGTAGCATTATTCACAATAGCCAAGATATGGAAACAACCTGAACATCTGTCAATGGATGAATGGATAAAGAAAATGTGGCATAAACAAACAAGGGAATATTATCCAGCCATAAAAAGAATGAAATCCTGCCATTTATCCATCCAACAATAAGGATGAACCTGGAGGACAATATGCTAAGTGAAATAAGCCAGTCACAAAAGGACCAATACTGCATGATTCCACCTATGTGAGGTACCCAAAATAGTCAAACTCACAGAAGCAGAGAGAAGAATGATGGTTGCCAGGGACGGGGGAACAGAACATGAGGAGTTGCTAATGAACAATATAAAGTTTCAGTAACGCAAGATAAATAAGTTCTAGAGATCTGCTCTACAACATTGTGTCTATAGTTAACAACATTGTGTCTATAGTTAACTACATTGTACTGTATACTTACAAATCTATTAAGAGGGTAGATTTCCTGTTACGTATTCTTAGTAAAATAAAATAAAATTTAAAAAGAAAGATATAGCCAAAAGCCAATGAATGAATTGAAATGGAATATGAAAGCAATATGGATGTGGGACAAACATAACAGATACCTATTTTCAATGTCATTTACCATATTTTAAAGAGAAAAAACTTGTATTCAGCCTAGAAAAACTTCCTATCAGATAAACTGTGTTTTATGTTTGTTTGTTTTTACTGAAGCTCCCTTTTACTCACACAATAAGTCAGATATGGTGGAATTAAGCAGAGAGATATGGACTGCTTCCTCACACAGAAGACCTCTTACAGCTGTCATGGCAACAGTGGATATAGATCACTCTGGCTGTGAACATCTCTGCTACGTTAAACTTTTAGTCCCAGACCTGCTATTGGCCTGGAGGAGATTCCCCAGAAATGTCCAGCTATAAAATTGTATTATTACAAATTTTTCAAGCATATATTGTCTGTCCTCTGGCAACTCAGCAGATGAACCTTGGGATTCAATACAGCAAAAGCCTCAAAGCAAACTAAAGTTTTGCAGAGCAATAGCCATAACCAATAGCCATGCCCAGGTGAGATCAATTTCAACCTCTAGACCAATTTCATTAGCATTAGCTACAAATAATTCCAAACATTAAGGGACAAAACAAAAAGGCCTGGAAGACAAGGAAAAGTCTACAGGGCCTGGCAGCCAGCAGAGTAGAGACATGCAATAAAGGAGCATTTTTTTTTTTTAACATCTTTATCTGAGTATAATTGCTTAACAATGGTGTGTTAGTTTCTGCTTTATAAACAGCAGAGGGATTTTGAGTAAGTAAGACCATCTTATTGTATGGGAGATGCCAGTGGGGATAAATGAATTTGAGAGCTCAGCAGAGAGAGAAGCAGAACGTAAGGGTCTCCACATGATGGTGGTGAGTAAAAGCTGTAGCCCATCCTCACCAGTGCCCAAGGAGGAAATAATGTGAGGTTATTGGTCATTTTATCAAAACTCTCGCCCATTAATATACATGACATTTCCACTCCTTTTCAGTTATAAGCACAATAAAAGCCTGGAGACTCAAGTTCATTTCATAATTCAATTACTCTGTTTATGTTAATACCTATCTTAGGGTAGCTCATCATGTTTACAACTGGAAAATCTCTGAAACAGTATTATCACATTCGTTTACATGTCTGCTTTTGATTAAAAGTGGGAATAAATTACATGGTGATTTTAGAAATGAAAGAAGAGAACCTGTGGCAGTTAAAGCATGGTTTGGGCCAGAAGGTAAAAGTAAAGGCATAGGAAAGATAGAAGGGAAGAAATCAAGCATTTATTAAGCACCTACAGACTCAGGCACTAAACTAGTCACTTTATAATTATTATCTCAGTTAGTCTTTCCAATAACCCCTTTCAAGATATAAGCTTTAGTTCATCCATGAGAAAATTGAGGCCAATATAAATAACTCACCCAAAAGCTGGTTGTAGATTTGACGGCCATGTATGAATCCGTGCAATTTGAACAAAGAAATAAATTCCATGGACATAAAGTCCTAATTGTACACACACACACACACACACACACACACACCACACACACACTTTTTAATCATGTATTTATGTTAATATACATGGATAAATATACACCATTGGGCAAACTGTAGATTGGAAGGCCTTCTCTCTCAGTTGGAGAAAAACTCCAAAGCACAAAACTTGTAAGTGTATTGAATTAGTAGTATTTCACTATTTTTATGAAGATCAGCACAACTTTCTCTCCATTGTGCAATTTTTTGTGTGACAGTCCCAGGTCCTAAATTTTTCTAATGTTAAATTATGGGATGACTCCCACAAGTCTGAATCACTTGTCGAGAAATAAAGTGATACTTGACTAAGAGCCGTGGAACCAACTGAAATCCTTCCCTGCTGTAGAAAGTAAATAAAAAGCCTCTTACTGGTTTCAGAACAAAGCAAATTCTAATACAATGGGGAGAAAGTTGAAAAGAGCAGACTCTAATTTTAGCAGCTGAAGTCCATAGCGGCTGTGGTGAGCCTTCAGGTTAAGATATATTACAGTGGTTTATACTCATTGTATAGGAGTTGGGGGTCCACTACACACAGTATTAAATTAAACAAATATGTTTTGAGCATGTTTTCAAAAGAATTAAAAATCCTTCATTTAAAAATGTAGTTGGCATAGGTAAGGTAATTAACTTTCCTCAAATTTTTGAAATGTTTTAATGGTTGATTGTGTTGTTTCAAAACAATACCGCTCATAATTAATTTCCCTTGTATTAAGTTATCTGCAATATTCTAATGGATTTTTTTAGAAGTTTAAGTCAGGTTTTTTTCTAAGTAAGTTAATTCTCTCCTCTTTCTAATCTTCATAGAATCTTAAAAACAATAGCTAAAACTCTACTAGGAGAAGAATGCTGAATTGCCTCTCTTATTTTCTATAATCACAGTAATAGTAATAATAGTCAGTTTTTATTTACTTGTTTTATTACACACCAGATACTTTATTATGTGCTTTATAAGGATTATGAGGACTACTTCATTTAAAGCCACAGCCCTGTAACTTATGCAAGAGCATTATTCCCTACAAATGAGGAAAGTGAGGCTGGGAAAGTTTCCATAACTTGCCTGGTGTCACACAGCTGAATGTCAAGCAGCAATGACTTCAGAACTTCAACAGTGAAATTATTGTTAAAATGAAATTATAATTGAATGAAAATAATATCGTGAGCAGATGAAGGGTATGTTATTAAAATGTGTACACAAGTTCTTGCAGTTGGTCTGAGGGCCCAATAGCTTACTCTCAGAAACACCTGGGCAACTAATACTCATAACGGTAATTCTGCAGTCCTCATCTGAGAAAAGTTCTTGAACCAGGCTGAGTTCACATGGGTAGACTGAGGGAGATGAATGGAAACCGTGCCTGAGTGGACACTGATTGCCATAGAACACCAAGATTCAGGACAGGAACCTGGGTCAGATGAGGTGGTGTCAGGATATAGCCAGACTAGCCTATATACAGAAATGCCACACGAATATACGCTTAGACGTGGAAGGGGGCAATTGGATGTCCAGAAGATCTGATGTAACCTTCACTCACTCAGATATTAACGTCTAAAATGGTCCATGACCCAATAGCTTGCATTTCCTTGTCTCTCCTGCAGAATTGATGTATCTCTATGCATTATAAGCTGGTTGCACTAGTTTCTAAGTCCTTTATATGTAAGCTGATTTTGATTCACCCAGCTAATGTCTTGTTAAATGTTTCCATTAACCTGAACCTCTAGGGCAGGGTGAGACCAACTACAGCCTGTGGCCAAACCTAGCCTGCCTGCTTTCATACAGCCTGTGAACTAGGAATGATTTTTACATTTTTCAATGGCTGCAGAAAAAAGCAAAAGAAAAAAGAATATTTTCTGACACAGAAAATTTATATGACCATTCAAATTTCAGTGCGTAAATAAAGTTTTACTGGAAACAAGGCGTGCGCATTTGTTCATGTATTGTCTGGGGCTGCTTTCTCACTACAAAGGCAGAATTATTTTCAACAGAAAGTACATGGCTTGTAAAGCCTAAAATATTTACTATCTTGCCATTTACGTGGTCTAGAAATGTAAGCTCCACTTCTAGAATGTAAGCTCCATGCTGACAAGACTTTTTTTTCTGCTTTGTTCACTTATTTATCCCTAGTACCTAGAAAAGAACATTCAAATAAATTTACTGAGGGAGGGAGGGAGGGGAGGTGGAAAAAATTTGTCCACAAAACAATCCTGCATGTGAAAATTAAATCAAAGGGTCCTTTGTCAAGAGCTCTTTAGAGAATACCTTGGCATCTTATTGAAGCCCTTTTGCAATTGGTTTTAGTGCTTCTTCTTTACATCTACTTCTTCCCAACAGCTAGACTCCAGTAACACCCAACATCCATCCATCTCCTAACCACAAGATGCTGTGCCTTGTTTATGCAGTTTCTTCTCCCTTAATAAGCTTCCTCCCTCTAGACACTGATTTCTGTTTCTCTGCCTAGTGAAAAGCTATTAATCCTTAAAAGTCCAAATTCAACAGCATCTTGTCTATATGGTCTTCCCCAGCCTATCCAAAATAAATTGCTTCCTCATCTTCATATATTGCCACATTGACTCAACAATTGCAACATACTATAATTACGTTTAATTATTTTTCTTCTTAACAAAATCATGAGCACCTCAAAAGCAAGGGTGATGACAGAATTCATCAGTGTACCCAATCCTGACCTATGACAGGCATTCAGTAACTGTTTAGTGAACAAATCAATAACCAGCTAATACTCCAGTTGATTTAACACCAAAAAGATTCAACCAGTTGCTCTGACTTGAATGTACTTTTCTATTTTAATAAAACTTGTGGTGAAATTAAATTACATTATCATTTTAAGTGAAAAATTAGAGCCTCTCCCCCCAAAAATTTCTGTACAAAGACAGCAGCACCAGAATCAGAGTAAAGGCTCCCAAGGTGGCAAGATGGTTGCTCATCTCTTGGAAAAGTTGAATATGATTGTTAAAAAGCAATAAAAACCCAATATCATATACATATGTCATTACAGAGAAATTACCTAAAGCTGCCAAAATTAAACCAATCATAATACTAACATTCTGAATTTATATAGCTTTTTAGAAAATATCACTTAAAAGGAAAAAAGCTTAGATGACTTGCAATTAAACATATGATCTGTTATTTTCAGTGCTATGTTATACCTAGGGATAGACAAAATTATTAAGACAAAACTATTAAGCTTAAACGCTTAGAAAAATGACTCAGAAATTTTTTTAAAAATGGGCAGAGATAAACAATTTAATTCAGCAGGGAAAATTACAAGTCATAAAAATCCTTAACGAACACAAGATGGCAAAATAACCAGGTAGGTACGGTGAGACAGAAATCAAATTATCTTCCTTAATGAGATAATCTGCATTTATAGTGTTATTGTTAATCTCAGACTTTCTGAGGCTTTCCTATAGTTTATCAAGCCCAGAGACATCTTTGTGAGAAACAGCGGGAGGCTCCCTATGTTTCTACGCCTAATAGATTCTGTTTCTAGAGTCATTTTACCAAGGCTTGATCTGTTTAGTTTGAAGAAAGGTAATCTTAAGTAGCTCATAAGAGTTTTAGTTCTTTAAAATTAAATCTGATGGAAATATTTGTTGTCAAGATGCCCAGCTCCATGATGAATCAAGAATAAGCAATTAGTCCTAGGAAGTAAGTTGCTTGCCCAGAGGTTGTATCTACTCTCTTCCAAGGCATTATACCAACCCTGCCACAAGATTCTTTTAACGACCAGGAAATTAGTGCAAATTCTTTTTTTTTAACTTTTTTTGTCTTTACCAGTACATGTCAATATGACTACTGGATTGTTTTTAGTAACATTTCAATTGGTTTTTTCTCATACTCTCTAAGCTTCAAATCTTAATAATAAACCTGGTACTCAGAATAACCAGTTCTGTCTGAAAATATCTTTCCAGGTCAGCCTATAAGCCCCCCAGTTAAAAACATGAAGACATCCTAGAATTACAAAGAAAGGGGTGGGGGGAGACTAAAGAAGTGATTAGCAATAAGCATATTAGGATGAATTAATTATTGTTATTTTTTCTCAAAATGTAGTTATTCTGAGGAAATGAGAAATGTATTGAGAAAAGGGGAAAAAACATTGAGACACGGGATACTCTCCAGGGCTAATTTTGGGGACAGGGACCTTCAGAAAGGACTGTGCAGTGGAAAACCTAAGAACTGCCACCACATCCTGCAGCTGTGACCTCCGCAATTTATGGTAATTGTCAATTCACCTGCTTGTAACTCTAACCAGAACATAAACTCTGTATGTGAGAGACTTCTGTCAGTTCTTCAATATCTGGCTTCTCCTTTCTTTCACAGATGTTTTAGCTGGTTATATGGTCATTCAAACTAAAACTTCATTTTGAGACTCCTTTAAAACTAGGTGAGGCAATATGTAATTTTTTTCCTGGCAATTAGGATATGAGTGAAAGTGATATGTTCAACTTCCAAGTCATACCTTTCCCTATCTTCCTTCTTCCCCTGATTAGTATGTGGACATGTGGACATGAAGTCAGCTATCTTGTGCCATATGCATAAGGCCAGTAACCTAGGGTTATGAGATGGTAAAGAGATGGAAAGAGCCTGCATTCCTTGAACTATTTACTCATAATCTTATGAAAGAGACAAATAAACATCTGTCTTGGCTGAGCTGAACCTGTATCTTAGTTAAAATACTCTGTGAGAACAGAAACCATCATTGTACTGATTTTTATATCCCCAGTGCATCATGGTGGGTCATGGTGGGTCATGGTGTGTCAATCAATTAACTAATGGAAAGATGTCTGGACAAACTTAGGATGGATACATAAATGGATGGATGGATGGATCAATGAGTGGTTGGATACATGGAAGGATGGATATGAAAAAGGAGTAGACACAGAAGAGAAAAGGAGATACGAGTTTATCATTGCATCTAAAAGAATAAAACACCTAGGAATAAACCTACCTAAGGAGGCAAAAGACCTGTACTCAGAAAACTATAAGATACTGATAAAAGAAATCAAAGGTGACACAAACAGATGGTGAGGTATACCATGTTCTTGGACTGGAAGAATCAATATTGTGAAAATGACTATACTACCCAAAGCAATCTACAGATTCAATGCAATCCCTATCAAATTACCAATGGCATTTTTCACAGAATTAGAACAAAAAAATTTACAATTTGTATGGAAACACAAAAGACCCCAAATTGCCAAAGCAATCTTGAGAAAGAAAAACAGAGCTGGAGGAGCTGACTTCAAACTATACTACAAGGCTACAGTCATCAAAACCGTATGGTACAGGCACAAAAAATATAGATCAATGGAACAGGATAGGAAGTCTAGAGATAAACCCATGTACCTATGGTCACCTAATCTATGATGAAGGAGGCAAGAATATACAATGGAGAAAAGAGAGTCTCTTCAATAAGTGGTGCTGGGAAAACTGGACAGCTACATGTAAAAGAATAAAATTAGAACACACCCTAACACCATACACAAAAATAAACTCAAAATAGATTAAAGACCTAAATGTAAAGCTGGATACTATAAAACTCTTAGAGGAAAACATAGGCAGAACACTCTTTGCAATAAATTGCAGCAAGATCTTTTTTGATCCACCTCTTAGAGTAATGAAAATAAAAACAAAAATAAACAAATGGGGCCTAATTAAACTTAAAAGCTTTTGCAAGGCAAAGGAAACCATAAACAAAATAAAAGGACAACACTCAGAGTGGGAGAAAATATTTGCAAATGAAGCAACCGGCAAGGGATTAATCTCCAAAATATACAATCAGCTCATTCAGCTCAATATCAAAAAAATAAACAATGCAATCAAAAAATGGGCAGAAGATCTAAGTAGACATTTTCTCCAAAGAAGACATACCTATGGCTAAAAAGCACATGAAAAGATGCTCAACATCACTAATTATTAGAGAAATGCAAATCAAAACTGCAATGAGGTATCTCCTCACAGCGGTCAGAATGGCCA
This sequence comes from Eschrichtius robustus, assembly GCF_028021215.1. Classification (NCBI taxonomy): domain Eukaryota; kingdom Metazoa; phylum Chordata; class Mammalia; order Artiodactyla; family Eschrichtiidae; genus Eschrichtius; species Eschrichtius robustus. The sequence continues at coordinate 63,736,901 of NC_090841.1, read as the reverse complement.
TCATCAAAAAATCTACAAACAATAAATGCTGGAGAGGGTGTGGAGAAAGGGCAACCCTCCTACACTATTGGTGGGAATGTAAATTGGTACTGTCACTATGGAGAACAGTATGGAGGTTCCTTAAAAAACCAAAAATAGAGCTACTATATGATCCAGCAATCCCACTCCTGGCATATATCCAGAGAAAACCATAATTCGAAAAGATACATGCACCCTAATGTTCACTGCAGCACTATTTACAATAGCCAGGACATGGAAGCAACCTAAATGTCCATCAACAGAGGAATGGATAGAGAAGATGTGGTATATATGTACAATGGAATATTACTCAGCCATAAATAAGAATGAAATAATGCCATTTGCAGCAACATGAATGGGTCTAAAGACTGTCATACTGAGTGAAGTAAGTCAGAGAAAGACAAATATCATATGATATAGCTTATATGTGGAATCTAAAAAAAGGGTACAAATGAACTTATCTACAAAACAGAAATAGAGTTACAGATGTAGAAAACAAACTTATGGCTACCTGGGGGTAAGGGGTAGGGAGGGATAAATTGGGAGATTGGGATTGACATATACATACCACCATATATAAAATAGATAACTAATAAGGACCTACTATATAGCACAGGGAACTCTACTCAATACTCTGTAATGGCCTATATGGGAAAAAAATCTTTAAAAGGGTGTATATGTATAACAGATTCACTTTGCGGTACACCTGAAACTAACACAAAATTGTAAATCAACTATACTCCAATAAATATTTTAAAAAAAAATCGTCTCAGACCTGTGCAATCTTTAGTCTTTTAGTCACATCTGAGCTCAAGTTGAGAAGAGGGAAAAATAGGAATATCTTAACTATTCATAATGTATCACTATAGACATTGGCCAAGGCTTCATGAACTCCCACATCTACTAGTTCCTCAATCCTGTACAGCAGTTTTACTTCCATAGTCAGCTCTCTCTTCTATTTTTCCTTACTCTCAGCAGTTGACCTTAAAATTTATTTCACATAGAAATCAGAAACTCTCATATTAATATACTCTCTAGCATCTGTTTCAACTCTTATGTAAAAATTTCATTGGCATGTGATATTGGGGTCCACTCCTATCTGAAAGATCATCTTCCACTGGCTTTTGACATTACATCCACAGGGTCTTTTTTATCCCTAAGATACTCTCAGTCTCCTTTATCTGCTCCTCCTCCTGGCTTGTATTTTAAGTGTTGGTAATCTTTAGGGTTCTGTCCTCTCCTCTCTCTCAACACTCTCTCTGGGTGATGTCACCTATTCCCTTAGTTCTAGACACAGTGAATATGCTGATCATTCCCACTTAAATTTGTCCAATCCCATATATATACCATACATCCCAAATCCTTATATCCAAAACCTACTGGACATTTCAGTGTCATGGTTCAGAGGTGCTGCAGGCTCAATATGTCAAAGCTGATTTTTCATCTTTCCCACTACCTCTTCCTCCTCCTCTTGTATCAATAGTTCTTTCATGAAGTTTTGCCATAAACTATTTCCCAAATTTTTCCATTTTCCAGAGATTTTAGGATTTTAATTTTGTATAAGAGACCATATTACATAACTTCCCAACCAATATCCCTGCCTTAAGTGCCAAGTGAAATGGAGATATCAGTATACTATATATTGAGTAGAGTGTATTTGCCTAGAACTTAACGTAATCCATACAACTTAATGTAATCCACAGGTACAATTATTATGCCCATCTTATAGACGAAGAAACCAAGGTTGATAGAGAATAGATAATTTATCCAAAAACACTCAGTTAGTAAGTGGTGAAGATGGGATTTGAACCCAGGATTGTCTGAATCCAAAGCCCAATTTGTGCTATTGCACTTGCCACTCTGCGTTGTAATTGCCTGTTTCCTCATCCATACCACCCAACAGACTCTAGTTTCCATGAGCGTGGGGCTATTATAAACATCTCCATTATTTTTGTTATATTCATTACTAACATTAAGGAAGATCACCGGTACACATTCATTTAAAATGCTTTAGAAAATAATGAAGAAAACAAATGAGAATGAAATGTGATCAGTTTAATATGTAAGACTATTATAAATATCTCATTATATTGGACTGCATTTGTCTCCCCCTCTTTTACCCTCACAGGACAGGTGATTGTCTTTACAACTCTCTAATATCCTGGGTCTTGTTTGCCTGTTTGTTTTAACCCATGGGTGTTACCATCTGCTAATATCCTGGATTCCCTTTTACCGTTGGACATTTTACTTTTACCTCAGTACTGTTCATATAATTAGGTAGAGCTATATAATTTCCGTCTTCATATTTGCTGTGTAGAATCTGTACAATTGTAACATTTACTTTTTCTCCCAAAGCTGAATGTTGGCGATGCTGAAATGTGAGGAGAGGCTTAAATGATACACAACTTAGTGAAATCTAAGAGATCTGACTGCCCTGCTGCACTTAAAATGTGACATTGCCTAGCTTCTGATGATGGTAGATTTTATAATCTACTACATGTATAATAATACCGGAAAAGTACTTAGAAAAGAATCGGCCCCATAGTGAGGGCTAGGTAAGTGTAATCCATTATTCATGTTATCACAGTCACCTGGGTAAGTTCTAGCCACTTCTGAGAGGAGATGGGGCTGTCTCAGCCAAACGAGACCGTCCTTTACCTCTTGTTTAGTATTCTCCACCTTTGTATGAAACAGCAAGTTTCCAAAGTTGGAAAAAAAAGATACAACTCAGAGTAAAAGCTAGAGGCAAAATGGCTAAAGAACAGGTAGGCTACTCTTGTCAATGCAACAGGCCTCGCTCGGTGTGTCTAGAGCTCAGAGACCTTTAAAGGGCAAGAGATGATGAGAGTGGGCTCCCGCTGCAGGCAGTGCAAGGAAGTGCAGGCAGGAGGACAGGCAGCAGCCCGGAGCCCAGCAGAGCCATCAGGAAGGAAGCGCAGAGCATCAGGGGAGTCAGCAGAAAACAGTAAAGCAGATAACCTGGAGGAGGTGATAGGTGTTGGGATGGCCGTGGAGTATGAATCAGGATTGTAGTCACAGGGACTGCATGTGACCCTGGTGACAGTCAGGGTCACAGTTCTCAAGGAATCAGACCTGGTAAGGAACCACACCATGGATTTAGACACATTACAATAATCCAGGTGCCCACAAACTGGCACTGATATATAAACCAGGAGCTTAGGCCTAAAGAATAATGAAAAATCCTGATTGGAGTTTAAGATGAAAGAAAAGCCAGCAGTAGGCTGACTACCTGATGAATCAATAACCAAAGGTTCTTTAATATTTTTCTAACTAGAGGTAAAACTGGATCCGGAATCTAAGTCAGTCTGAGTCTGGAATTGAACCCAGCCTTGGCAGCTAAAAGGACTTTGAAGACTGAGAGGAAAGTAGGCGACACATTTCACCTTCATCCTTTTAAATCATGACCTTGGGCAAAGCTCATGTGTTGTTATATAAGCCGAATAGCCTTGACCTCTCAGAGAGTTGTCATAAGAAATTCACACAACAAAGATGTTTTATAACTGCTTAGCAAAGAATTTTTACATTCTTCTACTAGTTTTCATTTGTCGAATCTCCTAATCTACATATCTCTAAAAATCTTTAGGCTATCATTTTAAAACTTAATGTTATATGCCCTCGTTAAGGAAGCAATTTAGTTAACTAATGTCATTATATTACTGAACACTGTCACCAATCTGACAAATCTTTCATAACCACCCAGTGGGATCTAGACTCCCTGGTAATTTCTAACAGACATGCTGATAGAGAAAAAAAACAAACAAACAAAAAAAAACAAATCTTATCCACACTGTCACTTTGATAATCTCACTTTCTGGAAACTGGAATTAAGAACCCCATCCCTGGGGCTTCCCTGGTGGTGCAGTGGTTGAGAATCTGCCTGCCAATGCAGGGGACACGGGTTCGAGCCCTGGTCTGGGAAGATCCCACATGCCGCGGAGCAACTAGGCCCGTGAGCCACAATTACTGAGCCTGCGCATCTGGAGCCCGTGCTCCGCAACAAGAGAGGCCACGATAGTGAGAGGCCCGCGCACCGAGATGAAGAGTGGCCCCCGCTTGCCACAACTAGAGAAAGCCCTCGCACAGAAACGAAGACCCAACACAGCCATAAATAAATAAATAAAAATTAAAAAAAAAAAAAGAACCCCATCCCTTCACAGAATCTACCCTTCACCTTGATGAAAAATCTTAAGATGACTCAACCTTGATGCAATCCCTTTAACTCCAAAGGTAAAACTCTCCACTTGCAAGGACACTTTTAACATAACCCCTCCCCACTTACAGACCATTAGACAGAAAAGGTAGAAATAATTAAAGTGCCATTATTCCTTTAACTTAGAAGTTTAGCGTTAGCCATACTTATTCATACTTACAGCAGCTTTGGGATGATACCAGTAATAGAAGCCTTTGTCTTTATTTCATAGATGAATAATTAAATGAAAGAAGAATTAAATGAAATCCAACATAAAAGTAAAGCTATACCTATAGCAAGATGATTTAGGAAACGAAAGCAACCAGGAGATGAAAATTTCAGACCCAGAACCATGCCCACTAATGAACTCCTGATGGGATGTTGACATGACTATAACAGCACTGTCACTTAAAGATAATGTCTTTTTCTTAACGGCCTATCCCTTTATTTGTCAGAACTCAAAATGAAAGATATACGGAAAACATGAACCTGACATTTAAGGAATGTGGTTAAAATGAATTATGGAAGAAAAGTGTGGTTAAGATGAATTATGGAAGAAAAGTGTACAGAAATAAAGTAAGTTACCTTCAGAGGCAAAAAAAAGAGGAAGCAAGAAAAAAATAATCCTCATGCTTATAGTTTTTCAGAATGACAGAAAGTTGATAAAATTTATATTTGTGGGATGCAAAAAAAAAATCTTTGGATTTAGCAATTAGATGTGTAAAGATTTTATAATCAATTTAAAACCTGTCTTCCTACTGTTCTGAGCCAATTAGAATTTATGCCCTGTCATTAGGCGCTGAACAAAAGTCAAAAACCTTGATAACTATGCCAAATGGTACTTTTGTAATATTTGCTCACTTGATAGTAATCACCATCAGCTGACACCATACATCGTACATGGAAAGTATTCAATAAATATTTGCTGAATTACTAAATGAATGAATTCCACATATGAATGTATACAAACAGGTAGCTTTGAAGAATTTTTAAAAACAAGTAACTCTCTTCTAATAAAATTACAAAAAGATTCATGGTGAATTTAAAACAATGTTTTAATCCTTTTAATTCAGAAGAGAAGATCTAGTTTATAGTCTGTATTCAATAAATGATTTTTATTTGATGCATTATTTTTTGATAAGGAAAACAGAGAAACAGAGATTGTTTTATATGAGAATGCATAACTACAAGTTCTGGAAAACATATTTTAGCTCACTTCAAGCTCTTGGTTTCTGAAATATGATAAGCTCTGCATAGCCCTCATGCAGAACTCCAGAAGTCAATGCCAAGATCAGAAAGGACAGCCACAGAAGACATGGAGCAATAAAGACATATTTAGCTCAACTACTGTTATTAATTAATGGAGAACAGGTATTGAAATATTTATTTATAATACTGTATACCAGGGGTCCTTATTTTTCCATAGACAAGATAATAATAATAGTAACATCGTGTAGGCATATATTTTTGCCTGGTTACCATCCCTTCATTTAGAAAGCCTCGCTTCCCCAATTCTATCACCTCACCTCCTCACCTCAAGAACAGGCATTTGATGCAGGACTAACCAATCCACACAACACCATGTCTTCGGCAACATAAATTGTTCCAAATGGCAAGTTCTTCACGGTGGATTAAGATATCGCTATATCTTAATATAAGAGCTATTAAATATAATAGCTATTTTTCGACCAAGGGGTTTAACTGGAAGAATATGACAATGTGGCTGCCATCTTCCCTGACATTTGGAGAGACAGAGGAACAAGGGAAGAAAGGAGGGAGGTAGGAAGGGAGGGAAGGAGGAAGTGGTGAGGCAGGGGCGGAGGGAGAGAATGAGAAAGAACGAGAATGAATGAATGTGTCCTGAAGAAATTCAGACCTAGTTCTACTTCCTAAACCTCAGCTCCCTGCTCCTCTGCCTTTGATTCCCTCTCAGGTCTATGACCCAAAGCACTTCCTCCTCTGCTTAAGCTAATTTGAGTTGAGTTTCTTTTACTTACAACTGAAAAAAAAAAAAAAAAAATACTAAACAAAGGCTACTTCTTGATGAATGTATTAATCTTAGGGTTACTTTACCTTCCCATTTTTGCTGTTCTAGGCTTCAACACCTGTGGAACTAATTTTCTGCATTAAATTTCCTCTTTTTGAAATAGTACAGTTTCCATGCTCCTGGCTGGACCCCAACTGATACTGTATCTGAAACTGAAGCTTGGGAAAGCTGTCTTAGAAACATACCTTTTATAACTGTCAGCATAGAGATGGTAAATGAAGCTACTGAGTTGGGTGACATTCCTCGGGAAGAACATGGGAAATAAGGTTCAGAAGGAGAGAGAATTCTAAAATAGCAAAACCAATGTGTACTGGTTGATGGAGTACAGGTTTACTTTAATCTTGAATTCAAGTTGACTTGTGCCTAAAGAATGCCTAAAACAACAGGCAGAAACCTTTGATGAAAGATCAAGTGGACATGCCAAAAGGGAGGGGATATCTGTATGTGTATCTGTATCTGTATCTGATTCATTTTGTTGTGCAGTGGAGGCTAACACAACATTGTAAAGCAACCATACTCCCAATAAAAATTAATTACACACACACAAAAAAAGATCAAGTGGACATGGCCATAATCTATGTAAGGCCTTAGGTGTCATGGTCCAGTAAAGAAGAGAAGCTAAGATTAAATGAGACAGAGATTGAGCTAATTCATCTGGTCGTAAGGCTGTCCTTTCGCCACCTCCCACACCTCCCTGGGTCTGACTGCTCACCTGTAAAAAGGCTTAAATAATAATATAATCATAAGCTGTTTTGAACAATGCATGTGATGTGATATACGAAAAGTTGTTAGTCTCATGATAAAGGATCAGCCCAAAGCAGCTGCTACTGTTGTTGATGATGTTATAAAAACTCGTCAGACTAAATCTACTCTAAAGCTTTTCCTATGTATACGTCATATACACACACACACACACACACACGTGTGTGTGTGTGTGTGTGTATATATATATATGATTTTATTTACTGTTAGGTTCGTTTCCAATTAAGAACAAACTGTACAACATGCTATTATGAGAGAGCTTAGAATAAATAAAACCCCAAATCCTCTGGATAAACTGCCAGATGAACTGTTTCTGATCTCTGTCTCTCATATTTTCAGCTATTTCACAGTTCTAACCTGTTTGCTCTCTGCTTCAATGTATTCCAAGGCGCTATCAGAAAGAAGCTAATTGGTCATGTTAACATCCTCTATTACCCCTGGCTCTCAGAGACCCAGCCACTGCAGCTAATATGATACAGTACTTTGGATCTTATCAGATACAGAATTACATGGTCCGCTAATTTCAGAGACCTGGCTCCGTAAACTGGCATCACAGAGGTGGAATCTCTTCAACAAAATATTTACCTCACTTAGTACGCCTAAAAGATTGATCTTCTCTCCTTGATACAGACACACTTGTGTTTAGGGGTTGCTGGTCAAATCTAAATTTTACATCTGGATGGCACACACCTGCAAAGCTGTCACATTGAATTCAATTTTTTATTAACAATCTGATTAAATCATTCTAAATAAAATCTTTTCGTGGACACAAATCCTAAATAAACAAATTTAATGGGCTGATTCCATCTCTTTGGTCAAAGAGGAAAGCAAATACCCAGGATTGATGTTCAGTCATTAACACCAAATGCCACTGGAGCCAGCTCAGCCCATCCCAATTTGGAACTCTCTAAATTTTATTAAGCAAAACTAAGTATGATTAAAATGAACAAATATTTGTTTTCATTCACCCACGTTTGTTCCATTTTAACATTTTCTCTTGGCTCACCGCTCCAATCCCCTCAAATAGCCCCAGGTAACTATAAGCATTTAAGATTAAGGTGGTAGAAGCTGCTTGGTGTGTATGTGTGCTCCCCTGAAACTGGATCTAGCCCCTACATAACATGTCCAGCTGCAGCATGCATGCATAACATGCTACAGCTGCAGTCATGAAACATCCACAAGGGACAAATAAGCATGCGAGTATACACTACGGCTCTATATGCAACAACCTATATGTAAAATATGCAAGAAGCTAAGCATCTTGTCACCGCCTAAAGGCATAACAAATTTTAAAAAGATGTAAAATACTGTATAGCATTTTGTCCTAGGAAAATGAGATCAAATCTCCTTTTTCCTGTTCTATAATGGCAGGAACCATTCTTCTCTTGTTACCTATTGCATTCCAGTCCTGGCACTTGTAAGAACATAATGGATGCTACAAAAATGATTGTTGAATAATCAATGAACTGCCTGGAAGTTATCACACCTTGCCACCTTATTCCAACCTACCCTGCACAAGTCACTTGAGAAACACTGTTTTATAATAACTTATAATTTCCTCAAAAAAAAAATTTGTCATATAAAACAATTAAATTTGTTTAATAACATTAAAACTATTAAAATTTCCCATATAGCACGACTACAGTAAATGTATGATTTGGGGATAATGCCTGTTGAACTAAAAATGGCCTTCGTCAAAAGAACCTTGGGAGAATCAGGTTCAGAAAGAACTCAAACTCAGAAAGAAAATTCTAAAGCAATATTAAATATTATTTCCAACTCTACTTTCTTGCCCCTCTCTACTTCTTCCACCTGGGATTTAATGAAAGCCCCATCTCTTAGTTTATTACATACTCTTAGGATATAGATGATAGGAAATGTGAAATGAAGGTTTTCTCTGTATGGTTGTCTTTAGGGGAAAACCTTTCACTGTCTAAAAGAGTGGCCATGAATACTAAATAGCTCTTATATTAGCCAAGGAATAAGCCAGGGAATAAAACTTTGTTTAAGCAATTATTCCACCTTCTGCTAAAAACTTTGGCTTAAATTTAGAAATGTAACGTAAATAAAAGGTGTTTATTTCATTTGCCCCGCAGTCTAAAAGATTGGATTGTGAGCTGTTGTTACCATCTGTGTACTGCCTGGGCATCCTGCTGGATCAGGGGAAGGAGGGCTTGCTCATTTCCACTGTCATCCTTTTCTCCTTTGACAGGTAAAGCACATTAGGCAGGTGGAAGCTTCTTCCCCAGCATGTGTAAAATCATATGTGGCAAGTGTAAAATGTTCAGTTTACTTGAGGAAAAAATAATTCTATCACACTCCAAAATCTGGTAAGAATGGTAGGACTTAGGAAATTGTGGCTTCAGCAAACACCCACCCAAGCACAGATTGATATGGTTCTCAGAGCCAACACCAGCCAAGATGTCAAGGTATGCCTGTAGTTTTCAGGGCTGTACAGTAGGCATTATTAGTGATATGGTAAAATAGAACTCTGTATTTACTATCTGTTTGATATTTCAAATATTTCTTCAGAATATTTAATTCAAAATAAAGAATAAATGACTTTTAAGTGATCATTAACTCTCAATCAAGGAAAGCCCAATTAACTATATTATTAAAGGATAGATTTTAATAAAATCCACAAAGTTTAGTAATTAATTCTAATATATATACGTATTATATATATATATTTAACATTATACATATGAACAGTGGGAAGATATTTTACAGGCTCAAGAGAGAGAAATGAAAAATCATTATAATAAATATTTTTAAACCCCAAAAAGGGTGTGACAATAAAAGATTTCTAAACTTCAGGTCATTATTTCTACTCATATTTGATATAACACATGCCTAGGAAAACAGTGAGTTCATTAAAATAAATAAGTTCTATATAGATGATAAATTGTAGTGAGCAGACCCTAGGGTGGCCCCCATGATCCCCACCTCTAAGGATCCATGCTCTCATATCATCTCCTCCTCTTGGTGGTAGGCAGGACCTATGACTTGCTTCTAATCAAAGAATATGGCAAAAGTAATAGGATCTCACCTTTGTGATTATGTTACATTATATATAAGACTGTCTTTCTACCAGACTCACTCTAAAACCTCTCTTTGCTGGCTTGAGGAAGTAAGTGGCCAGGTTGGGGAAGTACGTGTGGTGAAGAAATAAGGAAATGTGGGCAACCTTCAGGAAGAGAAAGTGTCCTCTAGAAGCTGAGGGCAGCCTCTAGGATCTGAGGGTGGCCTTTAGCTGAAAGTCAGCAAGAAGCTGTGGTGTCTGTCCTATAACCATGAGGAAATGAATTCTATTAATAACCTGAGTGAGGTTAGAAGTAGATTCTTCCCTAATAGAGTCTCCAAATGAGACTGTAGCCCATCTTATACCTAGACTGCAGTCTTCAGAGATCCTGAGCTGAGGACCCATTTAGACCATGCCCACCCTCCTGACCCACAAAATTTTGAGATGGTGAATGGGTTTTTAAGGCTGTTAGGTTTTGGTAATTTGTTGTATAGTAATAGCAACTAATACAGAAATATTAAAAGGTCTACAGTTGGGGGCAATATTTAATGTTAAGTTATCTATATTTTTGTGCTCAAATTTTACATGTGAAGAAAAATGTAATACACATAAAGGTTAATTGCAATCAGTAAGATTAACACTTTTAGTGCCAATATCTTTTTACATCTGAAAATGGTAAAAAAAAATAGAAGATGCTTTCCCAAAAGATGCTTCATATTAAAGTATTCTTAGCTGGATTGTTGGTTTTGCTTCATTAAAGAGACACATATAAAGTAAAATGTTCTTACACTTGATCTCAAATTTCCCTGCCAAAAATATGCCCTTCAAAGGGGCTTCACATCAAAATAAAAAATTATATATGTGACCAGCCCGTGTTTAGTAATTAGATCACACTGACCTTTACATACAAATTTTAGCAAGCTCAGTAATAACACTGGCATCATTCTGGCCTTAGCAACCTTCAAAGATACACCCTCAGCCATAGTACCACTGCAAGTCTCACTGAGAATATTGAGAGTATTCATGATGGGCCATGGACCACTTCTGCCACCAGCTATATACTGTATCTTGATGTTCTACATCTACTAACACCTTGAGCCAAAGATGTGCACTTCTGAGCCACTAGTTACTGCTCCACCCTCAAGCAAGCTGGCTAGCTGCTGTCACTCATGACTGAAGCAAGTCTTCTCTCCTTAGAGAGGTCCCAAAGCCAAGCTGCTTGAATCAGAGGCATTACAACATTTATGCTGAGAGCTCTTTAAAATTTCACACATACCCTTTTTTCCCTGCCAGGTGGTCTGGATGTGAACTAGTTCGAACAAGAGTGATCTCACTCTGCTCTAAATTGGGACAGTGCTATGGCTCTGAGGACATGTGGCCAAGCTATACTTTGCTTCCCCTTGTAATAAAATCTCAGAAGCCTTCTTTTGTACTCCCAACCCACTACTGCGGTCATGTCCAAATATTTCTACACCCATATTGTAGTGGCTACTTTTTGGAGAGAATCATTATTTCCCATGTAATTGGTAGATTCAAACAATTATGTGTTGAGGCAGATTGCGGAAGCGCACTGAACTCCACATTCCAGGCTTACCTCAGTTCTCTGCTACAGGTTGGATAACCTATTCATTAACTTCCTTTTGACTACTATACTTCGAGTAGCAGATGAGGAAATAAGATTATTTCTTAATTTCTTAATATTTCCATTAATTAAATGACTCCCAAGACATTTTCAGTTTCAACAAACCACATCACCATTTTACTTTTAGGTGCTGAAGAACCTCAATATATTTAAATATAGCTTACCTAGTTTATAAAGTATTTTCATGAATGAACACATCCCACCCCAAAAGGGCAGACTACATAATTATGAATTAATGAGATGGATTTTCTTTTGTACCTTATATAAACTAATTTCATTACTTTATAGAAGTGAATGGTTCCTATAATGACTGAATTTAATGTTTTACTAGTCTGTTTTTCCTCATAATTATAGTATTGAGTCTTAAATGTGTACATTAGTATTTTGCTTAATAATTTCTGTGAAGAACTAAACTCTTACGTGAATCAATTATGTAAATAAATGTCTTGATGATGATGTTTACTTAAGGCTACTCTGTGTCCAAATGCTCAGATAATAATTATGCTAATCAATTACCAAGCTTGGTTTATGATGACATGAAAATGTAGTGAAGCATTATTTATAAAGGTAGGGACTTGAGCATATTGAACTTGCAAATGTTAGGAGCACTTATATTTTCAGTAACTATATAAAAAGGTTTAAGGTGCAACAAGATGAGAGAAAAACTGATATTTAGCAGAATGAGGAAACAAGTTCAATTACTGAATAGTATCCCTGCAAGGAAAATTATACATATGGAATAATGTTCCATGGGAGATTTTTTAATTATTAGGCATTAAAAAAGATGGGTAAAATGTAATATTAAGAATGACTCAGCAATTATGGAGCATTTTAAAAATTTTTGAAAAACCTCAACTAGTGCATTAAACTGAGGAAAATATCTTTTATACAAAATTATTGCCTTTGTTTAAAACAATGGACTACAAAACACATCACAGTGGAAATGGACCAAGGGAAACAAGAACTTTGGGTACCTGGACTGCCAGTCTGAATGGCAAAGAGAGAATACTGAAACACAAGGTCAATCATAGATTGACCACAACCAGAATCTTTTTTCATTTTTTAGATATTCTAATCAGATATTCATTTCCCATATTCCATATGAACGAGTCTTAGTGAAATAGTTCTACCTATAACGTGTTTATAAATATCTATATCATTTAAAGGGTTTTTTCAATTTTTCTAGGTGATAACTCTCATGCTATACAACATACAAAAAGTGCATTATTGCCAATACTTCACAAGCTAGTTTTTACCCTTTCCAGTTATTACCAAAATTTTGAAAAACACTAGAATATCAGCAGCTCCAGCAAAATCTTTACTATCCCTCATGAATTAGGTTCTAAATTTCCTAAAATCTTTGCCAAGATAACACAAAAACTATATTAAAAAGTAAAGAAATGTAAACTGACGAGAATTTCAACGAAACAGAATGAGGGTTACTGAAATTACTGTGTTATCTCCCTCATGGTCTCTACTATCTGCCATCTTGTCAAAATTTTTTTTTTTTTCATTCTGGGTGAAATAGTAGACTAAACATAAATGGAAATCCCTCCCTTTCTACTCCCAAAACACAAACTTAATAGAAAACATTTCATGTTTGAAAGAGCCAAGTAAAGAAAATCTCTATAAACCAGAAATGAATAGGGAACTCAGAGGAGTAAACAGGAGCTGAAATCAATAGCTCACAGACAAGCTGGACTGTGGGCCTTAGGGCTGAGGCCATTAGGAATATGCCCCATTTGGGACCCCAGGGCAGGAACCAGAAATAAGATTTCCACCATGAATGAGGACAGGAATAGTGCCCACTCCTCACCCACCTACCAAAAATAAAGTGTTCACTGTGGCCAGGATGTAGTGAGTCTGATTTGAAATAGGCTTATATTTTTTGTGGGGTAGAGGGCTGTCTCATAGCTACACAAGTAACACTGGGCAAAAACCCATGAGTCAAAGAACTGGTACAACCTGAGTTTGTGCACCCAGCAATGCCAGGCTACTGGCAGGCTCAAAATTAACTCACTAGAAGAGCATATAAGGGAAAATATCCCTCAGAAGATGAGCTCAAAACAAGATTTGCCAAGTATGAGTAAGTTCAATTCAGGAAAGACAGTTAACCTATGCCACACATGGGAGAATCAATTCTGAGAAAGTAGTTATACTAAAGAAAACTCAAAAAGGATTTTGAGTTTTGCTTCTGGTCAAAAGTGAGTAACAGGGACTGGATTTGCCATCCTATCAGAAGTGAGCAATAATTTTTAAAAAGTAGATAAAATATGTGGACCAAGGACTTTCACGATGCTGGATGCCAGGCAATGAAGGACAGGGATCCTTGAGATTGGGGGTGCGGGCAGGATAAGGTAAGTCCTAGTTTAGTGCTGGGAGAATTTCCAGGCCTTGCACTGGGAAGGGAAACACAAGCACAGTCAGGAATACTGGCTGAGTTAAGGGGACATTGCTGAGAGTCTGAAGAAATTAAAGCAGCCAGAATTTGCAAGACAGAGTAACAAAAAGGAGAGAGCAGCACAGAGAGAAAACTCCAAGAGATCTGCAGAGAGTCTGCCTGGAGTGTTCATCAGAATACTGATCAGTCTGTGCATGTAAGGTTACTACCAAAGGCAAGGAAAAGAACCACCAAAGCATTACAGGGAATACACAACACTCACACAGGAGACAGTGTCTGTCCCTACCAGTAACACTGGAAAGCGTCATAATTCACCAGGCACTGGGTAGAGTACACAGAACGGTCTTGCCTCATGGTAGAGGATAATTAACCCTAGACTAAACATCACTCTTGTCCACCTACAAATCTGAAAAGGAAGAGTCAAAAGATCAAATTTAACTATATCCCAGGACAAATCTCAAGAATATTTATAGAAATGTACAAATATGCAGCACCCAAGAAGGTAAAAATTCACGTCTGATATCCAACCAAAAATTACCAGTCATGCAAAGAAGCAGGAAAATACAGCTAACTCATAATCAGAAAACTCAATAAATCAAAGCCAATGCAGAACAGAATATATTATAATTAGCAGAAAAGACATTAAAAATGACAATAGATTTAAACCTAATCATGTGTTTAATCACATAAAATGTAGCTGATCAAAACATACTAATTTAAAGGCAGAGATTATCAGATTGGATAAAAAAGTGAGACCCATTCTTATGCTGCCTAAAAGAAACACACTTTAAATATAAAGACAACAACAGATTAAAAGTATGAAGATGGAAAAAGATATATTACACTAACACTAATCAAAAGAAAAGTAGAATGGATATATGAATATCAGACAAGGTATATTTCAGAGCAAAGAATATTATCAGGAAGAAGATCATTTCATAATAATAAAGGGGTCAATTCATCAGGAGGATATAACAATCACTAATGTTTATACACTTAATAGCCAGAATTCAAAATACCTAAAGCAAAAAAAATAAAAAACAAAAATAGAACTACAAAGAAAAAAGAAAAATCTACAGTTGAAGTAGATCTGTTCTCACTAATTGACAGAACAAGTAGACAGAAAACCAGTCCAAAGCATCACCCCTGGATTTGGTACCATGGAGATCATTAAAGCAATTGCAAGAGATTGCTGGGATTTCAGTCTGGTTGAAATGGGTTAAGAGAATGGGAGGTGACAAAGTGGAAAGAGCAACTCTAAGGACTCCTTCAAAATTGACGCTGTGAAGGGGAGCTAAGAAATTATTTGTACAAAGGGTAAGGTGCGGTCAAAAGTTTTGTTTGCTTTTTTGAAATAGAAAACAAACTAGAACAAACATATATGCTTAAAGGGAAGTTCAGACAGTACAGGAAAAAATTATGTACAGTACAGATGAGAATGGGGGTAACTACAAGCAACAATCTGAAAAAGGTAAAAGGGAGAAGCCAATAACAAGAAGAAATATAAAACTTCACATATTTGAAACTTAAAAACACATGTCTAAAAATTCAGAAGTTAAGTAACAAATCATAATAAAAATTTTATAAATACTTCAAAGTGAACAAAAATTAAAGTAATAATAGAGACAAAAATTTGTGATGCGGCAGCTAAAGCGGTATTAAAGGGATACTTAAAAACTTTAAATCTTATATTAAAAAATTTTTAAAGACTAAATTCAAAGAAATGTCAAAGGCTAATTGTAATGAATAAAAAAATTCACTTAGGAAGTAGGAAAAAAGAAAAAAAGAAAATAGCTCCCCTGTAGGTTTGTTTCCATATCTGGACCACTTAAGCAACATAAGACATAAGATCTTCTAAAGCTAAATTACTGAAGAGACTTGACAGTTAGGCTTATCAATCCAATAACAGATCAATGCTTAAAGGCCAAACCTGCAAAGTTCAAGGAGAGACATGCTAAGTACGTTTCCACTTACATTGACAATTCTGTCAGTTCTGTTTTCAATCAAAGACAAACAGATATAGACAAGACCAATGGAACAATAAATTCCTATCACCAAAATTCAATATCTTAAATTCAATATCTTAAAAATGCATACATTAAACCACCAAAAGCTTTTGAAAACACCTTCTTTAGCCACACACTGTTGATATACATCTGGATATTGAGTCACGGAAACTAATCATACCCCTTAAGAACTTTTTTTTCCTGTAATAAGATGACGTAACATTATTTTTTAATCCTTTGCCTCTGACTATAAAATATAATCTAAATTGACTTCACAAGAAAATTAATTCCTAGAAAAAAGCTATGAAGACAGATGATAGCATGGGATATATTAAGTTGTTGGTCATTCTAAAACATAAGATAGTTGATTATATAGTAAATGGAATTTGAGACTCTCTCAAACAAGAATTTGTTAAAAAATAAAGCTGTTATTTTTGTTATTTGGTCTGTCAAGTAACAATCTTTGATTTTTTAAATTCTTGGTGAGAGCACATTTCTTGGCTAATCATGCTGGAAACAGACTCTCTGCTATTTGTCAAGCCACACATTATTTTATTGAAATGAATTCATATGACAGCAAACTAGAAATAAAGTGCTTATCAAATTCGAACACTCAACTATTCACTGCCTGTAAAAACATATAACTGGGGCCAATCATTCTGTTGATATCATGGGTTGGAAGAACACATCATCTCTCGGAAAGAATACTTATTTCTGCTGGGGGCCTAGGCAAGTAAAGCAACATGTAGAAGTCAGGGGGGCAAAGGCTATGATGGAAGTGTGCAGTTGGTACTCGGCAGTAGAGAAGGTTAAAGATGTATCAGAACAAATCTGAACAAAGAGTCAAATTAGGCCAAGCGCACAAGGTGGGAAAAACAGTTCTACGCAAAGGGAAAATCATAGATAAAGGCCCAGAATTGTCATATTACAAATATTCTATACTGCGGGAGCATGGCAACCAGTCCGGTAAAGGAATCTGGAGATAATTCATGAAGCCAAGAAGAATCTGAGAAGGTAAGAGGCATTGAGAATCCGAGTTCATGTTGAAGATTTAGCCTCAGAGAGGAAAAGAGGCATTTTTTCCTACTTAGAAAGGATTCAAGAATAGGAGGCACCAAATGAAGAACATGCATATTTCTTAAACAAACACGAGGTGTTCAGGAAGTGCCCACACTGTTCTCAGAACCCCACAAATATCAACAATATAATGCTCCTAAGGACGCTGTGAGGTAGGTTGTATAGCAACCCCATCCTACAGCTGAGAAAACAAAAGCCCAGGGAGAGGTTTGGTAAATTGTACACGTCACACCACTAGGTAGGATTTGATTCCAAGCATTCTGGTTCCAGAGTTCACGGTTGTGACCACTAGGGTGTTCTGTGTCTCACTTTCGGGGGTGAATGAATTTAACTATTTACATAAATAGTTTCTAAAACAATAAAGAATTGTGTATTCGTGATTAGTACAAGGACTTGGAGGAAGAAGCGAAAGACAAAATGAATAAAAAGGGAGAGAAATGAAAATTTCGAAGAGGAGAAAATGAAGCACCCTATAAATTAAAATCCTGGGACGGGAAGTAGTGGTTAATGTATGGGAATCCAAAATAATGTTATTAAATTTTATTCAGTTATTGCTAGTATCTTGTCCCATTCTATCAAACTATTTTTGAAGACTTTTTCTCTTTCAGAGAAGTTTTAGGTTCACAGCAAAACTGAGAGGAAGAGACAGAGATTTCCCATATCCCGCTGCTCCCACTCACGGACAGCCTCTCCCACCAGCAGCGTCCTCCGCCAGAGCACCGCATTGACACAATCCATGCACCTACACTGACGTATTATAATCACTCAGAGTTCATAGTTTTTCTTAGGATTCAATATTGTGTTGTATATTCTACAGATTCGGATAAATGTATATTACCATGTACGCATCTTTAGTGTCAAACAGAGTAGTTTCGCTGCCCTAAAATTCCTCTGTGCTCTACCTATTCATCTCTCCCCTGCCCCTACTGCTACCAACCAATGATATTTTTCCAGTCTCCATAGCTTTGCCTTTTCCAGAATATCACATAATTAAGAGTCACACAAAGAACCTAGTGGTAGGGCGGGAGTAAAGACACAGACCTACTAGAGAATGGACTTGAGGATATGGGGAGGGGGAGGGGTAAGCTGTGACAGAGTGAGAGAGTGGCATGGACCTATATGCACTACTAAGCATAGGGTGGATAGCTGGTGGGAAGCGGCCGCATAGCACAGGGAGATCAGCTCGGTGCTCTGTGATCACCTGGAGGGGTGGGATAGGGAGGGTGGGAGGGAGGGAGATGCAAGAGGGAGGAGATATGGGAACATATGTGTATGTATGACTGATTCACTTTGTTGTGAAGCAGAAACTAACACACCATTGTAAAGCAATTATACTCCAATAAAGATGTTAAAAAAAAATTAAGCCAGTGTTTTAAACAAAAAAAAAAAAAAAAAAGTTTTTCAAAGGCACAGTAAATTGCCTTTTTGGCTTGGCTTCTTTCACTTAGTAATATGTATTTAAGTTTTCTCCATGTGTTTTTATGGCTTGATAGCTCATTTCTTTTTAGCACTAAATAATATTCTATTGTCTGGATGCACCACAGTTTACTTATCCATTCACCTAATGAAGGTCAACTTGGTTGCTTCCAAGTTCTGGCAATTACAAATTAAGCTGCTATAAAGACCCTTGTGCAGGTTTTTGTGTGGACATAAGTTTTCATCTCCTTTGGGAAAATTCTAAGGAGTGTGATATGCTGAATCATATGGTGAGCGTATGGCTGGTTTTGTAAGAACTTGTCAAACTATCTTCCAAAGGGCCTGTACCATTTTGCATGGTACCCACCAGCAATGAATGACAGTTCCTCCACATCACATCCTCACCAGTATTCGATGTTATCAGTATTCTGGATTTTGGCCATTCTAACAGGTGTGTAAGGGTATCTCATTGTTGTTTTAATTTGCATTTTCCTGATGATATATGATGTAGAGCATCTTTTCAAATGCTTATTTGCCATCTGTACATTTTCTTTGGTGAGGTATCTATTAAGATCTTTGGTTCATTTTTAATTGGGTTGTTTGTTTTCTCAGTGTTGAGTTTTAAGAGTTCTTGTATATCTGGATAACAGTTCTTCATCAGATTTATTGTTTACAAATATTTTCTCCCAGTTTGTAGCTTGGATTCTCATTCTCTTCACATTGACTTTTGCAGAGCATAAGTTTTTAATTTTAATGAAGTCCAGCTTAGCGATTATTTATTTCATGGATCACATCTTTAGTGTTGTGTCTAAAAAACCATCACCATACTCAAGGTTTTCTTCCATGTTACCCTCTAGGAGTTTTACAGTTTTGTGTTTCACATTTGGGCTATAATCCATTTTGAGTTAATGTTTGTGAACGGTATAAAGTCTATATTGGGATTCACTATTTTTGCATCCCAATGTCCAGTTGATCCAGCACCATTTGTTGAAAAGGCTTTGTTGCACTATATTGCTTTTGATTCTTTGCCAAAGATCAATTGACTATGTGAATCTACTTCAGCATTCCCCATTCTGTTCCACTGATCTATTTGTCTATTCTTTCACTGATACCACAGTCTTGATTACTGTAGCTTGATTACTGTATCCTCCAATTTTGTTCTTCTCCTTTGTTATTGTATGGGCCATTCTGGGTCTTTCAACCCTCCATATAAACATTGAATCAGTTTGCACTCACAACTATTGTGTGTCACTCATATTTAAGTCCAGAATTCAAGAACCTTAAAAAGTGTACAGAGTACACAGAAATACATTATTTACAGAGTCCAAAAATAACCAAACAAAAGATGATATATTAAAAAAGCATCCTTGAGAGGAAAAAAAAAACGAAAATGCAGGCTTCTTTGAGGTATAATTTTGTTTCTTACTGAATTGTAAAATATGATGCTGCAAAATACCAAAACCTCAACAACAACAACAAAAATCAGTGAAATAGAACCCACAGAAAGGTACTTAACAGAACATATTAGCATTTTATGTAACAGCTTCTTAATTCATCACCCAAGTCAAAACAAAAAAACTACAGAAGAACTATAATTTTGTTTCATTGTTCTGAAGATATAACTAGCATAGGACAAAACATTGATATTTATAGCTTTCTGTTTCTAATGTGATCAAATTACATCATTTTATAGATAAAAATGAAAGTTTTAGAGTACAAATCATATTATTCTGGCAACACATCTATTTAAATTCCTTTAAAATAGGACCTGGAGATGTTTTTAAAATAAAGGAGATGAATATTTCATCTGTTAATTATAATAATGCTTATAGTCATGATAAATGGTTATAGTATTTTATAAGTGAATGTATGCCTTATTACGAATAACACAGAAATGCCAACAAACCACATTTGTTCTAAAATTTCAATGTTCTTGAGAAAACAATATTATTTTTGTAGTTAATTTACCACAAAGGACTACTACATTTATGAATATACAAGAGAGGACAGGGTAATTTAATTCAATAAACTCTTATGCTTACAAACTGTAGGTGAATGGAACCCAAATAAACTTGTTAAATTATTGTTGCTGTGATACATGCAAACAGATACAACTATATAGCAATGGACACATTTACTTAAGAGAAAACATAGGAAAACATCATATTTGTTCACTTTTCCAGTTAGATTTGTAAATTGTTATTAAACAAGTGGGGAAATCAAATGTTATTAAGGGGAATTACTATGGTCTGAATATTTGCTTCCCCTCAAATTTTGTATGTTGAAACCTAATGGTGAATGTGATGGTATTTGGAGGTAGAGCCTTTGAGGGGTGATTTGGTCATGAGGGCAAAGCATCATGAACAGGATAAGTGACCTTATAAAAGAAACCCCAGAGAGATTCCTCACCACTTGTACCAAGTGAGGACAGAGTAAGAAGGCACCATCTATGAACCAGAAAGCAGCCCCTCATTAGATACAGGGTCTACCAGTGCCTTGATCTTGAACTTTCCAGCTACAAGTACTGTGAGAAATAAATTTCTGTTGTTTATAAACTACCCAGTCTACAGTATTTTGTTATTGCAGCCCAAATGGATGGACAGTAATATTTCAAAGACTTTAAATCAACAAACATTTCTAGAAATCAGTCTTTATAGTAGAAAATAAAAAGGTAAATAAAACATCCTTCCCAAATATATTGGAAATATTACTTGATATTTTGTATTTATTTGATATTTGATTTCAGAATAATTTGATAGTTCGTTTCATATCAAGGGTTTTTCCTTTTTCTTTTCTAAGTACAACCATGACTCACAAGAATAAATAGCAGTTTGAAATATGAAAGGTCAAATATATTTATAATATATAAAATATGGAAATTAGTGAGCTATAAATAAATTACATAAATTCAGGAGCATACTATTATACATCACTTTTAAAAGTAAGCTTTATATTTTTAACATAATTTATAGGATAACTAAACTATCAGACCTCAAGGTAACACACGAAAGGACTGAAGAATATTTAATAAAATCTCTTCATAAAGGTACCCATAAACTGTCATAAAACTTAACAAGGAAACATATTAAAGTATAATATTTCTAATATTCACTGAAGAAGTAATTTGGATCTCCTCATCTCTAAATCTAATCATGAACTATTGATAAACATATACAAATTACATAAAGTATCAAATATAGTATTCCCAGCCACATGACCACACAGGGATCTATGTAAAATAGCTCACAAACTTGAGTATATCTAAGATGAGGAAGTTGACTTTCAGAGAGAGAAAGTAAAAATCCCACTCTTGTCCCTTTGACAATCAGTACTAACCAGTAACTTTCTGCACATTGGGGAAATTATAATGGAACTCTCAGCGATGCATTTATAGACCTCTCCTTCCTTGTCCTTCTCACTACTTGAAATAGTGAGACTAAATTAGAGATAACTGCAAGGGTCCAAATGAGAGAGGATGAAGGCCTGGTCTAGAAAAGTGGAATGGGGGAGACAAGATTGATTTGCCATCTTGGGGATGCGCTCTTTGAGATGCTTACGGGACATACAACAGCCCGTTTTCATCCCGGCTTTGGAGTTGCAGACAGATGACATGATCTCAAAATTCAGGCTGTAAAGTCACTGGAACATTGGTGAGTGTTAAAAGACTAGAAGTAAATGAGACCACTGGTGGGCGGGGGTGGGGGGGGACGGATAAAAAAGACAAAGAGAAAAAGGTAAGGGATGAAACCCTAGAAATATACAATACTTATAATTAAAGAGGAGGAATAAGAGTCAAAAGAAGTGTTTTTTTTTTAAGGCAGGAGGATTAGAAAAGTGCTATCATATAAACTAAGATTGAAAAAGAAAGTAAGTAAGGAGCTGTCAGTAGTAGAGAGAGATGGTGTTGGATATCAAATATTGCATAGATGTTAGCCAGCTGGAAAATAGGATCTTCCAATGGTCATTGGTGATCTTTGACAAAGTCATTTCAATAAAGTGGGCATAAAAGTCAGATTGGTGATTTGAAGAGACAATGCGAAAAAATTCTACAAGTCTGGCTTATTAATATTAATACACTAACTATTGGAAAAGTTGATAATATCCATGCAGTGAGGAGAAATTCCTCTAATTTTGGTGGAAAGGGGAGGAAACAATGAACAATCAATTCAAATGGCTGTCAGAGTCAAGCATAACTTAAAACTTATTTTGTAGGCTGAAAAGAAAGAGAAACTGGAAGGAGAAAAATTGAAAACACGTGAAACAAGAGATAAAGGATACAAGAAGGTGATGAAGGCAAAGAGGGAAGAGATCAAGAGTACAGGTCTAACTTTTGACTTGTCAGGGAAGACGGGTCCTCGTGTTCGGAGACGAAGAAAGGATGGGTGAATACTGACACTATAAACTGAAATTTGGGGGGCAGAATTCTTAGAAGTTAGAATGTTCTCACCTACTTTTTTTTCTCTGGGATACAGGAGTACTTATCACCTGTGGAGGGAGAAGGAAATTGTTTAGGGTTATCTCCTCAATTGAACCCAACTTTCCCATTAAAAAAGGCAACATCATTATCTCCACTTACATATGTAAAATGAGGCTCAGAGAAGTTTAGAAACTCTCCCAAGTCCACACAATCAATACTGGACAGTGTAATTCCAGAGCCTTATTTTTAACTAGTACACCCTTCAGAACAATCTGATATCCCTATACATAGCCAGTAGCACATGCTCAGAAAGTGGGGAAGTTAATCCTAAAGGTCATACGTAAATTTGAAGCTTAAGAATATTTACCATTGTTGTGTGTGTGGATTTCTGATGTATGATTACTATTAGCCACTCTCTGGAAATGCAAGACATCTCTAGTTGAAAGGATGCTTTTCCAACTCCCAGTGAAAAGAATATCACACCAATGCTGTTAGTATCTTCTGGTTGATTTAGTCTTGCAAACACTCAATTTCTGTAAAGTAGCATAGTAAATCTGTAGTGGTTTGAATTCAGAACCAGCATTGAAACTGATTTGAAGTTGTTCGTTATAATTTCTTACTGTGAGGTTCCATATTATGAGTACTGAAGCAGAAATCTCATTGTTTTAATAGCAATATATGCAGGAGAAATTTTATCAACAGTGATCTCCCCAAAATGTTGGACTTTACTAATAATACAAGCTTAAGCTTAAATCCTTAACAATACAACTCCATTCGATGAGGATGTCTTGAGTACATTCTGTGTTCCTTGATAGTTGATATGTGGGAGAACAAGATAAGGCAGTTTCTGCTTTCAGAAATTTATAGTCTCATTAAAAAAGAGCATTCATACAAAAGCTAATAGTAACAAAATGATGACATTTCAAAAAAATGATATAATGATTAAGACAAGAAACAGTATACTATAATAGTCTGTAAAATGTTTCATAAAAGAGAAAGCTAAGGAAGAAGACACACGCACACACACACAAAATATTTTCCGAATGATTTTCTACATGTAGAAGGAAAGAAGGAAGGAAGCAAGGGAAGTGGATTTCAAGGTTAAGTGAAAAGGACAGTTCCTTAGACAAACTGTTGTATTATTTTCTTAAGTAAGAACGTATTTTGTACACTGATACCAAAACTCATATGCCATATTTTTATTACATTCTTTTACTATTATAATTTTATGCATAAATACACACTTGAAAAACCCATGATTAGATCATTTATCAAATACTAAGAAACTCTATTGTCTACAGAAGACATTTAAAAAAATTATCCTCAGTTTAGTTGTATATTTTTACTCTATATTTAATAAGCCTGAAGCAAGGTCTATCTGTAAATAACAGATTTCACCTTCAAATAGCACTATAAGTAGCCTAAAATAAAAATTAAATAAAATTTAATAAACAGATAAAAGTTTAACAATAAATTAAATAAAATTTAATAAATAAAAAATTTTGTGATTAACAAATCAACATACCATACTAAAAACGTCAAGGAAGACAGGAAGTTTAAACGAGTTGTTTAGTAAAACAACAGGTTACCAGTAACTATAGATATTATTGTAGCAGCTTGAAAAACAGATTTCTTGTGCAAGTTCTATTGAAATGTATTAGAAATTGCTTATGACCTCTCCATAATTTCAGCATGTCACTATTAGAGACACTAATTTTGATTTTTGTTGATATGAAACTTCTTCCTACATACTTAATATACCTAGCCTGTTCCCCTAAATTAATTTAAAACATATATCTAAATTCATTTTTATTTTTTTTTGTAAGGTTACATATTCTACCAAACATTTCCATTTAAAAACACCAAACTAATCAAAATTCATATTGTGTAAATAAAACTGGCTCTATTGTGAGCCACGTAACAGTATAACTATCTTATTTAATGCAGAACCATGTAATTATTTTAAGCTTGAAGGAGAGCCAATACAAGCAGTTGATCTTAGATAAAATTGAGAAAGCCATTTTTTAAAGAAGAATATAATTTATTGCTGTTTTCTTTTTCAAAATTTCCCTCAGGCTTTCACATTTTATCATATTAATATGACTTTAAGCTTTAAATAAAATGATAACTAAATATTAAAAATAATATTTAAAAGAAAAAATAACCTCGGAAAATGTAGATAGAAATAGACAGAGCTCAACACTGAATTCTATATATTCTCCTTGACTTTTAAAAATATAAGACACACATAGAGTGTACAGCTCAGCACAAACACTCTTGAAAAGAGCATTACCAGCATCCAAGAAGTTGTCTTTGTCAACTTTCTTATTATGACCCCTCCTTCTAGCCCAAACATAACTACTATTCTGAATCAAACACCAAATATTAGTTTTGCATATTTTTGAACTTCATGTTAATAGAATAATACCATATACATAGTTCTTTTTTTTTTTTGGAGCTCCTTAATAGATAACTGACTTTTTTTTGAATCAGACTTAACTTAAAATATGATATTGGTTCCAGGTGTACAACATAGTAATTCATAGTAATTTTAATAGATTATACTCCATACAAAGTCATTATAAAATACTGACTATATTCCCCATGTTGTATATTACACACTTGCAACTTATTTATTTTATACCTAGTAGTTTGTACCTCTTAATCCTCTTCCCCTATTTTGCCCCTCCTCTCCCCTCTCTCTCCCCCCTAGGGTAACCACTAGTTTGTAGTCTGTATCTGTGAGTCTGTTTCCATTTTGTTATATTTGTTCATTTATTTTATCTTTTAGATTCCACATATAAGTGTAATCATACTGTATTTGTCTTTCTCTGTCTCACTTATTTCACTAAGCATAATGCCCTCCAGGCCCATCCATGTTGTTGTAAATGGCAAGATTTCATTCTTTTTTATGGCTGAGTAATATTCCATTGTGTACATATATACCACATCTTCTTTATTTATTTATCTGTTGATGGACAGTTAGGTTGCTTCTACATCTTAGCTATTATAAATAATGTTGTTAAAAAAATTAAGGAACTTCCATAATGTTGTCCATAGTGGCTGTAACAATTTACATTCCCACCAACAGTGTACTAGGATTCCCTTTTCTCCCCATCCTTGCCAAAATTTCTTTCTTGTCTTTTTGGTGATAGCCATTTTGACAGGTGTGAGATGATATTTCATTGTTGTTTTGATTGGAATTTCCCAGATGATTAGTGATGTTGAGCATCTTTTCAGGTGCCTGTTGGCCATCTGTATGTCTTCTTTGGGAAAATGTCTATTTACGCATTTTTTAATCAGTTTGTTTCTTCTGTCCTTTTTTAAAAAATTTTTATTGTAGTATAGTTGATTTACAAAGCTGTGTTAGTTTCAGGTGTACAGCAAAGTGAATGAGTTATACATATACATATATCCACTCTTTTTTTTTTTTTTTTTTTAGATTCTTTTCCCATATAGGCCATTACTCTTCTGCCTATTTTTTAATCAGGTTATTTGGTTTCACTGATATTGAGTTGTATAAGTTCTGTATATATTTTTACTATTAACCCCTTATCAGATTTATTGTTTGCAACTATCTTCTCCCATTCAATAGGTTGCTTTTTCATTTTGTTGATTGTTTCCCTCACTGTGCAAAAGCTTTTAAGTTTGATTAGGTTCCATATACATACTGTAGTTCCTTTCACTCAACATTATGATTGTAAGATTCATCCATGTTAGCTTCAGTTCATTAATATTAACTGTTGCATAGTATTTCATTGAATGAGTAGACTACAGTCTATCCATTCATCTTAGTGTTGATTGACATGTGAGTTTTCTCCACTTTTTGACTATTACAATAATGTTGTTATGAACATTCTTCTATAGCATCTTCATTTTCATGTGTATGTATTTCTGTTGGGTATATACTCAGAAGTAGAATTGCTGGGTTAGATTATGCATGTGTTCAATATTAGTAAACTGTTTCCAAAATTATTGTGCTAATTTTCATTCCCACCAGTAGTGTATGAGAGTTCACCATCTTTGCCTAAATTTAGTATTGTCAGTCTTTTAACATTTGAGCCA
Source organism: Eschrichtius robustus (assembly GCF_028021215.1). Lineage (NCBI taxonomy): Eukaryota > Metazoa > Chordata > Mammalia > Artiodactyla > Eschrichtiidae > Eschrichtius > Eschrichtius robustus. The sequence continues at coordinate 63,709,818 of NC_090841.1, read as the reverse complement.
TTGATTTGCACTTCTCTGCTACTAACTGAGATTGAATACCTTTCGTGTGTTTATTGGACATTTGGATAGTCTGCTTTGTAGAGCACCAACTCAAGTTTCTTGCCCATTTTTAATATATGTGTTGCAAATATCTTGCATCTCTGATTTACCTTTCATTCTATATTGGAGTCTTTATTAACAGGGGTTCTTAGTTTTAATGTAGTCCAAATTTTCAGTCTTCTCTTATAGTATGGTTAATGATCTTTATGTCTTGCTTAAGAAATTATTCCTTATTCCAATGTTATGAAAATATTTGCAGTATTTTTCCTTCTACATTTAAATCAACATTTCACACAGAATTGATATTTTTGTGTGAATGGTATAGGGGTCAAGTTTCATTTTTCCCCTTTGGATTGTCCAACTGAGTCAGCAATAGTTGTTAATATTTATTAAAATGAAATAATTATCTTAAATAAAATTTTCATATATTTGTGGATATGTTTCTGCGCTCTGTGTACCCTATATTACGGACTATAACTTTACAAAAAAGTCTTTATTTCGGAAAGTGTTAAGTCCTCCCACTTCCTTCTTCAAGAGGGTCTCAGCTAACTTAAACCCATTTTTGTCCCTTTTCATTTACATATAAATTTTGAAATCAGCATTTCAATTTCTACAAAAAAAAAAAAAAAAAACCCTAACAAAAGTTTTATTCAGATTGCTTTGAGTTTATAGATCAGTTTTTCTCAATAATATTTCACTATCCTGTGTAGCAGTTTTGTCAGTCCTAGGTATTTGATATTGTTGGTGCTACTGTAAATGGCATCTCTCTTTTGAATTTCATTTTACTGTTGTTATATTTCATTTTTAGTTTATATTGTTGGTAAACTTTATTTTATTGTTGGTATATTGAAATAGTGTTTTAATCTTGACCTTATGTCCATGGCTTCGGTGAAATTCACTTCATAATTTTAATTCTTCAAGTATGTAAATAATTATGGAATTCTTTAAAATCATCATATCGATCAAAAATAACATTTTTGTTCCTTTCCAATGGTATACTTTTTATTTCTTTTACTTGCCTTATTTTACTAACACATCCAATAGTATTTTTTTATAGAAGTGGTGATAGTGCGCATCATTATTACCTCTCCAATGTAAGAGAGCCCGTTATCAATATTTTATTATTAAATATGACGTTTGAAATATGACATTTTTCTAGATACCTCTATCAAATTCACTTCTATTTGTAGATGCTAAATGTTTCTACCATAAATGGATGTTGAATATTATCAAATGTACTCTGCACATACTAGGACGATCCTATGATTTTCTGGCATAGAGAGGGAGAGAGAGAAGGAACAATAAATGAGGAGTGGATTGCATAGGGATGCATCAACAACAGCCAAGAGTAGAAGGATGTAACAGCAGGTCATCAAAGAGAAAGTACAGAAACCTGGGACTTTTCTCCAAGGAAACTTTTTTCCAAAGTGGCCGAGGCACTGCCGAGCCTGTGAGGGTGAAAGGGTGGTGGAAAGACAATTTATAATTTAAATATTAATAGTTCTCTCTACTAGGCCGGTATATCCTCCTTAGCTGGCTGAGCTCAGATTCATTGGCACTATTTCAACAAATATATGGAGAAAATGAACCATATCTCTCAAGTTTTATTTCTCAAGGGTTCAACTGCTTCCACAACCCTCATGCGACAGCTAAGTAACTAAAGGGAAGCCCACATCATCCAGCCCTTCAGTCAGTTGACAGCAGGAGAATCCACATGGTGCCAAGAGGGATAGGAAGAACCAAGAATCTACTCCCATTATTTGAGGGAAAACACAAGCCTGGGCAGTAGAGCCCTCGTGCCAAAATGAGTTGAGGAATGGCGAGTGGGTGGAACAGAGAATCTATGCAAAAATTCTGACACAAGAAAAGGAGGGTAACGTGTAAAGTATGTCTTTTCACATGCAAAAGAAAAAAAAAATCAGATGGACCAGAGGCTAAAAACTGTAAGTAATCAACTGTGAAGCTGCAAAGTGTGATATTAAGAGTTACATGTAAATTCAAACCATCTAGAACCTTGTTTTAGTCAGTGCTTTTCAGTTGAGTTTGGCCAGCGAGAGGTAATGACAGGAGATTTCCACTTCCTCTCTGCTTCTGTGCTATTCTGGCTTGACTACGGACCTTTAGGACCAGTTTCTGGCAGGAGGGGCCCCTCCCACTGCTCTACATCTCAGCAGACTCTAGTAACACAGCTCTTCCCCTTGCACCTACAGGTGTGATGTCTTCCGGATGCTGCTAATCTCTGAGTGCCTTAACAACCCCTGTGGTTCCTTTAATTCAGCACCCACCTCTGTAAACTGAAAAGTTTCCTCAAAAATCCCAACACTCAGTGCTGTTAGCTGCTGGGAACCTGACTGATACATGAGCATTTTCCTTCCCACTTCACTTATTTTAAGTAGTTTTACTTCATTATATTTCTTTTACTTTTCCCTGTTTATTCTTAGCCTCTGGTTTTGCCTACATTGTTTTTGACTGTCAAAATTCGGGACATTCCTACTTACCTCTTCATTGATATTTTTATATTATCGTTTTTCTACTGAATAAATCTGGCCTAAATTACTGGATTATTGACATTTATATAATCTTAATATTGCTTCAGTTTTGTTATTTCCTTTATTATCTTAGAACTCTTTTTGTCACTGAAAGTAATGTGGCAACTAGAAAGCAGGAAAACCATAATGGATACAGTATAAAAATAGTTTTTCAAATGTATAGCCGCTTATAAGCATACTCTTAAAGAAAATAGCCCCATTACTCAAAATAGTAGTAATGGAAAAAGTCACTGCTTTCTCATTTTGTAGCCACCAAATTGACCTCATACATTTTCTATTTCATCTAAACTAAAAAAAAATTTTTAAAGGAATAACTAATTAACATGTAGAGAAGAACAAAAAACCTGCAGGCTATTAAATTAAGCATCATATAGCTAGTCAATAGAACTTTTCTGCCAGTGGGCATAGTTTTAATATGCATATAAAATATTATGTTCTCCTTAGGAAAAAACATTCTATGCTAGCTAAAGGCTAAGTATTTCCTTGTAAAGGTCTGTTATTCTCAACATCTCTATTTTCCAGTTGCAAATAGCTCTTTCAAAGATGCATTTTCAATGTACCCTATCTTTAAATGGGCAGTACTAGGGCTTTTCGAAGTGTCAATTAGCAGTAAGCTTCAAAATCCATGGAACAAACACAATCTGATTCATATAGGGTTTCTATTTCATTTATTTCAGTAAATGTGAGTATCATTAGAAACAACTCTTTTATACTATAATTTAACAGTCTTTTCTCCAAGAAAGAAGAACAGATTTTTTTTTAATTTTTGGTATTTAAATACTTTCCAACTAATTCAATGTAGTAAAATAGTTGGAAGAAGAGGGTTGTAGGATTTGAGATGGATAGAATTAGGATTTCATAGAAAGTAAAACTTCAGAAGTTGTGGTTGAAAACTAATTCAATAATTAAATATGACAGATTTTGCAGTACATGTTACTTCTATGCCTCAGTTCTCTTTTTCTTCTGTATGGACTTGGGACCACCATCTTTCTCAAACCAAGATGGCAGCAAAGTTGTTTCTAGAACTCTCTAGCGAAACAAATTTCATGCCCTCATGCCGAGAGTTTTAATTCCACTAATCTGGGACGATGTCTAGCATCTGTATTTTTAAACTGCACCTGGGAAATCTAATGTCCAACTAGGCACTGTTGTAACTAGTCATTCATCATATTAGACGACAGCCTGAGTCCTAGATCCTAATTTAATGTGATATTAGGCCAGTTACCTAACCTTCGTGTTTCAGATAATGTACTTATATTGGGGGAAACCCTTTTATTCTCAGGGCAGTTGAAAGGAAAGATAAAAATCACTGCTTGGCACATGGTAGGCACACCCATAAGGTGTCCTTCTTCTTGCTAAGGCATCTCCACGGCTTTCTAATATTTTAGGTCTGATTTCTGATAGACTGTTTTCTGACTGTGTATTGATTCTTACTTCTTGCCTGAAGAGACTTTTAATATCAATGCTTGAATTACAGGTCCTCTTGTTGACCCTGTAGAATCAAACTCCAGAAAACCATCTATGTCCCCTATATGTTAATGTGTCACCTGATTCTGACACTTGCTATTGCCTGAGGCATTTGGATCTGGTCTACTTCTACCTTATGGGCTGTTAGAATTACCAAGTATGTTAAAGTTAAATAATTTCTTATTTTACAGCTTAGAAACTAAAGCCCAGATAGTTCAAGTGCCACATCTAAAGTCACACAGTTCACAACAGACTAGAAACCAAATGTCCCTTTTTCTCAAATTGCATTCTTGAGCTACTCAGTGGCAAATGAGTCCCAGAAAACAAAATGACTCTGACTGTATCCAAATGTAAACAGACTTTTGAATTTTTTTTTCTTACATTATGGCTACAAATTTAAAATTTCTAAGCTTAAAAAATGAATAGGGGTTTCCCTGGTGACGCAGTGGTTGAGAATCTGCCTGCCAATGCAGGAGACAGGGGTTCGAGCCCTGGTCCGGGAAGATCCCTCATGCTGTGGAGCAACGAAGCCCGTGCGCCGCAACTACTGAGCCCGCGCACCTAGAGCCCGTGCTCAACAAGAGAAGCCACCTCGATGAGAGGCCCACGCACCACAATGAAGAGTAACCCCCGCTCGCTGCAACTAAAGAAAGCCCATGCCCAGCAACGAAGACCCAACACAGACAAAAATTAATTAATTAAAAAAAAATCAATTTAGAAAAAAAAAGAATATTTACCCTTGAAGACAGTGTCATTTTCTTTCTTGTAATTTTTGATACAAGTTTGATCAGTTTCCTTCCCTTATCTATTTTCTAGAGATGACCAACCAAGTGGCAGGATGTAGTGACAAAGTAGAGAAAGATATGGATACAAATACACACATGCACACACATACACACACACACATATGTGATAAAATTTTGAGGAAAAACAAGTTTTCATTTTTATTGGAACACTTACTTTCTCATTAGGGTCCATTTTAACTACATCTCACCACATTTATCTATCCAGAAGATTATCTGTAACCAAGTCTTACTTCCATCTTAACTAGTGTTCAAGAATATAAACTGATTTTAATATGTTTGTATAATGTATAATTAGGAAATTAGTCTGATACTGCTACTAGAAAAAAATTATCAATATACAATTATACAATATACAATATACAATTTTACATGTTCAAGTATTTGAGAGTAAAGCGTATTGAACACACAGCTACATTTGGAGCTCTTAAAAGGCATTTCATATAGTGATGACTCAAATATGTTTTTGAATGAAAATACTGAATAGCTCTAAAGATATTCACTTTATTGCTTTTTAGCATGCATGGTACCAGGAATTAACCCCAAAACATTCTCTTGACTGTATTGAATTGTCTTAATAACTATATAAGAAATGATCTGTATTTGGCATGTTGCTTGTATACATGTGCAATATAAGACACTTAAGAGTAGATTACACAAGATTCAGGCAGATGTGTTACACCACTGATTTCCAAGTGGGCCAACACACAAGAACCTGTCCATGAGTCTACCTCATCATTCTCAGATGAGCTCCTGACAGCTCTGCCTTGCAAACCAGGGACCAAGTTATAAATCCCTGGACTTAAATTGGATAAAATTTGGCTCACTTCTTTAAAGTTAACCTGGCTTGCCAACACCAATTTTCTTCCCAGAACATTAGGGAGATTTATGGGGGAATCAAAAATAATGGGGGCCATCGCTCCTCAACTTCTCTCAGTTCTGCCAGAATATTCTAATTAAGTGAAGTTGTGTTGACTGTTGCCTTAATTTTCATCAATATATCTTCATGACTCTGGAGTTTTGGCAACAAGTGTAATAAAAACAAAGAATTGGGAGTGAACACAGGTCCCCAGATTGACAAATGGATAAAAAAAACTAGCATACCACAAGAACTGGAATAAGTTGAATATTTCTATCCAAGTACAGAAAAAAAGGCATTAGTTATACTTGTATGCTAATCATTAATTAAAAGTTGACATTGACTCTGGATAATAAAATAAACTCTGACTTACTATCCAAGAAGGACCCCCAATGTTTTATAAAACAATTACTTGTGAAGTAGTGCAAAGACCAGAAGCATTAAAAACAAAGCTAAGTACCATGAGAATCTGGGACATTTTATACAGATCTAAGCATCAAACAAACAAGGGAAGCAAGATAAATAGGAACCAATTAGGAAAACAAAAGTTAACTGCTGAGGCAATTTATGTGTTTTTTAATAGGTTATTGCCTTTATGTATAATAGAAACTAATTAGAGAGTTACATGCTTTTCTAATTAAGACTTTATGTGGCTAAGAAATTTGACTCTTTCTAAACGTCAGTTTCAGAGGGACCCAGAATTCTGAGTGCCAAGCTCATCAGAGTATACATCCCACCTAATGGTTAATCAAACCACACCCACAGTGGAAGCAAAACAATTTCAAAATGGTGATTGATGAATTTAGAAATCATAGATGATGGCTTTAAGCCTTAAAAAATAGCTTAGAGAAAAATCATACATTATAGGAATTTCAAACCCTTTATAAGCAGCTGTTTACAGGAAACTGCCCTCAGCAGGAAGCCCCTTTTCCTGTCACTTTAGCAAAGCTATATTGTAACTAACTTTTATACCAGGCCCCCCCATGCTCTATTCACCTCCGGCCCAAGCACACCTTTCAAATCTTTTAATCACATAATACCTCGCCTAACTTGTCGGTTCTCTCTGTAGATCAAAGAAGTAGAAATGAAGAAGAAGTAACTAACAGATGACCAGATCTCTTCCCTAGCTTCCCCTTCAGGAATCTCCCGAACAAACTGTGTGAACAAGACGGCATCTACAGAAAGACCACGAGGAGTCAACAAGCCTGCACACAAGCCTGCCTGCAGTGGGGAATGGAGACAACTCCGAGCCCCTATCTCAATGATTAACTGAGATTACTTCTCTGTTTCTCTTTAAAAACTTGCACGGCTGAGCAGAATCTTCAGAGGTGGTTTCTGGGGGAAGCTGAGTCCACCATCTCCCCAGATTGCCGGCATTCTGATTAAGGGCACCTTTCTCCTCTACCATTTATGAGTACGTAATTGATTTTGCAGGGGCAAGCAGCAGGACCGATTTATTCAGTAACACCTGTAAAGTCAGAGATTACTTAGTTCAAACATAAACTCTAACGTTTACTCACTGTAAATGCTGGCGCTCAAGTAGCCGCTCTAAACCGTGTATTCTCAAATTATCAAGTGGAAATTACAGCAAGATCCTTGAGGCAGGTGAGTGGTTTAAATAACATAATCACAGGTATTCCGTTAAAGAGCTATAAATTTTCAATGTTTTCTGATTATGATAGTAATGCTCACTGTAAAAAACGTGTGGACGAACATTTTCAAAGGCACAATAACCTCAGTAAGAAGTAACCACTGGCTTCCCTGGTGGCGCAGTGGTTGAGAATCTGTCTGCCGATGCAGGGGACACGTGTTCGAGCGCTGGTCTGGGGAGATCCCACATGCTGCGGAGCACCAAAGCCCGTGCTCCACAACTACTGAGCCTGCGCGTCTGGAGCCTGTGCTCCGCAACGAGAGAGGCCGCGATAGTGAGAGGCCCGCGCACCGCGACGAAGAGTGGCCCCCACTTGCCGCAACTAGAGAAAGCCCTCGCACAGAAACGAAGACCCAACACAGCCATAAATAAATAAATAAATAAATAAAGTCAAAGAAAATGATGCCAGATCATTTGTCTTATTTAAAAAAAAAAGAAGTAACCACTGTTAACTTTCTGGTGCTACCTCTTTGTCAAGATGGATCTAGACAGATGCAATTTAAAAGTTTTGTCTATAATGATGATTTTTATAGTTCAGAAGCTTTTTCAGTTGGTATCAAGAGACACCAATACCTCTTTTGTGCATTTTGTCTTTTATTATTTTCCTTTGAAGGGGCTTAATCACCCTAAAGTTATAAACATCTACTTAAGTTATTTTATTCTGTAATTATTTTGTTACATTAAAACTTTACTTTTTCTAGATTCTTGGACATGCATTCTTATTGCAGCCATACCACCCCCAAAGGGGCAAAATTGTTTGTTGAGGGGAAAAGGACAGAAAATGTTAGGTATTAAAATCATTCATATTCTCCAGAGGGCTACAGTACATAAATAGACTATATCTGTGTCATTAAATTTTCGGGGAGGGAGAGTGAATTAGGAAAAACATACATATCTATAAAGGCTCTTTACAGGTGTTAATAAAAACAATGTTTAGAAATACTGATCTAGGGGCTTCCCTGGCGGCTCAGTGGTTGAGAGTCTGCCTGCCAATGCAGGGGACACGGGTTCGAGCCCTGGTCTGGGAAGATCCCACATGCTGCGGAGCAACTAGGCCCGTGAGCCACAACTACTGCGCCTGCGCGTCTGGAGCCTGTGCTCCGCAACAAGAGAGGCCGCGATAGTGAGAGGCCTGCGCACCGCGATGAAGAGTGGCCCCCGCTTGCCGCAACTAGAGAAAGCCCTCGCACAGAAACTGAGACCCAACACAGCCAAAAATAAATAAATAAATAGAAATACTGATCTAGAAACTATCTTGGGGTATAATATGAGATGCAAAACAATCTGGTTTTTCATAAATGTGTATGTAGCTGGTGCCCTACTATCATTTATTGAACAAAATATCTTTTCCCACTAATTTCATATGACACTTTTAAGTCCTAAATTTTTATCTATTCCTTGGTCTGTTGCTCAACTTTCTACTCTGCCTCGGCTTTCACTCATATTAATTTGTAATAGTTTACAATGTTTATTTTACATGTTATAAAATTTCATGGGCATACCTTACCTTAAAGAAGAAATAAAATATTGTACATGATTTTCTATGTAAAATTGATTTTAAGAAAAGCACCGGTGGACTTTCTGGTTCATATTGATCTTTAACAAACCTGCACAGTATTAAAGGCAAAATACATGGAAAATTTTTAGAAAGAACCTATCTTTATACTGTAGCAAAACACCAAAACTACATTCCATTATTCAATAAAAGCTCTACTTTGTTCCTAGCAATGTGACATATGACTCAGGACTTTATATATAGGTATATATTGCTAGAGGCCTACCTGCACACCACTAAGGATCATATCTTGATTCTTCTAGTAGTTCTAAAGTTATGATGTATGTTTTTGTTCCCCATAAAATACAATTTTTTCCTCAATTTTTATAGATTTCGTAACACGAGATTAGTACATGAGGCACTACAGAAAAGAATAACTCCGTATCACTTCAATAGTTTGAGTTCTGAAAATCACTTGGGAAAGGTTACCTTGGGAACCGTTACAAGGATTGCCTCCTGCATTAAAAGCAACTGCTGATCTGTTGAAACATTGCATACGTTTGTTCAGCTTCTCAAACTTTAATGAGCACAGGAATCCCTTGGGAAAGCGTGTTAAAATACAGATTCTGATTCAGAAGTTCTGAAAGATGCCTGAGATTCTGTATTTGTAATAAGCTCCCAGGCCGTGGCCATGCTGCTGGTCACAGATCACACTTTGAGAAGCGAGGAGTTAGCTGGCATCTATAACCCCATTTTAAATTAGCAACATGGGAAATTCCCTGGTGGTCCAGTGGTTAGGACTCCTTGCTCTCACTGCCAAGGGCCCGGGTAATATCTGTTTGTGTGCCAGGCATGGGGTCTAGGACAAACAATCAAGACTGTAAGTAGATGTTTGCTTTATCTTAACACACACTCTCTTCCACCTTCATACCTCCTGAATCTTGCACAGAATTCCTTGCCAATAACCACCCCCTCTGCAAACCGCTCTCCTACTTATTTATTGCCTCTTCCTCTGGGGTAATAAATTGAACAAATGTTCTTTGCTGTCTGCCTAAGAACTTTATGTGCCCTGCCCATGTATCTGAAGTAGAAGTAAGCCAACTCCCAAACACATGGGTAGAGTTGAGAATTCATTTGCAAAGCTGTATTATATTCTCAGAAATACAAAACACTGTCATCAAGTTTCTTTTAAATATCATATAGAATAATGTTTTGATCCCCAAATTAAATATTCTTGGAACTTTTAGTTTGAGAAAAGTAATTTTTATTACAAGCTCAAAAGTTGACTTTCAAAAAATGCAATGATATTCATATACTTTAAGTATAAACTCATGGCAGAATTAATGTTATGGTTTTTAAAAGGTTAAGTAAAATATACACAAAATCTAAGAATCTTCTTCTTGCTATATATAGTGTATTTTTCTATTTCTCTATAATCAAATGACCAGTCAATTAATGAATTAATAATATTCATCCTATGTCTGTGTCTGCAGCATGCTAGCAAAGTTACAACAAGGAATAAGATACAGTAAGTCCAGAGAACAGGGACTCTGAATGCAGAATGACCAGAGATTGAATCCACATCCATCACTTTCTAGGCATGAGAACACTGGAATTTTCTTCAGCTTCTCTTAGTCATTAGCAAAAGTACAGGAATAGCTGCCATTAATTGAGCACGTACTGTTGTAAGCATAATATTGGGACTTCCCTGGTGGTGCAGTGGTTAAGAATCTGCCTGCCAATGCAGGGAACACGGGTTCGAGCCCTGGTCCGGGAAGATCCCACACGCCGTGGAGCAACTAAGCCCATGTGCCACAGCTACTGAGCCTGTGCTTTAAAGCCCACGAGCCACAACTACTGAGCCTGCATGCCACAACTACTGAAGCCCATGTGCCTAGAGCCCATGCTCCACAACAAAGAGAAGCCACCACAATGAGAAGCCTGAACACTGCAACAAAGAGTAGCCTCCGCTCACTGCAACTAGAGAAAGGCCGCGTGCAGCAACAAAGACCCAACGCAGCCCAAAATAAATAAATATATAAATAAAGAAATAAAATTTTTAAAAACACATAATGTTATATCAATTAATTAAATTAAACCTCACATCATCTCTGAGTTGGATTTTATATAATTCCCATTTTTACAGTTGTGAAAACTAAGACTCAGAAAGGTTAAGTAAATTTCCCAAGGACACATAGCTAGTTAGTAGTCATTACAAAACTGAAACTCAAGGAGGTCTGGATTCAAAGCTTGCAATTTTAACCATTACGCTATGCTTCCTTACTTTACTGTTACTAGATTAAAGTTATGTGGTTAACTATGGTTTGTATTGATAAAAATCTCTCTCTGACATATCGACCAAATCAATTGTTCACACTTTAAACAAAGGGTTCCAAGGGCAAGTCTAGTATCATTGTCCCTAATGATTTCAGAACAGAAATGATAAATACCATCAGTTTCCAGGGAAAAAAATAACATTGTGAGATGTAATGGGCAGCCTGCTGAAGAAACTTTTTGCAAAGGTTTTCCTCCCTGATGAAAGAAATGCTCAGGAGGAAACTGCACATCCTGCCTGAGACGTGGTTATAAGAGAATGAAGTGCCAGTAGCTGCAGCAGCCATATTGTGACCATGTGAGGGCCAACCAGAGGCAGAAAGCCCATGTGCACAGGAATGCAGGGGAGAAGGATGGAGAGCAATGGGTTCTTTGATAACTATGGCACCGTGTAACCCTAGACTTATAATAATGAAACAATGTATCCCTATTATTTATGTACTAACAATTAGTAGTTAACAATTCTGTTACTACTTGAACCCCAAAGCATCCTAAATGATAAAAGCAACAATTCAAACTTTCTCTAACAACTGTACGTTATTTAAGAAGTATAAACACCAGGTTTTCATTAAAATATAAATACTTAAAAATTAAAATGGAACATGACCTAGAAAAAAATCAGTATCTTTAATTATTTCATTTAATTTTAAAAATGCAAATATTTGAACTTTATTTGTGTTATAGTATAATATGAAGGTAATATATTGGGAAAATGAGTAAATTACTTAAACAAAAGTCAGTATTACAGCTCGTATGTTTTAGAATGCAAAAGCCCATATTTGATATCTGGAAAGAAGTTCAAATACATCATTAATCTCCATTTACACTCATATCTCAGGGATACCTATAAGCACACTTGCTATTCTATTAAGATGGCAGAGATTACAAAACAGTGTGTAGATGATTTATTCTGCCACATGTTATTCGGAGTTACATGCTCATGAGATTGCTCTGCAAATACCTTAAAATTCATTCATGTCTTCCAATTATTTTCTTAGAGTGCTGGATCTTTATCTAAATTATTCATATCTATCTATATCCCAGGGATGCTAACTGAAATGGTAGAAAGTATAAGCCTTCTAAAGAATATAGTGCTAACCTTCTAAACAATTAATGACACAAGGCTGTTTGTACCCGGATGCAACAAGACCCTGCCATGATGTCCCAAGAGCTGAAGGGATCAATATGTTAACATACGTGTTACCTCTTCATGACATACCAGTATAGATCATACTTGACATTTAGTTAACACAATTTACTGTGGCTTAAGGATGGAATCTTCTCCTAAGAGTAGAAGTCACCATAAGATGATGGTAAGCAGGGGTGAGGAGGTGGGAGGAGGGGCAAAGAATTCATTCAAAGGTAGAAAGCGCCAAAAGCAAGTCCCTTGATTTAAGACAAAGTCTTAGTGTTGGCAAGGAATATATATATTTGAGCAAGGAATTGGGTGTTGTCATTTAAATGCTTTTAAAATCTATCCTTATGGATTTTTTTCCAGATTCCTTGATGAGGTGCCAAAAATAAGGCAATTCTGTGGAAGCCTCAAAGAGGAGTTGGCTAGGATCAGGGGGAGGGAAGAGGAGAACCAGAGGGAAAACACTCCCAATTCTAGTTACAAAGGCATTAAGCATTAGTCCAGATGAGAGAATCCAGCCAAAACTCTTCTTAAATCCCCAAGAGGAGGCAAGCAGCAGTGTGGAGGAGAGAACTGGTCAGAGGGAAGGTGACAGCCTGCTGAGGGCAGGGAGACACAGATGTTTGCTGGTGTTGTCAAGAGAAATAAGGATTACATGGTTTGGTGCTTCCCTCATTATAGATGGGTCAGAGTGTGTGTATATACATGTATTTCTCATTATTTCAATTTCCTATAATTAAGCATCATGACTGAAGAAATGTATAGCAATTAAGTCATTCCACTTATAAGTTAGAGTACCGCTTAAACTTCCGTGAAGGTGTTAATAGTTTCATTTAATTAACTGTGCAATCTTTATTACAGTATCAGCACTGAAAGATGTCTGAGATATGGAATATATGTCAGCATCCAAATTACTTATGGAAACCTAAAACTATTTTCATTTTCTGATGTGCATTAGTGTCTGATGCAGAATGTCTTTCTTAACTTGCTATTACAAAGAATGGCAAACCACAATTCATGATATTATATTTTCCTTGTTTACCCATTAATTAGCAGGCAGTCTGCATACATTTGTGTATATAAATTCAGTTACTAGCAGGTTGATCTGGAGTTTCTTAATATAGCCTCCATGATGTAATATCATATACTAACTTGCCAGTTTACATGATTTCAAAATAGTTACTTGCAATTTTTAGCACCAAGTAAAATTAGAAACAAGGATTTTACAGAACTCGACAGTAGCATCGCTGGTAGCTATTGTCTTGTGCCAATGAACATTAAATCTAAACATAATTTATTATAGTAAATTATATTTGAAAATAAAAGGTAGTATAGGGAATTACTTTAAATGGAGAAATTTAATTTTTCCTCTTTGATGAATAATAATATATGTTTCCTAGCAAAATTTTCTAATATGTGATCTTCATTTTTAAATTAAAGATGGTTTAGAGACAAGTTTGATTCCAGGAATAGAGATCTCACTCACACAGTTCTATCCACAGAAACCTTTTAAGTTTCTGGGTTATTTCTGGGAACAGAACTGCTTAGCTTTCCAGTATTCTTATGCACTTAAGAACTAGTAAGAAATGTAAGAAGTAATAGTCAATCATAGGATGTATGACAGCTAGAAAATAAAATTTTGTTTGATTTCTTTTTCTACATGTTTAGTGAAAAATTTCCCCATGTAATTATAAAGGTGACTATGTATACATTATTGTATGGATTTTCATAGTATAGTTAATCTCTTCCACATTTTAATGATCCATAAATCAACAAATATTTTGAGTTGTCTGTGATCTCTTTTACCCTTTTTGCAGTGTGAATTCTCTATTATTTATTTACCATTATTCTTTTTCTCTTTTGATAATACATTTGGTTTTAGAGGTCAGGCACTGAGATTTCAAGTCAATTCAGTAAATATGTACTGAGTTACTACACGGAAGATGATTTTGAAGGCTCTGTAATGGGTACAAATTTGATAGCATTAAACATTAAAGGTGTATATGTTCCTGGTAATTTCCCAAGCTAACACGTTAAATATGGACTCTCTAGTAAGTACACTCATATAATAAGACTGAATAAATGAATTCATTCTTATTTAGTGTTATATTCTGCACTCTTTGGCCTAACACCCTTTGGATCCACTCTTACGCAGGTTCCCCAGAGTTCTGAACATGTGCATAGCAAAGTCTCGCACATTTTTGGGGATGTAAATTATTTATCCCTGGGTCATAGTGTGCACTTGTCTCCCTGGAGCATTCTGAGATTCCCGCTTTGCAGTGAACCTAGAAATTACCAGGATTGGTCGTGGTGAGAGTTGAAGAGAATGAATACTCACTTTTAAATCATCTTCCCCAGGTAAGGTTATCACAAAATTTTCAAGCAAAGTACAGGTAGTCTCCTCAGACACAGGAGGGTAAGCTACCTCAGGGGTAAGAGAGCCTCAGAGTGACTTGGGGTTCAAGACAGTCATTTTCTTGTGGGTCCAACCGTATGTCCCCATGCCAAGTTCAGGACTCCATTCTTTCCCAATTCATGCCCTAACTTTCAAAGGAGAAATGTGGGAAGACTGTAGATGAATTGGCATTAAAATTCAACAAAAGATACAATGCAATTTTATATTTAATTTTAGCAATATCAGCCCTGGAGCTACAATAAATAAGAGAATATTTAAGGCCGGCGAGAAAGCTCTCTGTTTCTCAGACCATGACTTCAGCTGAGAGTTCAAGGCCCTGAGCTCATCGTTTTCTTTCTGTGAGCACTCCGGTGGGCTCAGTAGAATCCGTTCCACACCACGGTCCTTGTAGCCATCATGAAAGACAGAATGTTCAAATACTGCTCTCAGATGGGCATCCAAACCACTTACCGCAGTCGGCTCTTCATCAAAATCAACCATAGGTGATAACCTGATTAATTATGATGCCACTGCATGAAATAGATACTAGCATCCCATTTTCTGCTGGCAAAGTGCTCAGTATTATGTTCAAATCCTAGGGCATGTTCAATCCAATCCCAAATTCCAATCTTTGTGGGTCTATCTCCTGAGACCAATACAGTAGCACCTCTGTATCAGTCAGCGTCCAGTCAGAAGACAAGAACCACATAGCAATTTGACCAGAAAGAGACCAATGTAAAGAATCTACAAGAGATTAATTAACTAGAAAGGGGTAAAGAGAATTCTAAAGGATATAAGAATAGCAGATATAGGACGGAGGCAGAGCGCTCAAAGAAGGAACAAATCTGGAAGAGCCCCACCCCTCCCAAGATTGAGATCCAGACATCACTGGAGAGGGAACAGCTATGGTCTTCTGGCTGATGGGAAACTCTGCTGGGGTACTAGAAACTGGGGCTAGCAAGAAGAAAACCACCTTTTAAGGGGACAACAGAACTCACTGAGGCCTGCAAGAGTCTCCAGGTGTCACTGGGAAATCGTTCTCAGGATTGCCAGAGAAACTCTCCAGGAAGCTTCTTGCAAGGATGTTACCACTAAAACCCACTGGGCATGAGTGTCACTGGATGTCCTGCGTGCTAACCAAGCACCACAGGAGCAAGCGCACTGGAGAATCACACGGGAACTAGGAATAGAAGTCTCTTCTTCCTACAGTGTCCTTCTAGCACCTTCTACTAACAATGCTTAACATGTCAGTGGACAAAGGAGAAAGGTTCACAAGGTCTGGCCCCAGTATCATAAGCCACGAAATGATGGGTGAATTTGGAAGTGAGAGGCAATACATTTATAACTGGCATAGGTGTAATCTCCTTATTATGCATATTTAAAGAAGTAAGAACTGAAAACAGCATAATTCCTTTTCCCTGTAGTAACAGTACTGGGACTAGGTATAGTTTCCTGTCCCTACGTTAACCAGTACTGAGACCAAGCAAAATTACGAGTTATGTACACCAGGAGTTACCTGCCCCTGGATGATAAGACTGTGGGCAACCAAACATGTTCCTTACCAGGAGTAACAGCTTGCTCATTAAGACTTGTTTCCATAGCCAGACCTCTCAGAACCCACCAATCCCAAAGTTAGAGCTATTACATAACAACTCCATCAATTTCCACGTTTCCTACTCTGCAAGGCCATCTTAAAACTAGCCAGTCTGGGGTCTAAAACCCTAATAGTATGCTCCCATGACTCCTCTCTCCCGAGACTCTAAGACGCCATCAGAATAGTGTTCTCGCCTACGCAGTGAACCTAATTAACTTCGCCTGTCCCAACCCTAGGCTCTTCTGGTTGTATTTCGGGGAGTTGAGAATCCACAACAGAATTCATAACCCAATCAGGAGAAGTTGTAGAACTTGCTTGGGGGTAATATAAAAGGCTGCTTAGCTGACGGCAGAAATGTCTCTTTGCACGTTATGCGTGCCTTCTAAAAACATCTTTTTCGTGCGATGTATTTATTCCTGGTCTGATTGCTTACTCCCATGTTCTTGTTCAAGCAGTTGTCGAGAGCAAATGAAGAATCTGTTTAAACGAGAAGGCTTAGTGCAGTCCTGGGTTCAAACAGTGCCTTTTCAGGACCTAAATACAGCGTGCAGTAGAGGTTTGGAGTCAAAACATGCTGTACTTTCTGCCTCAAGGACTGATAGCTGTGAGGCCAGTAGGGGGCACAGTCCTGCGCTTGGACATGGGCCCTCCCAGGATGAGAAGAAATCATCATCCCCGGAGGCAACAGGGAGGCCTTTCATGCAGCTTCTCAGAAGCAGACATGAAATAGATGGGGGCTGAGTTACAGATTTGCTGATCAGGGTAACAGATAAAAGGGAGAGTAAGTAGAAAAGGTAAATTAATGCATATTAAAATGGCAGAGAAATAAGCATGAAAAAGATGTTCAACATCATTAGCCATAAGGGAAATGCAAATTAAAACCAAAATGAGAGTCAGTATACACCTATCAGAATAGCTAAAGTAAAAAATAATAATGACACGAAATGCTGGCAAGAGCGGAAAAAGAGTCAATCACTCATTCATTGCTGGTGGAAATGTAAAATGGTACAGCCACTGTGAAAAACAATTTGGTCGTTTCGTATACAACTAAACATTCAATT
This sequence comes from Eschrichtius robustus, assembly GCF_028021215.1. Classification (NCBI taxonomy): domain Eukaryota; kingdom Metazoa; phylum Chordata; class Mammalia; order Artiodactyla; family Eschrichtiidae; genus Eschrichtius; species Eschrichtius robustus. The sequence continues at coordinate 63,692,436 of NC_090841.1, read as the reverse complement.
ACCATAAGACCCAGCAACTACATTCTTGAGTATTTTCTCAGCGTAATGAAAACTATGTTGTCCCAAAAATCTGTACACAAACATTCATAGCAGATTTATTCCTAATAGAAAAAAAACTAGATACAACCTGGATGTTTTTCAATGACTGAATGGCTAAACAAACTCTGGGACATCCATACCATAGAATGCTACCCAGTACTAGTAATGAATAAACTATTGACACAACAACTTGGATAAATCTCAAGGGAATTATGCTGAGTTAAAAAATAGCCAATCTCAAAAGGTCACATACCATAAGATTCCACTTATACAGCATTCTTGAATTAACAAAATTACAGAAATGGAGAACAGACTAGTGGTTGCCAGAGGTCAAAGATGGTGGAAGAAAGGTGGGTAAGACTATAAAAGTCCAACATGAGGGATCCATGGGTGATAAACTAATCTGTATCTTGGCTTTATCAATGTCTATATCTGGTTATGACATGGTACTGTAGTTTCATAAAATGTCAGCACTGGGGGGAAATTGGGTAAAGGGTCATTGGATCTGACTGTATGATTTCTTACAATTGCATGTGAATCTACAAGTGACTCGAAATTAAAAGTTTGATTAGAAAAGGTAATAAAAGACAGGGATTTACGAGCAGGAAGGAAGATAGAGACTGTTCCTTGGTCATCTTTCCGTCAAACTTAAAAAAAGAGCCTTTATGGGCTAAAGTTTGCTATTTGTCTGTTTCTTATTCAGAGACATGGAAGGGAGATGGGCTAAAGAGAGTTAGAAGACAAGTGAAGAGCACTGTTAGTACTTCGGCTTGTGTGTTAAGTCTCTGCCCCTCAGCGATTTCAATAATGGCTTATTTTGCAAGCCTTTCCGGATTTAGATGTGGGTTTGTTTTAAATTCAACACCATGAAAAAGTGATATGAAAACTGAATGTTCTGCTTCACCACGGTAGGTCCCAACAAGCTAAAGCTATAAAAGGACCCAGAACTTGGGGAGACTAGAATGCACCAGACCCTCACTAGACCTAAAGGAAGACTCTTTCCTGACCAGAGAGCAAAAGGATTTGTTTTGAACAATAAGATCTGTTTTAGCCAACTATGTACAGACCAGTGGATTCATTTGTCTTATCTAGAGAGCAAACTTTCAAGTTTAATTATCATATCCACCATAAATTCTTTTTTTTTTTACCATGTAAGACCCCCTAACTTTGCCCCTTTGGCAAATTAATTAACAAAATTTCTTCACTGAGGGTGTGTGTGTGTGTGTGTGTGTGTGTGTGTGTGTGCGCGCGCGCGCACGCGCGTATGCCTGCGTCCTTGCCTGGAAGGTAAACAAACTCAGCTTAAAAAAATAAAAAAGTTCTTGTCTATTTTTTATTCTTTGCCAAGTTTTAGGATGCAAACAAGAAGGCCCAATGTTATCATGGTTAAATATTTATTTACTACACAAAAAGTAGTGGTAAAAGGAACTGATAATCAGCAGTAAGAAATGGGTTATATTAAATTTAATTCAGAAGGAAATTTAAGGAATATTGAAGAAATCCCAAATTCCAAACCCCATTAAAATCTTAAGCTTCAAAACAATAAAATCTCTATTATAATGAATGATAACATCACTGTAGGTTATTATTTCATTCATTTCTAATTTCTTTGGCTAAATTAAATACTCCTTAAATTCATTCTTCTTAAAAATCAAACTGGTCCCAGCTGCAGTTAACAAGAGAATTTCTTATTCTTTCTGCAGTTTTCATAAAATTTTTTAATGAGAACACATAATTACTGCTAAAACATATCATTAGAAATATATAAGTTTTACTTAATGAAAGAAATGTCAAAATATTTATTCTAACTTGAATCTTCTAAAATGATATGAAAGTCAAATATAAAATAATGCCATATAAAATAGAGTGCAAAAATTCATCTATCAAATTCATAGACAAACTAATACTATATCAAAAAATTTCCTGACATTTTTGACAGCCATTTACCTCATGTACCAATTGAACTAGGTGACAGAAGACTCGTTTTGTTTCTAAGTGCATGCTGCATTGGATTCAGCTCTAATAGGCATTTACTATGCAATATATTTTTAAAAGTGTGGGTAAAAGTGTTATACACTTGTCCTGCCTGCAAGGGGTTTACGTGTTAGTTAAACTTTGGTAAAGTTACCTAAGACTGCTATTTCTGCCTTCCAAAAACTCAGGGCATACACCTGTCTTCATACTCTTTATAGAAATGAGACAGATAGATAATGATGGCTGAATTGAACGAAACCTTTAATTTGCATCACAATCTTGTGAGAGTAAAAGAAGTCATCTACTTCCAAGTCATTTCCCCAGACAGACCCAGATTATCACTTTCCCCTCATATTTATCATCCAGATCAATTCCATCAACTCTTCAAGACACACGTAAGATACCATATTTCATTGAATCCAAGACTGTGATATTCATCGTTATTTTGTGTTCTGTTTAGAAAGGAAAATTCTGCCAATTAAACTATGATATACCATCAAATTTAATCTAACACATCAATTTTAAGATATATTCTGATTTCAAAGATGGCAAAACTTTTTAAAGAAAATGTGTGTATTAGAACTGAAATACAATATTCCTTACATGTTAGAACTATAAAGAGCTGCTTATCCACAGAGCTGTGTCCATCACCCACATGACTGTGCCGTAAAGCAAGCTTTACAAATACTGTTTAACTTAGGAAAAAAAGAATAAAGGACATGGGGCAAAACCTCACCTATACCACTGGGGTAACCAATAATCTTCCTCTAGACTCCTCTCATAACTAAGATGAGAATATTGATCATTAAAAATAATAAGAGACTATAATAAATCATGTTCATAATGACTGTACAATACTAGAACAATACTTAGCCAGTATATTTTTTGTATCAAAGTGTAGTTGATTTACAATATTGTGTTAGTTTCAGGTATATAGCATAATGATTCAGTATTTTTGCAGATTATATTCCATTATAGGTTATTACAAGATAATGGTCCACTACACTTTTTGTACTAAAATAAAATTAGATTCTTAAAGTCACTTCATTTCCCAAGATTACTTTCTGTTAATATTTGTCTTCATTGTTTAGACTTAATCTGTTGGCCTGAAACATTTATCAGCATGTGAAAAGATATGTAATAACAATTAATGGGCGTTCAAATTTAAACCATTTTATGTTAAACAGCATGTCTCAATGTAAACTGCTTTCCTACTAAAAGAAACACCACATGCCTTGACCATATTTTTTTTCCATGAATGATGTTTCTCATTATGCTGTTCACAAAAACTTTTAAACATTCAATTCAAATTCAAAATTCAAAAATTTTACTTTTCCACATCTTTGCAGAAGGAGCAGAAAATAAATGAAATGAGCTTTCACTCCACCACACATAAACCTAGAATTCTCCGGGCTACTCTTGCTATCCCCATTTTATTATACATTTTTCTTTACTCTCCCTTCTAAAATTAACATATTTGTGATTCAGTTAGCATACTGATTCCTAGCATAACATGGGATTAAACTATTCCAAGTATTTGCACATATATTGCCTTTTGATGAAACATGCTGTTTAACTCTTACTCTATTTTGCAAATGCTCTGTGAAACTCTGCCTTGTCTTGTCTACCTTTCTCTGAAAGATTAAACAGAGACTGGAATAGTGTCTTCCTTGTTCTTTGTATAAATTCTGTGAAATATGATGGATGATTAGACAATAAATATATTACAATGACAGTAATAATTTTTCAACTCTGAACAATTTTCCATTTTACTCTCATATCCTAAAGATTTTACTCTCTATTCACTGAACCACAGAACTTCAGAGCCTATAAGCACTCAAGAATCAACCCACTTATTTTGTAGATGATTCTCATCCATCAAGAATTACTATTTCCATACAGATGGCCAGTAGGCACATGAAAATATGCTCAACATCATTAATCATCAGGGAAATGCAAATCAAAACCACAGTGTCACCCCACACCTGTTAGAATGTCTATTACTGAAAAGCCAAGAAATAGCAAATGTTGTCAAGGATGTGGAGAAAAGGGAACCTTTGTGCACTGTTGGTGGAAATGTAAGTTCGCCACTGTGGAAAACAGTATAAAGATTTCTCAAAAATTAGAAATACCATGTGATCTAGCAATTCAACTTCTGGGTATTTATCTAAAGAAAACAAAAACACTAACTAAAAAGATACATGCATCCCTATGTTCACTACAACATTATTCACAACAGCCAAGATACGGAAACAACCTAAGTGCCCATCCATGGATGAATGAATAAAGAAGATGTGATATATATATGTACCATGGAATACTATTCAGCCATTTAAAAAGAAAGAAATCTTGCCATTTGCAACAACGTGGATGGCACTCAAAGGCATTATGCTAAGTGAAATGTCAGACAGAAGGACAAATACCATATGATCTCATTTATATGTGGAATCTAAACAAACAACAACAAAAGCCTAAGTTCATAGATACAGAGAACAAACTGGTGGTTGCCAGAGGTGGAGGGGTATGGGGGTAGGAGTACTGGGTGAAGGGAGTCAAAACACTAAAAAAATTTTTTAATTAAAAAAAAGAGCTTCCTGAAAAAAAAAAATGTGCCAAATGCAAAGGACTGAATGCACCTTTCTTTTTTTAAAAATTGAGATATAGGGAATTCCCTGGCAGTCCAGTGGTTAGGACTCCACGCTTTCACTGCTGAGGGCACGGGTTCAACCCCTGGTTGGGGAACTAAGATCGCACAAGCTGCGCAGAGAGGCCAAAAATAAAAATAATAAATAAAAATTGAGATATAATTGACATATAACATTGTGTAAGTTTAATGTGTACCACATGTTGATTTGATACCCTTATATACTGCAGTATGATTACCACCACCAGAGTATTAGCTGACACCTCCATCACCTCATATAATTATCATTTCTTTTTTGTGGTGAGAACAATTAACATCTAGTCTCTTAACAGCTTCAAGTATATAATATTGGGAAAAAAAGAATTACTATTACCACGTACTGAGCATTATATGAAATGCTAAACTCTAGTACTCCACTCAGTCCTCACAGTTACCCAGAACGTAACTATTAGCCCCATTTCACAGATTAAAAAAAACTAGATCCAAGAGAAATTAAGAAATTGATCCAAGGTCACCCTACTCTCTAATAGCAGAACTACAGCTATGATTTTGATGTGCCCATTGACACTAGTGTGTGTATTCTTTTCACTATATTTCCTGTCAACCAGAACATCCACAGTGAATGTTTAAGTGTATCCTAAACTCTGTACCAATACTTTTATTGTCATTTCTTCCCTTCTTTTCCTTTATTCCTTTTCAGATTCTTCTGAATTAGAGACATTACTATTACTTTCCCTTAATATAAAATAATACAAATCTTATAAGAGTCCACCATCAACTGTTAAAACATGTTTCCCTTGGAGATAGTAGGCTTAATTCAATATCAATAAGTCTCATTCTTTGAGTTCTTTAAATCCACTTATCTAATCAGGTTGCCTATTTTCCAGATTGTCTGATGATGTCTGAAAAGATCTCTCTAACTTTGGCTTTATTAAGCTCTACCTAATTAATTTCATAAGTCAATAAGGTACTGATGTATCGGTCCATCAAGTAATACTAATAGAAAACTCCTAACTGCATGTACCATTTAGGAAGCTAAAATGGTAAATAATAGTGATAATAATAACTATAATAATAATAATAAACCTTCAGAGATGTAGTACAGTTGTGTTTGTTTCCATGAATTGTTGATGTCCAACTTCCTACTTTAAAGAGGAAAAGCTGTTAACAGACACTGTGTGTAGTGATTCATATGTTGGATTTCAATGAGAATTCTTAGTCCCTTTTCTTCTCCTCTATACCCTCCCCTAGATAATATCATAGATTCTAATGGTTTCAGATCAAATTTTATGCATACACTCTCTCTGTTATCTGTCTCCACTCCAGGGTACCATCCTGAGTTTCAGACCAATATGAATAGCTCCTAAACATCTCTAACTGGATGTTTCACAGGATGATGGAGCTAATTTTTTTCAATAGTGCCCTCATCGTCTCTATTCCTCTCCCAAACTTACTCCTCCAGTGTTACTGCTCTCTTAGAAAATTCACAGAGTTGCTCAAGGTAGAAACCTGGGAATCATTCTTTCACCTCCTTTCCTCTCATTCCACACATCCCAAACTTAGCCATTTATCTCTTTATGACCACCAGAATTTTCCATTCTTCTGTCCTCACTCTAGTCTAAGCCAAGATCATTGCTGTCATGACAGCTAAAATGGCCTGAAAATTTTGTCTACCTGAATCCACTCTATCCACTCCAATTCTTTCTTAATTCTAAGCAGGGTGCTCTTTTAAAATGCAAAGTGGATAATTTAAACTCTTTAAATGGTTTTACAACCACTTTTATGTCAAAGTCATAAACCCTTAATATGGCTTACAAGGTCCTTCTTGACCTGGCACCGGTCCACTTTGTTTCATCTAATTTTGCTGGTCATTTTTTTCCAATTTATCCAGACAAACTGCCTGATTTTTGCTTGTTTAATTGAAAGGAAACAAAAATATTTCTAAAACACAAACATCTTGGCAAACACAGCAAAGAAGAGCATCTTTAAACGTCTCTGGCGTATTTGCAAAAAATAGTCTGGCACTGAAAAGAAAACCCTTACAGAAAAAAATAAATAGCACATGACTAAAGACAGCATACATTTTTTGGAATTTTTCAGTATTATCAAAATTGCTAACTATAAAATTACTGTTTCTTAACAGATATGAGTTGGGGCTGCCTTACTACTTGCAACAGTATTTTTTGGCATCATACTTACTGTTAATTTTAATCAAGTTTTTTGTTTACTCAATAATACATAATTACATTGGTTTCTGACACTCAGTTAGTCATAAACGTGACTTAGAGCCATTTGAGGGCATCGAAATTTCAGCTTCTATACTACTTTATATATTATCTATGTTGTACCATTTATTTACATGGTGCTTTGTAAAGTAAATACACAGCGGCTATTTTATTCTACTACAGATCCGTAGCTAGAAAAGTATGAGATCTATATTAACTTTCATTTTACTGAGATCATGACATTATCCTAAATGATCTGCAAGAAAAATGTTTGCATTATTCATTGAAAATTTGACTGTTTCATTGCAAAGGCCATTTTTATATGTCCTCTTACATTATATATCTATGCTGGGGCTTCCCTGGTGGCGCAGTGGTTGAGGGTCTGTCTGCCAATGCAGGGAACGCAGGTTCGGGCCCTGGTCCGGGAGGATCCCACATGCCGCGGAGCGGCTAGGCCCGTGAGCCACGACTGCTGAGCCTGCGCTCTGGAGCCCGCGAACCACAACTACTGAGGCCCGTGTGCAGGGAGCCCGTGCTCCGTGGCGGGGGAGGCCACCGCAGTGAGAGGCCCGCACGCTGCGGCAAGGTGTGGCCCCCATTCGCCACAACTGGAGAAAGCCCGTGCGCAGCAGCGAGGACTCAACACGGCCAAAAAGAAAATAAATAAAATAATTTAAAAATACATAAATAAAAATAAAAATCCTTCTAAAAAAAAAATATATATATATAAATCTATGCTAAATTAAAGGACTTCAAGGGATAATAATCCAGAGTACTATCCAAATACTCTAACATCAAAGTATGCTAAATAAAAGAACTTTGGGGTATACTAACCCAGACCATTATCTAAATAATAGTAATTAAACACATAGGATAAATTTTTCTAAGAATATGATCCATATTATTTTACAGCAAGAAAAGAATAAAAATTTTGCTATAAATCAGTTGTATGCATTCAGATATCCATAGAATAGATTTTAAAAAATTGATTTAAAAAATGTTCTTGACTTAAGGTAATTTCCAATAAAAAGAACAGCTTTATTTCTTTTCAATTAAAAGAAGGAGAAAAATGCTTAGAAATCATGTCCTATATTCAGAAAGTCAAGAATGATGAGAGAGAAGAAAACATAAACCAATAGTTTAAAAAACAGTGATAAATAAAAGACATTCATACAAATATGCATTTATGAAAATAAATTTAAATACGTCAAATTACTCCTACCCAAATTTAGACATAGATCCACAGATTGAAATTAATTTTAATGCTATCTTTAAGATATTAACTTAAAATAAAAAGATGTGTAATATATATCAAACAAATGAAACAAACAAAAAAAATCATCAGCAGAGTTCAGAGTCCAACTCCAAAAGCATTAAATTGGATCTAGAGGTTCATTTTGCCATCATAAGTTTTAGAGTGAAAGAAGTTAAATCTACAATAAAGAGGTTTATAGATATGAACATTTAGGTTCTGGTGGCAGTTTTAAAATATGTCCACAGAATTTTAAATATCCCTCCCTTCAAAAGATAGAGCCAAATTTTCCTCCTTTGAATGTGGGCTGGACTTAGTGACTCACTTCTACTGAACAGAATTAAGCAGAAGGGATGGTGTGCAATTTTGGAGACTAGGTCACAAAAGGCACTAATACTTCCTCCATGCTCACTCAGGAGAAAGTTTGTCACCATGTTGTGAATACCCCTACTGGGAGGCCCATGTGGAGAGGAATTGAGACCACGTGTGTTGACTGATGAGACAGCCAGAAACTGAGGCCTCCAGCCAACAACCCCATGAACGAGGCTTCTTGGAAGCAGACCCTCCAGCTCCAGACAAGAATGCAACCCAAGCCCATGTCTTCACTGCAACCTCATGAGATACCCTGAGCCAGAAACGGCCAGCAAAGCCACTCCCATGTCCCTGACTGTCAGAAACGGTATGAGATAATAAAAATTTTTGGGTTTTGCTGCTAAGTTTAGGGGTAATTTATTTTGCATTAATAGCTAACCATTACAGTGCTGAAAAAAATAGGCGTCCAAATATATGAAGCAAAAATGCCAAAACACAAGGAGAAAATGAAAAAGAACTCCCTAGATACAATAGCTGAAGTAAGACAAAGAATACTAAATCCAGATAAAGAAATCTGAATAACATTTTTTTACTAACAATTGAATAACAATTTAACAAATTTAATTTAATTTAATAATAATTTAATGAACATCTTTAATGACTATGTGGTGATTTATACCTTAAAAACATAATATTAACATCCACAAAAATTTTTAAATTTATATGTCAGAGACCACAAAGATCAATACACAACACACATACAAATCACAAAGCAAAAGGCACAGAGCTCACAATTTCTGACCATGATACAATGTAACTAGAAGACAACTGTAGTGTCCTCAAGAAAATCAAAGTAGTTGGAAAGTTAAAAAAAAATTGAGTCTAGGAAGAAATAAAAACTTTAGTTTCAGAATATTAAGATATAATTACCAATATAATTACCAACATTAACAAAAGAAAAAATTCCCCAAAGAATCAGTTGACCAATGATTTTTATAAATTTTTCAAATGTTCAAAGAACATTTAAACCTTTTATACCTATTATACCAGCCAATGTAATTTTTATAAGAAAAATTTTTTTAACAACTGTAAAGAGCAGGCAATATACAAGACTTAAATTACAGTAAGGCTACATAAATGTTTGAGAACAAATATCCAGCAAATTCATCTTAAGTGATGATCAATAAAAACTAGGGACTCGCGCTTTCTTCCTTGTTAGCCATATTCTGTAACATAACACAATTACCTAACACATGTTTGAAAAACTTTTACTGATGTCCATAACAACATAGAGGTTTGCATTTGAGATGGGAAATACAGGATCTGTAGTTAAATAACGAGTCTCTTTTTACAATTAATTAAGTAACAAAAAAGGGAGATAACCTTCACTCACTGCAGAGGACAAAACATGATCAAATTCAAACTTTTCCAGACCTTCACTTCAACCTGCATTATTAACCAAGGCCACTTTAGTTCATGAGTTTACAAATTCAACATCTTTATCAATACACAGAAGAGATTTGTCATATCATACTTAAGTAGACAAAGTACAGGCATTTTTACTATAACTTAAAAATAAACCTTATACTCTGCAAAGCCATGTACTAAGATTAAGAGAGATTGTGAGAAAAATATGCAACTGGTAACAAGAGAAAAAAAAATTATAAACCATATAAAAACTAACATAGCTAAAAAGACATGTTACATTCTTAACAAATAAATGCTTCATTTAATACATGAATGTATCTTTTTAAAGTGAAAGTAACTTGATACCAGGTGTAAAGAACAGAGGCAAGGGAAAAGCATACAAAAATTGGAGACCACCATGCAATCAACACTTCTGTAGCAGACCCCATGACCATGGACACTGTTTCAGTATGTGCTTCTTCACCTGCTACACTCACCTGTGTTAGTGTCTGCTGGCTTGGTGCAAAAACAGTGATGCATTTGACAAAATAATGTATATAACAATGTGATTTTGACATTATGCTGACATATTTTACCTTTTCACCAACTATGTAATAGATAATTCTCATTTCAGAAACATGTATGATAGCAGAACAGACTTTAAGAGGCAAGAGATTTGCCTCACAGTTTCTTTTAATAAATAGTTAATTCTTTTCTTAAGGGAACCTCTTTGTGATTTCACATTTCCTATATTCTACATATAGGTAGAGGTAAGAGGGGTCTGGATTATTCTGTTTCAGTACTATGAGAGAAATCGCTACTATAGCCTAATGCATTTAACTCATACATAAAAGTGGACAAAGATAGCATTTAAAAAAGGAGAATAAAACCCAATCTCATATAAGAATACAGATGAAGTTTTTTCAGCAATCTATGGAAAGAATGCACCACCGTGAAATAAAGATTAATGTTAGAAAATTAAGATGGGTTTAATAATAAATTACTTAATAATACAAATACATTGTATTAGAGGTCAAAGAAAAAGACACAATATTTGATAATATTCGCCTGTATTCATGATAAAATCTCACAGGAAACTAGAATAAGATAAAATAAAGAAAATCTATCTCAAACTTACAGTATTTATTAAAAAAGAGTAAAACACTGGAATCTTGCCTGTTAAATTCAGAAATAACAGAAGGGTGTATGTTACCGTTGCTTTATATTATTAAGATAGAAGTTCCATACAGTGTATTAACACAAACAATAAATATAAGAACTGTAATTTTTTGAAAATATGATATATAATTATCATTATTTGCCATTAATTTTAATGTGGGATTTCATTAGATCTACAAAATTTAACTCTTCTATTAATAACATATCAGTTTAACAAACTATCAGTGAGATTTGTCCCTGTTTTTCTTTGGGAACATAACTATACAATTCTAACATTTATGTTGAAGAATAAATAGGTGAAAACACATCTTTAAAAGATGGGAAAGAAATGTAGCAATATCTTCCCACCAGATATTAAAATGTAATATATATTAAAACAGTGTGGTATGGGCATACAATTGATTAGGAATATAATAGACTGCTCTGACATTTATTATAGTTTATAATAAATGAAGCATTACAAGTCCGTGCAAAAGACAGGAATTATTTTAAACTATCAGAGAGAAAACAACCAGGGAAAACCATTGGCCAAAAAAATTAATGTTTTTGATATTCTCACCATCTAAACAGTAAATGAATAAGAAAAAAACTTCACACATTAGGAATAAAATGGGCAAGTTACATAAATACAAAACTTAAGAATAAAAATATATATAGCAGACTTCCCTGGTGGCGCAGTGGTTAAGAATCCGCCTGCCAATGCAGGGACATGGGTTCAAGCCCTGGTCCGGGAAGATCCCACATGCCGCGGAGCAACTAAGCCCATGCGCCACAACTACTGAGCCCGCGCTCTAGGGCCCGCATGCCACAATTACTGAGCCCGTGTGCCACAACTACTGAGCCCGCGCTCTAGGGACCGCGTGCCACAACTACTGAAACCCACGTGCCTAAAGTCCGTGCTCCACAATGAGAAAAGCCACCTGCGCACCTCAACGAAGACTAGCACCCTCTCGCTGCAACTAGAGAAAGCCCGCATGCAGCAATGAAGACCCAACACGGCCAAAATAAATAAATAAGTTTATTTTTTTAAATCTATATAGCAACAAATTAAAACAATATTCGAATTTATTAATAAGCAACTCAATTTCAATAATAGGTATATAACAGTTTCATCATTTGAATTAGCAGATGTGCTTTAAGTAGTAATAATACTCAACACTGATTTGATTACAGGCATTCACACACAAAAATTAAAGAATTTCCCATTATATATGAAGAACCTTTAAAAAATACATCCCAGTTGAACAACCTTCAGGAAATGTGGTGACTTTAAGGTAGGTCTTATAAAGTTGTGAAGTGTTGCCCATCTGTACGTCTTCTTAGATGGCCAACAAACACATGAAAAGATGCTCAACATCACCAATTATTAGAGAAATTCAAATAGAAACTACAATGAGGTATCATCTCACACCAGTCAGAATGGGCATCATCAAAAATTCTACAAACAATAAATGCTGGAAAGGGTGTGGAGAAAAGGGAACCCTCCTACACTGTTGGTCGGAAAGAGAAAAACAAATATTGTATAATATCGCTTATATGTGGAATCTAGAAAAATGGTAGACATGAACTTATTTGCAAAGCAGAAATAGAGTCACAGATGTAGAGAACAAACTTATGGTCACCAAGGGGGGCAGGGGGCTGGGATGAATTGGGAGATTGGGACTGACATATACACACTACTATGTATAAAATAGATAACTAATGAGAACCCACTGTATAGCACAGGATACTGTACTCAGTGCTCTGTGGTGACCTAAATGGGAAGGAAATCTAAAAAAGAGGGGATATATGTAAAAAAAAAAAAAAAAAAAAGTTGCAAAGTGTTTGGGAGTGGGCAGAGTTTATTTAGATTGGTGAACTAACAGGGAAAGGATCTTGAAGGGAATCGTCAGAGGCAAGCTGTTAGCTTTGATAAGTAAACTGTTTGGCTGTTTCACAGTCTTTCTTCCAGTAGCGTATAATTTCTTGGAAGGTGCGGCTAAGTTACTTTTGCTTAGTCCTAGTACCATTTAATAAAGAACAGAGGATTATCTTGGTTTCAGTTATATAGCTTCGTGTAACATTTTTTCCAGCAAATAACATAATACATGTTTACATTTTTGTTGTCTTATTGTATTAATTAGTGCCTCCATGTAAACATTAACTGGAGGTATATAATACATAACAAAGATGTCTTATTTCTGATTTTAAAGCAAATGTTTCCAGATTTTCCATTATGCTCTCAGAATTATGTAATAGTTCCACAACTCATCAGTTTTCTACTTCTATTGTTTTTACCTTTACTTTTTAATCTTTATTTCTATTATATTTTAACTTAATTTATTGCTACATGTATGATGCTGCTATTTGGCACATTCTGTACTACTAGATATTCATTATGGATTGTATCCTTTACTATTATAAAGTACACATCATCATTTCTTAGTGTCCTGTTTTCTCTCTTTTCTTTTCTTTTTTGTTTTCAGTTTTGTCACTGCTCTGTATCCACCCTCTGGGAACATCCTCTCCAACTCTCTATGAACGTGTCTACGTCAGCAGACCCCACCCGTGGCTCCAGGGTGGGAGTATGACCTAAGTTAGGTGGCCAGTCCATATGAGTAGATACTTCAAGAAAAGGAATTGCCCACATCTAGAATAATGAGCAAGACACAGATTTTGATCAATGGGAAATAAGGTCCTTTCCTTTTAGTGCTAGAGGTAATCAAGTTAAAATGAGGTCTTTAGAGTGAGCTCTAATCCAGTACGACTGGTGTGCTTAAAAGAAGTGAAAACTAAACACAGACGCACATAGAGGGAAACGGATGTGAAGAAACAGAGGAAGACGGTCACCTACAAGCCAAACAGAGAGGCCGGGAGCAGATCCTTCCCTCACAGGCCTTGAAGGAACCAACCCTGCTGACACCTGGATTTCAACTTCCAGCCTCCAGGCTGTAACAAGAAACTTCAGGTGAAAGACAATGTTTCCAGGGGTGTCTTCCAGGGAACCAAAAAACAAATCAAATAATAACTATTTGGGAATGAGACTTTGAAAGAGCCCTAGCTTTGTTCTGCTACCTTCAAAACCGCAAATGTGAGCCAGAGAGCAGGGGATGAGACTAAGAAAGTTAAAATACAACAAAGTTCACTGTTCTTATCGAGATTCAGTAACATTTCTTGAAGAAATCTCCCCGGGTTGCTGCAAACCTTTGGCTAACTTCCAGAATTATGAAAATTTTGATTCTGACAATTTTTGCCGGATATTTTCTTGTTTTCATGGAGGGCCAAATTTTCAAATGTCCTTAATGCAACATCCTATTCAAGAAAATTTAGCAAAGTATTTTTTGTAATAATACAAAAAAGGGAAATATTTAATTGGAGAAATTAAAATGCAAATGGTAGCCAACTTCTATAACGACATTATGCAGCCATTAAAATGTTTTTAAAGTAGTTAATCAAATATAAAAATATTCATGATTCAAGAAAATAATATCAGCAACCATGAACTTTCTACATGCTTAATACTGTGATAGATGATTTACATGCATTATCTTATTTTATTCTCACACCAATGCCTTGAGGAAAACAGTAAGCTCTCCATTTTATAGATGGATATTGCAGCTTAGAGTTTAAGTAGCTTTTCCACAATCACAGAGGTAGCAAGCAGAGTAAGTATCCACATTCAGATATGTCTGATTTTGATAGCCTCCCTCTTACCACTTATTCAGTAAGCCTGTAGATGGAATCTGCCCACTCCCTTCTGTCAAGCAGCTCCAGAGACCCCTGCATTTCCCTGATATTTCAGGTATGTCCAATAATCATCACTATTTGTTTAACTGCCCGACTTCCCATTAAAATATGGGCTTCCTGAGGAGAGAGGCTGTGTCTCTTTCTTGATCATCACTGTGTCGCACGGGACTGGGTACTCAACAAGAATTTAGTAATCATTTTAAATTATCCACATCAATAAATAAATGATTTAGTGGGTATATAACAGTCTCGTTAGTCTTATGGTTGGAAGACATAAACAGAATGTATTAAATCATCACTTACTCTCCTGGCAGACAAGAGGAAAAGGCAATTGAACATAATTATCTACATGACACATTCCTTGGTCCTCCTAATACAACACAAGATAACAGGACCTGCTATCTCATAAAAACTTATAAAACTTGTAACACTTAAAAACTCACAAAAATTAAGGTTTAGGGTACAAAATGCAAGGTGAATTAATCATATCTAGGATGGTCAGAAATGAGCTCTCTGATGAAAGGGTGATGTTTAAACTGAGCCCTAAATCATAAGTAACCTCTGCCAGAGGAGCATGAGAGAAAATTCCAGACAGAAATTAATAGATGCAATGTTCCTGGGGCATGAGAAATGTGATAAACTTGAGACACTGAGAACAGACAGGAGAGGTTAGAGATAAAAATGAAGTCTGAGAAACAAGAAGTGGTTTGCAAGAGCTCACAGAATCTTTATAAGCCAGTTAAAGGATTTTGGATTTGCTCTTAAAGGCAATGGAAGGCCATTGGGTGGGTTTAAACAGAGCAGATTTAATAGTGGGTTGAATATACTTAGAACTGCATTTGTAAAAGAGCATCCTGGGTATACTATGAAGAATAATGGAAGCCAGGTATGGCTGTAAGAGTCTAGAGGATAAAGCAATGACCAAGCCAAGAAATGATGGTGGTTCAGACTGAGGCATGGAGAAAAATAGGACTGCAGAGAAATTGAGGAAGTACAATCGCCAGGACTCAGTGATTTATTAGAAGGGGTAATGAGGTTGGTGGAAGAATTAAACATGACACAACCCTCCAGATTCCAAATGATATAACTGCAGTGAGTTACACGTCATTTGCAAATCCCCTCAATAATTCTCTACTAAACCATCATTCTTTTCTCTATGATGATTGGTTCTAATACAAAGAGTGCTCAATTTTAGCAATTTGATTTTCAACAAAATCAACTCTCTCAGCATGGACTCCCATAATAACAGCTAACATTTCTTGAATTCTAAATACATG
The DNA here is from genome assembly GCF_028021215.1 of Eschrichtius robustus. NCBI lineage: Eukaryota > Metazoa > Chordata > Mammalia > Artiodactyla > Eschrichtiidae > Eschrichtius > Eschrichtius robustus. The sequence goes on along the minus strand of NC_090841.1, from coordinate 63,676,401 downwards.
CCAGCTCCACTCAAAGTACTTTACGTTGTTGTTAAGTCATTTAGTCTCCATTTTACAGATGTGAAAACTGAGGTATCAACAGTTTAACTTGCCAAGGTTTGCACAGGCAGTGAACAGCAAAGATAAAACAATATGTGGAAAAATGTACACAAATATGGAATTACATCATAAGCTTATTGTTACTATATGTGTGTATGTAAGTGTATATACACAGGGTTTCTATCAATAATGAGAGAGGGAGAGAATAAGGGAGAGAAAAGGAACATGCCAAGTTGGGTTTTCAACTTTAATAATCGAAAATAATTTCTGTCCTTCCACAGTGAATTTATACTTAAATCATAATATATAATCATGAAGGATCGCAACATTAGGTGAGCAATATATAATCTATAATGGCTTCTCAGGATAAAAGCTGCTTTGTGCTCTCAGCAGGGCAGACTACTCTTTTTCACACAAAAGTAACTGTATTATTGTGCTTCAGTGCAAATTCTCAGAGGAGAGCAGCTTTAAAAAAAAAAAAAAAAAGCTGCTTATTTCATTAAAAATAATAAAGCACAGAGAATATTTCATCTGAAATATCCCTTATGCCCATTTTCATTAGCTGCACTATTCTAGATGTCAACTCTTAGATTCAGAATTGGAAGGAATACGTTTTAGGGGGCTCTAAATCTTTGATTTCAGAATCACATACATGATTCAAGTCCCTAATCACCTCTAAATTAATATCTACTCTACTAAGCAGGTGCTTGGTAAAAGATTTATGGAGGTTACTCAATTGCATTCATAGACCTGTTTAAGTTTTGCTTCCTTGGGGAGGTCTTTGCTGACCATGTTAGTCAGTTACCCTTTTATCATGCTCCCAGACCCTCTGTAAGTTCTCTTGCATAGCATTCTTTACCACTGTTTAATATGTCTTCCCCACAACTGTTTGTTCCACAAGGTCAAAGTCTGAGATTGTCTTGTTTCCTCATATAGCCCCAAACTGTAGTTCACAGATGGGAACTAAGGGCACTTTTAATTACAGATTACTATGTGGGTTTTTTATTCCAGAATATAAGCTGACCCACAGAGAAAATAAAAACAGAGCTATTAATGATAATTCCAGCCCTTCAGCTAATTTTCTCCAGCCTGATGATTATAACAGTTCTTTGAAAATCACCAGAAATAAACTGGAAAGAACAAGAAGGACTCGGGAAGCACAGTGTCTTAGAGAAATCACCTGGCTACTCTCACCTCACAGCCAGCCCCTGTCTAGCTCTTCCCTGCATTCACCATACCCATTCCTGCTTTTAAATCTGCCTATATGGTTCTCTTCTCCCCTCCCAAGCTTCAAATCAAAGTTCAAGGATCTTCATCTTTCCAATACATTCACAGACTAACCATCTAACTCTGGATTCTTATAATTTCTTGTCTTCCAGAATATGTGAGTTATTCTGACTAACCACACTCTTCAATTTCCCTTCTCCATTAGTAATTTATTAATCATATATATATATATATATATATATATATATACACACACACACACACACACTTTTTTTTCTGTTCTTCTCCATTATATTATCAATCTTTTAGTAAGGAGTGCCATTCTATAATTTCTTTTTTCTTACCTACTAATTTTATCAAAGCGTAAAATGACTCATAATGCAGTTGAAACAAATGGACAAAAAACTGATGTAAATGAATACACAAAGTTCCATGGGACACAAAGACTTTCAAGTTTCTAATCATTAGAAACTTTATTGACAAAAAACGAAGATAAGTACTTGAATCAATTAGATGGAAGATGCAATTAGCAACACAATTCATATACTTTCAACCTTAAGTCAGTTTGGTACTTGTCTCCATTTAGAATCATCTGGTTGGTTGAACTTGGAGCATCTTCCTGCATCTGGATTATATAAATGCTGAATTATTACCCTTTCAAGACCATTTGCAATTTAATTGTTCTCAGGCAGAGTTTTAATAATAGCTTGTATAAAATGAATATTCAGGATTTTTGGTCAAAATCATATGAAACTCTTCACTCAAGTGTCAATTTCCTTGATCTGCCCCTCTTTATTTTTTCCAGTAAGGAGTTAATTGAGTGTCTTACAATCACTTACCTAATTCCCATGCCAAATCATTAAATGCTCAATAACTGCTTGAATAGATTAGAAAAACGCAGTTAGCTGGATCCCCACAAAAATGTTTTTGTGACAAAATCCTGCTGCTGCAAGTAACACATTCAGTCTCATTAGTGAAAAAGTCTTTCTAAGACACTCATGGAAAGAATGAGACAAAATGTTTCCGCCACCATCCCCAATCTGGAAGTACAAGAAAACGTCAAGTTGAATGACGAAGTATAGAGAAACTGAGTAAAAATGAAAGGTCTGATCCAAGGTATTTACCCTCTAAAGTTTAATCACACATACCAGCTCCTATTCAGAGTACACTCTGCACAGCTTCTATTCAAGCTGCTACTTTTGTATAGTGAACAAAGAGAAAGAGAAGTACATAAACACAGCTATGCTTTGAATAAGGACTGAGTATAAAGACATCTGTCTTCTAACATTTTACAAGTGTACCAAGTAATGACACATCCCCCTCTGTTTTCTTCCACAAGGGAAGGATGAGTTCCTAAAGGAGCCTAGGGTAACAGCTTTCAACACTTACACTAACAAGTACCATGCCTTTGTGAGTTTTAAAAGAGAGAACAAGAATTATTTTCCAATAGCCAGTTCCCTCCCCCGCCAAGTAGCTCAGAGAAAGTCATTAGGTTAGCACTGAACTTTTGTGGGAAAAAGAAAATCCTATGATCTTTGCTTCATTCAAGATGATTTCTATAAAGTCATTTCAAGGTTTCAGTGAAGTGGATAAGTGAAGCTATTCAATAAGTATCAAGCTGTCTTAGAGTGATACAAGGGACCACTATTTGTAAATCATTTTTGTGCAAACTTCAATACCACAAAATAAGACTTAAAATATAATGTGCTACAACTACATTTAAGCTCTAAATCAAATCATCATGACTCAAAGATATAGTGAAGCTTACCTCAGTCAGACCACTCTTCCAGGGGCATTCTTCAGAGCTGGAGCAGTCACTGAAGAACCAAAGATAAATGTTCTACAATAGCTCCCTAAATGTAGACAATTTGGGAAATTAAATATCAGCAGAAAGAAGGAGCTACTGTCGGAATGATAATCCACAAACTAGAATCTCTTAAAGACCTATCTATACCATGGTTCCAAAGAACTGTCCAACATTATGCTCAAAATAAGAGCTAACAAGATCAATTAGCAGAAATCAGTATATGGCCTATTTTGAAGTTATATTCATAAACTTTAAACATTTTCATATGAGTGAAATGAAATCTTTGCTGCAAAGTTTACCTTTACTTAAAAAAAGCAATCTAAATATTCCAATACCTTGCTCCCTTGGTGACTCACGTCCTTGGTGACTATAACAATCATGGTCTGATTTGGGCTGTAGTAAATTAAACGCACAGGATTTCACAGATGCCAGCGTGCACTCAGTCTGTTATCAAATAGGAAGAAGAGATATAAAAAAGGATGGTGGCTCTTTGCCATGGAAGCGGCCGATAAAGCTAAAGGTGAAATCACCAGAGAAAAATTTAGGACTTTTATGGAATTTTTCTTTTTAAAATGAGGAAGGCATATTATGCATGTACTACTACCCCAGCCCAAAATGTTAGAATACTGATGTCAGAGGTCCTACACTAGAGGTCAAACCAATTCTGGGAAACAGGAAAGCCCTGATTTATAGCATCTGCCGATCATGGTGTAAATATTCCCACCCTGGCTGATTTCAAGCTGCCAAGATGACATCACCCTGCTCACAAAATTCCTGCTCACTGTGTCTCTATCAGTGCCCCTAACTAGGGTGAGGAAAAAGATGGAGGCAAATTTAACATTTATAGCAGGACCCAGGTCAAGGATGCAGAGCCAGGAGCCGAAGCCCCTGCTCAGACATACCTGGGACTCAGAAACATGAGGTCATAGTAGAAGACAATAAAAGTGGAGTAGCCAGGATCTTGTTCCACAGCCTAAATCTCCAATGGAAAATCACCAGGACCCTGGTTACTATGGGGAGAAATCAGAATAAAGAGTATATTTTTTTAACACCTGGAAAAACTACCCTCTACATCTTTCAGACCTTCTATCATCTATCTATCTATCTATCTATCTATCTATCTATCTAAGTTAACAATGCTGCTATTATTGTTGCTGTCATTAAAACTAGCTGCATGATTACTTTTGATGGACATGGCAAACATTACCTTGATTCTCCTTTAACAACCAGTATTCCATTTTACAAAATTAAAAAACTGAAGCACAGAGACATGAATTTTCTCAAAGCACAAAGCTAGAAATTAAGGCAGCCGCAGCTTCAATCTGGGTATCATCCCAAAGCTTGTGCTTTTAATGATTTTACTTCCTCTTCTGTATTTTCCCTTTGAGATAAATTTGGTAAAACAGAAAAATCAAATAATGTATACATCTTAATACGTTACTTTTAAAGTAACTTTAAAAGTAATTTTAATTAACATGAAGCTCAATGGTTAAGAAAAGCAGGATAGGCATGAATAAAATAAAAAAATATAAAAATGTCTAAGCTGGCTGACAAGTTAAACATGGATAACCAAAACAAAATGTCTCAGTCTGTGAACCAAAAAGCAGTTTCACGCTCTGTATACTAATTACATTGATATTTTATACCTAAAATATAATGATAATAAAACCAGCTTTGATTCATTATTCTCAAAATCCTCACATCAAGCAAAGAAAAGCAACTATGAAAATGCCAAGTGTCATAGCCACTGACATCAAGACTTGTTTTCATCTGACAAGTTTTCAGTCCCCTTTAAAAAGGCAAAATTCCTTGTCAATCATATAAAGCTAAGATATAGGCAAAAATAAAACCTAGGTCTCTGGGCTCTAAATCTTTGAATCTAGCTTCTTCTAACCAGCGTCTGAGACGATATTACATTTCTGATTCCCATTTTCCTTTATGTTGGAAGAAATGAGCGTTGCCTTCTCTGTATTTCAACACACCAATACTCATGCTGGCATTCTATCACGTGAGATTATGATTATCTCTTGTCTCACCACTCTCCTTGAAAGTAGCAAGCTTCTTCAACTCAGGGCAAATCAAATTCATCTTTCTGTTCCCAATGTCTAGCAGAGTATACCCAAGAGAGTTTAATAAATGTTGGGAAAACTAATGACTATTTTAGATACAGTATTAAAAGATGCCTCAGAAGCGTATCTCACATAGGTATGTATAAAAATCTTCTTTCCCCCATCCCACTCCATCTCCTACTCCAAATGAATGAATTCACATAGTATTTTGAATCTCTAAATCAAAATTTTAGAAGGGCCATACCTTTTCATGTGAACTGGGGAAATAATTTTCCAGCTCATCCTCCCATTTCATCATCACTATGTACTCAACCCCCAATCTATCTTCTTAGCTAATTACTTCCTCTGTAGAAGACCCTACTTCTTGCTATATAAATTCAACGTTTTGCATCTTGTGGTATAGAGGACATATGTTTGGTGTTCCCCTTTTCCTGGTCCCCAAAATAGGTTAGGTCATTTAATGTAATAAAGATTGTAAGCCATATATATATATTGTTTACTTTCCCTTACCTAAATTGCTGATTGAAGGTACAATTGTGTTAACTTCTAAGTGCCACATGATTGTTAGAGAAACTCTACAGTAACTGCAGTGAAGTGAAAAATGGACCCAGAGCTCTATTCATATTGAATCAAAAGTAGCTCATACACTGAGAGCAAATTCAGACAACACCAACTGAATAACTAAACTTCTGAGCACACATGCCATTGCTCCTTTCCACGCTAACCACTGCAGTAACCTTACTCACTTCATCCCATATCTCAGTAAAAATGCCACAGAGAACTTTCAGAGAAAGGTAGTGTATAAAACGTAAATAATAACATTATTTCTCAAGTTTGCAGTTCTGTAATAACCACAATTTTAAAAAATAAGGCAGAAATCAAGCCAGTTTCAGACGTACTGGTTTTGCTGATGCTAAAATTTAATATAGTTAATTTGATAAGCTCCCAAAGTTATATATAACTTGAAGAATGGTATATACTCCCAGTGGATTTTAATATTCAGTACCAAATAACATTTGAAATTCATTAAGGCATGTAAAACATTAACATATGAACAACACCCTTTAAGTGTTTTATTGATTGCACAATTATCTTTACTAAATCTTTCAAGGTGCTCTAGAAAGAATATTCACTGATAGAATATTAATGTTTCTGAGGGGAAAAAGTAAAATCCCTTTAAATCCATGGACTTTTTATTTCCAAGTGAAAGAAATATAGCTCCTTTGGATACACAAACAAGCTGTACACGTAAAAGAAGGGAGAGAAGGCTGCAAAGATGATGTTAATTATACACATAAATATTAATACATATGTTTCTGACATTCTATGTACTATGCTTCAGAGCTTCAGAATCTGCATCTGCACACCGGACTTTGACAGCAACAGTAAAACTACATCTTTTCATCAATAATACAAGAGTGAATTTTTTAAAGATAAATAAGTAATGTGGTGGACTTGCATGTCATCTCCATTGCTTTGACATTTTTTTTAAAGAAAATGGGGACAGGTATTTAACTAAACAAACAGTCATTTACATATTTGACTCTTACTAAGTATAAGATACCATGGTAAGCCAATGCGTTCAGGACAGGATGAATATAGGTTCTTTTTTTTTTTTTTTTTTTTAAATAAAGGCTACTAATTATTTTTTTTTAATAACTTTAATTAATTAATTAATTTTTATTTTTGGCTGTGTTGGGTCTTCGTTTCTGCGCGAGGGCTTTCTCTAGTTGCGGCAAGCGGGGGCCACTCTTCATTGCGGTGCGCGGGCCTCTCACTATCGTGGCCTCTCTTGTTGCGGAGCACAGGCTCCAGACGCGCAGGCTCAGTAGTTGTGGCTCACGGGCCCAGTTGCTCCGCGGCATGTGGGATCCTCCCAGACCAGGGCTCGAACCCGTGTCCCCTGCATTAGCAGGCAGACTCCCAACCACTGCGCCACCAGGGAAGCCCTGAATATAGGTTCTTGCCTCTAAAAACTGAGACTAGTCCTCAGGCCTGTGAGCTAGCCGCAATGGCTGATTCTTGGCTGTAGCAGTGAGCAAGCAATACCTATGTGAGGCCCAAAGAACTAACTCTTCCCTAGTGTAGCCCAGGAGGAAGTAAAGCAGAAAGTAGGCAAAATAATCTAAAGAAAATAAGCCCTTAGACAGTGTATAAACAAAATATAATTAGCAATATTTCCCTTTGAAAAATAAGGTAGTCTACATATTCTAGAAATTAGTTTGGTTGGGAGCTATAGAAATTTATTATTATTATTATAATTTTTTTTTTCTTTTAGAAATTTATTTTTTATTAAAAGCTTCCTGGACTGATCCGATTTATTTTCGTTTTATAGGTAAGTTCTCTTCATTTGCTGAAATGAAATTTTGATATCTTAATGCTAATTGTGACCACAATACATCAATTAAAAAATGACACCACCCCCAATTAAGTGGTAGCATAAAGAAACAAACTATTCCAGGGAATGTCTTTAAATTGAGAATTTCAGCTGTGAGGCATCAAAGACAAGGTGTTTAAGCAAGATTCCAAAGCTGTAGGGGTTCTAATCCCAGCTGTGTGACTAACACACTGTAAAACCTGAGCCTTAGTTTTCTCATTGGCAAAATGCTGGTGCTGAGAAAGGGGATATGAATTTTAAAGGACCTGAGAAACTATTCCTTTAACAGTTCATTTTACAGATTGTTTAATGTTCAAAGATTGCCTCTATTTGTAGTTTCCCTTAAATTTTTAAACTGTGTGATCCTTATTTGACATTTCTTTTAGTCTACAACAAAAAAGGTCATATGTCATTGACAGGAGAAGGCACAGTTATAGAGGAAATCTATATTTGATTTGTATTGAAACCACACAGGTTTTTTTTTTTTAACATATTTTTTTTTAATTTTATTTATTTATTTATTTTTTGGGCTGTGTTGGGTCTTCGTTTCTGTGCGAGGGCTTTCTCTAGTTGCGGCAAGCAGGGGCCACTCTTCATCGCAATGCGCGGGCCTCTCACTATCGCGGCCTCTCTTGTTGCGGAGCACAGGCTCCAGACGCGCAGGCTCCGTAGTTGTGGCTCACGGGCTTAGTTGCTCCGTGGTATGTGGGATCTTCCCAGACCAGGGCTCGAACCCGTGTCCCCTGCATCGGCAGGCAGATTCTCAACCAGGGAAGCGCCACGAGGGAAGCCCCCACACAGGTTTTTAAAGTTAAACGTCAGTGTTATGGACAAAAGTATACGAGAGGCACTCTTTGCTGACAGAGGAGGGAGGGAGAGAGAGAAAGAGGATTTCTCTCTCCCTATGATGTCACTTACATCTAACTAAGCTCTTGGTATAAAAAGGCACTGGCAGTATTCTTTGGCATATGCTTATATTTCTCTTTCACATTCCAGAAGTTGCTTCAGGTTCAATTCCTAGAACAACCTCGAATATTGTGGAACCGAAATGAAAAGCAGAGGAGCCTCACTGAGGTTTGCATTGTGTTAAGACCGGGTATTACATTAATTTTCCTGAACTGGTTTCAGTTTTCATGAAACACTGCCAAACCGACAACTCTAGAAACCAAACCTCTCTTGTTTATTCTCACATGAAGAAAAATAAAAGAGAAACAGCAGGGTAGATGCCAAATGTAAAGAAGTGGTTTGGTCTTGTTCCAGGTGCCAAAGGATAATCTAATCATCGTTACAGTTCAGTTTGGGGCCTTGTTTTAAATCTTCACAAGAGTATCAATTAAAGAATTATCTTTTATTACATATAAACATAACTACTAGAATTTAAAATTAGACTGTATAACACACCATTGTAAAGCAATTATACTCCAATAAAGATGTTTTAAAAAAATAAGTAAAAATAAAGTAATTAATTAATTTTTAAAAAACTAATTAAAATGCCCAAATAACCAATCATTAAATTATAATGATTTTTGGTTATAACTTTGATAGTTACCAAAAATAACAAATCATCATTTCTACAGAAAATCACAAATTTGTAGTATATCTGTTAAACAACCCTAAAATAACAAGCAGTGACAGGTTTATTTTATTACTGTTTAAAAATAAGCTATCCGTATTGTATTAGTCAAGGTTCCCCAGAGAAACAGAACCAATAGGCTATATACACATAACACAGAGAGAGAGATTTGTACTATAGAACTGGCTCACACAGTTGTGAGGGTGACGTGTCTGTAGTCCTCAGGACAGGGCTGCAGATTGTGTAGCCAGAGAAGTGTGGGTGCTGCAGGCATAAGCCCCAAGGCAGTCTAGAGGCAGACTTCCCAGTTCCTCAGGGGACCTCAGTCTTTCTTTCTCTCTCAAGGCCTTCAGCTGACTGGATGAGGCCTACCCACATTGTGGCAAGTAATCTGTTTTACTCAAACTCTATGGATTTAAATGTTAATCGTATTTTTAAAATAGTTTCACAACAACACCTAGACTGATGGTTAACCAAACATCTGGGTACCAGAGACAAGCCAAGTTGACACATAAAATTAACCATCACACAGGTAACATTCTCTTATTAAAATATTTGTTAATGCAGGTAATCCACATAATGTATTTAGTCATCATTTACACCACTATGGGCCTTTTTATTTTTCATGAATTTATTTAACATTTGGAAAATCCATTTGTATTTCACCCTATAACAATTGTGACAGTAAAGATTTCTGGAAGCTGAGAGTCTATTATATAAAATGTTGTTCTTATTGGTTCCACTCTTGCCAGTGTGTCTGGAATGTGTGATCAAACCTCTAGCTTCCTCTGGCCCATCCCTAGCCAGTCAACTCATCCTGTCTGTCCCTAGCAATCTCTATTACTGTGCTTCCAGATCCCCAAATTTTCCTGATCTGATTACATTAGATTCTGACAAATTCTCTACTCACTGATTCTTTTTTTTTTAAATAAATGTATTTATTTATATTTGGCTGCATTGGGTCTTTGTTGCTGCGCGGGATTTCTCTAGTTGCGGTGAGCGGGGGCTACTCATTGCGGTGCGTGGGCTTCTCAGTGCGGTGGCTTCTCTTGTTGCAGAGCATGGGCTCTAGGCACGTGGGCTTCAGTAGTTGTGGCACATGGGCTCAGTAGTTGTGGCTCACGGGCTCTAGAGCACAGGCTCAGTAGTTGTGGCTCACGGGCTTAGTTGCTCCGTGGCATGTGGGATCTTCCCGGACCAGGGCTCAAACCCGTGTCCCCTGCACTGGCAGGCAGATTCTTAACCACTGCGCCACCAGAGATGTCCCTACTCACTGATTTTATTGGATAAGTTCCCTTTTCCTTGGAACTTCTTTCTCTTTTCAACCTTATGTACTCTAGAGTTTTACCCCAAAGCAGTTTGCAATTACAAAAGAATTACCTTCCTTTGAAAATCATTGAAGATTTAGCTACACAGATAAACACCAACCTGCCACATCTACAAATCCTCAATATTATCCTATCTTTGATGACTATGTAATTCCCATATCATAAAAATGTAAATGGCTAATTTAAGGTAAAAAATGCACAAATGAATAGAGGAAGAGAGGGGTCATGATTCAGCTTTTCTTTACTTCCCAGTGGTGCAGGGATAAGGAGTAGATGGAAATACAGGGCACACTGATTGAACATAACTTATCTACCACAAGACACTGTTACATACGATATTTGAACATGAGTCACTAAGATAATTTCAACAGGTCAATCCCTTCCAGAAAAAAATAAAATAAAATATTCCATTTTAACTGCTTCACTGAAAAGGTTATGAAAGTTAATGAACTCATTTTAAAAGATCCCATATTACAAACTCAACCACCAGGATATTAGAGTGCTAATAAAATTTTGTGGGAGCACGATGCAGTGTGATAAGTGTCAAGACTATAGTCAGACGGTGTGAGCACTATTTGCAGATCTGCAATTTGCTCATTGTGTGGCCTAAGAATGCCACTGTCCCTTTAGGAATCTGAACTCTCCATCTATTAAAATGAGATATAAAGCTTTACCTGAATCAATACGTAACTCTAAATATGATGTTCATTGTTTTTCATTTTAAAAAATGAACTTAAAAAATTATATTTAAGTGCATGTTGTCACACAATTTTTAAACACACTTTATGACTGACATACAAAAACTGCAGCTATCCGATGTATACAACATGATGTGTTTGGAGATAAGTTTACACCCATGAAACCATCATCACTCTCAATGGCACAAGCTTATCCATCACCTCCAAAAGTTTCCTCCCACCACCTTTGTTTTCTTTTCCTTTTGTGATAAGAGCACTTAACATATGATTTACCTTCTTGGTAAAGTTTTTAAGTATACACTACTTAGTCATAGGAACTAGACTGTACAACAGATCACCAATAAATCACCAACAATTACTTACTTTGCATAACTGAAAGTCTATGACCAACATCTCCCCAGTCCCCCCTCCACCCAGCCCCTGGCAACCATTATTCTACTCTGCTTCTATGTCTTGACTATTTTAGATTCCACATATAAGTGAAATCACACAGTGTTTGTCTTTCTGTGTCCAGATTATTTCACTTAGCATAACGCCCTCCAAGTTCATCCACGTTGTCACTAATGGCAGGATTTCTTTTTTTTTTTTTTTTAACGGCTAAATGATATTCCACTGTGTGTGTGTGTGTGTGTGTGTGTATGAAATACACACCCATTCATCAGCTCTTTCCCAGAAACTTCCCCTTGGGGTTCATGAGAAAAACTGGAGGCAAGAAAAAATGACCCACTGTCGAGACATAAAGTAGGCAACAAAACTGAAACTAGAGATGGCCCAGATGTTGAAACTATCAGACAGGGATTTTAAAATAACTGGGGCTAACATGCCAAAGGATCTAGAGGAAAAGGTAGATAAGAATCATGAACAAATAGAGAATTTTAGCAGAGAAATGGAAACAATAAAAAAAGAGTCAAATAGAAATCCTACAACACACACACACAATATGAAGATGAGAATTCCTATGATGGGCTCCAGCAAAGTGGCTATAGGATAGTAAATAATCAGTGAACTCCAAGATTAATCAAGACCAATCAAGAAAAAAGTGAGAAAATAGGGAAATTACAAATATCAAAAATAAAAGAAGTAGTATTACTACAGATCCTGCAGACCTTAAAGGTTAATAAAGGAATGTTATAAACAATTAAGTGGGAAATACTCAACAACTTCGACAAAATGGCGAATTCCTTGAAAAGCATAAACTATCAAAATTTACTGAGAAGTAAATATAAAATATAATATATCCATTAAATAAACTAAAATGGCTTTTTTGGTTAAAAGACATTACACACACACATACACACACACACACACACACACACACACACACACAAATGCACACCTAGATAGTTTTACTGGTAAATTGAATCAAATATAATCCATCAAAAATTTAAGGAAAAAAAACTATAATATACCTTGTGAATTTAAGCACAATGAGTAATTACTATAACTTCTATACCACTTAGTATATGCTAGTCACCATTATAAGTGCTTTCCACAGATTAATTTATTAATCTTCGCAAGAACCATTTTAGGTGGGTACTATTATCTCAATTTAATAAATAAGGAGAATGAAACACAGGCAATAGTAGTGTGGCTAATAAACGTTGGATCTGGGCTTGAACAAAGGCAGTCTGGCTCTGGTGACCTTTTCTTTTTCATTATGTTATACTGAATTCTAAGCAAATAAAATAGCAAAGAAATGAGCAGGTGTGTGAATGAGTGAGTGTGTGTGTGTGTGTGTTTGTGTGTGTGTGTGGTTTGTATGTATATATTTCATATATTAGAAAAGTAACATCATAAAAGAAAGTATAAAGGAAATGCTTCTGAGACAAGAGGCTTACTACAAACTCAAATATAACCTAAATGGATGAAAGTGTTACATGTTGTTTTAAAAAATCAATATAAATATATTAAAAAGGATTATACTGAAATAAATAGCTAATCCCAGGGTAGAGAAAGCCTTTCTATGCATAAAAGCAGTACATTATAAAAAATCTCAAAAGAAAAAAATTATATCTATTCATAGAATATATAATATTCTAATAAAGGATGAAGATAAACCTTTTCAATCACTAACACCTCAATAGGGAAAACATGACATAGAATGAACTAATAATTCACAAAAGAAATATAGTTAGCTAGTAAAACAGCTAGGAAAGTTAATATCCTCCGAAGTAAGCAACAAATGCAAATTGGTAGAATTTTTTTCCGGAAAACTAACAAGAAAATTGATAGATCTATTACTAGAGGAGATACAGGAAAATGGAATCTGTGGAATAATCTTGAAAGGGTATATACTAATGCAAACTTTCTGAAAAACAACTTGGCAATACATGTCAAGATCTTTATAAAAGTTTAGAATTTTTTCAGAAAAAAAACAAAACCTAAGATATGGGTAAAAATTGTACATCCCTAGACGTCTATCACACTTCACATTTTAAGGCAAAATGCCAGGCATGATGGTTACCAGCTAGGACTCTGAAACCAGACATCCTGGTTTCAGATTCAGACTCTACAACTTCCCAGCTGCATGACTTGGGGCAAATCATATATAACCTCCCTGTATCTTGGTTTTCACATCTGTATAATGGGGATAATAACAGCACATACTTATGAATTTGTTCTGCAGATTAAAGATGATATCTCTAAAGACTTAGAGCAGCTCCCAGCACAAAATAAGCACAATAGAGATGATAGCTATAAGTACTGTGTTTATAATTCAGCCTTGGAAAGAGCATGACTTTATAATAAAATACACGTGTAATCTTCTGTAGCTATCAAATATCATTTTTCCAAAGAATATTTAATACCATGGAGAAGTAACAATAAGAAAAGTATATATAGTAGACTTTATATATAAAAGAGAATGCAAACAGAGGAAAATTTTAAGAAGTAAATACTTAAAATATCATCAGAAATTTTATAGGAATGGTGACGTTTCAAGTGATAATGATGAACATAATCTTGGCTTATTTAGATAATAACATTTATCACCACATGGGATCATATATACTGCAACCAAATTATTAATTTATCTTACATTCAGAGTTAATCTTGTGTACTCAAGCCTCTTTAGATATAGCTGATATAAGTACTAGAAATTCTTATAAATTATACATTAATTATTAAATGAATATTATTTGGCTATATGCTCAATGTAAGGCAAATACATGAATATACTAAAACAGATCATGACTAATTTTAAGTGTTCCCATGTAATTAAATATGGCTTTGAATTAAAATGTTACTTTAGGAAAGAGAATAAAGAAATCTGAGCAAGAAACATCTTAACACAAAGTTTTTTTTGAGCATTTAGTGTTATATTAATGTTATCCTCATGTAATATGAAAAACACAGTCTCAAAATATCACTTTCCTGGGATTCTAAAATGAGGTTATTAATCACATCTACCATCTACCTTTCATGAATATGTATTGTAGCATAATTTCTTAAACAGTGAGACTTTTTGTGAGAATGCCTATGAAAATATGAATATCTCACTATTTCATCTCTTAAAATATGAACACTTTTTGATCACTTCTAAAGACCTAGTTGAAGCAACTTGACAAAATATATTGGGACAGTCATCACTTTGAACCGAAATTTGTTTGCATGTGAGGTCTGGTGGGGAGTAGTGTGTACATTTTAATAGCTCTGAGCATTGCATGCTTTTAAGTTTCACTTTAATAATAAAATACTTTAGAAGTTCTACTTACTGTACCTTTATTTATTTGAGCATTAAAACAATAATATTTTAGACTTGTAGGGAATACTAGAGATAGCTCACACAATCCCTTACTTCTTCTGGAATCACTTCAACAGCTTAGATGGTACTCCAGATTTTGTCTCAATCCTCGAGGCTTGGAAAGCTCTTACACCATCTTACTAGGTTACCTATAACACTTTTGTATTGGGCTAATTGCTATGTTATTGATCATATCATGGAAGTTGGAATATGGGCTTTGGGGTCAGAGCAGGGTTAACCTGATGTTTTCTAACCTTATAATGCAAATTACTTAGCCTTCAAGATCCTCAGCTGCCTTATCTTTAAAATGGGCCTAATTTAGGGACTAGCTGTAATTCTATACAAATTGTGTATTTACATAGAATTTTTTACATTTAATTCCTTAATATTTTATACTTTTTACATTTCTTTTACAGTGAGACGTGAAGTAATGAGTTAAATATATTTCTTCCAGTCAGTTGTCTGAATGGTATTTTGGTGATTACTCCATCTTTTTGAAAACTCAGTCTCAACTCCACCTTATATGCATACCGTATCCCTTAGGTTACCTGACACAGGGTAGGCACTCAATTAAGTGATGGTTCTTACCCTCCTTCTATTGAGTTTAAACCTGCTTTTCTCTAAATTCCATTGTCCTTATTTTGTCTGTAGCCATACCAAAAAAACTTATTTAACAAACTAAACACCCTGAATTCCTTCAATCTGTTTTCACGTGGTATAGTTTTCCACTAGAATGTCATCAGGGCTGCCCTCCTTTTTGTAAGCCCTAACTGCCAATGTTCATCTAACAAGGTGGCTTCATGGACAGACCATTTTCTACCAGACACGTTTTGTCAGTTACAGACGATTAGGAAATAACATCTTCCCTTGTTACCAACTTCACTTCTCTGAATGCAGTCTAATTTTGCATTAGTATTTTTCACATTTAATTCATACTGTTGAACTAATGAGTTTTGTCATTAGCTAAAGCCCTGATTCTTTTTGTATGTCAACTCTTTTTAAGCCCGATTTTCTCCATTTTGAAAATATGAGGAGTCTTGACCATCTGATAATAATCTTTAAAAATGCCAAACATCTAATAACAAGAAAGAAAAGGTCACTTATCCTTTACCTTATATTTTTACTATCTCTTTCTTTCAAGATATTGTCTAAGAAATTTACTTTCTTTAAATATATGTTGTTTTAGACTCATAGAATAAGTTTTAAGACTGAAAAGTATCTTAAAGAGAGTGACAGTCTTTTCCAATTAAGTAAACTCTCAGTATTTTCAGTATTCATCTCACTTTAAACCTTTTTTCATACACCAGAAAAATTTCAGAAAAGCACATACAACATAATTTCATTTTGACATATGGGTGCTTAAGCACAAGTATACACATATTTCAAAATCAAGTATATGCATATTTGATATATACAAGAATGTATATAACAAAATACTATGTCAAGCTTGGGACTGGGAAGTGGGAATTAAGGGACAAAAGGATTTGCCATTCTTTTTTTTTTTTTTTTTCTTATAGTGGGCAAACTTTGCTTTTATAATAGTACTTAAACTCTTACTTGAATAATAGCTGTAATAAACAAATATCAGTCAATGTAATAAGCACATCAGAACATCATGTTTTATCATCTAAGTTATGAATAAAAGTCACCCATGGATAATCCACTATATGTTAAACTTTATATTGACATTTATGCACTTTTATTTTAAATATGCTTAAAATATTTTATTCATTCTTTCTGTATAACTTGATTTAAATCTTTTGCCTTTCTCAAACATTCTGGTTTTAGAGTGTTTTCCACTTCATCATATGGAAGTAAATTTTACTCATTTCTCTGTTAACTACTTTGCCTCTATATTATCCACAAACTCAAAGAGCCTATTGGCACATAGATCTTTCAGGCTTTCAGAATTTTATGCAATTTTGTGATATCTCCCAGTATCTTGTTAATAGGATGAGCAAGAGACATCAAGATAAAATATTGGGAAAGCAGACTACACTGCAATAGAACAGGGAAACTCATTACTAAAACCCATAGAATCAAGAGAGCAAGATTAATGGTCTTAAACATTAAGTAAAGAGGGTGAGGTTGGAGGGATAACAAAAGCATTGCTGTATTTTTCACTCTCAATCTTAAATGCATCTGTTTTGTTCAGAATTACTTTTATGAATCTCTATTTAAATTAATAAAATAATTACTCATCTTTAAAGAGTAACACATTTATTTCAAAGGGAAAAAAATGGTATATAGTGAAAGAGCACGGACTTGGGAATCAGAAGCCTTGACTTAAATATGCTGCTTATTTACTCTCCAATCTCAGGCAAAGAAATTCACTTCTCTGGTCCTCAATTTTCTCTTCTATAAAATAGGAGAATAGGATATATGCCTAATGGAGTTGCTGTGAACTGTTAAATCAGGGAAACTATACAAAGTCCATATCACATAACAGAAACGCACAAATCCTATTTTACAAAGAGAAAGCTAAATAAAATAATATATCAGTACTTTTAAACTGCTTAGAACCTTGGTGTTATCAGAGATTTCATCAAAAGACTATATTGGAGAAGGTAAGATTAACCAGAAAATTATTATCTCTTTTTTAAAAAGAAGTTACAGGAGATGAATTTCCCCCACCAAAACTCCATGAAAATGACAACGAGTGAAACAAAAAAGTGTAAAGGGCAAAGAATAGGAAAAGATAAGAATGGTTAACAAAATGTTGGAAGATGGAAATAGCAAGAAAGAGTTGTAACTGACTTAGAGTAGCAGTGATTGGTTGGTTTAGTTTTTATTTTGTGAAACTTGAACAAACAGTTGAGTTTCACATCTGGGCTGATGTGGCACAGCACACAGTTACACATAGGGAGTTAAAAGTCCAGAAGGGAGAGGACCATAAGACCCCCGCTGCCAGCATGCAGGTTTACGGAAATTTGGGGAAGGGCCTTGAACTTCCATGGATGTTGAAATGATGTTCAACTCATTTGTATTCAAACGTCTCAGTGGCAAGAGTGATCATCCAATTAGGATTCTACTTGTTTTTAGGTCTGCTGCTATATAATCTTAGGTATTTCTCTTTGCCTGAGAATCTTCCTCAATTCCCATCTCATGTGTGTCCAATGGATCACAAACAGATCACAAGAAAAAAGGAGGATTCACCAGCAGGAAGAATCAGAGGGTCAGACTGGCTGACCGAGGCTCTTAACTCTCCTGCCTGGCAAAAGAGACTACTCTACTTCTATCCATTTGGTCATTTACTCATCAAACATTAAGTAAATTCTAGGTGCCAGGAACCATCCTAAGATTTCTAAGGACATAGCAGTGAAGGAAACAAAGTCCTTATCTTTGAGGACTTACATTCTAATGGCGAGATACAGACAATAAACACGTTAAAAAACTGTCAGTGCTGTTAAGAAAAATCAGGATATAAATGGTGGTAAGCGTGGAAGTGGGGTCTATTTGATACAGGAGAGACAGAAAGCTTGTCCGAGAAGCCTATGTGTAAGCAAAGAATGAAAGGGAAATGAGAGCATGATCGAAGAGTCTGGCTAAGAGTTTATGGAAGAGAAAGTATTAAGCACAAATGAAACACAAGAAGAGTCCAGAATATAGAACCAGTGACTGCTCTCATGGAGTACGCTTCCCACAAATAGAGACAGACAATAAAGAAACAAATACAAACAAGGTGGAAAATATCGGACAGTGGTGACTTTTACAGAGAAAATGATAACAGCCTAATGTAATAGAAAGTGACCGATACGTCTATTTTTAGACTGAGGTGTTAGCAAGCATCCACCTAAAGAGCTGAGGTTAGGCTGCTCTGAGGACAGCTGCCTGGAGTAGAAAGGTGGCAGGAGAGTCACTGTGCCAGACAAGCGTAGCAGAAGTACGAGGCCACCAAACAGAGAGTGTGAAATGGAAAACACACTCATTTCCATCGCACTGTGATTGACATGGCTCAGCGGAAGTGAGGCAGGAGGTGTCTTTTTAAAAAAATCAAAGCAACTGCAAACCAAATGCAAAAAGAAGTGATGGAACAACTGCTGAGAGCAAAGTGGTAAAAGCTTAATTTTCCGGACATCTTGGGTGAGGAAGATAACAGCACAAGTGACTAAGAAGTATTTAGAGAGTGAAGAGAAAAAACCAAGGTGTTTCTCCTTCTCTTATCGGGATTTCAGCCTCGACTTTCTCCTCCTTTCCCTTTTCTCACCCTATCTTGTTTCACGTTCACTTCCTTGATCAGGACTCAGATTTTTGTCTCCCAGAGACCCAAACACATATTATTTATTGAACATCTCCACTTGGAATAATTCACTGATACGTCACATTCAACCACACCAAACCTGGTCTGATCATACCTGATACTCCCTCTTCCCATTCTTGGATAACAACAAGCATCCAGCGACCAGAGGAGAATCACCAGTCAGACCACCGCCCACCTCCCCTGCAGGCTGTAGCTTAGCAGGGCCCATGACGACCCACCTCTACCCCCCATAACTCATCTTTGGTCCCATTTCTCTTCATTTCCTCTGGAACTCCCCGAGTCCCGCCCCTTAACCTCAATCACCTGAATTACTGCAGCAGCTTCCTCATTGACTCTCCTACTACTACACTGCTCCCCACTCACCCTCAACCCTCCTAGGAGTTATTCTTTAAAGCACAGATATGATTATTTTACTGTCATGCTTAAAAACCTGACGCTCTCCGAGATTCCTTAACCTCTGTTTCTGCTGTTTCACCTCCCTGGGCAGCCCTGCCCTCAGTTCCCATCCCAGCCATTGTGCAGTCTCACCTCTCACTTCTTATACAAACCATCAGTCAGGGTGCGTTCCACCTCTCACCTCCGTGCACTCGGTCCCCTCTGTGCACAGGCAAGAGGCTCTTTTTTCTCCTTTATGTGTCCAGTCAGTTAGTTAGTCAACAAGACATGCAACTTACAACTCCTGGGGGGCAACAGAAAGGAAAGGTAAAACAGTAAACAAAAAATCATTTTTAAAAGGTGGTAAGTACTATGAAGTAAACAAAAAAGGGGATTTTAGATAGGTATCTCAACAATGAAAAGGAAGTAGCCAAGATAAAACTGGCGGGGGCGGGTGTTGAGGGAGCGTTAAAAGGAAACAGCACTGAGACCACAGCGAAGCGTTGGAATGTTAGTCTATGTGCAATTGAAAGTCATCGGACATACTCTGTGATGAACTACATGGGAAAAGAATCTAAAAGACAGTGGATATATGTATAACTGATACACTTTGCTGTTCAGCAGAAACTAACACATGATTGTAAATCAACTATACTCTAATAAAACTTTTCTTAAATGGGCAAAAAAAAAGAACATACAAAAAAGTTCCAGTGGAATATTATACAATCATCAACTATTATGTTTACAGAGAAATGTTAACATCAAAACAAATGCTTGCATTATAATAAAAACAAAGAGAACAATGTAAAATATAGTAGGATCTAAACAATGCCAGAAAATATGTATAGATGGAGAAGTCACCAAAGGGTTCCAAAACTTACTTCTAAATAGTAGGATTATGAGTGACTTTTATGCTTTTTTGTATGTTTCATCATTTATTTAGCAAGTTTCCTACCTAAGCATGCTTTAAAAAGAACAAAAGTTTATATCTAAGAACTAAGTGCTAATAGTAGTCTGCTTTCCTCTACTCCCAGGTTTCTATAGCACATGTTAGTACCCAGAACTACAGTAAACAACAATCTTGCTTTGCCTGGAACGAAGAGATTTCTCGGGATGTGGGTATTTCATTGCTAAAACTGGGACAGCCCTGGGCAACCTGATTGCTGGTCTCCCTATAACTAGAACTCTTAGTGGAAATATATGGAAACATGTAGAATTGAGTTGAAAACTGGATTATATTCTTCTATATAGGCAAAAGCAATAAAAATCTGTTAACTCTACACAGAAAAAAAAAAAAAAAAAGTCCCCTGGAGAATATCAGGCAGAGGAATAAGCCTTCATATTAAAATAAGAATTGGGGGAAATGGCAGAAATAACTTATTCCCATTTCTACTGTATAGATTAAATTTATCTCTAAAATTATTGCCGCCACTGATATCATCAAATGTGGTTCCAAAATGGTTGCCCCGCCTTCGTGACAGAGTAACATTTCCAACTTTTTACCTTCAACTCTTCAACACGGTGCTTAAATATATGCTACTTAATGAAGGATGGTATCGATATTTATGAACTAGTTTGTGCGATTAATGTGTGCATGGTTAGGAGACGAGTGTATCCTGCAATTATAAAAGTCAAGCTAAATGCAATAAATACATGAATTTGGAGCATGAAGGGGAGAAAGAAATATTTAAAACTACTAAAAAAATTATTGTGTCATTCTTTCTAAAGGAATTAGAACAAGTAGAGAAATAATGAGCCATTATTCAGAGAACATAGCAGGAACTAACGAAGTTGCCAGGCCAGACTAATTTGATTTTTTTTTCTTTATCGTAGAGAGTTTGCTGGTTGAAAAAAAAAATCAGAAGCATAAACTATATCTGACTTCAGTAAGATATCTGACACATAATAACCTACAGAAAGATTTTAAATCAGATTTGTTTGGACAGAAATACAATTAAAAATGACTCAAAGCTAGATCTATGTGTAAAACTGTAAGGTATAATTATAAATGGCCATACATCTTTCTCAGTAGTTATAACAAGCATTGTTCCATAAAGGGCCATTATTGGTTTTAAATATCTTTAAAAAAAAAACAACCCAGAGGACAGAAAGAATATATTAATTTTTATTCGTGTGTGTGTGTGTGTGTGTGTGTGTGTATGAAGAAAATAAGCAGAGGAGTAGTAAGTATGTAAGAAAAGGGGAAAGTAAAGGAGGAAGAAAATTGGTTAATAAGGAAATTTAGAATCAGAAGACCCAACTTCAAGAATATAGCAATTACTAAGTATTCTTAGAAGAGGTATGCTGATATAGTTTGTAATTTTAGTTTTAAGTTTGTACTTTTATTCCTTTACAGAAGGCAATTTTGTTTTAAGAATTGGTTCTTAATACTAATGCTGCATTTCCCAGTCATATCATTATTCTCCATTTAGATTTAGCTATAAAAGATTACAAGAGTCATTCTTTACCAGTGTTTCTTTGTTTCCCCATTTTGGAAGGGTATGCTGGGGACACAATTTTAAATGGAGAAGTCAGAGAAGACATTACAATAAAACGCAAAGCTTTGCAAGCTACCTTGGGGAAAAGTATTCCAGGTAGAGAAAAGAGCAAATATCAAAGCCCTGAAGTAGCAGCTAATGTGCTGCAGGAAAAGCCAGGAGGCCACTGTTGCCAGAACAAAGTGAGAACACAGGAACAAAGTTACAGATGACATCAGAGAGATGCCCGGATTAAGTGGAGCCTTGTAAGGTGCTTTCCCCCCAAGGAAATGGGAGCCGTGGGAGGGAATTGAGCAGAGCAGTAACATAATCTCACACCTAACAGCCACCCCCCACCCTCCCCCAGGCTGCTGTATCAAGAGCAGACTGCACGGGTCGAAGGACAGACAGAGGTACAACAGTGAGCACAGGATATGACTCTAGATAAAAAAATAATGGTGGCTTGGACTAGTCCAGTAGCAGTGGAAGGGATAAGATGTAGTCAAATTACAGATATATTTTGACTTAGAGCCAATAGTATATGTTCAGTTTAGGTAGGGATATGAGAGAAAGATCAGAATCAACAGTGACTCCAGAACAGAATTTCCATTACCTGGGACAGGGAAAATTTTCAGAGAAGCAACTTTGGGGAATAAGATCAGGAGCTCAACTCAGAGTGTGAGATATCTCTTAGAAATCCAAGTGGAGATGTCAAGGATTCACTTGGATACATGAGCGAGCAGTTCAGGACAAAGGTTCAGGATGAAGAGAGCAATTTCAATATTTAAAGTCACAGTATTTGGTGAGATCACTTTAAAAAGCGAGTAGAGGTGAAAAGCGGAGGAGAACTAAGGACTGAACCTTGGTGCAATTTAGAGATCACAGGGGAGCAGATGAGGAGGAGCCAGCAAAGGAGACAAAGGAAGGGCAGCTGGTCAGGAAGGGAAGGAAAAAAACCAAGAAAACGTGCTATCCTGGAAGTCAAGTGAACAAACAAATTCCAAAGAGAAGGGAGTGATCATCCTGTCATATGTTGCTGACAAGTCATTTAAGATGAAGACCGAAAATTGGATTGAACAATGCACTTAATGTGGAGATCACTGGGGACGTTGATAAGAAGGGTTTCCTTGAAGTGGCACAGGTGAAAGTCTGTTGCAGTAGACTCACAAGAGAGTAGAATGGAGAGAAATGAAGAAAGCAGAGGTAGGCAGTCCGTTTAAAGACATTCTATAAGAGGGAAAAAAAGTGGAGCAGAAGGGGAAAAAAAATCTCTTCACAAAGATACTTTGTTTTAATGGGAGAAATAAGAGCTTATTAGTATACTGATGGGACCAAGAAGAGAAGAAAAAAACATAATGGTGCAAAAAAGAAAGGGAATACGACAAAGCAAAAGAAGAGAATACAAGAGAATGATTACAATGATTGGCAGTAAATCTGCTTAGATAAGGAGAATCATGAGGGCTGAGAGCAACAGTGAAAGGGGGGTAGGATCCATGACGTCAAGGAATTGTTAAGAAGTAGTTCTCAAAAGAAGCATCTGGCAAAAATAGTAGGTGGTGATCATAAGAGATGCTATGCTAGAAACTGAGATTTTGGAGGAGTCACAGTTATTTGTAATAAGGACCAGGTCTAAGTCCACGGAGTAAATGGTTGAGAGAACACAGAGGACAAGATCATTAGAAGAAAGGACACTCAGTAACCAAAAGGTTAGCATACTGGCAGTTATTTAAATCATCAAAAATTATGATCACCAAGAAGTAGTGTCTGGAGACAATGACAGTGAACCAGAGCTTTCAATTTTCAAGGAATGAGAAAAGATAAATCAAATATTATCCATCAAGGAACTTCCCAACCTAGTGGGGCAGAAGTAAATATATAAATTTAATGTAATGTAAGTGATGTAAGTGCTAAAACAGAGAGATGAACCAAGCCACATGGGATAACAGGAGGAACTGATTGTTGGGTACTCAATACACACCGCATGAATGAATGAATGAATGAATGAACAAACTGTGTGGGTTTGGTGAATACAGTAGGTTGAATAGTGGTCTCTCTAAAGATATGTCCACCCAGAACCTGTGAAGGTGACTTGATTTGAAAAAAGGGGTCTTTGAAGAACATCCTGGATTACTCAGGTGGCCCTAAATGCAATGACTTATAAGAGACAGAAGAGGCGAAGACGCCAACACAGAGGACATGTGACAAGGAGGCAGAGATGAGAGTTATGCAGTTACAAGCCAAGAAGCACCTGGAACCACCAGAAGCTGGAACAGGCAAGAAATGGAATCTCTCTAGAGCAGGGGTCCCCAGCCTCCGGGCCGCAGACTGCTGGTCCGTGGCCTGTTAGGAACCAGGCTGCACAGCAGGACGTGAGCAGTGGGCGAGTGAGCAAAGCTTCATCTGCCTCTCCCCATCGCTCCCCATCGCTGCTTTACCGCCTGAACGACGTCCTTCCCCCCACTCCTCCCACGCCCCGGTTCATGGAAAAACTGTCTTCCACGAAACCGGTCCCTGATGCCAAAAAAGGTTGGGGACTGCTGCTCTAGAGTACAGCCCTGTTCACACTGTGAATTTGGACTTCTGGCCTCCGAAACTGTGAGAAAATAAATTTGTTATGTTAAGCTGCTCAGTTTATGGTAATTTGTTGCAGAAATGAATACAGTGAGGAAAAGTCCCACAGGGACATTTGAACCGAATCTTGAAAGCAGAGAAGTTTGAAAAGGTAAGAAGTTATGGTGAGTAGTGAAATATTAGTCCAGACAGTATGTGCAAAGGCAAGGAGTAATGAAGGGACACAGCACGTTTCAGGAAAAGTGAAAAATTCAGGGCAGTTGGACATTGGTTCTACAATGTAAAACTAGGTTATATGTCCCATAATGCACACCTTGTAGAGCAAAAAAAGCAAACGAAGCAAAGAAGAAAGTTTTGACCATGTTTCCTTGAGTGAAGCAATTTGTACATTTAGTGATTTCTCTCCAGGCTGGATCTAGACAGATTGTAAAATAAGTTAAACGTGTATCCATCCTTTCTTCAAGCATATATATTTACTCCTATTGTGCTAAAGATTGAAGCCTTGATTTAAAACGCAAATTGGGTAATGAGACCAACAGTCAATGAACATTTATTCATAATTAGTTTATTACCATATTGCTTAACTAATACCTAACCAGGCTAAATAATTAAACCTAGGGCCTAAAAAGGCTTGATAAAGATTGGAAGTTAAAAAAAAAAAAAAAAAAAACAGCAAACAAAACCCTGAGGAAATGCTACTTAAATATCCTAGCCCACAATCTGCCTGTTTTATTTAAAATCCCAAATCATTACCGTTCCCCTAGAACTAACTCTGAAATTTCTTATTTCTCAGGGGCACTCTCATTTTGCTCAATGTCCACACCTGAAAGCTTGAAGTTTCTTCTCTCCATCATCAAGCAAAGTGCCTGATGACTCATCCTGGTACATATCTCTCCAATTCACCCATTTTATTCTGTTTCCATCCATTATCCTAGTGGAGCATTTTATTCTGAAACTTCCACACTCTAATGTGTCTCCGCTCCAATTCTTCAAACTTGTGTAAAAATAAATGTTCTGATTTACACATACCATCTCTAATAATAATAATAATTCCTTACCGAATAATCATGGTCTGTATTATTCATTTGGAATTTAAGTAACCATACAGAGCATATGAGTATGTAAAAGTGCTATGTTATCTCCAGCTTAGGAGATCCTCCCCACTTTTTCTTTTAATGATTCACATGGGCACGGACATATATACACTACCAAATGTAAAATAGATAGCTAGTGGGAAGCAGCTGCATAGCACAGGGAGATCAGCTCTGTGCTTTGTGACCACCTGGAGGGGTGGGATAGGGAGGGTGGGAGATGCAAGAGGGAGGAGTTATGGGGATATATGTATATGTATAGCTGATTCACTTTGTTCTAAAGCAGAAACTAACACACCATTGTAAAGCAATTATACTCCAATAAAGATGTTTAAAAAATAATAATAATTCACATGTGTGTGTGGTACAAATTTCCAGATATACTTAAACGTGTACATTGAAAAGTAAATCTCATTTGCATTCCTGCTCCTGATTTTTCTGTTTTTCTGCCCAAACACAACTAAACTGGTAACAGTAATAGCAAGTATTTTTGTATCTGTAACTACATATCTGTTCTCTCAGAGCAACTAGGTTTTGCTAAAACATTCCTAAAACAAACATCTTACTTAGAAAGGAAAGAGGAGGAGGGACTTGGTTCCCTTAGACTTTAGGATGCCATATATGATACTGTAATAGGGAAGAACCTCTTTTTTTTAAATTTTTATTTATTTATTTATTTATGGCTGTGTTGGGTCTTCGTTTCTGTGCGAGGGCTTTCTCTAGTTGTGGCAAGTGGGGGCCACTCTTCATTGCGGTGCGCGGGCCTCTCACTATCGCGGCCTCTTGCTGCGGACGGAGCACAGGCTCCAGACGCGCAGGCTCAGTAGTTGTGGCTCACGGGCTTAGTTGCTCCGTGGCATGTGGGATCTTCCCAGACCAGGGCTCGAACCCGTGTGCCCTGCATTGGCAGGTGGATTCTCAACCACTGCGCCACCAGGGAAGCCCAGGGGAAGAACCTTTTGTATTCTATTATTGATACAAGTTCATCACTAAAGGGATGTTGCCTAGAAGTTTAAATCATACATAATGGCCCATCTCTGGGAATCCTGCTTCCCAGGTAATGAGCATTAAGCTAAAATACCTTTGTTTAGCTCACAGGAAACATCCTGACCAGGCCCACCTGTGAATGACTCCTGGGAGGAAGAAATGAACACATCCCCTCCGGAGGCTGATGGGAACCAGGAAGTGTTTGACTTTACTCCCTCCCCTTTTAGTATAAAAGGAGCCTGAATTCTAACGCAGGCAAGATGGTTCTTCGGGGGCACGAGCCCACCATCTTCTCAGTTTGCTGGCTTTCCTTATAAAGTCGTTATTCCTTGCCCCCAAAACTCATCTCTCGATCATTGGCCTGTTGTGCAGCGAGCAGTATGCACTTAGACTCGGTAACAATGGCACTAAAACAACTTTAAAATATGCTTACTTGGAATAAATAGAAAAGTTGAAGTACACGGAAAACTATTTAAATGGTTTTTATGAACACTCATTATTTAAATTGAAATAGTTTTAAAAGCAAAAATAATTTCAGTCTAATTTAGCCACAGGTGTTAACTCATTTATATATCCATCTATTCATTCAATACACCCCAGATTTTATTTTGTGACATTTCCATCTATATTTCTTTTAAGACCCAACTCAAATTGTCCCAACTTCCAGGAGGGAACCACTTCACTCTTCTAATCTCCCATAGCAAGGGACATTTTGGCATTAGGAGGGAAAACCTTACAGGATTGTCAGGGGGTAAAGTGAAAATCAAGTATAGTATAGTCTAAATAACCTTTTTAAAACTCTTAAATCACCCATAAAAGAAAGAATCTTAGTTCTTTATAAAACTCAGCTCAAGGAGACGTTTCACACTGAGAAAACCATCATAATAGAAATATGGATACTTGGAACAACAGGTCCGTTTCTCTTACTGTATGTTCTCATTGGGTCACATTCTCTCCATGAAGGGAACTAGTTAATTTGTAGTATGTATTTCCCTCCTCATCGCCCTCCCTCCACTGAAAAACTTACAGTGGAATTAAATGTGTGTATAATGCAATTTCTCTGGGCACACTATCTTGTACATTGTTTTGTAGACCTATTTCTTTAGTTATAATGTAAACATTCCCAAAGAAACTCTCTGAATGCCTAATGTTAAAATGTTACACATGGTAGTTGCTTGGCAAATACTTTCTGGTGGCATTATTTGGTAGGATAGTATTAACATATTAGGTTCCTTCAGTGGGGACAAAATCAAAGAAATGGGACCTGAAGGAATACAGAAGACTAGTTTAGTCTGATGTATAATGTCTTCTGTATTAAGGAGGAATAGAGATAACAGATTTCCCAATGATACAGTTAAAGGTTAAACCTCTTACCTCAAAAATAAGCCATCCCATGGAACACTCAGTGCTAAATAAGGATATCAAGCCTGAACCAAAGCTCAGTTTGGATATTTTTGTTTCTCAGATACACCCTATGCAATCTTCAACTCCTCAGCCGCCATATCAGTCACAGATTTCCTTCTGCAGGAATATAGCCTGAACACAGAGAATCACTCCAGGTAACACACAAGAGAATCCATGAACGATTCTTCAACCCAACCCAACCCTCACCTGTTTCTCTGGTCGCTACAATAAACAGAATCATCTTTGCTTGCTTCTCCAGAATTAACTCTTTGAGTTCAAAATTTAACGCCACATTCCAAGTTACTCGCCTTCTTCCTCACACTCATAACTAAGTAAAAGACATCTCATTCCTCCTACTTAGGGTTTATTTTTAAAGCCACCATATTGGGTTTGTCTGTTTGCTTGTCTTCACTTAACTCAAAGATGGCCTTAAGTGGGCAGATTACATCCTGGCTTTGTCTTGCCTTGTTTCAAAGATACCAAGACCAGGAGGTAGCTAGTCTTAGAAATTTTCTAATTATTTCCCCTCCCTAGACATGGCAAGCTGGTATTAAAGTCAGTCTAACAAATAACTGAGCTTACAACTTACTATATAGTATTATTGGAGGGTCTCTGGAAAGGCCCCTAAAAAGAACCCAGTGGGTTTAAACATAACATAGTTTACATTATTTTGTTACGTTAAGCTTTATCAAATATATTTAAAAGGTTCAGTGAGGGGGAAAAGGAGGTCAATGTCTACTTGAGAAGCAGTTTCACTTGAATAGAGAGGCAAACTGTACATTGTAGGGTTCTGTTAAAAAGTGATTCATTGGGAAAGACCAACTCATCACGAAGAAGCATGGTAGGGGTGGGAATTGAAATGAGCCCAGTGGTTAGTTTAACAAGAAGAGAAAAAAGGAATTGGTCACCTTGGTAACCTGGTCACCAAGGTAACTATGTACAGATAGGAAACTGGACATTTTAGGATCTTAGTTGGAAGAAAAAAAAAAATCAGAGTGGGTAGTTATTACTAGCTACTACTATTACTACTACTACTACTATTACTAGCTATTGCTAGTTCTCCCTTGTTCTGACAAAGGAAAAGTTAAAAAAAACCCAATATATAAAAGAAGAGGGGGGAGTTTGTGGAGGTATAGAAACAAACATACCAAATTACTTGGAAATGTTTTAAGATTTGAGCCTAAGATTGTATTTGTGATTCAGAACAATGCTTCTCAAACTTTAATGTGCCTATGGATCTCCTGGTGCTCTTATTAAAATAAGGATTCCAATTCAGTAGATATGAGTTAGGGCTTGAGATTTTGCATTTCTATTAAGCTTCCGGGCGATACACATGTTGCTGGTCTGTACATCACACTTTGAGAAACAAGCATAAAAAGTCTAACAATGTTCACTGATTGTAGAGGAACTTTCTGATGAGAGCTTCTGGAAGGCAGGAAAAGCACAAATAATGTGATTGTGTCTACAAAACATCTAGGAATATAGCAAGCATTCCATACATGTTTATTCAATCAGTGGTCTTTTCCATTTTGGAGTTTGTCTTCATCCCAAAAAACATCTCAACTATTTTAAACTAAAATTATTTAATTTCCTAATAAAATATGTGAAAGCAAGGATAAAAAGGCCTATTTGCCACAGTTTCTGCTACTCCTCTCCCAAGTCAAAACAGAAATTCATATACATTTATGTATAGTAACTATCTTCAAAGTAATTATGTTTCTTAGATATTTGCCAAATTTAATTAAGCTTTCTCGAATTTAAAGGCTTAATATTAGAAAAGCTTATTGTAAAGTGCTTCACATTAATTTTAGGTGACTAGGACTGAACTTGGCTTACAGTACGTGCTCAATAAAGACTTACTGACATATATAAGACTTAAATTTTATTTTTATATTAATCTGAAGAAATAAAAGCAATAATCCTATCGGGTAGGCAGAATATCTTCTTCATTTAAAAAAACTGAGGTAGAGAGAGGTTTAGAATTCTTACAAGGTCCCTGAGCCAGTAGGAGACACAGCTAAGACCTGGTGCTTTGTTCTTTGGACCCTAATGCTTTTCCTTCTTTATATCACAGTGTTGCTTCAATACACTGAAAATTAACCAGAGAAGCAAATGAAATATCATAGTGTGAACTCCAAAAGAAAAGTGTCAAAACATTTTAGAGAAAATAGTTCATTTAAAGAAAAAACACATTCTACTAAAGTAATTTATTACAATAACAAATAAATTGCCACTTTTCAAAGTAAAGGATATCTTTAATTTGACAATGCTGCCTCTAAAAATAAATATGAAGGTAATATTGATGGTAAATAATAAATTCAGGGAAGGTATGATGTATATTATTTAATATCAATCTATAATGTTCTCCACTACCCCCTTTGCAATTGGGAAGATAGTATTATGCCAAGTATCCACATTTTCAATAGTGCTTGACTAGCTATTACTTCTAGGTCAGGAATGTTCGTGGGTAAGCCTAATGTGAACCCCATCCCAGTGGAAGTGATAGGAGACCAGGATGGCTATTCGAGAAACAGAGTTTCTCGGGAGGGAGGGAGGGGGGAAGGAGCATGAAGATAAGCAATGGAGCTGCAGTAGTCATGCGGGTACATGGAATAGTCGGACGTACACAGAATCCTGGGTGTGATTAATTAATCAAGAGATCTCCAGAAGTAAAATCATAACACATCCCCCAAGGTCTCTATTAATGTTGTAACGAAACATTTCCAGTGTTAACTTACAAAGGCCTATGTGAGCCACCAGCTACAGAACAGAGCTTCTAGCCTAACTCCCAGATCACAGACCAGAGCCTTTTGCATGAAGAAACCAGATATTATTGAGGAAAGACTCAGTTTTACCTTCACCAGACTGTACTGTGAACTCTCCTTTAAGACTTACCAAAAAGGACTTTTAACTCAATGGCTGTACCTTGCAAAAAAGAGGAATGCCCCAACTTTGGGGTGATATTGCTATAGATCTATGGTAAAACCAATTCCTTTGGATCTTGGATCACTGTGTTCCAATTCAGTAACTATGCTACAGAAAACTACTAACTGGCCTAAATAAAAATTACTGCTATGATTATAACAAACACAAACAGAGGGTGACTTCAATTCAGCGACAATCAACCCTAGATGTGGTTTTCTAACCGAAGCAAATTCATAGAGCTCCCAGTATTTTTATGGCAAAATATTTCTCCATCCTCATACACAGGAATCATGAAAAGCAACTGTCGGTTACTTGAAGGAGAGCAGTATTTCTCTGACCTTCCCACAGGAGCACCACACAGATCCGTTACGTGAATGGTGCCATGCTGATAAGATCCAAGAGGAGGAAGCAGCCTGGCAGGAGTAGAGATAAATCCCTGGGAAACAAGGAGGCTCCTACTTCCATGAACTCCCTGTGGTCAAATTATCTAAGGCAGTGCTTGTCTTACTGTGTTCAAATCACCTGAGCATATTATTAAAATACAGATTCTGATGCAGTAGGCCTGGAATGGGTTCTGACATCTGCATTTCTAACAAGTTCCTAAGTGTAACATTGCTAGTTCCTAAATCACACTCTGAGAAGCAAAGCTGACATGGGATAGTTCCTCCGGAATGAATTAGTCTTGCCAAGGAGTCACAGTGACAGATGAGCTCTAGGATTTTGGATATTCTGTTCTTAGCCTTTTAACTGTGTCCTTTAAGAGGCTATCAAATTTGAGGCAGGTATAAAATCAAAGAGAGGTCTCTAGCTGGCCCAGGTTCCAGTAAAATGGTTCTGCCGTTTAGGGCTGGATGATGTAGGAAGTTTATGGCAAGCCCTGATGGAAGAATCTAGAAGAGGCACTTAGAGTTTAGAATTAATGAAGGCCAAGCACCCTTCAACAAGTATGATCTTTTGGTTTGATACTTGGCTCCAATGTTGGATGGGACATCAGAGGACCAGCCATTCATCCCAGGCTGCCATCATAAACTAGGTGTTATCAGATCAACTTAGCTGTAAAGTCAGGGTTACTCAGCAGCTTTCCATAATTAGTAGAAGTGGTTTATGCAATCAGGCCTGAAAGAGTCCCAAAGGCATGAGTAAGTTGCAAGAGGTTGTTCACATCATCAGGAACACGACTCCAGCAATATGCTGGCACAAGCCAAAATCGTACTTTGCAAGATTATACCACATCTCAGAAATAATACTGAGAACAATGGACAAGGCAAATAATTTCTGTGTGCAAAACTCTGAAGAGTCACTTGAGATCCTCCACTTTACCTGGAAGGAACAATGGATTGGAGTCAGGATTTATATAAGTTACCTAATATTTGATTAGAAATATTATAAAGAGGGACTTCCCTGGTGGTGCAGTGGTTAAGAATCCACCTGCCAATGTAGGGGACACGGGTTCGAGCCCTGGTCTGGGAAGACCCCACATACCGCAGAGCAGCTAAACCGGTGCGCCACAACTACTGAGCCTGCGCTCTTGAGCCCGCGCGCCGCAACTACTGAAGCCCGCGTGCCTAGAGCCCGTGCTCCGCAACAAGAGAAGCCACCGCAATGGGAAGCCCGCGCACCACAACAAAGAGCAGCCCCCGCTCATTGCAACTAGAGAAAGCCCGCGCGCAGCAAAGAAAACCCAACACAGCCAAAAGTCAATGAATTAATTAATTTTTTTAAAAAGAAAGAAATATTACAAAGAGATTTAAGGACCCAAGTAGTGCACATGAATGTTCACTAGAAGACATTCTCTGCAGAAAAAGTTGTTAGTAACCATGTAGCTGGATAATGCATTGAGGATATTTTTCACATGGCAAAGAGAGCTGGACATTTGTTCAATGAGCTTATGAAGAAAGGAGCCGTGGTGGTTAGGCACAAACATGGACTATCTTTCACCAAGGTATGATCTGCAGTTTCAGGCATCCAGTGGGGGTCTTGGAACATATCCCCCATGGATAAGGGGAGACTGCTGTATTCACTAAGTGCATGGAGATATATATATATGTATATATATGAAATACATAATTTACTCCCATGACTTTTCTTTTTCTCTTACTATTATTCATTTTTACAGATATTCAAGACAAGACTACAACATAACTAGTAAAGAAATAAAAATCACCAAGTGATCCTGGTCTCAGAGAACAGTAGTCCCACGATGCTGACTCTCAATGCAGTATCTGTAGAGACTGTGGGTTGCCTCCAAGGGGGAACGGCTGGTGTAAACACACATGCCTTGAAGAGTCAAGGGTTAAAGAACACTGAACACAAAATGTGTGACTGTCCAATTCCCCTAGTGGTCACGTGTGTACAGTGTGGTCTTGGCCACTGGCTACAGCTAATCAATCCAATGGAACAGATACTTGATTCAAACTGAGCCAACATAATTCTCTCTCCCAGAATTTGAAATTTCAACAGAAAAACAAAGAGACTGGAAGTGGTTGGTGCAGTCATGTTTAGGATGGGGTTCTAAAGAAAATGTCTGCAAGCTTTGGCTAATGAGGTCCTTGACACTGCCTTGTTCTTTTCTTTCTTAAGGCTCAGTTCAACATTTTCTCCTAAACTGAGAACACCTCAAAAATTTTTCCAACCAATCCCTCTTTATAAGTTTGACAGAGCCAGATATAGTTGCTTACAACCAACAGAAACTATAGATTTGAAAACTATTATGATAATATTAGTCTATAATTATCTAAAAATACTGAGCAGAAATTGCAAAAATAAAGATAACAATTAGTAAGACTAAAGGCTATTTGATATATACAAAGCTTTTTCCCAAGTTGTTCCTCAATTCTGAAATATTCTATTTTCCAACGTAGCCTGTCTTTTCAAGAAAGAGCCTAACAGAATTTCTACTCAATGTGTCTTGATAGAAATCTAACTGCAATATTTACTGAGGCTCTAGTGAATTATTTAGAAAGTTTTAAAAAAGAGTCTTTTAGGAGTAAGTAATGGATAGTCATGCTGGATTTGGCAGTGGATTATAGAAAGTGGTTTTCCTATGCATCAAGTAATGGCAGCTCAACTATCTCTAACCACACATCACTCTTTATAGAGAGACATGTCCGTGTGGTGAAGACTTTAACACTGAGTGAAACCCACAGCAGGGAAAATTTAGAAAATTAATTGATTAGTGTTCTCTTTCTCTCTCTGTACCATAGAAGTAATCTTCTATTTTAGGAGAGATATCCTGTCCATAGTATAGCTATTTCTGGTTCCATAAATGAAGGTGTATTTATAGTTTACACAAAATATGTTTCACATCAGAAGCCTGAAATCACCAAACGTATGAAGTCTGCCAGAATGAAGTAAATAAAACCCCTTTCTTTGTCAAAAATTTTCTAATTCTTTCTGTTTAGAATATCTTTAGCTCTGATACATACATAGCCAACACATACAAAGAGACTCCAGTTCCACAGATGAATGTATTAGGGCTACAGTCTCCATATAAACAGTAGTTGAAGCATAAAATCTATACTCATTTCTAATTCTGCAAATTTATACAGTCCAAAGTATTTCAGCAGGTTTTTACCTTTAAAATTTACCTTCCACTGAGAGTATAAGAGCCACACACACACACAAAAATAGAAATTCTTTTCTACCTCCTCACATTATACAATCTAAGTCTATTCTACATCATTCTAATAAAATAGAATATTTCATTATAAACTTATCATTATTTAGTATTGGCTGAATTTAGAAAGGTATGCTGAGTTCAGAAAATGAAGCCAAACTCTACTTAATTACAGTGCACAATTAGGTCTCTACTCACCTATATTATTTCATTCTCCACAACCATATACCTCTTCTCCCATTTTAAATCTTATTCCTTCAATGAAAGTTTAGATGCTCTCAAAAGATTTTTTAAAAGGTTTAAATTTCAGATGTAAATGACTAGTAGTGCTACAATCTCAAGGATTTCTTTCTAAAAAGTGAAACTTATTAATTCAAGTGAAGAATAAATGACTTGACCAAAATCACCTTGTTAGTGAGCAAACTCAGTGACCCACACCAAGTACTCCTGACTCATCATATATGCATCAATTACATTAGGGGAAGAAAAGGGAAATAGTTTAATTAAAATATATTTCTATGAGCATTCAAAATCCAAGTGTTTATAATAAGAAGCTTTTAAAATAAAGGTTTCAAAATACAATGTGTAAACAATTTAAAAAATAATACATTTGGTAGATAAAATTTTGGATGATAAAACTACAATAAAAATACTTAATAACTAGCACTATGTAATATCCTAACCTATATCTGAAATAATGATTATTACATTTATTTCTCCTTACATTTTTTAGCATTAGAAAAAAATTTTAATGAGAAGGGAAAAAATTACTGAGAGAAAAGAGAAGAAAAGTGAAATAAAATTGGTAGGAAATTGTTCATTTTAATAACATTTTAAAGTGATTCTTTGGAGATACAAAATAAATTTATGAACGCACAGTCAAAAGGTGAGCCCTTCAAAAGGATACCTTTCTTCTCATTTTAGTGGATGGATTCCGTTCTTTTATGAAAAGCGCGATGCTAAGTTTCAGGTACAAAGTTTAACTTTTTTTTCGAGTTTTAGTGACCTTTTAAAGTATAGATAAATTTAACTGTGAAGCAAAATTTTTTTTAAAAAATGCTCACAAAACAGGCAATTTTCACATTAAAAGTTCCCTTAACATTGAATAAGTCATCTAAATATGAATCTTTTTTTTTCTTCAAATCCTCTCAGGAAATTTTTCTCTATGAAAGAAACATGAATAACGTGGAAAGTCTTTTTGTGCATCAAAAGACAATCTACATTCCCACTTTCTTTGTAAAGCAAATGTCTTAAAGAATGTTTTTCTATCATGACCTCTATTTTGGTACCACAATCACCGCTATTTAACTTCTAACTGTAACCACCAGTCCCCATGAAATGGCTTTTGCCCTGTTACTACAGTCCTAAATGTTAAATGCAAAAGAATACGCAGCATCACATTTGGCCTCTTTGTCATTTTCTGGTTTCCTACCACATTCCTCTGAGAATCTGTTCTCGCTTCCTTGACACTGCCCTCCCCATAGACACTCACCAAGCCCCTCACGTGCCTCACTTTTACCACCAGGAATCCATCCACAGCCCTTTTCTTTTCCCAACGTGTATATTCTTCCTGGACAATTTCCCCCCAGAAGCTAACTCTATCTTTTGGTTATTCCCTGATCTGTCTCTCCACCAAGACCTCTCTCTGAATACTGAACTCCTCTTCTACAGTTCATTAGAAAGAGTTCATTACCTTCTCCAAGTAGATTCCCCAGAAGCACTTCATGCGCACCCCATTCAAAACAGAATGAATCCTCTCCCCCCGCCCCACTGTTGCCCCATCTTCTTAAATCCCCTTCTCTATGAACTCCTCAAGCCAGAAACCCCAGGAGCCTCTTGAACTCTTCCTTTTCTCTCAGCAATGACCCCAAAACACGTCTCCAAGCCCTGACAATTTTACCTCCTAAGTCACTCTCAGATAAAGTACCTACACTGTCCTATTTTTCGTAATGAAATGTATCACTTACTACAAAGCAATATTTTTCTCACTGCAGAAAAATTCAAAATAAAGATAATAAAGAGGAAAATTAAAACCATAATCTTCATCCAAAGATAAATATTCTTAATACTTCAATATATATCCTTCCACATAATTTTCTTGCTTCTATAGCACATTTTCCTGTCATCCATAACCCCCCTTCTAATCCATCCTTCACAGGAGGACAGAGCAATGGTATAAAATTCAAATATGATTCTGTAATTTCCCTGTTTAAAATCCCTGTGTGTGTGTGTCCAACATTGCCTTCAGGATTAAAGTTCAGAATCCACAGCGTGGCATAAATCACGGTTGGCTTTGCCTCCGCCTTCATTGCCAGCCATTTTCTCCACTACTTTCTTTGCTTCAACCATTTCCATTTTCTTGCATTCTCTGTATATGACTCTACATATACTGTGACCTCTGCTCAGTGAGGCTCATCCTGTCCTCCTCCATCTGGTTGACTATCATTTGTCCTACTAGTTCATCGAATCCTGCAGCTGCTTGCCTCAGTTACTGTGAATAGAGTGGTCCTGCTCTATTCTCATCATTCTCTCATAATTCCCTGAGCATATCTTTTATAGACCTTATTGTCTGAATATTGTAATTGCTTCATCGGCTCCCACTGTTGAAGGAAAACCCAATGCAAAGGCATCTTCTTTATTAGCCTTCAGCAGTATGGTTTAAAGCTATGTAGTTTGGAATTAAAGAGATGGGGATTTTACCCCCAAATCTTTTATTTACCTCAGTGTAACCCGGGGTAAAGTAGTCCATCTGAGCCTCAATTTCTCCATCTGTGAAATGAAGTGATCCCCTATTTAAGAGATTACCAGTACAAGATAAGTCAGAGGCAATCAACTGGGGCAATTTTGCTCCCAGGGAGACATCTGGCAATGCCTGGAGATATTTTTGGCTATTATCGCTGGAGGGGGAAAGATGCTACTGGTATCTAGTGAGTAAAGGTCAGGGATGCTTCAACACACCCTACAATGCGTGGGACAGCCCCACAGCAAAGGGGACACCCAAGTCCCATTGTCAGTATTCCCATGGTTGAGAAAGCCAAAAGGCAATGCAGGTGTGCTTTCAGGCCAGCACACGTCCATGTTAGTGCTTGGTAAGTGGCAGTGATTGTTCATATCAAAAGATTCATGTATTTCCAACTTGTTACAGAATTTGAATTTGTGCTGCTTCATTTATTACATTTTATATGTGGTGGATTAGCTCATTGTTCCACAAGTATTCTCTCCCTGTATCCTCCAACTCCATGGGAGAAATATACTCCCTCATCCATTGACTTGCTTTGACCAACGGAATATCAACAGAAGTGGCAATGGGCCAGCTCTGAGACTCACCTTCAAGTGGCACTGCACGCTTCCACTTGCTCTCTAACTCCTGCCAATAACCAAAAGAATGGCTTTCTCCTGAGCGCTTTCCCTTCATCACAGCCCCAAAATAAACAGATAGGAAACAGATCTAAGCACATCCCCACAAGCCAAAGCCTGGAACACACCTGCCTGGACCCAACCCAGAATTTGGAGATAAGCTAAGATCAGCCAAACCCTAACTGATACGCAGACACACAAACATGAAATACACGCTGCAGCTCTCTGCCTCTGAGATTCTGTGGTTGCTTCTTATACAGTGATAATTGACTAATAAACAATACGCCTTTTTATCTTTATTTTTCCCACACTAAAAAGAAAAGAAAAGAAAACTTAACACCAAGACATCTTTCTTACCAGAATGAAATCTCTCACAGAGGAATACCCAATGACAGCATAACATTACCTACTAAATGCATTTTTCTTCACTTCACGTTCAAGGTTTTACACTTATATATGAAAGGTTTTCTTTCCAAAGGAAAATGAGTCCCAAAAGGGACCAAAATTTGGCTATTTATTAAGAAAGTATTCAGAAAAAGCACAGGAGAGGAAGAAGATAAGAAACAAAGCAACAGCTGGGATGCACTTTTTGCCATCTCATGTAATTAGGAAAAGAAGATGCAAATTACGATGAACTTTTCTAGAGAGGAAAATTAAAGTAACTCTACTCCGAATATCTTAAGTTATAGTAATGCTCTTTATATTTAATATTCTTTTGCTCTATGTGCCATTTCTTTGGTTCTTGATTTCCTGTTATTTATATGTTATAAATTAAGGACATTAACTAGAGGATCAGTATATTATCCTTCTCATTGCCTTAAATGCTATAAACTTTAGTAGCAATGTTGCCCATAGTAATTATTCAATAAGTGTTTTATTTGTGAAAAATACCTTGTCGATCACATTTTATACTGTCTTTACTTCCTACTAGTACTGTTATCAAATTTTTTTCTTATTTAATACAAAAATTTATCAACTATATCTGAAAACTGGCCCCACTAATCTAACAATGCTTGTCAATCATTCTTTTCCCTTGCTCTTTTTTTTCAGACTACAAATGAATTGTTAGAAATGGCCATCCTAATTATCTATAGACAAATTTTGCCTGTAAGTCAGAAACTGGCACAGTTTCTTTCTTATGTTATTTTCATTGTTTACATGAGCGTAATCATATGTATCAGACTCTCAAAGGTAGCTGTGGACAGAGACAGAGAAATTGACAGATTTCAGCACAACTATTAAGGAAAAACTACTCATATAATCACATGCAAAAATCTTTATCTCCTATCCTTATATAAGAAAGAGTGAAAAAATTGCATGTTACTATTCTGGTTTTCCTTCAGATGGATATTGATAAACCAAGTTAATAGGTTAGTTAATATTCTGTAAAGACAAGAAAATGTCGTGAACATTTTTGGCACTGTATTCTTCCAATATCATCTAATTGTACACATTGACCAAGGACTCTTGCCAAGAAGAAAATAGATTTATAAAGTACAAGATATGCAAAATATCTCCATCACAAATGACTTATTATATAAATTCTGCTGTTGAGAAATCTAATTTACTTTACTGAAAAATCACGAGGGCGTCAGTACAGTACTACAGAAGCAAAGCTTTCAACAATTCCTGCCCTCCCCACAGCCCACCCTGGGTATCTCAACTTCTAGGTTCCCCAAATACATTTCAATTTTAACATAAGCAACACGATTTTTAGAACGAGGGAAAAAACTGCAACATTCTTTCATGCAGAGTGAAGATCCAGTTAATGAGCAATAATTAATCAGAACAGCTTGCTTCAAACTACATTCTTGTCAAGCATTATGCAGAGTCTATAAAATTGATAGTCTAGAGATCTCTAGGAAAAAAAAAAAAAAAAGATTTCTCCATGGTATCCTTGCTCAACTAACACTGCTAAGAAACGAAGCATCTTAGCCTGAGAGGAGAGAAATAGCTGTCATAAACAGGTTCCTTACTATTCCTGGAGTATAAATAAAATTTTGAACTGCCTGTTTAAGCTCCTTTTCTTTGCTGGTAATATTCTGTTTTGAAGCTTTGTTGATGGATGCCAAACTCTAAATATCACCTGTGAAGGAGATAAAACTCAAGTTTACAGTGAGGTGTATAACTGTGTCATGACTGTCATGTCTTGACTGTGTCAAGAAGATTTGGTACAACAATTTTACAACAGCCAGAAAAATATATTCTTGCTTAATATCAAATATATGGAAATAAAAATATACCAACCAAATCTCAATTACACTGAAAAAAAAGTGAACCTTGTACTGTACCCCTACGAGGAAGCATTCTATAACCAACCTTGCTTACGTTTCTCCTTCTAATAAAGCCAATCCCTCCACTGTCTGACCCTACTTCTATTGCTGTGTTGACCCCTCTCTAGTGTGATTACTCATTATTTTCCTTAATAGAATATGAGAGTCAGGGAGGAAGGACCTACGTTTGCGTGCTCCCTGTACTTTTAGCACCTCGCAGAATCTCAGGTCTGAAAGAAATATTCAACATATGCTCACTCAATTGAATTCAACAGTGAAATCATACTCTTCATTCTCCCAACTCTTCACTTTGGTGAGCTCGATCACCAAAGCACCTAACGTCAACCTGCAGAAAACATTTTCCACTTTGCTAAAAAGCAGCAAAACTCAGATTCTTCTCCTTAGTAAGGGATGATATTTATCAAAGCAGCTCAAAATATTTTAAAAGATATTACTAGATTCTAGGAAAAGCCATTTAAAATTGGAATTATTTTAAATATTAGCATACATATATTAAAGGTGATGGAAGAATAAAATTCAGAACTGTAAAGAACAACTCCAAGCAAATTCTACACTTACTAGGCAAAAATATTTGAGATAATGGTGGGAAGGGAGATGATAGAGAAAGCTTAAGAAGTAAGAATAATATGCAAAATGGGCAACTTTCCCACCAGATAATTTTTAAAAGGATAATTCTAATTCTTTATCATTTGACATGTATATACTCTTATGGTAATAATTTATATATGCATATCTTATAATACATTTTTGCCTAGTGTTTAGTGGATCAATTGTGGTT
Organism: Eschrichtius robustus; assembly: GCF_028021215.1. Classification (NCBI taxonomy): domain Eukaryota; kingdom Metazoa; phylum Chordata; class Mammalia; order Artiodactyla; family Eschrichtiidae; genus Eschrichtius; species Eschrichtius robustus. The sequence goes on along the minus strand of NC_090841.1, from coordinate 63,635,405 downwards.
TACTAAGAAAATTCAAATGACAAATAATGTGTTCAATAAATGACTGTGGTGATAGTTGTGGTAGGAGCAGACACAACAGTATTAATAAATAGTATTATTAATCTTACAAACACTCAGTAAATTCATTATTCCAACTGTCATCAATACTTTCATCAATAGTTTCAAATATCAGTTTGAGTCAATAAGACAAAAATATTTATGTATATATAAATAGCCTCACTATAAAAATAACATATGTATTGACAATAACTAGGAATAACATAAAAATTGAGTTCCCCCAACTAAGATTCTTCTCTCTACCTAATTTGCCAGGCCACTAGAAATGTTCTTAGTGCCATCAGCCTAGAAAGATATGTTATGTATGCAAAATCTTATCGATACCTAACTGAGCACTTACTATGTATCAATCACACTTTTAAAGCCCTGTACATGCAGTCCCTTATCAAGTCCTCATAACAACTCTTTTAGGTTAATATAGTTTTTATCTCCACTTTACAGATGAGGAAACTGAGGCACATAGACATTAGGTAAATTATCTAAGGTCACAAAATAAGGGTTAGAGTTAAACCCAGATGATGCAACCCCAGAGACCATACCTTAAGGTCTAGAGTGCAAAATAAAAGAAAAATCACCATCCCATCCATCTAAATATGACCCTGACTGACACCGAAAAACAAACAAACAAAAACCACATTAATTGAACATCTACCACAGATTAGGTACAATGCTGAAGAAATGTGTCTCAGTCTATTTAGACAGCTATAACAGAATACCATAAACTGGGTGGCTGATAAACAGCAGAAATTTACTTCTTACAGCTCTGGAGGCTGGGAAGTCCAAGATCAAGGAGCTGGCAAATTTGACCTTGGTGAGGACTCACTTCCTGGTTCATAGGAGGACGTCTTCATGCTGCATCCTCATATGGCAGAAGGGGTGAGGGAGCTCCCTGGGACTTCTTCTATAAGGGCACTAATCCCATTCACCAGGGCTCCATCCTCATGACCTTATCATCTCCCAAAGGCCCCACCTCCTAATATTATCTCATTGGGGATTAGGTTTGAACATATGAATTTGGGGGAGACACAAACATTCAGTCTATAGAAACATGGTTACCAATATAAGACATAAATTCTGTTCTTAAGAAAGTAACAATACTCGATGCATAGAGAATTCTGGGGACAGGACCTGCTAGTGAAGAAAAGATGCTGTGAAATGACTAAGAACTAATTTTGAATAGATGTAACAGCGATTAGAGTGGACATTTAAAGCTATGAATATTAGATAACATTTTAAGTGGCAAGAAACTGCAAAGCACTGAAGAATTTTAAACTTCAGAATGACACATGAATATTATATTAAAATCTTAATCTGTTAAGTCACTGGGGATCAGCAGAGGAAAATGCTAAAGTAGTTAGTCCAGCCAAGAGGCTGTTGTAATAAAAAAAAAGAAAGTGTCAAGAGGAACAGGAAGAAAAAAGTAAATTTGAGAAGAAAAGCTCATTTTTAACTAACATGGAGAAGAAGAAATCTGAGTCATTGATGGCATTGAAGTTCTCAGTCTAAGACTCAGGATAAAAATGGTGATACCATGCATAGAAATGGGAAAGATGGGATAAAAAGTTGTTTTTGAGAAAAGGATGAGAAATTTACATTCAAACATAACATTTAATGTGCTAGCAGGATATCCAGGTAGAAAAATATACAGCAGGCAGCTGAGAGACAGGACTAGGTTAAGAATGAAACATTCAAAGAAATAAAAATAGAAAGAGGAAAGATAAAAAGAGTGAGGAAAAAATGATCTTAGAATCAGGATGAGGGTCCACAACAAGGTGCCAGATACAAGGTGATGACAGGACAGTTCTGAGGATAGAGCTACAAATGAAATGAATTACTAGTATTTCTTTTTCCCTAAGAGCGCTCTTCATCAAACTGTTGGGCAGCATGAGAAAATGAAGTGCCATGCTATTACCACTTGACATCATCTCTCTTAACTTCCAGACGTGTCCTGAAAAAGTATACCCCAGTAAGACTGCAACACAAATAAACCAGAGTGAACTAAATTAATGTTCCTAAGCTTTCCACCAAAGATCCATTAATCTGTTTCACAGTAAGGATTAAATGTATTAAATGCATGAAAAGACTATATTTAAAGCTGAAATTATAATAAATACTCAGAGAGACAGTATCTTCAAACAAAAAAACAGCAGGTAGTTCGTGATCACCAGGATTAGAGGCAACTCAAAGTAAAATTACACGTAACGCAGGAATGTTTAATGTGAAACAAGGTCCTGCCCCAAAGGGGTGATTGCTACAGAATTTTCTTCTGCAAAACACTCAAATGAAGGATCAGTAAAGAAGAAATGCCCAAGCATACAGTCTCACAAAACACTCGACATCTAGCACCTTTAATCAAAAGATAATCTATTAAATATCACAACACTCCTTCAGTTCTTGTTTTGTTTTGTTTTTTTAATGTAAGGTCATAGTTATCAGCACCTCATGGGAGCGATCAAAATTGGATTTGCAGACTTCTACAGTATGTTAACCATCACTTACAGTAAAAATCAGAACGAGAAAGGGAAACTGTCTGAGAGGACCATTGAGCCAGGTAATAGATTCAGTCTAATATATCCACACAGCAGGAACCAAATTAAAATGTAGATAGAATTCTAATATAGTCCAACTGTAAAGACTTGCTCCAGCAAACAGCTAATCCTGATGATACAAAATTGGTTACATTAATTATTTTAGACATTTCTACATGTATAAACATGTAAGTTAAAAATAGTATCAAGGTCACACAGTGTGTGAGATGAAAAGGGCAAAACACACATAAGTTAGAACCACTCTCTTACCTGATGCAAGATCAGGTCATAAAATAATACTTACATGATTCAAAAGAATGCAGATGATTTCAGTGGATCACAAATTATGTACTTAAATTCAATATGCCTTCTAATGGCATCTAAGTTTTTCCTGAGAACAAAGCAGGATGTAACCTGTTACTTTCCATCTTCCATCTCCTGTCCAATTCTTTTTCCCCATTTCCTTTCCTAGCTGAGCTGTGATACCACTGTCAGTTTCAGCCGCGCTGGTAAGGAAAGGAAGATTTCCGTAGTAAAGAAGCACATTTCTATAATTTCCAAGGGGCTGTTTGACAGAGATGGAGGGATCTTGTAGACAGGCCTTGCAGACAGCTGTCTGAAGGAAATCATTGTTCTGCTTCAGTTAAAAAAAAAAAAGGGGGGCGGGGCTTCCCTGGTGGCACAGTGGTTGAGACTCCGCCTGCCAATGCAGGGGACACGGGTTCGAGCCCTGGTCTGGGAAGATCCCACGTGCCGCGGAGCAAGTGGGCCCGTGAGCCACAATTGCTGAGCCTGCGCGTCTGGAGCCTGTGCTCCGCAACAAGAGAGGCCGCGATAGTGAGAGGCCCGCGCACCGCGATGAAGAGCGGCCCCCGCTTGCCGCAACTAGAGAAAGCCCTCGCACAGAAACGAAGACCCAACGCAGCCATAAATAAATAAATATATAAATTAAATAAAATTTAAAAAAAAGGAGGAAATAAAAAAGAGGGGAAAAAAAGGAATGAAAGAAAAAAAGAAAGCATGTTCATGGATAAGGCACTAAGAGAAAACAGTTACAATGACATAATCAACCTACTACACTGTTAATCATCCTGGTCATGGAAACGTAGTAATAAAACAACTGAAAAGATTAACTTAAGGGTAGACTTCAAACCTCGGGTATTTATTTATTTTTCTGGAAAGATGAATCTGAATTTTTATATAAATAAGGTTTACAAAACCCTGAATGTAGTAAATTAGAAGAGGGAAACAGTGTTATTTAAACTGCTGAATAGAAAAGAAAAAGATATGATAACCTTTGAAATTTGAGTGAAATTTTTCAACTATAGAATTTGCTATTTGAAACAAATTTGTAAAACTGATCATAATTTTAACCATTAAAAAAAAGCTTAAATATTGAATAGCAGAGGTTTTATTGGCTAAATTTTCTAATAAAATGTAATAAAGCTAGAAATAAATAATAAGAATCTGATCAATCATAATCTTCGAAATTTTGAAACACATTTGTGTTGGTTTCCTAGGGCTGCAATAATAAAGCACCACGAACTGGATGACTTAAACAATGGAAATTGATTGTCTCACAGTCTGAAGACTTAGAAGTGTGAGATCAAGTTGTTCTCAGGGTTGGATCCTTCTAGGGACTGTGAGGGACAATCTGTTTCACGCATCTCCTCTAGCTTCTGGGAGGCTCAGGCATTCCTTGGCTTGTAGATGGTGTTCTCCCATGTACATGTCTGTCTCTGTCAAAATTTGCCTTTTTTATAGGACATTAGTCATATAGCATTAGGGTCTACACTATTGACCTCAATTTAACTTAATAACCTCTATAAAGACTGTATTTCCAAATAAAGTCACATTCTGAAGTTAGGATTCCAACATTTCTTTATGGAGGGAACACAATTCAGCCTACATCAACATTCTTTAGGGTAGATTAAATTTTCATACAATATGCATTCTGTGCTCCCTTTGGGAGCATCAGTGAGCACAATTCCATGATATCAGGCCTGGCCTCAGGACTCGCTTTGACAGATGAGATGTGAGTGGAAGCAACATGTACCCCTTCTAAGCAGAAACGTGGAGCCAAGACCATCTTTCCCTTGGTCACTATGGCAACATCATCTCAGATAGGGCTGCTTCTTTAGCCCGAGCAGGAAGAGTCATCACCTACACATAAAGGACATGGAACCTCCTTGTGGATGTAAGCCACTAATATTTTGGGGGTAATTAAACCTACAGTAAACCTAGTCAAATCTATCCCAAAACTCTCTAGATTATCTCAAAGAAGAAAATCAAAGTAAAAAAAAAAAAGTAAAATTTCAGACTGTCTAAAACAAAATGAAAAGAACACTTCATAGTAAAATCTATGTGCTACAGCAAAGCTGTAACCAAAGGAAAATGCATCCCCTAAAATACATTCATTACCAAAGAAGAAAACTGTAAAAGTTCAAAGAAAGTAATAATCATCTTAAGAAATCAGAAACATATGAAAGAAAATTTTTTTAAAGTAGCAAGAGAGAGTTTTAAAAGATTAAAACAGACCTTATTAAAAACAAAAGGGTGAAGGATAACTAAATCTAAAAGAATGTTCTAGAAAAATAGTATCAACATAAACAAAACCCTTATTAGGACGGAGGTCATGAGACAAAGAAAAGAAGCAAGAGAAAAGAGAAAGTGGGAGAGAAATGAGAGCATAAAGAGGAAGGAAATTTAAGAAAGGTAAGAAAGACAGAAGCAAAATTAGGAATGAGAAAGGACACAAACACAGATTCTTGGGAAATTAAATACTCTTCAAGCTTACTTCCCAACATTCCCAGCTCCCACACTTGGCTGTGGCCTTAGGGGAGTACTCGTGGGCCCTTTAACTCTCCAGACCTTCTCCTTCACTAGGGGGAGGAATCACCTGACCTTTGCTCTTCCCTTGATATCACCATTTTCAGAATTTCTTTCCCAATCTTCTTCCCCAGCAATCCATGTCAGATGTCGTCTGTCTGAGATCTTATCTTATATCCTGAAAGGTATCTTAAACCCTTAAAACACACTGAAAGGTAATCGTCTATTTCCAGCCATAGATTTTAAGCTTGTTGAAAGCAGTCATAATTTTCAGTCCTGTCTCTAGATGAAAGACAGGCGGTCCTCGTTTTGCACAGTTCTCTGGTAACTAAGATCAATGGAGACATGTCAGTCAAGGACCCGGTTCAGATGGGCATGAGTTTCAGTTACACAAAATTGTGCAAATCGAGGACTGCCTGAATACAGTTAAGTGCCCAGTATTTGACATATACTAAGTAAAATATTGACGAAGGAATGGATGAATTCTCTATAGCAGCTTACCCACAGACCTGGAGTTGAACAGAATTTTCAAAAAAAAAAAAAAAACTTTACTAAAAATTAAGATAGAAATAAGGAAAATGAGGACATCGTAAATCAGTCCCTGAGAGTATTCTCTTGCAAGACTCAACACTGATCCTAGGTTCCTTCTCTTCCTAATCCCACTCCACAGTCATTCAGTTACCCAGTCTTGTTAAATTTTTCTTCTAAATATACTTAGAATTTCTTTCTCCCCTATTCTCTATCAGCATTAACAAAACTCACTCCTTTTTTTCTCTCATTCAGACTATTAGATAAACTAACTGGTCATCCATCCTACAACCAAAAGAAATCAGCCAAAATCTTAAATCAACATTTAGTAAATATATACTAAAAAACAGTTTTAAAAACTTTTAACATATTTCAATTCTTGAGAGCATTTCAAACAAAGAGACATGGAAATTTGTCCTTACTGAAAAAAGCAAGAGAAGAACTGAGTAAAACAGTGAGATCTCAAACAATGTTTATGATTTAACTTTTATTTAGTTTAACTCAAATTCTGGGAAGAAGCTTTTGATGAAGCTACCATATTTATTTGAATAAATTTATACTGCCTACTAGAATGCACTGAAATTGAGAGGGTCTATGATTAACAGCACTTAGATTTGATGGAATATTCAATAGATTCACAGAGGTGACTTATTTAATAAATTTTGCCTTAGGGAAAAAATTAAAGAAAGGTTCTCTAAATGAAGGCAGAAAAGACAGAACCTGTGAAAATCTTTGGGTTGAAACATTTAGACATTTTAATACAAAAATATTACAATAATATTTCACCTATGGATACCCAATTGCTCAGCACAGTGTGTTGAATAGGAATTCCTTCCTCCACTGAATGGCTTTTGCACCTATCAAAAATCAATTCAGCATAATTTTGTGGGTCTATTCTGGGGCTCTTTAATCTGTTCTATGTGTCTATCCCTCTGCCTATACCACACTCTCAATTAATGTAGCTATATAGTAAGTCTCATTGTCTGGTTGAGTGATTCCTCCCACTTCACTCTTCTTTTTCCAAGTTGTTTAAACTATTTCAGGTCCTGTGCCTTTCCATATAAATTTTAGAAAAAGCTTGCATATGTCACACAAAGTCTGCTAGGATTTTGATAAAAATTATGTTAAACCTATAGTGTAATTTAGGTAAAAAGGTCATCTTTACTATGTTGAGTCTCCCAATTCATGAATATGGTATGTCTCTCCATTTATTCAGGTTCTTTTTTTTTTTCCAACGGCATTTTCAGCGTATAGATCCTGTACATGTTTTGGAAGGTTTATACCTAAGAATTTCACTTTCTTTCACTTTCCTTTTTCCTAGCTATTCTTCACATCCCCCATATCTCTTAAAATGTATGAGGGGGCTTCCCTGGTGGCGCAGTGGTTAAGAATCTGCCTGCCAATGCAGGGGACATGGGTTCAAGCCCTGGTCTGGGAGGATCCCACATGCTGCGGAGCAACTATGCCCATGCGCCACAACTACTGAGCCCATGTGCTACAACTACTGAAGCCCATGCTCCACAACAAGAGAAGCCACCGCAATGAGAGGCCCGTGCACCTCAACGAGGAGTAGCCCCTGCTCGCCGCAACTAGAGAAAACCCACGCACAGCAGCGAAGACCCAACGCAGCCAAAAATAAATAAAATTAAAATTAAAAATAAAAATAAAAAAAGGTACCTGCCTGAGAGCTCCCTCTGCTGGCCTCCCAACTCCATTTAAAAAAATAAAAAATAAAATGTATGAGGTTGGATGGTACAATAATTATACAATCATATTCCCTTAAGCAATCACTCTAATGTGCTTCATGTGAACTCTTTGATTTGTATGTGTTCCAGTAAAATATATAGAATTGTTTGGTACATGTATTTTTAAGATACATATATGGTATTGTGCTACATACCTCATTCTCTTTCTGCCCTTCTTCACGCTACCTTATGTTTTTAAAGTCTGCTCCTGTCACTAGGTATGCATCCAGTTGATTATTCCTCATGATGCATACTATTCCATAACGCATTTCTGTGTATTTTTCTTACCTTTCCCTCAATTACAGACACCCAGACTGTCTCAACTCACAGCTATTACAACAAACACTGCAATTAACATGCATTTATATGTCCCCAAATGTTCTCTAAAAAATTTTCCAATATATATATATATATAAGCAGTAGGGAATCAGAAAGAAGAAAAAGAGGGAGAGAGAACACATATTTTTGCTAAGTGTTGTCAAATTGCTTTCCAGAATAGCTGCACCAGTGTAGGCTAATGATTATTAAATATATTCTTAATTTGCATTTGAAATATACGATCCCATTAAAATAACAAATACACTAAATATATTGCGTAAGAGTTGCCAAATACAGAGATAATTTAATTTAAACCTACTTTGAAGGTTCGTAATAAAAACAAATTAAGCAGGTAGCCTAGATCATCCTAAAGTATTGCCCTGAGACTACAGCTAGAAAGTAAGCATATTAAACCCAGATTTTAAAAATCATAACATGAACAGAGAATTTCTTTGTCCTTCTTAAACCGCAGGACACCTTTGTCCACCCCTCTGACCCCTTTCCTAAATCACACTTTCCAGGGATTTAGTGTCCATCTCTCTCCATATTGTCTTTCCTCACATAAAGAGAAAACCCTCTAAAATGCCGCCCAGACAAGCAATAATAATATTTCACATTTCCAGCAGGTAGGAAGTACAACTATCAAATAGTTACATAATTTTATGGAACAATAATTAGCAACATTTGGACCAAAATAAAAATTATCTTAATGAACAGTACCCTCCAAAGCAGTTCAGTGAAATCTTAGATTAAATTTTTTGCCATATTCTACCAACCACAAAACCTTTCACATTGCTCTGAAGACTATGCATTTACCTATTTATTCCATGCTGTTGTGAAAGGACCAATTTAAAGTTAGTGGCTCTATCTAAAAACTCACAAATGCATAATCTAAAGAAATGCCAAAGTAAACTGCACACATCCCCGGAAGTGATCGAATGAATCTAGCAATATCAAAAATGTAAAGTCTTTCACATGTGAAGTTATTCTCATTTGGCAAAGGATACTAAGAAGATAAAGGCTTTCGTGAAGCCATTGAATAGTTTTCCATGGACTCTGTCGCTTTGCACCAAACTTTAGATTTTGGTATTTATGTTAGTTTCTACTACAGTGAGAGTCAAAATATTACAATTTAATACCATTTAATGAAATTTGAAATTACATTTGATTACCAGCTGGGCAGTAAAAAGAATTGCTTTAAAATGTACCAGTTATTATTTACCAAATAATTTCTCACAATGGCTTGTCTTTACCATTAGAGAGCATGTTTGGCATAACCCCATGCACTTGCAATATAACTCTTGGAAAGCCCATCAGGAGCAGGTCCAAGGAGGGATACAGGAGTCTGGATCACCAAGGCCCTTCTCCTGCCTGGCCACTGAGGCACTTCTGATAATGTGCCAATTGACTTTATGCAATTCCCCACTTGCAGAAATTCCATTAGACAATTTTTACCCTGAGATGTTTTGCTGCCAATCAAATGTTGGGGAAAAAATATACACCATAAGTAAAGGAAGAAGAATAGCTAACATCTACTGAGTGCTTATTACATACCAGGCATGATACTAGTTACTTTACTGGAATTACCATGACCAATCCTTATTAATTGCAACCTAGAAGAAGGTACTATTATTATCCCCATCCTACAAGCAAGGAAATGAAAGCCTAGATGCAGGTCTTGAGAGAGTATTCAAACTCAGGTTCTCTAACTCTAGAACCCTGTTCTTAAACTCTTAAGCATGTTGCCTATCTGATAACAATAACAAACGTTTTCCCATAACAAAGACCAATGTTTATTCTATTATAAAGTAGCTTCAGTTTATTCCTACTTATGGTAAAAAAATGAATATGCTTCATAAGTTAACATTCAAGTCAAGTTTACACCCTGAGGAGATGGAGTCAAAGAAATAGTACAAGAGGAAAATATTCTTTAAGGTGCAAAAGTTCAATTATCTTTGTTTATACTAAAGTTAGCCCACATGCAGAATTACTCTGGCATAAAAGAAACACAGCATAGCTATCCAACAATTACCCTTTATTTACTGTTATGACTTTCTGGATCTTGAGATGCCATTTCAAGCCCTTTGCCTCCTGCATGAAAGCTATAGCATATATATCCCATTTATTGCTAGATATATTTTATGCTAAAAGCATGAAGATATGCATGGATAATTTCTCATCATGAGCAGCTACATTGAGGAATGGCTATAAAATTTAAGTCCTCTATTTGTCTGAAGAAAGAGAGGTATCTTATTTTCCATTATATCTTACCACTTTACCAATTAAATATTATGGATGATTGTTTAATATTTTAATCTTAATCTGCTCTTCCCCCAAGGCTATAGAGGGAAAAAAAGCTTAACTATTAAGAACATTCCCACAGTTTTAATAAACTGTATTTTATAATTTACAGTGAATTATTATATTATTTAAAATTTTAAATTAGACAGTAATGCCACTTATATGAACTGTAAGTATTTCTAATTCGTTAAGAGATGATATAATAAAAAGATATTATTGAAATGATTGATAATTATTGATATTCTTTCATAAACAGAACTTAGTTCATTTTTATTGATATAAAAATGTAAAATGTATTCTTGGTGTTCTAAGAATTACCACCAAGACTTCAAATTTGAGTCTTAAGGGACTTAAGCTCATCACGGAAACTTACTTGCTGAGTTATTGACAAACAAAGATTTTATTTTCAATTTTATATAACCATGTTATACCTTTTATAATTAAAATAAGTTTAAAATAAAATTTTCATATATAAACTCATGATTTTGCCCGTAATTACTATTATGCAACTCTATTCTAAATACTTTGTCTCACTACATGCTTTCTCCAGTCAATTCTCAAAGTTTGTTTACAAATTTCATTCAAGTCAATCTTATTTATTTGTGTTACTCATTTCTTTATAAAGCCCTTCACTTTAAATTATGCTAAATATTGAAAATAGGTTTCATTGGATAGAATCATGAGTTATTCTATCAAAATTAATTTTATTTTCATACTGAGATATATGTTATTGAAACAACATCTCTTTGTCTGTTTGACTTACTTCACTCAGTATGGCAATCTCTAGGTCCATCCATGTTGCTGCAAATGGCATTATTTTGTTCTCTTTTAAGGCTGAGTAATATTGCACTGTATATGATATTGCTTATATGTGGAATCTAAAAAAAGGCTACAAATGATCTTATCTACAAAACAGAAATAGAGTTACAGATGTAGAAAATAAACTTATGGTTCCCAGGGGTAAGGGGGAGTAGGGATAAATTGGAAGATTGGGATTGACACATACACACTACTATATATAAAACAGATAACTAATAAGGACCTACTGTATAGCACAGGGAACTACTCAATACTCTGTAATGGCCTATGTGGGAAAAGAATCTAAAAAAGGGTGGAAATATGTTTATGTATAACTGATTCACTTTGCTGTACACCTGAAACTAACACAACATTGTAAATCAACTATACCCCAATTAAAAAAAAAAAAAAAGAAAGAAACATCTCTACTACTTTACAGAGCTGGGCCATAGGGAGGAGCTGGACGTCACCTGGCCCTTCCACACCATTACTCTTGTAACCCATGTCAATGATCAGCCTCCTCCAATATGTTTATGGCGTAGATTGTGGTGATGGTTTCACAGGTGTATACTTATCTCCAAATTGCTTGTATCAAGTTTTATACAGGAAATACAGCTTTTTGTTTATCAATCATACCTCAACAAAGTGGTTTTAAAAAAAAAAAGATTATCCTCCATCAGATAATCAACCAACGCCCCTGTTACACCCACTGACGTCCCTCTTTTACTGAGAACTTTAGAAACAGGTGACAATTTGTCTCAGACTCCAGCTCTACCAACAGAGATTCCAAAGTCCAGTGTGTGTGGAAACCCATCCTACAGTCTCAGCATCTTTAACCAGCCTCCACTACACGCAGGCACTCACCTCACAAACACACCCCTGGTATATTTTACCACAATCGGCCCGTCCTTGGCCTCATTTTTTCTCCTGCTACACCCTGAACCCACTGATGCTCATAACATATCCAGAAACTGACCACTTCTTACCACCTGCACTGCCACCACTCAGGTCTAAGCCACCATGACGTCTCTTCTGGAATGTTATAATCATCTCCTAAGTGGGCTTCTCAGTCCACCCTAGCCCCTCTACAGGCCCCTCAACAATTAGATAGAGGTTTCTTTGTTTTGTTTTGTTTTTTTAAATCAAGCCACACCTATGGTTAAAAACTCCTGGTTCAGAAGAAAAGCCTAAGAAGCCCCACACGAGGGCTCCCGTTGCCTCTGCGGTAGCCTCTCCAATCTCCTCCACATCACCCACTGTGCGCCACCCCAAACCAGCCTCCCTGTTGCTATGCCTCTGACATTCAAGGCACACACACTCCTGCATTCGGGTTATTCCCTTTGCCTAGAATGTTTTCCTCCCAGATATCCACAGAGCCAACACCTGCACTTTCTTCAAATCTTTGCTCAAATGCCAACTTTTCTTTGACTGGCCAGTTTAAAGTTGCACCCCTCCCAATCCCACTCCCCTTGCTCCATGCTACTTTATCTCAAAGCATTTAATACGTTCTAACTTATATCTGTATTATAAATATGTATTTTCTATTTGCTGAAATGCAACCTTTGAGGATAGGGATCTTTTGTTCATTCACTGAAGCATACCAAGCACTGAGAACTATGCTGGCACTGAGAGGTTGCCCCAGGAATATTTGTGGGAGAATAAATGAATTTCCTGTCACCCATGCTCAACCATGTATCAGCACTTGTCTACTGGAACCCTCTCCCTAGGCAAGAACTAATCAGGGCTAAAAACAGCCATACCATCATGCATACTGGTTTTACTATTAATTAGTTGACTCCAATGTTAGCCTTCTAACTGGATTTTGGTTCATTTTCTTTCCCATTTCCCACCACAGCTATTCAAACCTTCACCACCATACACGCACTTCCTATTCCATTTCACACCATCCCCTAGAGCTCCAGCAGGGTCCACTGTCCCTAAGCACAGTGCCATAGAGGGTGATCACCCCCAAACTTGGGGTTCAACCAATAAGGCAGAGGAAGAACAAAAGGTTTTCATGTGGCATATGTCACACAACAACCATAGTGAGACACAAATTAATATCTCACGATAAACTACTACTTATGAGGTAGTACGCAAAATGTGAAAAGATACATTGTTGAGTTTTAAAATAATTTCTTTAATATTTTAATAATGCCAATATTTTATCTTTCTTATAAAAATAATATAAATAAATTGATCATTAAATCATAGCATTACCTAGCTTAGATAAAATTTGGTAGGCCCTTAAAATACATTGGACATTTAATAGAGACAAGTCACCCTTCATAAAACTAAATATGTTGACTCAAAAATAGCTATTAAAAAAAATGATCAAAAGAGCTGGTAAGTGCATCAAGGATATATTTCAACAGAATTTGTTAATGAAATTTATAATCAGTAAAAACATATAATGAAATTATTACTTTTACTGTAATTGTGTTCTTCACATTAAATAAATTTAGATATATTCAAAGGATCCCTCAGTCTTTACCTTTCTACCAGCCTCTTATAAACAGGGAAATACCCTACTTTCAATATTAAAACTGCTTCCTGTTAGAAATATTAATTCCAAGACACACACTGACAAAATATATTAGCTGACATCATCAAAAAAAATCCATATTCAGATGTTAAATGCACAAAGGTAATCTGGGGGTGGGGGAAAGCATGAATTTCACTTTTTAATATCATGTACATTTTAGATTGCATTATCAACATAATGAAAAAGTTTGTTCATGGAGTAAAAGGTTTTTAAAAGAATTCATAAATATTACATTACAAAGTGAGTGTCAACCACACATTAGTGACATCACAAGTTTCCCTTGAAGTTTACTGCCACACAATATTTAGAAAAATTTGATATTAATTCAGCTTATTTTCTTTTTTTATATATTTAGTTATAAGCAAAATGAGAAAAATATTTTAAAGAAAACATATTTTGAATCTTCTAAAAATGCCTGATTAACTTTAATAGCCTATTACTACTTTTGGAAGTAAACACTTCTAAGATAAATGAGCTCTGTTTCAAAAGTAGTTAATAATTGTTTCTTTCTTTCCATGGATTACTAATGTTATCAACATTAACATTTGAAAATATAAAACAGACTCAATTTAAATACTAGGAAAAAAAAGATTATATATCTTGTCTACACTTTATAAAAGGTCACTGTAATTTGTAAGAATGTGGGATTTAGGAAATTCATTGTTTCTAAAATATCTAACAGACAATAGGTTGATCAACAAGTACTAAGTTTAGAGAGTAGAATGGTACTTAGCAGGGGCTGGAGGGCGGAGAAATGACCCTGGTCAAAGAGTACAAACTTCTAGTTACAAAATGATTAAGTTCTGGGGATATAATGAACATCACTGTGATTACAGTTAACAGTACTGTAGTATATACTTGAAAGTTGCGGAAAGAGTAGGTCTTAAATGTTCTTGCTGCAAAAAAGAACTGGTAATTATGTGACTTGATGGAGGTGTTAGCTAACACCACAGTGGTACCCATGTTGCAATACATAAGAGTATCAAATCAATGGGTTGTACATCTTACATTTACACAATGTCAATTATATCTCAATAAAGCTGGGGAAATTTTTAACATAAAAAGATAAAAGGTTTTTTAACCTAAAACAAAAGTATTTCTTTTAAATAAAGAGCCACGTGATGGTTGCTATTTCCATGCTCATATAATAAATGTAGGAACCAGAAGATCCCCTCATCTCACCATCTGAGGAGAAGAGCAGAGTATCACACAAGGAAGTGGGAGATATGAGGGCCAGAGAGAATGACGTAAGGATGGTAGTTCCATGGATTGATGGTGGAGGGTGGGCTAGAAAACACTTGCAAACACAGGAATCCATGTTCAATTTGAAATTATTTGTGATTTTTAGATTTCACCTTCCTTTATCACCATCGTCTCATAAAATTTATTTCATACATACAACTTAGGTTAATGTGTGTACATGTATGTGTGTGTCTATGCAAGTGGTAATTAAGAAAAAAATTTTCATACTGAATTAATATGATAGAAAAGATACACAAAAGCAAATGAAAAAAAGCAGGGAAGCAGAGGCAGGAGTAACCATGAGACTGCAGACTGTGGAAATGTGCAGAAAACTTCTGGAGAGCTTGAATTGCCATAGAATATGGAAAGAAATTTGAATTATTTTAGCTAAAACATTAAGACGTGGCAATATCTGTACCTAGAAGAAAATTTTTAATACATACAGAAACACACACAACATGGTACATAGCCCCTAAGTGTGTATACAGATTCACAAGACATATTCATAAGAGAAAATAAAGAACATGCAAAATAAAGAAGTATTTTTGGAAAGACATTCAGATACCCCAGTAATTAGGGAACTGCACGTTTTGAAAACAAGATACCATTTCACATCTATCAGTTCATCAAATTTTATTTTAAAATTCTTTTTTAATTTAAAATTTTTTTTAATTTTTTTAGAATTTTTTTAAAATTCTGACAATTTCAGAATTATTGGGAAGTGTTGGGAAGGATGTGGAATAAGGACAAAGCACACCAACTGCTTGTGGGAGTTTAAATAGGTTCAGCTCCTTAGAAGAGTAATTCTGCAATATCTGGTCAAGTTGACGAGGTCACAGCCTATAAGCCACAATTTCACTTCTACATATAAACCCTAGAGAAACACATGCCCTCGGAGACATGAACAAGAATGTTTGTTGCCGCACTACAAGTGCAAATATAAGTTGGGAATTATTAAAATGTCCATCACAGGGAGGGTAAATAAATGCCACATATCTATAAAAAGAAACTTTGTAAATCAATTCACATAGATGAATAAGAGATAGGGGGACAGATAAATCTCAAAAACATAGCTAGTTGTAACCTCCCACATGTCCTGGCCTTTACTGAATACATAGTTACCTTTTAAGAATCATCCCTTGTGATCCCTCATGTAAAAGTAAGATTAAACTAATATGAAGACAACAAAATGATAAAGACCCTGATGAAATGCCAACTCATCTTCTAGGCAATAAATGCACAGTTCTCACATTGAAAAGATTTAACCGAAAATGTATTTAATATAAAATCAAGAAAGAATTGTTTAGCCTACCATAAGCAGGTTATTGTGCTTTCTAGGTAAGATTATCATAGCAATAGGTGATATTATCATAACCTATCATCAGTCAGAATTAAAACAGCTAAAAGTTTACTTCCTAAAATTTAAAAAAGAAATATGGCAAAGTAACCTCTTAGTTCTACACTTCAATGTGTTTCCACACTTAGTTCTATGCTTTTCAATTTTTTTGCTTCATGCAAAGCAAGCTTTATTTCCAGCTGAAAAGTAATTTAAGCTCTTGGAACTTTCATCCAGAATATATTAAAATTAGTCATTTTCATAATTAATAGCAGCTTGCTGACACAGATTCAAAAGAAACAATTTTTAACATTTCAGAGATACAAGACAGTTGGATAAAGACCAATTGCACTGGTGGCTGCCGTGTGAGATAACACACTAAACCATGCGCTGCTTCAAACTAAGGGGAAAATGCAATCACATTCAGAATACACCACCGACAGAAACATTACAGTGTGCTCCTTCCTAGTTATTGGGAGTGGGGGTGGGGGGGTGCGGCGTATGCCATGAAACTTGTGGGATCTTGAACCCAGGCCCTCGGCAGTGAAAGTGCTGAGTTCTAACCACTGGACAGCCAGAGAATTCCCTCCTTCTTAGTTTATAAAATCAGTAAACAAATGTTGGCATATCAGAAGCCTGAAGGAGCCAATAAAAGTAAAATAGATTGAAAATTTGGGCAAGGTACAATCTAAGCACCTGGCGGTGCTGGCAATTAGTAGGTACTCAACAGAGATATTAAATGCATGAAGGGGAGGGAAGGATGAAGGGGGAGAGGGAGAGCAGAACTCTTTCATTTTATTTCAGAACCAGATTCCTGCTAAGTATCATTCATCCATTCATTCATTTATCCATGTATTCATGCAGTTCATTTAATTACATTTACTGAGTATCTGCTCTAGGTGCTAGAGAAAGAGAAAAGCCAACACGTCTCCTCAGAACTGCCAGTCTAAGGCTACCTGTTCTCTTACCCTTGGGCCTTTGATCAGGTAATTCTCAGTGTTAGAAATAACACTGTTCCTTTATCCTTGCACATAATGCTCTTCCAAGGAATAATTTTAAATATTGTTCACCTCTGTAAAGCATAACAAAAGTGAACAAAATAAGATTAATGTACTCCAGGCCTGCTATTGTAACATTTATATAAATCTACTCATCTTCTCATACATTAAGATATTCAAATATTCACTATATCCTTGTGCCTTCGACTATATGTATGTGGATATGTACATACATTTTACACCGGTTTTACAGTAGCTATACACTAGCTATACACTTCACAGCAGGTAATATCTGTTAGTGTAAAAGAGGACAATACTTTAATTACATTCACATTCTCACTCTTAATTTGCCTGCTTTTTAAACAAAGATATTTAATTTTGAACACATTCCTATATTTCATTAAAAATAGGAATGTAATTTTTATTAAAGTCCTAAATCTAACATTTCAATCCAAGAGGACAAGCTTACCAACCTTTCAAGTACTTTTAATCAAGAATGAAAATTTAATTAGCCCAGAGAATGAAATCGTCAACAAAAATATTAACTCCTTCTTATTCTAGATATCGTTCATCACTGAGTCTTTTGTGATAATGCACACTTTTTAAATGCCATATAAAAAACTGGAAACTTCCAGAATAAAGACTTAGTATATACCATATATTTTAGAAATATGTGAGCTATTTGAAGATGAGAGAAATAGGAAAAGATCTATCTCTAAGGAAAGATAAAACTTAACCTTATCTTTGTAACGTTTAAACAAAAGACAAGCTTCTGTATTCTCCCAAATATTCCTTCAGTTATTTTTGAAAATTATGCTGAAAATTTTGTATAGTTTTACATTGAAGAAAACAAAAACTAAGCCCTATTCTCTTATTTAAACAGAGATTTTAAAAACTGACAAAATTGAAAGCTGGGTAGGAGTTGCTTTTTTTACAGTGGTTGACACATTCTCTGTCAACTTCCTTTATTTCTTCATGAGTCACACCAAACTTTAGTGTATAAATAAATAAAACATTTATAAAAAATATTTGCAAAATTTTTTTTCTTTTTTAAAGTATGATCTCTATTTTTATTTATTTTTTATACAGCAGGTTCTTATTAGTCATCTATTTTATACATATTAGTGTATACATGTCAATCCCAATCTCCCAATTCATCCCACCACCACCACCCCCTACCACCCTGCAAAAGGTTTTTAAGGCAGGCAATCCCACACTCAGAAAGCAGCTGAAGGGAAACAAACTCTTTCACATTATTGCAGGCTGCCCGCTTTATTCACGAACATAATCAAGCCCCTGCAAATGAAGAGCAGTTGTTGCCTGCACTCTGGCGAAGCCAGCAGTCTCTGTGCAAACAGCACCACTAATTTATGAAGAGCAACAGACACAGGGATACCCGCTTGCTCCTTTCATCTTATCAAACGTTGTATGCTACGTGAATAACAACACATAGGACACAGTGAACCCCAGGTCGTACTTATGGGTTCTTCCAAAAACATATCTTTGTTTGCCTGTTTTATTTTCAGGAAACCTATAACAAACACCTTAACTGAAAAAAGTAGAATTATCCCAGTAAGGAGGCTGATTCCAATCCCAGTGATATTACCTTCCAGGGCTAAATTCCAGAGCTGAATGTGGGCCGTACGTGGACTAACCTTATGTCTTCTGGTACCAGTTGCTGGCACTGTCTCCTCTCTTCGGAGCAATCCCAGCCTTCATCTTACAGTCGTGTGGGGTCCGCTACACCCACACACCCAAGTGATCATCCCCACCAGTCATATCCAAAGGTTTACTTCAAAAACATGCTCCCGTGGAACCCCGTAAGATCTATGAGAGAAGGGACCATACTACATCCCAGTATATGGGATTTTAGCCACAATATGGCTAAAAGGACAGGGTAGTACTGTTGAAGTAGGAAATATAAGTGAAATATTAAAAAATAAAAAGATCGAAATGTAGCACATCTACTTACAGGACTTAAGCAGTGAAATGATTTCCTCCATTAAATTGCTCTCAAGCAGACTAAGTTTCCCACTAAAATGTATTAGCTTCTTTCTTCTTAGGAAAAACAAAGGCTGATTTGTGTTCAGACATTTTAATTACATAGAAACTAGACAGAGGGCTTTTACTTATTGATAAAGTAGCCTGTTCAGTTATGATACAGCAAATGTGATCTCGCAAATGGCTTTTAGCACATATATTTAGCTTGTTTTTACGGAACTAAGCCTAAAGCTACTTATTCTATTCATTAAATTAAAAGCAGGTATTCTTCTTGTAAGAGAATTTGTTCCAGTAAAGTTAGCCTTTAGGAAAATTTCTTCTCAAGCTGTCTTGCCTTCTCATGATTCTTAAATAAAATTGACATGCCACAAAGGGAGAACATGACAATTTATTATAACAAATTATATTTAAGAAAGGCCCTACTTTTTTCACTTTTATAATTGATATTTAAATACACAGCAAAACTTACCCTATTAAATATATCAGGTACAATTTATTAAACAAAAAATAACAAAAATTATACATAATATTACCTGACGCTCCAGTAGAGATAATCTCATGTCCCTATACTACTGATAAGTTGTCACCAAACTTTTAGCAATATCACCAAAAGTTTTCAGCAGCCTAAACCCATGTTAAAAGTCTAAACATTCCAGGTTTTATATTTTTCCCAATCGTTTGAGTTTAATGTGCTCTATCTTGATCAACTTATCCAACAATAGGTGAAAAGGTTTTTAGAGTATATTTGAAGACAGAAGAAAATGTTCAACTACCATTCATTGAGTCCCTATGTGATAGTAACTGCTGGCACTTTCTTTCACCTATATGGTTAACACTGCTATCCAAAAAAGTACGTTTGATTTGTCATGATCTTCTTCGGCCATACCTTCTTACTTGGAGGGATTTAGTTTTGACATTAAAAGATGAGAAATCATAATGAAGCTTCCCTGTTCAAAAATCTTTAATGACTCTCTCAAACTCAAGTTGATGTTTTAAGTCTTCTTCCACGTGAGTCCAACTTACCTTTACAAGCATATGGTCCACAATTCCCATCCACAACTCCCTGTTTTGGTAAGGTTGATGTATTCACTGCCCCCTTTATCCCTAAAATGTATTTTCCATATTGTACACACTATCATTTTCATAAGAAAAAATCATTACATCACTTTCTGTGGGTGGTTAATACCTTCTAGTTCAGTCAGTTCAAGCCACCAATCTTTGCTTAAAAGGCATATCAATATATTTGCCTCCAACAATTTCACATGAATAAATTCCGTAACATAAATAAGGTTGTTTTCTAAGACATCTAAAAATATTACTGGATTAAAACATCTTAAAATCTGACATGTCACAATTTCTATAAAAAAAATCATCAATTCATCATGAGCTACAATTTAATTCAACTTAAATTCTGTCCTGATTTATTACATTTATTTTATTTAATAAGTTGAGTTTTAAAAATTAATCAGCCTTGTGATTTAGTTCTGTATGTAAACAAAGCACAAATTATTTAAATAGATTGACATTAATATACTTATTAAAAAGGAATACTAGCAGAAGTTATATTTTGCATTGAACAAAAGCAATAACTTTGTTTGAAAAGCAGTGTAATCTAAATATTTTCATTCTAATCATATACAGAATAGCTAATGCTTTATAAAAGGAAAAATAAATCAAGCTATTTTATTGTAGCAATAAGGAATTGTACAGAGGAGATGACTAAAATAAGAAAAAGTTCATCTGTCTTCCAATGTGTGTTGTAATTTTATAACCCATTAATTTTATTTCTGAATATATTGTTTGAATTAAGGTTGAGTTCTGGTCATAGCTGACCCTTAAACATCCAATTAATATTTCCTATTTTACTATTTATCAGACTTGTCTACCCTTCGATATATCACACTGGTGTTCTTAGGAAAATCACATGAAGTAGTAGAGGAAAAAATTAGACAAATATTTTTTAATTATGTTTTTGAAAATGAATCTATTATTACCCAGTTAAAAGTGATGAGACTTTGTTTTATAGACTATTTTAATAAAATCTAATAATCATGTCTGTTCATACTGAAGTAAAACCATGGGTCAGAGTATTGTGGGATTTGGCAGAACCCCCAGAAAGGCATAAATTTCACTAACATTACAGACTCTACTCCAAGTCGATTTATATGCCCCAGAATGACCTCAGAAACAAGCTGTGAAGGTCAGAAAAAGCTAAAACCTCATTTTATACCAGAATAATATGCAAAGACAAAGAAGTAAACCTAGACAAATTTACCAGTATAATAATAATAATAGGTAAATTACATAGCAAGATTTATGCTCAGTTTCAGAAATCAAGATACATTTACCTTGAAAGGCAGCTGCGTTTCGAGATATCAGAAACTTTAATGTAGAGCTGGATGTTTGAAGCACCTGCTGCATATCTTGGAGAGCTGCGATTTGATAACTTTCCTCCATCTTCCTGGAGCAACATGCAGGTTTTTTGGCTATGCAAACCTGAAGATCAGGCCCTGGAATACATAGAATATTTTTCATAATAATTACCTGTTCATTTAACAAACATTACATGTTATGTATCTGACATTAATGATCAGCACTGCACATTACAGGTTCATGTTCTATATGCCCACCAGCAAAATGATACCAGTGGGTCAACACTAGCCTTAGGATACCCTGGACCCCACAGCAAGCTGTGCCAGGAACTGGCCCCATCCACCGGCAGGCAAAAAACACAAACACAGGAAGGTTAAAAAATATGCTACTAAACAACAAATGGATCACTGAAGAAATCAAAGAAGAAATCAAAAAATACCTAGAGACAAATGAAAATGAAAACACAACAATCTAAAATCTATAGGATGCAGCAGAAGAAGTTCTAAGAGTGAAGTTTATAGCAACACAAGCTTACTTCAGGAAACAAAAAAAAAAATCTCAAAAGAACAACCAAACCTTATACCTAAAGGAACTAGAAAAATAAGAACAATAATGACAACAACAACAAAAAACAATGTTAGTAGAAGGAAAGAAATCATAAAGCAGAAATAAATGAAAGAGAGAATCTGAAAAAAAAAAAAACAGTAGAAAAGATCAATGAAACTAAAAGCTGATTCTTTGAAAAGATAGACAAAATTGATAAACCATTAGCCAGACTCATCAAGAAAAAAAGCATGAGGGCCCAAATTAATAAAATTAGAGATGAAAAAGGAGAAGTTACAACTGACACCACAGACATACAAAGGGTCACAAGAGATTACTACAAACAATTATAGCCCAATAAAATGGGCAACCTAAAAGAAATGGACAAATTTCTAGAAATGCACAATATCCCAAGACTGAACCAGGAAGAAACAGAAAATATGAAGAGTCTAACTACCAGTAATGAAACTGAATCAGTAATAAAGAAAAAAAAAAGTAGTTCAGGATGGCTTCACAGGTGAATTCTACCAAACATTTAGAGAAGAGTTAACACCTATCCTTCTCAAACTATTCAAAAATATTGCAGAGGAAGGAAGCTTTGGAACTCATTCTACAAACACAGCATCACCCTGATACAAAAACCAGGCAAAGGTATCACAAAAAGAAAATTACAGGTGAATATTGCTGATGAAAATAGATGCAAAAATCCTCAACAAAGTATTAGCAAACCAAATTTTCAATATTATATTAAAAAACTCATACATCATGATCAAGTGTAATTTATCCCAGTGATGAATGGATGGTTCAATATCCCCAATCAATCAATCAGTGTGATAACCACATTAACATATTGAAGAATAAAAATCATATGATCATCTCAATAGATACAGAAAAAGCTTTTGACAAAATTCAACATCCATTTATGATAAAAACACTCCAGAAAGTGGGCAGAGAGGAAACATATCTCAACATAGTAAAAGCCATATATGACAAACCCAAGCTAACATAATACTCAGTGGTGAGAAACTAAAAGCATTTCTTCTAAGATCAGGTACAAGAAAAGGATATCCACTCTTGCCACTTTTATTCAACATAGTGTTGGAAGCCCTAGCCACAGCAGCAGACAAGAAAAAGAAACAAAAGGAATCCAAACTGGAAAGGAAGAAGTAAAACTGTCACTGTATGCAAATGACACGATACTATACATAGAAAATCCTCAAGACACCATCAAAAACCTACTAGAGCTCATCAATGAATTCAGTAAATTTGCAGGATACAAAATTAATATACAGAAATCTGTTGCATTTCTATACACTAACAATGAACTATCAGAAAGAGAAATTAAGGAAACAATTTCATTTACAATCACATCCAAAAGAATAAAATATCTAGGAATAAACCTACCTAAGGAGGTAAAAGACCTGTACTCAGAAAACAATAAGACACTGATGAAAGAAATTGAAGACAACATAAACATATGGAAAGATATACCATGTTCATGGATTAGGAGAATTAATATTATTAAAATGACCATACTACCCAAGGCTATCTACAGATTCAATGCAAGCCCTATCAAAATACCAAGAGCATTTTTCACAGAACTAGAACAAATAATTTTAAAATGTGTGTGGAAACACAAAAGTCCCTGAATAGCCAAAACAATCTTGAGAAAGAAGAACAGATCTGGAGGAATCATGCTCCCTGATTTCAAACTATACTACAAAGCTACAGTAATCAAAACAGTATCGTACTGGCACAAAAACACATACATATATCAATGGTACAGAATAGAGAGTCCAGAAACGAACCCACACTTACATGGGCAATTAATTTATGACAAAGGAGGCAAGAATATACAATGGGGAAAAGACAGCCTCTTCAATAATGGTGTTGGAAAAACTGGACAGCGACACACAAAAGAATCAAACTGGCTACCCTCTCACACCATGCACAAAAATAAATTCTAAATGGGTTAAATACCTAAATATAGGGCCTGAAACCATAAAGCTTCTAGAAGAAAACATAGACAGTAAGCTCTTTGATATCTATCTTAGCAATATTTTGTTGGGTATGTCTCCTCAGGCACGGGAAACAAAAACAAAATAAATAAATGAGCCTATGCCAAACTGAAAAGCTTTTGTACAGCAGAGAAAACTATCGACAAAATGAAAAGGCCCCCACTGAACGGGAGAAGATATTTGTAACTGATATATCCAATAGGGGTTAATATCTAAAATCTTCAAAGAACCCATACAACTCAATATCAAAAAAACTAACAATGCAGTTAAAAAATAGACAGAGGTTCTGGATAGACATTTTTACAAAGAAGACATACAGATGGTCAACAGACACATGAAAAGATGCTCAAGATCACTAATCGTCAGGGAAATGCAAATTAAAACCATATTGAGATCTCACCTCACATTGTCCGAATGGCTATTATCAAAAAGACAGCAAATAACAAGTGTTATCAAGGATGTGGAAAAAAGGGAACCCTTGTGCATTGTTGACGAGAATGTAAATTGGTGTAGCTGCTATGGAAAACAGTATGGAAATTCCTCAAAAAATGAAAAATAGAACTACTATATAATCCAACAATTCTATCCCTGGGCATTTATTCGAAGAAAACAAAAACACTAATTTGAAAAGATATATGCATCCCTATACTCATTGCAGCATTATTTACAATAGCTAAGATATGGAAGCAACATAAGTGCCCATCAATAAATGAATGGATAAATAATGTGATATATATATATATATCATATGTGATATATATATCATATGTGATATATATATAAAGTTACTCAGTCATGAAAAAGAATAAAATCTTGCCATTTGTGACAACATGAATAGAACTAGAGAGTATTATGCTAAGTGAAATAGATCAAACAGTAAAAGACAAATACTGTATGATTCCACTTATATGTGGAATCTAAAAACCAAAACAAATGAACAAACACAACAAAACAGAAACAGACTCATAAATACAGAAAACAAACAGGTGGTTGCCAGAGGGGAGGGGAATAGGGAAAGAAAGAAATAGGTGAGGGAGATTAAGAGGTACAAACTTCCAGTTGTAAAATAAATGAGACACAGGTATGAAATGTAAAGTGTAGGGAATATAGTCAATGACTACATAATATCTTTTTATGGTGACATATTGTAACTAGACTTATGGCAATTATTTTGAAATGTATTGAAATATCAGATCATTATGTTGTGTAACAGGAACTAACAGAGTTGTACACCAATTGTACTTCAAAAACAAACAAACTCATAGAAAAAGAGATCAGATATGTACAGGGAGTTGGAGAAGGGGGAACTGGATGAAGATAGTCAAAAGGTACAAACTCCCAGTTATAAAGATAAGTAAGTACTAGAGATGTAAAGTACAATGTGATAAATATAAATAACATCGTTGTATGTTATATATGAAAGTTAAGAGAGTAAATCCTAAGAGTCTTACCACAAGGAAAAAATTTTTTTCTATTTCTTTGATTTTGTATCTACAAGAGAAGATAGATGTTCAGTAAACTTATTGTGATAACCATTTCATGATGTATGCAAGTCAAATCATTATGCTGTATACCTTAAACTTATACAGTGTTGTATGTCAACTGTATCTCAATAAAACTGGAAGGAAATAAAAGCTACAATGAGATACCACCTCACACCCATTAGAATGACTACTATGAAAAATACAGATAATAACAAGTGTTAGCGAGGATGTGGAGTTATTAGAACACTTGTGTACTGTTGGCTGGAATGTGAAATGGTAAAACCACTGTGGAAAACAATATGGCAGTTACTCAAAAACCTAAAAGTAGAATTACCATATGATCCAGCAATTCTACTTCTGTATACATACCCAAAAGAATTGAAAAGAGTCTTGAAGAGATATTTGTACACCATATTCTCAGCATATTATTCACAATAGCTAAAACATGGAAGCAACTCAAGTGTCCATGGATTGATGAATGGTAAGCAAAATATGGTATATACATACACTGGAATATTATTCAATCTTAAAAAGGAAGGAAATTCTGACTTATGCTACAACATGGATGAACCTTGAGGACATTACACTAGGTGAAATAAGCCAGTCACAAAAACACAAATATAACTCCACTCATATGAGGTTCTTAGGATCACCAAAATCATAGAGACAGAAAGTAGAATGGTGGTTGGCTGGGGCTGGGCAGAGGGGGGAGACTGGGGACTTACTGTTTAATGGGGACAGAGTTTCAGTTTTGCAAGATGAAAAGAGTTCTGGAGGTAGATGGTGGCAGTGGTTTGTATAACATAAACGTATTTAGTACCACTGAACTGTGCACTTATAAAGTGGTTAAGATGGTAAATTTCATATTTTACTGCAATAAAAAAAATTAGAAACAAATCTTGCTAGTATGATTAACAACTCTTATCCTAGACAGGAGCCCAGGGCAAGCCCCGTTATCCATAGCAGATACGCTAGAGAACAGAGGAAAAGGTATGCGGCGTGGAATAGGACTTAAAGAGGACAACCCTGAGGGTGCATCATGGGGTGAGCCTCAGGGCATCCCAAGCCTACCCAGGTTTCAGGACAATTGTATTTACATGGCCCAATATAATACAGTTCTTCCCTTATTTTAGGGTAGGAGTAAGGGTTATGGTCTTTGATCTCTGCAGAGTTTCACAGCTTCCACATTAGCTCTTCACTGACCAACTGTAGATCAGCAAACATAAAATATGCAAATGTGCATGTGTGTACACACACACACACACACACACACACACACACACACACACAACAGCCACCTTTCAAACCCCTCCTTTTCCACACAGATTCAGCCTCAGGCTTCAGTTTGTGTAAGTTAGACAAACAGCAGCGTGCTTGAGCACTGCACAAAGGCTCAGACACATAAAATGTGTCACAGTAGGTAACATCTTGGCAATTGTTTTTTATTTATATTGCCTAAAGTTATACAAAGGCAAATTCTACTTCAAACAGTAAAATTGACTTAAAGAAAATAAAGTTATCTTCTCAGCTTTCTTCCTAAATGGAAAGATTGAGGAATTAGAGTTCAGAGAAAAACAATGATAGAGACTGGGGAAGAGAACCAATGAATAAATATTAAAGGATATAAGCATATTTGGTACAGGAAAGACTGCTAGGGAATAAAAATAATGATAATAGTAACAACAACAATAATAGAATCTCTCTCCAGAATTTAAATACCTAACATCACTTTGCTAGATCACATTCTTAAACATGGCCCAAGAAGGCCCCAAGTTGGACCACTTCTTCCTTCCCTCCTGCTCCAGCCTCATCTCAGTAACATCAGCCATTGTACTCTTCCCTTCACACACCAGCCTTCTTTTATTTCCTCATATTCACCAAGTGCCCTCTTTCCACAGAGCCATTCTGCGTGCTCTTCCCTCTGTCTTAGACAGTCTTGCGGCAAACACACACCTTCCCCGACTTCATTCCCATCTATTTTTCTTTAGATCTTAATTCAGTCTTCCCACAGGAACTTTCCTGAACCCCACCGACAGCTCCAGTCCCTACTCTATGCCTCTGGACTGCCCCTCATTCCTCTCCATTGCACTTATCGTGGTTGCAGTGTTATGTTCCTAAATGTGATTACTAATTAATTAGTTCCCTCATCTGTACTACAAAGCTCCAAGTGCAGGAACTTTTACTCATTATCGTATGCCAGTTGTCCAGCTCAGAGCCTAGTATAATACATCATAAACACTCAATTTTCATTCATTAAACCAACAATCAAGGATCTACTATGTATATGCGTTATCTCATTTAGTCCTCACTTTAACCTTATGACATAGGTACCATCACTACCACATTTTACTTGTGAGGAAATGGAGACATAAAGAGGCTTTAAAAGCTGCCCAGTGACACATACTTACATAATACAAAATGGTGGAGCTGGTGTTCGGAAACAGGCAGAGTGATTTCCAAGCTATCATATTCACCACCACTCCACTGAGAGGAAAGCAATGGCCTTCAATCTATAAATGGTGTGTGTACAGACAAACCTGACCATTTTCAATTCCTGTTTCTAAAGAAGTCATCTGTTTGGAAAGTTGCAAGAAAATACATTTTAGGTTAGGAACCATCCAAGGAGTTTTATTCAAAAATAAAAATAGGCTAAAATATAAAGTTATAGAGTTGCCATTTGCCTTTGTGCCCAATTTAAAAAAATTTTTTTTTTAATTTATTTTCTTGGCTGCATTCGGTCTTCGTTGCTGAGCGTGGGCTTTCTCTAGTTGTGGCAAGCAGGGGCTACTCTTTGATGTGGTGCACGGGCTTCCCATTGCGGTGGCTCCTCTTGTTGTGGAGCAGGGGCTCTAGGTGCATGGGCTTCAGTAGTTGCAACACGCGGGCTCAGTAGTTGTAGTGTGCAGGTTCTAGGGCACGTGGGCTTCAGAAGTTGTGGAGAGCAGGCTCAGTAGTTGCGGCTCATGGGCTCTAGAGAGTAGACTCAGTAGTTGTGGCACACGGGCTTAGTTGTTCCATGGCATGTGGGATCCTTCTGGACCAGGGATCGAACCAGTGTCCCCTGCATTGGCAGGCAGATTCTTAATCACTGCGCCAACAGGGAAGTCCCTGTGCCCAATTTTAAGTGGTGGAAAGTACGCTTAGAAAGATGCTGCAAATTACCTTGACCGCTTTCTAAACATATGTAGAAGAGAAACCATCATGTCTCAGCACACTCTGAATAAGCATGGCTAGCAACTTAGACCACTTAGAGCAAACACATCCCTCAAGTTGATGAGGATCTGCATTGATTAATCCAGACTTTCATTTAGCATCTTGGAAGTTGGTAATGCCAACATAAAGCTAAACTCCAAACCAAATCAAGACTATAATTCAAAGACCTAGTTATGTCTAATTGGCACGATATTTTTATCAGTAGTAACTTAAGAGTTAGGGTCGCAGTGGAGGGGGAAAAGAGTCTACAAGAAACTAGTTCCCTTGTTTCCTGTGTCAGTCCAAACGACAGGCGAGATGAACTACACATCCTCAGGGAAAGAACCATATCTTACATTTTATTCACAGTATAAGCACAAAGGACATAATAAGATGCTTGTTGATCAAACGCCCAGACTTCAGTTCTCCCATTGTAAATAGAACTAGCATCATAAGAAAGCAAAGCCAAATGGACCCCAAACAGATACTACATGGTAACAAGATATATTTTTAAAATATTTCAAAGCCTGGCTTCAAAGAACATGGCATAACCGAGGATGCTTATGAAACAACAAGAGTACGCAACCCAAGCTCAGGTGCAGCAGCCGTGTTTCTGATCAGTAAAACCAAACTCTGAGAGAATTAAAGTGCTAAAAACAAAATGAAACTAAAAATAAAACAGCAGGCTCCTTGCTGAAGGGGCCCTCGACCAGAATTGTGTGGGCTTTTCTGGATTGCCTACCCAGAAGCAGCAGTACTGGTTACTACGTTTTCCTTTCTGTTCCCCCACTTAAGAAACTGTTAACAGCCATCTACCTGCTTGTGTACTTTTGTTAATATGTTAAAACAGGAACATTGGGAGGCATTCTGGAAAGACGGTGGCAGTGGCAGCATAGTTTTCACGATCTCCAAATCCCCACACGGACCAGATAGAACAACTTGAAATCAAATCCAAAAAAATACAACTAAACTAGGTGACGTAATAACCCCACAACCTTCAAAATATATGTGGAGTGGGGAAAAAACAGCAACAGCCACAGATCTTCACAGTATCAGAGTCTGGGCAGGAGAGAGAAAAATGAAGCAGAGGGATAATGTCTGAAGGACCTAAGGACAGATGAAGCCCCAAAGAGCCAACCAGAATTCACAAGAAAGCACAGTGGACCAATTTGTGAACAGCAGCTGAAATGGAGAGTTTCGCCCTCTCGATCACTGGATGTGTGCAAAGGAGCCAAGATTAAAATGAATGAATTAGCAGGAGGACTCCAGACCCCTGTGAACTCTCCAAAGAGATCCAGCAGGCTCCTTTCCAGGGAAGAACCCCATGCAGAAGAGAAACGTCTGGAAGCGGAATTAAAATTCAACAGAAGAAGGAGTTAAGAGACATACACAGAGAAGGTCCAGACCAAAGTGGGAAGGGAAATAAATCCAGGAAATTTCAGAAAACACGCAGCCATACTTTTAAACACTACACAAAACCAACAGAAGAAGAAACTCTGTAAAGTCACAAAAACTATTCTGAAGTCTATTTCAACCTAAATTTCCAAGGAAAAAAACCAACTTCACGTGAACTGAACATCAAAAAATATTGAGGTCAAATCTCACACAGAGTTATTACAATAAAAAAGGGAATAAGGAACAGAATAACATCCCTACAGACAAAGAAAGCAGGCCAGAAAGACATGCCCTCCCCCCCAAAAAAAATAAAAAATTCAGCCATGCTATTTCAAAACAAGCTAAAAGATGACATAAAACATGAAAGAACAGCACAAATCAGAATTTTAAAAATTCAGATATGAGGTGACAGTACTCAGGAAAGAATTAAAGATGAAAGAAAAACATTCTGAAGAGAAGACTAAACTAGAAGAACACAGGAGCCAATCACACAAAGGTACTACCTTAAGAGAAGCAGAGGGTGGAAAATAAGGAATTGTGAAAAATCAAAAAGAATGAAAGGATTTGAAAGACAGTGACAAAAAAAATATTGTTTATAATGTAAACCCCTGAAGAAGAAAACAGGACAAATACTAAAACCTGTATTTTATTCTATGCTGAAACTGTTGTGAGGGTGAAATGGGATAAAACAAATAAGTAATTATGGACTGTTCTGTTCTCTAATTCTATCCTGTATCCTTGAAAATCAGGATTTTTTTAGTGAAGAAGAAAAGAGATACAGACATAATAAAGAAGAGGTTAAGTAAAACTCTGCAAAATAGATAGCTAGTGGGAAGAAGCCACATGGCACAGGGAGATCAGCTCTGTGCTTTGTGACCACCTAGAGGGGTGGGATAGGGAGGGTGGGAGGGAGATGCAAGAGGGAGGGGATATGGGGATATAGGTATACGTATAGCTGATTCACTTTGTTATATAGCAGAAACTAACACACCATTGTAAAGCAATTATACTCCAATAAAAATGTTTAAAAAAAAAACCCCATAAAGATATCAAAAAAAACCCCAAAAACCTCTGCAAACTTGACTTAAAGTAGCAATATGAAAGCATGAAGAAATTTACCTTTAAAAAAATATATTTCCTAGTTTCACTGAAAAGGCCTAGGAACAATGAATAACTGAGTGGCAAAGGGTCCCCCTTGTGCCCAGATTATAATCTTGAAATACCAATACTCTCAAAAAGTCAGTGCTTCTCTAAAAAATGCCTCCCTCTAGGTCCGGGGCAGGAAAGAGATAAAATGACAGACTAGCTAAAGCATCTTGTTCACCAGATAGCAAAGAAGCTAGGGTCAAATAACCCTAGTTATTTGCTAATAGACTTGCTAGTAGATAGCAAATAACTACCAGGGTCATATCAAAACGGACTCAGGAACCATATTAGTCTGCCAGGGCTGCCATAACAGAATACCACAGACTGGCGGCTTACACAACAGAAATTTATTTTATCACAGTTCTGGAGGCTGGAAGTCCAAGACCAAGGTGCTGGCAGGCTTGGTTTCTCTTGTGGCCTCTCAAATCCTTGGCTTACAGATGGCACCTTCTCTATGTGTCCTCAGGTGACCTGCTCTTTGTACATGTGCTCTCCCCATGTCTTTCTTCTTATAAGGACACCGGTAATATTGGATTAGGACCCATCCTTATGACCTCATTTAACCTTAGTTACCTCCCATCTCCTAATACAGTCATATTAGGGGCTAGGGTTTCAACTTAGGAATTTGGGGGAACACAATTTAGCCCATAACAGAAGCCATCTTCAACTATCATACTAAGTGAAGTCAGAAAGAGAAAGACAAATACCATATGATATCACTTATATGTGGAAGCTAAAATATGACACAAATGAACTTATCTATGAAACAGAAACAGAACCATGGACATAGAGGACAGACTGGTGGTTGCCAAGGGGGGTGGGGGGCTTGGGGGAGGGATGGAGTGGGAAGCTGAGGTTAGCAGATGTAAGCTATTATACATGGAATAGATAAACAACAAGGTCCTACTGTACTGCACAGAGAACTATATTCAATATCCTATGATAAACCATAATGGACAAGAATATCTTAAAAAGATTATATATATGTATGTAACTGAATCACTTTTCTGTACAACAGAAATTAACACAACGTTGTAAATCAACTGTACTTCAATAAAAAATATTAAAACTGAAAAAAAAAAAGCCAACTTCAAAACATTTTTGCTGGCCAAACATGGGACAATTTCAGTATCCCTAATAATAATTGCAATGGATTACAACAAATCAAATAAGCTTAAGTCCAAGGGTTTTCTGTATCCACGCTTTTTCTTACAAAAAAAAAAAAAGACGACTTTCAAAATAGTACTACTGATTGATAATATACGTTCTCTTTTTATTTCAAACATTTACCTCTCCCCTAGCCAACTTGCAGGATTTTTATGTTTGTAACACATATCAGCTTTGTTGATAGTTGACATAGGAAAGGGCCTTGGTGTCAAGACACTGACATCAAGATATACTTTAGGTTCCCCAGAATGGATGTTACGTGTCATAAAATACCAAATTCTCACCAGATTAAAATAGGGCCTTGGAATTCAGAGTAGTAAGGTGATACTGGTAAATTTTTCTCTTTCTGTCTTTTCTGAGAGTGTCTTCTTCCCATACATTCTGAAACTGATGATCTGTGAAATGTTATTAGGGTGAAAGGGTTTTGACTGAGTCAAATGTATTCCTTCATCCAGGTAGAATAAAAAATACTTCAGTCCATGTATCTAGCAAGAATCATGACAATGGCTTTGGATCTCCTGAGAGCTGAGTAGCATCTGTTCCCTCTCCTGGAATTTCCTTTGAAGCTTTACCTCTTCCTCACCCACATACTTGTTATTTAGATGAAATTGATACACACAAAAGGATGAAAACACAGCATTCTATCCTGTCAGCACAATGATTGATTCAGAAATAGACAGCCAGTCACAAGAAAGAAATGCAGAGATATTTGCTGAGGTCTCCAGGAAAGCAAAGCTTTCTCTTTTCTGCTGGACCTGAATTTAATTATGCAAGAATGCAAGGTTTGCAGATGCCGT
Organism: Eschrichtius robustus; assembly: GCF_028021215.1. Taxonomy (NCBI): domain Eukaryota; kingdom Metazoa; phylum Chordata; class Mammalia; order Artiodactyla; family Eschrichtiidae; genus Eschrichtius; species Eschrichtius robustus. Next base: position 63,602,064 of record NC_090841.1, on the reverse strand, counting down.
AGTCATTTTCCAGCTCAGAGTAAAGCCTGGATCTACCACAGATTCTGCAGTTACCTACCTTATCAAGAAATCTAGCCAATACAACACTAATAATATTTCCCAGGATTATGGCAGGCCAAATCATTCCACTATCTTTTATGGTTTATTCCAGAACATCAAAAGGATGTGATACTAAATGCAGGGTCTGATAACATTCTTTTAGTGGCCATTCCAGTTCTCTGCTCTAAAATGAAATAAAATGTGTTATGTCCAAGAAATAACAAGAGGGATTCCACTTGCAACATTGCAGTGCTAGCCACAGAAAGCCACCATTGACTGGGCAAAATACAACAATCAATGACCTGAAAGCCCTAGAGAGAGAACAAAAGAAGAAGGATTCTGGACAGGTGTCAGTATTTGGAGGAATGGGAAAGCATGAGGTTAATTTCTCATCTCTGTGGCATTTGTGCTAAAACCTGTTTAACCGTTTGAAAGCTCCTTCCTTTCTAACTTCTGCCAACCCTGACCTGAAGGGCTGCCTAACAGTTCCTGATACCACCCTGCATCTTGGTGCTTTCCTGAACATTTGCTTTGTGTAGTTAATTGATTCCATTTAATTTGCTTCTCTCCCAAGACTACAAGCTCCGATAGGATAAGGACCACCTTTGCCTTGTTTCCCAATGTATTGTATGTAACTAGCACAGTGCCTGGAACAAAAGACCTTCAGGAAAGTGTTAGTCTCCTTCCCTTTCTCCTTACTTGCACATAAATATTTTGCAAGAAGCCTAAGAAAGCACTTTCACGGCTTAAAATTAATGAGATAGTTTTCCATATAGATCCAGGATGAACATATTGCTGAGGACATTAAAAACTGGTTCAATAAACATTTTGAAATAGTATTTATGATGATCGTATTTACATTTTTACAAATATTCCTCAATAATGTACCACTGTAATTTAAAGATTCATCTTTTTTCTCTTCTGGAATACAGGCACTGTCCTCTAACAGTATATATTGATATTATTCATTAAAATAAAAAAAAATTTTTTTCGTAAGAGTATTAAGTGTTTCAGCTATTAAGGGTTTTTTATGGTTCTGGATTCAAGAAAAAATGATAATAAAATTCAATTAAAAATTCAATAAAAAAATAAGTAACATTTGCCAATCTACAAATTTAAACAAATAGGGTCAACATAATACCCACTGGTAGAACAGTAATGCTGTCCCTCGCATATAAATGGCATCATTGATCCTTCAATGGATAATGTATTCAGTTGTTTTTCTAGTCATGGTTGATGAATGTTCACACAAAATCACATATTTAAATCCTTACTCTTATAACCCATAACAAAGCAATTCTAACATGAAAGTATGTCCTGAAGCAGAGAAAAGTTCTGCTAAGTGGAATGCTTTCTCAAACTTGAAGTCATGAATTTGGAGTTGACACTCTCTGACATGTTAACCAACTCAGGAGAAAAAGCTGAAATACATATTAATACATATATCTGTTAAGAATCAGCAACAGTAGAGCCTGCTCCTTGAGGGATGGAAAAAAAAAATCAATTGCAATCTCATCCCCTCAGTTTTAATGAGCCCCAAACTGTTCTATAGCCAACTATCCACACTGTTTCTCTAAATGAAATCAGGCCCATGCAGCACGGCTCCTGCAAGCCAGGCTGAAGCTGAGATTCTGAACTATCTGGCACAGGAAACTGAGCATTACTTCTCCATTTTCAAGGATGTATTTGCATCCACGGATGTCCATGGTCTAAAGACCTTGTCAGTGGTGGGGTTAGCGGTGGGGAAGGAGAGGAAGCTCCCAACCATAAATGGAGCCCAGAGCAAAATGAATTGCCTGCCACAATTTCTGTGGAATCAGCCCACTTCACAGTAACCCCCTTTCCTCTGAGAATCGCTCTCTCAACACCTCCACAGGAGAGGTCCCTGCCAGCCGCAGGTATGTCAGGTGACCTCACATCTGATTAAAGTTTGCTGAACTGAAAGCAAATAAGTGATTGAAACAGAATCAACTGGACTGTTTCATCTGAGAATTTAGCATTGGAGCACACAGAAAGTCTAGTCTGTTTTCCATCAGGCTGTTTTAATACATAATTTAGGAGTGAGGTGCCCATGCTATTTCACCATGGAGACAAAAAAGCAGAGTGTACAGAGTAGAGAAATGAAGGGAAAGCCATCAGAGTTCTCTACAGTTCCTACTGTAGTTCTTTTCCGAGACCAAATTATTTCCCCTATTTTGGGGTTTCATGAGATACACCTAAGGCTTATAATTAGTTTGTGTTTCTTGCAACCAAAGTACCCAAGTTAATACTCTAGTGGAGGGGTAGCAGGAAAGAATGAATTGATCGATGTTATATAGAAGGATCTCAGGAACCGTCAAACACGTTGAAAAGCCCAGGCAAAGAAGCGAGACTTAGAAATTGTGGGTGGGCAGGCAGAGTGCTTTTGGGTAGAGAATGGTGACACACTCAAAAGTGTCCCAACCCAAACACCAAGGCTATCTTTTGTGCCTAGAAATAAGTAATGTATTAAATACAACTCTTCACCAGCTCTACCACAGGGAACCCCACTGCCACCATGTTTGTTAACACACACATTAAAGGGAACTCTGTCACCCAGATACTTGTGAATAAAAATAAACAAAAATCCAACTCAAATTGGCAAAAGCATAAGGGATTTAATTAGTTCAGAAAACTAAAAGTATAAAGTAAGTATAGTTCTAGGCAACTTTTGACATCATTGCTTTAATGGTCTCACACAGGACCTGCTTCCTCTCTGTCTCTCCTCTCTGTCTCCCATAGATTTTGCTCCATCCTCAGTTTCCCCTGGTGAGCACCCCCAGACACTCCAGCCTCATGTAGAAAAATGGCTGCTGTAATTCAGTCCATACCACTCAGAAGAGGAAATATACTTCAGATAGTCCTTATAGAAGAAAAAGAAAACTTCTTTTTCTCAGAAGTTCCAGCAAACCTCTCTTCACATTTCACTGGCTCTGGCTGGCTTATGTGCTCATATGTGAACAATCACTGTGGCCAAAACATGAAGGATGTTGACGGATGTTGACTGGTTTAAGACAATTAGGAGTTCAGGGTTGGGTAAACTGCATTCAAACTACATGTGAGAGACAGAGGGTAGTTGGTTTCAAAAGAACAAAAAAAACTAGGGTACTGTGGGGACAACAGTGACTAAGAAATGACAAATGACCACCACAAGAGCAACTGATGTCTCATTTCACATGGGAGTGCCAAGTCCTACAGCACTACACCAGAGGAAGCCCAAACTGACTACACAAAACACACATGGACATACAAAACGCACCTTGGGGTCTCACGGGGATACTTAGTGGGGATGGAAAGAAACAACCAGGGACAGTTTCTACATTGTCAGGTAGAAGTTCATTAGTAGTGAAAGATGGGCTTAATCGTACACATAACATCAGTTATTTGCACAGAATGGTAAGACCTGGAGGCTTGAGATGTGCAGCTTATCCCTTTTCATTTTCTGCCTTGTAGCGTGAGTTCTAAAGTAACAGGATGGTAGAAGAACATAGTTTCTTCTCCACTCTCCACAAATTGGCAGGGGGGAAAACGGTCCCAGGTAGGGTATTTCCTGTCCTTTCGACTCAACATCCATGGCATTGTGTTTGGTATCTAATAGTCTCTAGAGCTTTTTATATATTGAGGTTTTTCCTGGTTGTGATGTAGATGAAGTCTTCTTTTATGTTTTTGCTTCTTTTTCAACATTTCCATGGATATTGAGAGATGGGCCATTGAAAATGGCCACTTATGCTCCCATCTATCTAAGAACACCTCCCAGAATTTAAAAAGAGAATAACAACTGCATGTCTGACTGGTAAGAGCATAGAATGGCATGGCCATTTTGGAGCATGATTAGGTGACATAGATTAAGGATATGTAAATTTTATGACCCAGTCCTGAAATGAAAAATGTAAGTAAAACTTTCTCATCTTTCCAAATTCAGTTCAAACTCTTCTGAGGGCCCCTGTTAGGATTACCCAATCCCTACTTTGAACTCTTATCAGCTCTGTCCAAAACACTATCTTAGTATGTAAAATATTTTTATTCTACATTTTCTTCCCTCCTAAAAACCATCAGCTTCTTGAGGAAAAGGACTTTGTAATTCCTCCTTTATCTGATAAACTACTAATTAGGGTTTGTCAAAGAAGAGAAGAGAAGAGAAAGGAAGGGAGGAAGGGAGGAAGGGAGGAAGGGAGGAAGGGAGGAAGGGAGGAAGGGAGGAAGGAAAGAAGGACTGGTTATTCTACATTAGTCTATGAGTTGTCTTGAAGAGTAATAAAAAATTTTTTATTAAAATAGTGCTCATAAACTAGATGATTTTTAAATATACTATAGATAAGACAGGATTTTTTTCTAAAACAAACTCAAAATTGGTAAGGCACATGAAAAAATGTGCCTTAAAAATCTTTATGTTCAAATAAGCATTTATTCCTTCAGAACAACTTAAAATTTAGCATTAACCAAAAAAAAATTGCTTTTGAATTTTTTGAATTTAGAAAGAAGAAAAATAAGGAACAAAAAGTTCTTACCTAATGATTTAATAGTATAGCAGATAAACACACTAATCCATTTTACCCAGGAAATGAGTAAATTATGGAGTAGTAGACTCTGCATCTGAAAAAGTGTTATCCCAAATACTGGAATTCAGAAAAGGAAAAAAGGTAAATAGCACTTTGAAAATTGGTTACATTTATTATAGAAAAGCTCTAATAATGAAAATTGGTTACATTTATTATAGAAAAGCTCTAATAATATATCCAGACACATTAAAAATTAACAAAATGATGGGTTAAAAATCCTAGCACGTACCTGGTGTATAGCAGGCTGTCAAAACTGGTATTTGCTTTTCTCTTCTCACATAGCTATGATAACTAAACATCCCATTTAAATGACAAATAAACATCTCGTTTTAAAATTAACAATCTATTTAGATGTCTGCCCTTGAGTCAGCTGAGATACCCTATTTCTACCTGCAGGCTCCATCCCACTCCAGATTCTAGTATTAAGTGAATCCTAGTCAAGGGTTCAATTAAGTACCCAAAATTCATTCTGCATTGGTTCAACATATTTAGTACCTTTGCTTGTCCTGACATACTTTCATACCTGAATTCCAGTAACTAAATTATACTCCTACTGTTTATTCCATTTCCAACAATGGGGTCAAATTGTTTTCCCCAACCCATACCAGATTGCCAGCCTCCGTACTGGGCCCAGTATCACCCAAAAACTTGGGTTATCAGTCATGACTATGATATCCAGAGCAGGGGTAACTAAATTCCAGGCTGTATCTAAAAAACACTGGATTCTGGCAGTCTTCACCCACCACACTTTACTATCTAATCCTGCCACCAACTCCGCCAAAAGAAGTCACTCTTGTCCCAAGAAAATCCAGCAATGTCATGATGAAATAGAATTGCAGGTCCCCAGGATCCTGTAAGTCTGCAGAAATCTATCCCTAAGTAAAACCAGGCAACTGCTATGAGTTCCCATCTTGCTTCTATTACAGTGCAAGAAATTATATTTCTTATTACCTCCATAAGTTTAATATCAGATTTATGATTTAGAATCATTATTTGCAAACATTACACAAAACTGAGGTCAGAAATCTTCTTCATTTACAAAATAATTATAATGACTCATTTCTGTTTCCTATCACTGGCCATTTTATTCCAAGTATGTATTATGATTGATTATTTTATTTCTAATTGTTTCTTACTTGACTTAGAAACTTTTAAGTAAAAAAAAAAAAAAAAGGAATTGTATGCATACAGTAGCCTTTTTAAGCCCCTGTGTATCCGAGGATGCCTACTATCTTAAATACAGTTTCCTTCCAAAGTCTGTATCTTCCAGCTTCCAGTATTGTAGAGAAGTCCAACCTCAACCTGCCTATTTGTCCTTTTAGTAACCTCTCTTCTTCTGACTATAAGTTTAAATGACTTTTTAAAGTACTAATGGTTCAAAAATTTTACCAGACTATAAATCATTTCAATAATAAAAATGGCCTCAAAAACTATAATATAAATGCTTAATAAATGGCCAAGACTTGAAACCGGCAGCAAGGCTCCAAAGCCCATGCACTTAAATATTAGACCATAATGCTTCAAGTCTCTGACTCTGTAATATTTCTTCTATTATTTCTGAGACTGCCTTTCCTATTCTTTTCTCTCTCACTCTGAAGTATTTATCAGTTGTTGGATCTTTCGACTGTATCTTGCACTCCTCTCATCTTTTTGTTCATAGTTTACATTACTTTAACCTTTTCTTCATAATTCAGGAGGAACTTCTAAACATATCTTCTAATTCAGTCATTCAGGTTCTATTTAGCTTATTTTTCATAGGCTTCACTGCATTCTTTAAGAAAACCATGAATCTGACCTTCAAGAATCCTTTTCTAGTCTCAGATTATTTTCCAAGATGTACAGTTTTGTCTTATGAATGCAACATGAAATATGAACGAGAAATTAGGAGGTACTCTTTTTTATTAAACATCTCTCAGACTGAAATTCTGGATCTTTTACAAGTCCAGTTGGTTTTCCATTTTTACATGTACCTTATAGAAGTTATCTGTTTTATGATGTATTTGGAGTTGCAATTAAGTTTGTCAAATTTTTAGATTTCTGTTGTTGAATTTCAGACCCAGAAAGGAATGTTAATAAATGTTTTCAGTCATGCTTCTTTACTAGCTGGGCGACCCAGGAGTCCAAGTGGGATAGGGAAGGGTCAGCATCAGGAAGACACTGTGGAACAGGGAGTTTCAAGACTCTGCCCAATTTTCTATACTATTTTTTAGGGTCTCCAGGGTGATGTTTCCTTCTTCAGCTGGTACCCCTGCCTTTGCTGGGATCAACATTAGCAGTGGCCCTGCTTCACTTGGCATGCCAGTCTTGTTAGGGTGCACATATACTTTGTGAGTTCCGACATGGGGAGCACTTTAGGAAACAGCAGTATAATCAATACTTTTCCTCCCGTCCGCTGTCTCATGGCCCACTTCCCTGGTGGACCCTCCAGTTCTGAGCCAAAAGGTGTTAGTGAGGCTGCGTAAGGGTGACATTTCTGATTTCTGGAGCAACTTTTCTTTTCCACGAGCTACAGCAAACTGTAAGCTTATTGGTCCCTCCCTCATTCTTACCTTCATGAACTTTATCATGGAGAAATTTGTCAAATATTTTGGTATTTGGGTGATATTCCACTGTGGTTTTCATAAAACGATACATGTTTTCCCTATTTTATCGCTTAATGACTTTTATCGTAATGTGGAGGATGGGGAGGAAAAAGGAAGAGTTAAAATGCTAACATTCTGAATTCTACCTTAAAAATGTTAACATTCTGAATTCCACCTTAAAAATGCTAACATTCTGAATTCCACCTTAAAAAGTTTATCTCCTTCTTAATGTGCTGTTTTGTTTTTTTTTTTTTTTTTATTAGAATGGAACTTCCTGAAGAGGTATGCCTCACAGTACATAATTGTAAAAAAGGACCATCACATCCCAAAATAACTGTTAGCATTTCTTTATGACATTTAGACAAGTCTCTACCTCAGAATACACAAGTAAATAAGCTAGCAGATTCTTTGAACAGAAGCTAAGAGAAAAAGGTGGATGATTCTAAAATCCTTGGAAGTGTTTACTTGTTCACCCTCTGGATGACTATGGGACGTGATATTGATTTATAATGACTGGTAGAAATGTGCTTATGATAGGATCACAATGATACCTGATAAAATGAGACCTTGAGTTGCATTCCAAGATCTTCTCTTGCATTTGCTCCATTTTAAGACACTAAAAGATGCCTCATAAATTTATTTATACATTATTTTAAGGAGGAGGAACTATTTTATTAAATGCACACATTAAGAAGTTATTTCACAAAACGTCAAAAGGTAAACATAAAAAAATAATAGAAAGGAGGAAATAGTAGGAATAAATAGGTAATTATGCTGCTGGCACTGGGGGTAGGCAAATAAAAGAGAAAAAGAATAAACAGCTTGACATGCAAAAAGCCAAGAGTCTCTTGATTTCTCAACTTTAAGAAATAGAGGTACAGGGGAGGTGGGTTATTCCATGAGGATTACAGCTACGTTCTCATCAAATATAAGATGGTCACCTACCTTTGATTATTGAAAATGGTTATGTTATCATTTCCCTGACAAAATGAAATTTTAGGGCATATAATGTAGAAAATTTTTTTTAATTACAAAGGAAACCCACACATCTGAAAGTTCACTAGCCTAGAAAGTGGGATTAAAAAGAAAAAGAGTTGGATTATCAAATCCCACTCATAGAACCAGTGACTCATAGAATCACAAACTTTACTAACTCTCCTAGGGATGCAGGGAATTGTGAGACACGGGTAAAGCCAGGAGGAGTCTGAGCCCATCACTGCAGCTCCCCAGCTCCCTCCTTGTCACATTAACATAAACCCAGGCCCAAAGTTAACACGAAAGGTTACTAAGCAGTGGCTCAAACAAGAAGAGCTATTTGGTCACAAACTATCTCCATTTTATACTCTGATAATTACATAACTGACAGTGACATTTTCCTATGGCCCATGACGCATAAACTCATAAATAAGTCTGAGGGTTGTTTACCATAAGCAGCCTAGACAGGCTTGGTATACTCTGCTAAAAGCATTCCATAGGTCATGATCATCAGGAGGATCTGTGAGCATCTTTAAAATTTTGACCTGATCTCTTCTCTTCTAACCACATACTTAATTTCAATCTCACACCATACTGTCAGGCATCATGACATTTCTCACTACAAGGAAAGAGTCTCCTCTGCACTGTCTCTTCCTGGCCAGGAAGACCACTATCCAAATATTCCACATGTGTCTTCTCTATCAGTTAAAAGATATCTCGTCTACCAGCTTAAATTGTTTATATCATCACATAATCTATTCTAAAAGGACCCATGGAAAACTTCTTGTTCCTTACTTGTTCTTCCTAATAACTGCTCTGAATATGTAACTAATTGCATTATTCTTTGAGTGGCTAATAGGAAACTCAGAGCCAAAATTTTCAGCCCAGCTCGCAAGTGTTCTGCTTAAAACGTACGCTATTTCAAGTCTTAATCTTATACCTGATTTCATATTATTTTTCCTACTCTTACTTTTCATATCATTTCTATACTTAGATTCATGTTGCTTTTCCCACTATTATTTTCAGATTATATAAACCTCTGCACGTTGATTTAAACTAGTATTAGAAGAGCTAGGATACAAACACATATGTAGAGATCTATGGCTAATTGAAATCACTTAAGACACTGAATGGCTTGACTCCTTCTGGCTCAGATTATTAGCTCCTCTAGAAGTTTTATAACTCACCTACAAATAGATAGTAGGGGGCTACAGCATGAGACTTTATTAACTATGCAGTGAGAAGCATATGTCATTTGAATAGCCATACTCAACATGCAATGTAATTAAGGTTACTCAAATAGCCATGAATTCAAGGTCAATATGTTCCTCTTGCTTTCAGAACTGATTTCAGCTGGATGTACAATTTTTAAAGTACATGGGAAGCACCTTAATAGATTGCTGTTGCAAGATAAGTAGAAGAAATCAAAATCATATTGATTCTACCTCTTAAATAATTTTTAAGTTTACTTCTTTCCACCTGTACTACCACCACTCTAATCTTAAACCTAGAAAAGAAGTTTTAAATGGATACGCTACCAACAAGAAAAGTCTCTTAAAAATGCAAATCTGATCATGGCATTTATGCTAAAAGATTTTCTGTGACTTTCGATTGTTCTTGAGATACAGTCCAAAATCCTTAACACAGCCAAAAAGGCCTTAGGTAATTATGGCTGTCTCTCAAGTCACCACTTCTGCACTCATTTCATCACTTTCTTAAGCTGTAGACATGTTCATACAGAGTGTACTTTGCAAGACGCTCATACACAAAAGAACGACCAATTATACTTTAGTTTTTTCTCTTCTTCTCTGCAGAATTCAGCTTCTCGAATGGGTGGTCTGAATTGATTGTTTCCACCTCATTCTCATGCCAGCCCTGCCGTCTCAGGTCTGACCCGACCACTCCTTGGTGAGTGCACACACCCAGGTAACTGGTGGACTCCGCGTTGTCAAATCCAAGGGACACATATCCATTTCTAATCACTCTTGACCTCTTTGTGGAATCTGACAATACTTACTCCCCAGTTCTCAAAACCCTTCCCGTTCTTTGATTTCTAGAACATCACTGGATTATCTGTTTTCTCCTAGTCCTTAATTATTTGTGTTGATGCAGGTTCTGCCTCTCAGTTCTGTCCCTGAATGAACTTCTACTCCCAGGAATTCACCCACACACTTAATGATCTCCATGTCTTTATGTACATCCCTCTCTCAAGTGACATTTGGACCCATACTTCCAACTATCTACTGTACATTATCACCGAGATATACCAGAGTAAGCTCCATACTGACATGCCCCATGTTGTACCTTCTTCCCTGCAGTCTGTCTTCTACTCTCTGAAAGCTACTTCAAAAACTGGGCATCATACTAGACTCATCCTTCCACTCAAATCCCCTAAAAATCCCGCCTTCTAAGTCTTTCCATCTGCTCCATCCACTTTTTCAAGAAGAGCTTCCTTAATTGGTATTAAGTAAAAATGTCCCAGGAGAATAAATAAAAAGTGAGTGAGGAAAAAAACACTCTTTCCCTATGCAAATACATTTTTTTCTTAATAATCAAATAAGTAGACTCTCTCAAGTGTAGTACTTCCCAGAGCTTTAATATTGATATGTAACGTGGCTCTTTAAGAAACATGTTCAGGATGCAGTGTTGCTCCCGATAGTGAGACCCTCCTGCTAAGAACACTAATGAAACAGCCCATAGGAATAATATGCAGCAGATCATAGTCTGGGTTTTGCTGGTTATTCTTTTTGAGGTCAACTTAACCAGCATTCTTTTCTTTTTTTTTTTAAATTTTATTTATTTATTTATTTTTGGTTGTGTTGGGTCTTCGTTTCTGTGCGAGGGCTTTCTCTAGTTGCGGCAAACAGGGGCCACTCGTCATCGCGGTGCGCGGGCCTCTCACTGTCGTGGCCTCTCCTGTTGCGGAGCACAGGCTCCAGACGCGCAGGCTCAGCAGTTGTGGTTCACGGGCCCAGCTGCTCCGCAGCATATGGGATCTTCCCAGACCAGGGCTCGAACCCATATCCCCTGCATTGGCAGGCAGATTCTCAACCACTGCGCCACCAGGGAAGCCTGTAACCAGCATTCTTAAAATGGCATCTTAAAGGCTGATAAATGTGTAAGCTCCTGAGTTGTGGGTACAAGTGGGCAGCCTTACAGCATAAATGGGCTCTTAGCCCCCCTTCTCAGGGGAGTATTCAAGAGATGCTGAGTCTTCCTTCCACCTGTGTTAAATTGCAGAGTAATTTCCTGTTCCTTATTTTGATTAATAAATCAAATGAATTCATCAAATATTGATTAAACACCTGTTCTGTACAAGACACTGTGATAGTTATTAAGGATACCAAGAAGGACAGAATGCAGTTTTGTCCCTCCAGGGCTCAACCTAGGGGGAGACACATTTGTAAAAAATTTAATTAATGTGACAAAGTGCTATGAAAGAAGTATGTACCAGGTTCTATGGGAGCACAAAGGAAAAAATGGTTTCCTCTTCCTGGAGAGACAAGAGAGGGTGTCAGAGGAGATTTTGAGCTTTATCTTGAATAATTTTTTAACTAGATGCTTTATAGTATCCTTACCAAAAAAAAAAAAAAAAAAAAAAACAAGGTAGAAAATATTCCTGTTTAATAAATGAGAAAGTGAGTTTATTATGGTTAAATTTGTCTAAGTTCACAAAACTAATAAGTAGCAAAACAAATTTGAATTCTGATTGGTCAGACAAGATTAGAGGCAGAAAAGCAGGGGGTGGGGGGGAATGATATTCCACAGAGAGTTGACAAAAGGCGAGATGTATGAAAAGGTATGGTTCATTGGGGAAACCAAAAGCACTGAGCTATGGTTGAACTGGAACACCAGGTCTATGGTGTGCGCGGGGGGAAGTTGCTGGGGAGTGTGAAGGGTCTGGGAGTTTTTCCTACTTGCAAGTTAACAAGCTAGCATGTGACTTGTGAAAACAATTAAATAGAAACCAGTTAGAGTCAGGAGGCCAGAAAAGGGAGTTCTTATGCCCTGACCGCCTCTCTTGTCTCTCCAAGAAAAGGAAATCTGGACTAGAGCTGAATTGCAAGCCATAGTTGAAGATTTTCCCAAAGTAACCAAAGATCCTCACAGATCTGCTGAGGAATTTAATGTAGTCATTCAAGCTTATCAGCCTGGTTTCTCTGACTTATAATAGCTAGTCCATATGCCTGCTGGTGAAGGCCAGGGCCAGCATTGGATGGAAACCACCAATTAGCAAAGTCCTGAAAGGTTTCTAGAATTACAATCAGGAAAAAAGCCCCCTAACTTATTAAATGATCAGGCTCAGGCAATCACTAGGCAACCTCAGGGAGCGATTCCTAGGGCTTTTCCAAAGCCTGTTTGACTAGAACAATAGTCAGCCTCGAACACAGAAATCTGATGAACCTGTTCATTAAGATTATGATTGACTTCAGATTGCTTTTAAAGAAAATTCTGGTCTTCCTTCAGATGTTGATTTCACCTGGATAGTTTTTAACTCTATGTTTATTAATGGGCTGAACCAAGACCTTTCCCTTCTAGTGAAAAGGACCAGGATGGAATGGGAAACTATGTCCGCTCCAGATTCAGTTAATCTGGCAAACCAGCTCTCTCACACTCTAGATGAGTCGCCTATAAGGAAGACCATCAAACTTCGTAATCTTCAACTCCAATAAATGAAGGCTCCTAAATGAAACCCAAACCCTCCTAGTTTCGGCTATTATTTGCAAAGAGCCAGGACATTGGGAAAGAGACTGTTACAAATGTAAGCACTTTAAACACACGCAGCCCTCTAACCAGCCTCTCCAACATCCTCCCAATTCTCAGTGATGGGCTCTGAGTAACTACAGGGGCTCTTCCCAAGCCGCCCTCTTAATCGGCTTGGGGAAACATTTCTCCAGATTGGGGGTCAGTCTCTTCCATTCCTGACTGACACCAGAGCCAAACTTTCGGTGCCCAACCCCACTAATATAAAACAGTCCCTGCCCCAGAATACTGAAACAGTTCCAATAGTGGGGATCTCTAATGACCCTCGAGAGGTTCCTGTCTCTTAACCTATTCCTTTTTGCTTAGGACCTTTAAGAGATATCCATCCTTTTCTCCTTAGTTCTCTCACCCCTATCCATTTACTAGGCTGAGACTTCTTTGAGAAGTATCATGCCGCAGTTTCTTCCTCCAAAAAAGAGGGAATAATTCTAGAATTTGAAAATAGTCATCAGAGTAACCGACCAGGTGAATTAAATGACCCTTTGACATGTTTTATTTGTTCTGTCTCTGACGGAACAAATAAAAGCAGACTCTGAAAATACTGATCATTTGTCCTGACTGAGTCAGCTACCACCTTTCTTATGGGGCAAAACCACTAACTGATGATGTACTAGCCCCTTTTCATAGGGAGAAAACCTAAGGGCCGATGGTAGAGGTTTGTCCAGGACCTCAGAGCAATAAACAACATTGTTATCCCTTGATTCTCTGTTGTTCCTAACCCTCTTACGTTACTGACATCCATCCCTACCAGAAGCAAATTCTTTACTGTAGCAGATTTATGCAGTGCATTCTTCAGCATACCAGTTGCTGAAGCTAGCCAATACCTTTTTGCCTTCACTTGGAAAGAAAAACAATTCACCAGGGCAGTAATGCCTCAGAGTTTTGCTGAGAGTCTTTATTTCTCGCAAATCTTGAAGGCTGATCTGGATGACATAAAGTTCCCTAGAGGTTTTACTTTGTTACAATATGTAGATGATTTGCTTCTTTGCCCTCCTTCTCAAGCTCCTCACAAGAAGACAACATCCACTTGTAAAGCTTGTATACTTAAAGGGACATAAGGTCACCAAAGAAAAATTGCAGTTTGCCCAAACCCAGGTTCAATATTTAGGACATCGGATATCAGAACAAGGACTACACCTAAATCCAGATATATTTCTAGGTGTCCTAAGTTTCCCAAAACCCAAACTAAGCGCCAGTAAATGAAGGCTCAGGATAGTTGGTTATTACTGAAATTGGATTCCAAATTTCTCTCTTATGACCAAACTTCTGTATGTTTTACTGAACAATAACAATCCCGACCCAATTTTACGGGAAGAACCAGATGACATAGCCTTCAAGGCCTTAAAGGAGAGTTTGTTGAACACACCTATCCTTGGGCATCCCACTTATCAGATTCCCTTTTTCCTTGTTACATACGAAAAGAAAGGGGATGCACTTTGGTACTCATCCCAAAACACAGGGATCACCATTGACCCACAGGGTATTATAGCCAGCAATTGGACTCTGTGACACAGGGATATCCCCTTGCCTTACATCCATTACAGAGACTGCCCTGTTAGTTAAGGCCACCAAGAAAATCATTGTGGGATCCCCTTTAATCATCTGTGTACCTCATGCAGTAGAAGCTCTCCTGAATTCTCAACATACTCAGCATTTCTAAACTGGGCTCCTCATCTCTTATGAAATCCCTTTGTTAACTGCTCCTCACATAACTCTTTTACACATAACTTAACCCTACCACTCTTCTCCCCTCTGTCATCAACAAAGTCCCTTGCAACTGTTTAATGCTGCTGGACCACCTCCTGACTCCTTGTGATGATCTGCAGGATATTTCTTTGGGTAACGCTGACTTCTCATAGTTCACTGATGATTCTTACTTAAAAAGTAACAATGGCAAATATTGTGCTGAATATGCTATTGCAACTCCTTTTGATATTGTTGAGGCAGTATCTTTGACTATGGCTGATTCTTCCCAACAGGCTGAATTATACACTCTTACAAGGGCTTTCACTTTATCCAAGGACAAAAATGTCAATATTTATACTGATAGTAGATAAGCTTTCAAAGCAGCTCATGATTCTGGAATGTTGTGGAAGCAACATGGCTTCCCTACTTCCAACAGAAATAAAATTTAAAATGGCCCCTATGCTCAGAAATTATTAGATGCCATACTTTTACCTGACTCTTGGGAAGCTAAGGGAAATCACCTTGCTGATATTTCCTCAAGGAATGATGCCCTCAAAGGAACCAACAGTAGCCAAACCCCTAGTCATGGTCCAACAGGATATTCCCCCAAATTATAATTAGAAGAACTGACTAGAGGATCCCAACAATTGGCCTCAGGGGGAAAAAAAAAACAGATTGAAAATTCAACAACTGTTGCTTTTATAAAAAAAAAAAAAAAAAAAAGCTCTGGTTTGGACCAAATAACAACCCAGTCTTACTGAAGACTCTAAAATTAGCACTCCTCACCACTGTACATGCATTAAACCATTGGTCTACTAATAAAATGATAGTCTTCATGAATCAACTTTGGTGGGGAAACAGTAATAAGGCCACAAAAAGTGCCTACCTCACTTGTCCCACTTGTTTAAAGTACAACCCATGGAAGCCTGTTAGTACTGCTCCTAGACATTTTGAACTGGCTAATGGACCATTCGAGGTCTGGCAAATGGATTTCATACAACTCCCTCCAACCAATGGATATAAATATGTTTTAGTCATGGTCTGTATGTTCTTACACTAGATAGAATCTATTCCTTGTAGACAAGTTACTACCTCTTCTGTAGCTAAAGTCCTTTTGGAAAAGATTATCCCTACCTGGAGAACCCCTCTTGAACTTCACAGTGATCCGGGAACCTGATTTCCTGGTCAGGCACTTCAGCAAGTCTGAGTTGTTCGGCCGGTTTTATAATTTCACTGCGCTTGACACTGTCAATTCTCTGGTTTAGTCGAATGCACTAATAGCATTATAAGACTTAACTGGCAAAATTTGTAGAGGCCCTCCAAATACCTTGGCCAAAAGTATTGCCATTGGTCCTTCTAAGTCTCAGATCAACCCCTTTTGGAACTCATAAGCTCTCACCCTTTGAGACAGTCACAGGATGCCAAATGCACTTGGCTCCTGCTTCTTTTGACCCTCAATCAATAAAAGGGGAGATACTCCAATATTGCAAAGGTCTAATTGCTTCTATTAAAAATAACCACATTTTGTCAGAGCAATCTTTTCACAGTGTACCCTAGGGAGGCAAAGACCCTAAGCATCACACTTTGCAACCTGGAGATTTTGTCTATTGGAAAAGATACTTCCAGAAGAACTCTCTGCAACCCCTCTGGAAAGGCCCCTATAAGGTACTGCTAACCAACCCTTATATCTCCAAACTCCAAGGAATAGACTCTTGGATTCACATGACACATGTAAGAAAGCACTGAACCTTGACTAGATCTGTACATCATCTGGTGACCCAAAAACAAAGATTTCCCAGAATTGAAGCAGACAACATCTGATAAGGCAGCTTTCCCAAGATACCTGGACCAGGCCTTCTGGAAGTTTGTCATCAAACTTTTGATAATGACATAGCACTTCAGATGATCTCCAATGTCTATGATCTTGAAAATACATGGACTTTAGATTAAAAGTGCTTGAGTGTTTTCCATCCTACCCCTCCTTGTTACTCAAATGTGACCTCAGTAGGTTTCCAATCTGTGCATTTTCCCTCCAACATGAGACACTACATCCAGGAAAGGTCATTCCTGACACTGAGAGACAAAAGACCACTGAAACTAGAAAACCTGACTCTTGATCAGTGATGCTTTCAGAGAAAGATCTTTTTTTTTTCTTTTTTTTTTTTTTTTAATCATTCATCAATTTTATACACATCAGTGTATACATGTCAATCCCAATCGCCCAATTCAGAGAAAGATCTTGATCAAAAGGGGGAAATGAAAAAAATGAGTAAACAGACCCTCAATGAAACAGGGTCAGGAGACCAAAACGGGGAGCTTTCAGGCCCTTCAATGATAGCAGAACCTAACAGGAAAAAGGGTTTCTTTCCTAGCAAAGAATCAGCCATGAAAAGCAATAAGTTCTTTGTTTACCACAGCCCTCCCAACTTCCCTTTCTCCTCTGTAGAAGTGTTCTCCTTTCCCTGCCATGTGGACTTGCACGTGGCTTGCCATGGTTGCAGACCCTGAATTGCAATTCACTGTTGATTCCAAATAAATCCATCTTTTCTGGAGAAATCTGGCTGTCTATTCATTCCAGGTTAACATACTGTTTCATGGATGCTGACAGAAACCAAGAGACTCTCAGCACATCAAGCAAGAGCATGACCATCATATTGCTTACTCTGTCCCACAGGGGTTCTATATGAATACCAGCATATGTTATGGGTTGTATTACAGGGGAGAAACACTGATCTTTTAGGGGATTCACCAATAGCAAGTCAAAACATCTGGTCTTTGTCCTGAGAAAAACTATCCCTCAAGGTTGATTATTGCAAACACAACACAGAGGTGGTCCAAGTAAAGGGTACTCAGGGCCTTGCATTTTTATCATACTTAGTAAAAACATACCAGACACAGGACCCAAGGTGGATTACCTCTCCCAAGAGGGAGGTAAGATGGGAGAAAGTGGAGATAAGTAGACAAGTCTGGAAAAGAAGGCAGGAATTATATCACTGAAAAATTTAAATGCAATACGTGGGAGTTTGGGCTTTTGCCACAGCACTGGGGAACCATGAAAGACGTTTTAAGATGTTTGCCAAACACCTCTGCATTTGTATGTATGACTTGAACACGTTTTCTAGGACCTCCTTCCCCTTCCCTCCCAGCTCATCTTTGTGGTAAGTGAAAAAAACAAACAAAAACAAAAAAACCTTCCGTACTCTATAATGTGATCCTCTCCCTGAAATTTTTAACCTGTAAAGCAAAAGAGTTGGGCCAGTTTCTCTCCTTTTGGAGGAGCTATATGGCAACCATATTTTCTGCTATATGAACATGGCTGCTCTGCAGCAGGAAAAAAAAATAATAAAGCCTATAGCCACAAAGAGTAAGAGATCTGTAAACATTCTAGTCCCAATTTGCATTTCTTTACCTCATCTGAATCCTTGCCCTTCTTTTGTCTTCACTATCCCTTGAGATGCCTCAATGTACTTCCAATGCATTCCTTTTTTAGTTTAAGACAGCTTTGGTTGGGCTTCTGTCACTTGAATCTGAACATATGAATTGATGTAGAAGGGAATGTTCTCAGATTTATCATTTAGAAAGATCACCTTTAAGTAGTATGCAAAATGACTTCCAGTGAAGACAAAGCTGAACCAATAAACCAGTAGACTATCAGAATAGTCCAAAAGAGAAATGTTGTTTTTATTTGCCTTTAAAGACATGGCCATAACTAGGTATCCTGATTGAGAGATAACTTCAGAAATAATTCCTGGCTCTGAAGTTAGTTTACAGCACCTCAGTACTTCCAGAAATAACCTGTGAGGAACAACTTTATTTACGGTAGCTCAGGATCAAAACCAACCTTTCCAAATGGGGAGAAAAAGAGCATATAAAGCTGAAGAAGAAGAAGCCAGATCATGACGGGTCTGATAAGCTACATCAAAGAAGTCAAGACCATTAGGATAAAGAGCAATGGGATTGCCTGTTTTCATTGCTGCCATTGGACTGAAGCCCAGGAGCCTTGAACTCATTATTACACAGAGATGCTCAGATCATGGAATTGCAATAGCTTCATCTCAATGTTCCCATAAGTGTGAATCACATAGTGAAATTCATTAATTTCACTAATCACAGGGTAAATTAAAAATCTGTATCATTGAAAAAACATCATCTTTTTCAAGAATTCAAAGGACAGAGAAATTTATAAAGTATATTTCTACTTCTTAACTTCTTTCCCTCTTCCTAACTCTACTTTCCAATGTTATTTACTATTAATGGTATTTTCTGCATGCTGTTTTAGGGTATGTTTGCCCATAAATTGATAAGCAAGTAGGTTTCTTCTTTTTTTTAAGTCGAGCCATAATTTGCTTTTTCCTTTCAATAGGGCTATGAGTCACTTTGGTTACATAGCTTTACCTCTCTGGGTGTAATGTCCACATGATTATCCATAATTTATCATTTAATAAACATTAATAGGCATCTACATTAGCTGTGGATCCTCTGTGCAATAAACCTGCTTATGTATGTATATATATTCGTTTAAATTTGTCCAATTACTTTGTTAGAACACTTTCCTATAAATTGGAATTGGTAGGCAAAGAGTATACAAAATTTAAATTTTGAGTGATATATGAAAAATTGTCCCTGAATGTAGAGACAGTCTTCACCAGTCTTCTTTCTCAGTATTTGTAGATGAGAGTGCCCTATTTGCTACAATCACAGGAGCATTAGCTATCAGTATTTTTAATCTTTGACAACGTGATATTCCTAAGAAATTGGTTTTCCTCTCTTACTCTTGAGTCAATCATCTTCACATATCCTTATTAGTCACTTAATCATTCGAATTTCCTCTTCATGTTCCTTTCTCATTTCCCTTGGAATATTAGTGTCTTTGTCACCAATTTATAAGAGCTCATGCATGATTAAGGATGCTAACCTTTTGGCTGTCGTGTATTACAGATGAAATGACACAGAGCTTTCCCCCCATTTATTTCACTGTGATGTTTATTTTACTTTTTGATTATACAGAAATTACGTATT
Source organism: Eschrichtius robustus (assembly GCF_028021215.1). Classification (NCBI taxonomy): domain Eukaryota; kingdom Metazoa; phylum Chordata; class Mammalia; order Artiodactyla; family Eschrichtiidae; genus Eschrichtius; species Eschrichtius robustus. Next base: position 63,582,422 of record NC_090841.1, on the reverse strand, counting down.
CAAATAGAATCTCTTTTTTGTTCTTGTTGCTGGTTTTTGTTTGTTTGTTTGTTTTTTAGAGAAAGGCAATGGGAAATCATTGAAGGATTTAACATGAGAAATAAAGATAAGGTTTACTTTCATTGGGAATTAATTGGGAAATGAACTGGCAAGGGCCAAGAGCAGATGTAGGCTGATTGAGTAATCCAGCCATGAGAAGGCACTAGGTTAAAGCATGGTGGTGGCAATGGTGGTGGGTAGAGAAATTACGGGGACGTTTGTAAAATAGATTCTGTGAGATTTGGTTGTTGATTGAATTAGTGGAGTCAGTGGGGATTGAACTGCTGTTTTATTCTGGGGTGTTATCTACTTAGTCAAATTTCCAACTGAAACCTAAAGAGTTAGCCAGCACCAGTGTTCTTCATAAAAGGGGTGAGAGAAAACGGAAGGAAAGAAACAACTAATTAACAGAAGCATGATCACGAGGTACCTGAATATGAATAGAGAGATCATCATTGCTTAGAACTTCTAAAAGCATTTATAATTCAACTCTAGAACAGATTTGTGTTCCTATGTATTTTAATTACAAATCAAATGATCTCTGAAAGCTATGGGTTTAAATATCTAAAGTATGTAAAGTTTTGTCATACAGGAAGGATCTTGAAAGGAAATAAATTGGTATCTCAAATAGAATTATTCAATAAAATTTTTTATAAAGGGCAGGGTATAGGAAACCTATAAAGGACACTGCAATACTCCCTGGCTAATAACGGTGGAGAAGGGGCTGTTACTACCTCAGAGGAGACAAGAGGAGAAAGTAGCTACCAGAATCCAGAGAGAGAAGTGAGTTCGCCTGAGAGGAGCTGTGTGCTTAGGTAAAGGGACTTAGGCAGGCTGCCGGGACCCCACAAGGTGAGACCTGGAATGCACCACACTCCACTTGCCCAGTCTTCTTCTCCAGCCACTGCTTCCCAAGGGCTGCCAGAGGCAAGAATGCCTTTGACGTAGTCCAGGGACAGAGCAGGATGGAGAGTCCATCTAAAGGGGCAAGACTCACCAGCATGCTCCACCTTTGTGCCTTTTTTATGGAAAAAAAGTTCGCATCCCCAGTGCAGAAGACACACAAAAAGACCCAGCAGCACCATGACATGCAAGAACGTGACAAAACGCAGTAGAAAATTAACTCCTACTCCCCCTAATGACGTCAATCACGAGCTGCAGAGCCTCTCCCTGCTTGCATTTGATCAGCATGTTTCCAGGCAAAGTACCTCCCTCTTGACCTTAATAGAATTAATTTAAATGACATTATTTCACAAAAGACCAGTCTTTAGATCTTAAACTACATAATATGAATAAACAAATTTGATTTTACCTTAGAATTAAACTATAAACAATTAAGTAACTTATTAACTAAAATAAAGAATGAAAGGATGGACTACGTTTCTGTGAGTAGAGGATCAATACTTTGAGAATGAGTGATGGGAGAAAATTATCTGAAAGTTTAGAAGTTTATTAGCATGAAGAGAAAGGATCTCTACTTTGCCTGCTCTTTGATCTCATATAAAGAATTTTTTTAATGTTTCTAAGAATTACATTTCTAGTATTGATAGAATTAACTATATTACTGTGGATTACATTATTGTCCACAAAGCTTTTACACCATACCATGTGGTCCTCATAAACCACTGAAAGGGAAAAGGAACAGCCTATATACTATCCCTGTGAAGAAAGAAAAACATTTTCTGAGAGGTTGAGTTATCTGCTGAAGGTCACATAGCTAATAAGTGATGTAATCAAGACCAAACTATTTCAGAACGAAATTCATTGGTATTCACTAAAATATGTGACCATAATATGGGACAAAATATAAGTTAAAATGTCTCATTTTCCCATTTATTTATCCCATGACAACTTTTCAATGCTTTGTCATACTTACCATTTTTCCTTGTCTTCTATGTAAGATATGTCCAAAGATAAATTAAATATTAAATATTTAACAACTTCAAGCTTATCTGTGACCCTAAACTTAGAAAGGTAAAAAGCAACATTTAGTTTTGTTTTGCAACTGAAGCTCTTTTAACTATTCAAATCCAGACCCACATATCTTCACCTGATAAATAAAGAGCACTCTGAAGAACTCGTGGATTCCTCAGCTTTTTGACTCTTTCAACGTTATTCCTATTTCCTTTACCTTTTAAGTTAATCAAAAAATCTTTTTTTAAAAATGACTTTCCCCCCCCCCCCCCAGAGTAAAATGTATTCCAAGCCTGGTGAAGAACAGACTATTAATCTCTTCACTTTATTGACCTACTTCAGTTTCAGCTCATTAAACACAGGCATTTTCAATGATCAAAAGAAAATGAACCAAACGTAACTTGGTATAACCTTACCAAATGAGAGAGTTGTTCAAAAAGCAAATAAATCTGAACAGGTAATTTAATACTGACAATCTTCCATTTAAAGAGTATTTATGCTATGAACAAGGACATGCAGAAATAATTTCTACGTTCATTTTATCAGTGAAGTCACACTCTTGATACGCTTTTTATCCAACTCTCTTCTCAGTTCTTAGCCTCTCCCAAAATGAATACTATACTGAAGGAATTATGCACTAACGTCCCTTGAAACTATAAGACAAGGAAAAACAAAAGACTATGAGCTGTAAAAAGATAGCTGCCAAAGATTATTTCATTATATTGCCATACAGAATTATAAAAACTAAAGTAAATCTAATTATCAGAGCACAAGAGAGGAAAACCAGTAATTCAAACCCATTATCCTAAAAAGAATAATAAGCAATTTAAATTAGGAAACAAGAAATGTTTACTAGCTTTTAAATATGACTGTATTTGAAAGATATTTAAGTTACTAGCTGAACCATACTAGAATATGCATGTCTCATTAGCACTGACTTAAGTAGTCCTTTACTTAGGTAAAATTTCCTAAAACCAATTCCAAGATATCCTAAAAAAAATAACCAACCACAATTCACACAGAAAAAAAAAGTTTTTTTCTAAGATATCACTGAAAAGAAGTCTTAAAGGCTAGGCGAGTAGTTCTAACATTGGAATTGTAAATACTTTAGAGACAAATTATACCTGCTACCATATATCATGTTTTGTGATTTAACAGCAGTTATTTTCTTGCTTCCTCTGAAAGATTGTGGCCTCTCTACTTGGTCACATGGAATCTAGACCCCAAGTCAGTGTCCTTTAACAAACAATCTTCCCAGCTCAGGAACAATTCCATAGGTAAGTGATTTGTACTTTTTCCCAACATGGAATTAATCAGGGTAGGAGACGGAAAAACCGAATCATCTCCCAGTTCCTTACTATTAATTTTCTCATGGAAAGAAACAATCTTGCAAAACATATATTCAAATAAAACACAAACCGACCAACCCACAGCCAATTGTAAATTATAGTTGGTCACCTTTATTTTTCTCCATTCTTCCAATAATAGATCAATTAATGTTCTAAGGCAGATCAGTCACACTGTCTACATGGTGATAACAACTGCAAATGAATCCTTAAATGTTAAATAATCTTCCTTCCCTTGCAAGACATTTGAGGAAACTTTCTTTCAGACATTGGTTTGGCAATTAATTTACTCCATTTCAAAAATGTTAGCTAAGATAGATAAAAATTCTTTAAATTTAAACTTAAAAGCATTAGATCACTTTACAAAATTTGTGGCAGTTACATAAGAAGATATTAACTCCACATAAACAATTTATTCAACAACACAACTAAGTCCAGATCAGAATATATTTTTTAAAACTTCACCATCTACATTTCTCATTCTATTAATATCAGGCATAAAAAACATAATTAAACACAATAAATTGAGCCTGTTGGGTAACTATGAATATAAGATTAATTCTAAACATCAAAATTGATTTATTAAGTTTGGCCTAATCACAGAACAAAAAGATAAATCAATCACAGTTCCTGCTCTCAAGTAGCCTATAGTCTAGCAGAAGGAAAGAAACACATTTAAAATCAGTATTGCTACTTTTGAATCCCAACCTTATATTAGAAATAACTAAATACTGATCTGTATGTGGTGAGTGAGGATTTCAGGGCTGGTCAAGGAAAAGACAGGACCTCATGATGGCAGTAGTATGCAATGAGCTTTCTTTGGGTGCCACTTTGACAGGCTGCATGAGAGGGGATGTCCCTCACAGCAGGAGGCCTGCCGAGACATTGGTGCAGGACCACCACCCAGAAGAGGAAGAGAACAAGGGAAATCCCAGGAGAGAGGGGTATTGGAGAGGGGGCCCCCGTGTCCAGGTGATATTGCTTAGCAGCAAGATGGGAAGTCTCTGAGTCAAAGAGCTTCAAAGGGCAGCAGCAACTTGGGGTCTTTTACAGCACCAGAGTTTATTTTATCTATATGGCCAGCAGAGAAGTTCAGCTTTGTGGGGTTTGCAAACCAGGCAGGCTCTAAACGACTAAAAATATGTTTACTTGAGCTATATTTAAAGCAATTGGAACTGTAAAAATTTGAGTTTGGCACCAGTGGGCTTTGGGCTAACGGTCCCAACCAGCTGTGAAGAAGTAAAAGACACAGGGGCCAATTTTTAACCCATTTATATAACACCATAAAACATTTAAAAAATCACTGTATCAATAGAATCTTGGGTGTTCAAAACCTGTGGACTGACTTCTAGAGTTTAACTTAAGAATCAGAGAGGTTCAGAAGATGAAATAAGAGGCTCCTTGAAGCTTTACTAAAGTATTCAACAAACATTTCAACTCCTATTTTGTGTCAGCCGCTGTTCTGGGCACCAGATATTCTACAGTGAACAAGGTACACAGCTGGACTGGCTACATAATTTGCAGGGCCCAATGCAGAAAGGAAGCACAGGACCCTTTTTCAGACTTCAAGATGGTAACAGCAGGACATTAAACCAAGCATAGGGCCCTTCTGAGTGTGGGACCCTGTGTGACTGTATACGTTTCATATCCATGAAACCAGTCTCGGTAGACATGTTCCCTATCCTCAACGCGCACACAATCTAGTGGTGAAAAATCAACAGTAAAAAGAAAAGAAATATGGCACCATGAAAAGTGCCATGAAAGAAACAGCAGGGAACAGAGTTCAGTGAACCTTGAGAAAGGCTTCTCTAGGAGCTGACATTTAAGCTGAGACCTGAGGCTTGCAAGCCAGCCAGCTGCATAATGTGTGTATGTGAAGGACCCATAGGTCGGACATTTATGCTAGTGGTTCTCAGTCAGGACGATTTTGCCTCTCCTGGGTCATCTGGCAAAGTCTAGAAACATCTTCTGTTATCAGAACTGGGGGGGTGGGGGGGAAGGCATTGCTACTGGCATCCAGGGGGCTAAAGGTCAGGGAAGCTTCTAAACACCTTACAATACACAGGACAGCACTCGCCGCCCCTGCCAACAACAAAGAATTATCCAGCCCCACAGGTCAGTGGTGCTGACACTGAAAAACCCTGAAGTGGAATGAATGTAGATAAGGCGATTGCAAAGCTGTGAGTGGGGTGAGAGTTTGGCACATTTGCCTTTCATGTCCTTAGCCATGTGACTTTATGGTAGCAAATACTGGAAACCTATATTTCCAACAACAGTAGAGAATTCAATTAATGGTACGGTGATTCAGTAGAATCTTAGTCACTAAAAAAATACATATTTAGAAGGATGTTTATGATTGGAAAAGGCATGTTACAAAGAAAGAAAAAGTGATTCTACATTCTTTCAAAAAATATTTATGTGCTGAGCAGAGGATGGATGAGGGTATTGAAAAGATAATTCAAAGGGTTATTGGTAGTTATTTCTGATGGTAAAATTATTTTTGCTTTCTTTGTACTTTTCAGTATTTTAAATTTTCAAGAGAAATGTAGACTCTTATAAAATCATGAAAGCACAAAATCTCATTTTCTTTCTGAAAAAGTGTATTATACATTCAACTTACATGGCAGCCATATGTGAACCTGATAAGGCTAATCAAAAACTGTGATATTTGTTGTGATTCACAGAATGACTAATCATTTTAGGATGACTTTAGCAGTACCACTGGTAAAATTTGAAATTTCTAAAGCTGAAAAGTAGAAGAATTGAGGGCACAATTGGTGGTGTCTTGTCTTCTAAAGGTCAGGCTTTTGTACAAGAAAGGTAGATATGGAAAATGGCTACTCTCTATTAAAATGAATCGCTCTTGTTAGTTAACGGAGTAGATAGGGTACCACATTCACAATCTATTTCAACAAAGTATATGAATGAAGTCTCTCATGACTCCATTTTAACAAAATGAATTTGTGGTTTCTTGAACAGTTATATCAAGAGGCCACTGATTTATAAGTCATGTCTGTTTACAAGTAGTATCTGGTTGTTGAAATGTTACTCTTGGTCTTATACCAATTAATGATAAAAGAAATGTTATAGACCAAGAAGGAGTTCTTATCAGACAAGCCAAATTCCATATTCTAGAAAGTCCTAGCAAGCTGGAAACATGGTTGGGGGGAGTATAGAATAATTATAAAATGCTATTCTTAAGTTTCCTAAATTGCACCCCTCCTTAAAGCCGATTATACAAATACAGGATGTTGGACACTTGGCAAAAAGGAACTTAAATTTTGGGATGGAGAGAGGATGGGGACACACACAACATTTACATTTGTTAGTAAACTGACTATGAGGGAATAGGATGTGATTTGTACAATTCAGGCCCTGATGGAGAGTCATACTCTATGGCCCAAAAGTAGAAAATCATACTCGCTTCCCCATTATGAAGCTTCACTGAAAGCCTGGATAAAAATGAAACACATCATTTTCTTAGACATCGAAGCACACACCAGATATTCCAGAGGAGAAAGTGACAAGTTTCCCTGACACTGGAACTAGGGCTTGATGTTTACAACTCAACAGAGACAACATGCTCAGAATAAGAAGACAATGATGAGACAAAGCCACTTGAGACCAGTGATGCAGTAGGACAGCCATGAGGACACTCTACAACCACAAAAGTAACTAAACATCTCCCTCTTTGGACCAGCAAGAGTGACTACTGCTTCTTCATTAAAGAAAACTACCCCCATCTTAATCTTCCTAACACCTAGGTAAGTTATGAAGATGCCCAATTCCTGAATTGCTCTGCTTCCTTAAACCCTTGTAATCACCCAGCACAAAGCCAAATCCTATAAAAAGCCCCTTTCAACTGCCTCTAACCAAGGCACCCACAGTTCCTGAGCTGTGCGATCTCCCTTGCTGCAGAAAGTAAGACCTAGTTTGTTTGACTATCATTCTGTTTCTGGTGGTTCCTGGCTGGTGGACTTCAACCCAAGACAATCCTGTTATTACTAATCTACCCAACATCAGCCTGTGGGTCCCTTTTATGGTTTTGGATCACCATAACCATGCCGCCCCAGCAGCAAAAGGGGTTAGTTCATGAGAAACAGGAGTCCCAAATTGAGATTACTGTCAATGAGTGACTATGGCCACCAGCCATCTAATGATGTGACTCCCTAAGCCACCTCATAAACACTCCTTCACCTCCTTGAATACAGACAGCAGGATGGTGGTGGAACCAGTGTCTATGGGTGCTGCAGCTAGCAGTGGTGGAGGGCAGCTTGGTTTCTTTCTTAGAGTTCCCCTTAGTCCACAAAAAAACAGAATATTCACCATAACCTAAGAAATACCATTTCAGATAGGTTTCTTTCTTATAGTTTCCATTAGTTGACAAAAAGAAACAAAACATTCACCATAAGCTAATAAATACCATTTCAGATAGGTTTCTTTGATTTTCCATTAGTTCATGAAAAGAAACAAAACGTTCCCCATGACCTAATAGGTATCATTTTAGATAGAAACATATTTCCCAATTTTAAAAACAATCATCTGTGACTTTTAAAAAACTAGTTATTATAAAACACATTCTGATTTACAGAGATCCAAAACTAAAATTTCACCCTTAAAGGTCAAGTTCATTTACAGTCAAGACACTAAATAAGGGCTTCCCTGGTGGCGCAGTGGTTAAGAATCCGCCTGCCAATGCAGGGCACATGGGTTCGAGCCCTGGTCTGGGAAGATCCCACATGACGTGGAGCAACTGTGCACCACAACTACTGAGCCTGCGCGTCTGGAGCCCGCGAGCCACAACTACTGAGCCCGCGCGCCACAACTACTGAGCCCGCGTGCTGCAGCTACTGAAGCCCACACGCCTAGAGCCTGTGCTCCGCAACAAGAGAAGCGACTGTAATGCGAAGCCCGCGCACCGCAGCGAAGAGTAGCCCCCACTCACCACAACTAGAGAAAGCCCGCGCACAGCAACGAAGACCCAACGCAGCCAAAAATTAATTAATTAATTAATTAATTTTTAAAAAGACACTAAATAAATAACTGTAATAACAGCAACACGTTTTTTGAGCACTTACTATGTACCTGGATTTGTGCTATTTTACATACATGTATTATTGCATTTCATCTATGCAACATGCCTTTAAGAACTAACATTCCCATTTCACAGATGAGAAAATGGAGGTTCAAAGAGGACAACTGATTAACCTCAGTCACAGAGCTACAGGTGCCAGGACCAGGTTTTGAACCCGAATGTCTATAATTCCAAACTCCAAGGTCACCAAGTAGATTGTTTCTCTTGGGTATCAGTATAAAACAACACTGCCCTTGAAGCCAATATAAGACTGGATTATAATGAAAGCAGTTTAAAAAAAAAAAAGAACTATAGCGTACTACTTAAAGTGTCCTATAGTATTAGAATTTAACTTTGCCACATTAAGTTTATTTTTATTATACCATTTACAACCAAAGCTACCAAGAAAAAGTTATCTTTCACACGCTACTACTCTGTATCAAGCAACATCCACATTTTTAAAACTAGTTGGTATATAAAATCTGAAGGTAGCCTTGGATTTTTATAAGCTTCTCCTTTCTGAATTATCTTCTTTTAAAAAAAGGAAATAATGCATGTGTGAACAATGCCTGTGTGAAGAGAATTTCAATGGGAAAGCATTATCCCTTCTCCCCAATAAAAAATATAAAAATAAAAGGACCTTTTAAAAGACACCTTTCACTAACAGGTCTTTTCTGAATGAAATAAACAAGAGCAAAGGGCACCTTGACTACTACCTAGGAAATAAAATCAGAACACAGGGAAATCTGTAATTCTAATCACATTTACACCTTCTCTCCTTTTTTACATTTCTCATCCAAACATCCTTAGGAGCTCAATAGGCTTAAAAGAATTGGAGCAGGGTAGAGAACAAAGGTGAGGGGAATCTGAGAAACAGCTTAAATGGCTGTTCTCACCATTTTAGTAATTTCAAATTGGGTAACATAGTTTTCAGAAGATGTAAAAGTCACAAATATAGAATGAAACTGTAAAAAGTTATTCTACCTGCTTACATTTTAAAAGTGGCATTTTGGCCAGGCATCTCAGGAATTAACTACTTGTGCACAAGAAATGCAAGAAAGCACTAAAAAAATTAACTTTCAAGGAAAACAAATATCAAATTTAAACGTATTAGCTTTAGTCAATGAAAACCTATGTGCTAAATACATACACCTGCTAAAAAGAATATTAATATTTGTATTATGTGAGAATGACTACTTAGATATTAACTATGTTCTCTCTTGAGATTGAGGATAATTTTAGAAAATAAGATTCAACTACTATACTCAATCAAGCTAAATATTATAGATCATATATAAATACAAAAATAAAGAAAAGCATTTATGAACCATGTGGTATGTGTGGTTTACTCAAATGGGGAATGAAAGTTTTTTTAGTGGAAAGAAAAGAGACATCGATGTTAAAAGAAACAGTTTAATATTCATTTAATTATTCAAATAAAAAATGACCAACAATAGAGAAACGATAAAAATTCAGAATTATATCAAATTCAGATGTGAGTGCCTGTTATTGGGTGATTCTGATTCAGAATAATACTTTCACGTGACTTTTTCTTAATGCAAATATCAAAAGAATTCAGCACTGTTTTTCACCAGCACCACTGATGTCCCTAAGAGTGCAGCCCTGCACGGCCCCTTGAGTAGGTGTTGCTAGGATTCCTCCATCACCCTTAAGCTACAGATAAAGAAAGGTACTAGCAATGGGGAAACAATCCAGAATGCCTTAGAAAAGAAGATGCCTGCCATCCTGGCTCTTTTTTGTGTGCCATGTATATCAAACACAAATAAGTACAACCATTTCCTTCTCTGTAGGACACAGTTTCAGTTTCAGTAAAATGTTATGCCACTGACTGGTACGCTGCAAAGTTCCTCTTCAAAAGAGATGAAACACACCCAAGGTTCTAGAAATGTAATGCCTTCTAGTCATTGTATTACGTTTAGCAGGTACCAGATATACTGAGATATGAGATGGGTGGTGAAATCAAGGCCTTACTGTCAACATTTACTGAACATATCAGCCAAAATTATGGGATCTGGGGGGCAAAAATCTATGGTTCAGGTGAGGATTTCACAGCTCAATGCCCTCACCAAGTCCCCTGCCCCAACACACACACTCACTTTAGTTGCATTAGCTACTGACAAGTGAGGGTTTTTTTTTTTTTAATGAAACGAACGCACCGAAATAAGAAGACAGGTTTACAAGGGGGTGGTATCGTTTGAGAACAGAATTGCCCTCAGCTGAGAATATCCAACTATGTTGTTTCAAGTAGTATAGAAAAAGTGCCTAGTACCGAATAGGTGTTCAAATAAATATTTGTGTGTTTGTTTATAAGACTAGTCTTGTAAACTGAAATGGTTGCGGTGGGCTCAAATGCCCAGATTTTCCTTGTGGGATGACTGCAGAACTGAGGTGACAACCAGCAAAGAAATCAAGCGCAAGAGCTACAGCTCCATAGTGCTAAGAGCAAGCCTCCTCCCCGTACAAACTCAGAGGACGGATTTCAGACCCAAGCATCCGCCACAAGTTCTTCGTCCAACCGATAAGCTCACAGCATTTGTCAGTGTGTTGGCCTCGTAATTAGGTGCATTGCTTCAGTAAGATCTTAGCTCCAGGCACCTGCTGCCGCGTTCGACAGCTAAGACCTATTCTTCCAGACCGAATGTAAACTGGAAATCCCGCCCGCAGAAGGAAATTTGCGCGGAGGGGGCGCGGAGCACAGGGTGAAGGGTCAGGCACACGCGCTTACGAGAAGCAGAATCGACGCTGGCCACACTTACTGTATTCTTTCCCTTTCAATCTCTGGAAGATCTCATCCATGTCAAGTGGCTCCGCCATGCATTCTGTTTGATCGCCTGTTGCCGGCACATCTTTCAGGCGTTGCATCTACCCAGTGGTTCCGAGAGACACACTGGGTAGTTTAGGTTCCTGCAAGTAGGGCTTGATGCCCGGGCGCGGAGGGGCAGCTAAGGGTCACACCAGGGAGGGCGAGTCTTAATGACAGAGGAGACCGGCCGCCCTTGTCAGTGCCCCATTCTCCAGCAAAGGAGGATAAGGCAGCGTTGTGTTTTTACTGTCAAACTTACAGCGACCAACCCAACTCCGTCCACCGTACGAGAAAGCAGCAACCGAGGCCCCCCGGCAGGGCACTGGGGAAGTTCCCACGCGGAACAGAAACGCGGTCAGGCCGCGCTGTCCCCCGCTGGCAGGTTTACCGGCCTCTTCCAGCGCATCGGCCGAGACTAAGGGAGCCGGGCGGGAAACAAACGCCCAGAGCTCGGCTCAGCCGCAGGCGGAGTCAGGGAGTCCCCGGAGCTGCGCTGCGCTCGGGATGTTCACGCCGCGCTTCCCCAGAAGCCTCCCCAGGATTCACCTTGCGCGGCCGGAGGGCCTCAAAGGTCATCTTCCCACGAAGGGCCATTCTGACAACCTGGGGAGCGCAGGGCCGGCGCTCCGGACGCCCCAGCCCGCGCCCAGACGCACAGCTCCGCGCCGAGTCCGCGCCTTACCTGCCCGCGGCGAATCCTGCAGCCCCTTGACAGGTCCCACCAGGCGCCACTGGGAAAGTTTCCGAACTTCTTCGCAGCTCTGCAAGCCCTCGCTTCGGGTAGACCCAACGAGAGCCAGAAGGAGGAGACAGCGACAGCCCACGCGCCAGGTCTGTGCGTCCATCATCGGTGTCCTGGTCACTCCTTTCCCCGCCGTGGACCCCACTCTCCCCGCGCGCCTTGCGCTGCAGGCGCTGGAAAAGGCTCGAGGTTCCCAAGAGGTGCAATCTGTCGGTGGGCTGGGACGCCGGCTTCACCTGCGGGCACTTGGCTTTCTCCGGAGGTGCCCCAAGGCTGAGACACCGGAGTTCTCGGGCAGAGCGCCGCCAGGTCTCCCTCTCCAGCGGGGCGAGATGGCGCCGCGTGAGCGAGGAAGCGGCTGGAGCCGCACGGAGCCCGCGAGTATCAGGCTCGGGCCACCGCCGCGGTCGCCGGGGGCTCGGCGGGAAGCGGCCGACCCGGGACGCGCCGCCAGTCGAGCTCCGCGGACAGGCCCCGCCCCCGCCCCGTGGTCAGGCCCCGCCCCCCGCGTGCCGCCCGGGGCCTCACCCGTGGAGCCTGTCAACGGCGGTCCACGCCGGAGAGACAGCAGAGCAGCGCTGCGTGGAGCCAGGAAACAACTAAAACGAAACCCGACCTCGCTCTCCCAATCCATTCCGGGGAACTGCAGTCTGATGAAAAGAAGAGCGAATGTGCGAAGAGGCTCAGAGAAGACAAGAGATGAGAAACACCAACTGGGAATATTTCCATATAAATACTTCCGTATAAATCAAGTCCTCAATGCATAGGAATTTGTATTCGAATTGCCTGAAATGGGATCTGGGCACAATACAAAAGGCAAAAAACTATTTATAGTTAAAGATCTCAATTGAGAGGCTTGATAGCACTTAGGTTTTAAAAGAGTGTACGTGAGACGTTATTCTTTTTAAATTGCTGTATGTTTGCTGCTTTGGAACATTGTTTTTGTAACATTACGATTTTCTGAAAAAATTTGGAAGTCATAAAAACTACATTCAAACCTTATAACGTTCTTATTTTCACAGTAAAGTCCAGTTTATTCTCTTATTACCCTTTAGCATCATATTTTGCTTCAGTACTTTGTATCTATAAGGGCCCATCTGAGCTTTACCACTTCTGGAATTTCTTTAAAACATTTCTCAAAGAACTACTAGGGTAAAAGTGCTCAGGGAAGTTTCTCACAAGGAAGATAGAAAAATGAAGACTTTAAGTGATTTTAAAATGACAAAGGAATTTTGTCAATTTACAAAAGGACTGCATTAGAAACCATAAGCCAAAGGGCCAGATGTACTTTTGAAATATGATTGACTTAACACTAAGACTGTGAATGACAAGAGTGTTTCATCATCTACAGGCACCTGAAGACAGTCCTCCTCCAGTAAAACAAAACTACTTAAAAGCATCAGGCCAGGGACACTATAAGTGCTTTAGCCACCTAAAGGGAATTTATTCTCAAATTTGAACCCTTGCCGCCGAGAGACAGAGATGAATAATTTTAAGTCTTAGTTAAATGTCATGGGACTTTTTAATGACCATTGATATCAAAGGCAGCACTTTCAGCATTGATTAGTGTTGATTGATTAGATTGCTTGCTCTAAAATCATTCCAGGGCAATGGCTGAGATACTTCTTCAATGAAATAGCGCTTACTTGGCTTCTGACATCAATTCCATGAATACTAGATTTTTTTTTTTTTTTTTTTTTTTTTGGAGCAGCTCTCTTAGTAAATGAAAACTGAAAAACTTAGCTGCTTTTAAATTCACGGACTTCAAGCAAAGCTTTATGTATGTATCCTAGTAGGGAAAAAAACAAAAAACAAAAAAAAAAAAACTGCCCCCTGAACCTACCAGCCACCAAGTGTGGAACGACTGCTTGGAAGTCAGCTCTATAAGAAGAACAAGAGGAATGACCATTAATATGTGTATGGTGCTTAGATGCCAGGCAATATTCTAAGTGCTTTTTAAGGGTAAGAATTCATTCATTTAATCTTTATAACAATCCTGTAAAGTAGTTACTACTGTCTTCACTGTTTTACAGATGAGGAAACAGACACAGAGAGGTGAAGGGGCTTGCCCAAGGCCAACATACCTGCTAAGTGGCAGAAGGAGAAATCAAACCCGGGCGTTGGAATCCAGAGGATGTGCTATATTAACCACGGGCTCTCCTCGGCCACTCCACGCCATGCCAAAGAACCTAGTGGGTTACATTCGGTAACACAAAAGGCTGTTTATAGTTTATCAGGTTTTTTTTTTTTTAACTAGTAAATATATATAATGTTTAATCTGTGGAATTTTATTCTACTAGAATTCCTTCTATGTTAATATAAGGCTAATAAATCCCTAGGTTTTCCAAAAGTTCTTTGTTGGTCTTACCAAGATCTCTCCTTGATTGATTTGATCATCACAGAGTAGCATTAGCATTAAAAGAATCTCAGAGATTACTTGGCCCAATTCATTCACTTGGAATCTCTAAAACAATGTGTCTTGCCAGGATAGAATCACAACCACCACTGAGAATGACTGATGGTTCAGTAAAAACTAATCAACTAAGAAATACTGACTGAACACACACTATATTTTTAGAAAAACAGTAAGCTGGGCAGAATTGGGATTACGGAGACATGTAAGCCAGTTCTCGGTGTTTTTGTAATTTATTTCAGCAGAATAATTAGGTGGGGAGTTGTATACAGAAATGGAGTAGGACCTAATGAGAAGATACATGTCTAGTCCACGTAAAATGTCCTCAATTACAAAAACAGATATGTTGTTTCTACCTGTTATTCCCTACTGCTACCACCATGGATGAGCTTGAAGACAAGCTTCCTTCTGCCAACCAGAGTACAATAGCAAAGTGCCTTTCATGTGAACACTCTAGAGCAAAATCTCTACACACTGTACTGTAACTAATCTTTTGTTCAGTTTACCTGTAAACATTAAAGATGAAGCTAGGGAGGAATGTCTGTAATTTGACAGTGATAATGCCTCGTTTTTCACAAGTTATTCAGTAAACATTTATTGAATGCCTTTTATGTAATCGCACTGTGTTTTGCTTTTGAAATACCAATACTTGCAGATAGAAGCATCTCTAAACAGTCATTACCTAAAATACACTTTAGTATTCTTCTAAATGCAAAGCTTCTAAGTAACCCTTTACAGTGTGTCAACTCAAGACCTTGTAGAGAGAAATAAAGAACCTCCGGCATGGTTTAGGTGATCCTAATGATGTCACATTGCCCTCCATTCTGACTATTGCTTTAAGCTAATACTGGCCACCGGTTAGCTCACCCTCAGAAACTGGTTGCAGTTAACTCCTGTACCCAATCAAAATTAATAGCTAATATTTACTAAGTGCTTACAGGTATTCTCATTTAACATTTCAACCACCCCAGGAGACAGTCACTATTATACTCATGAGGAAACAGAGGTACAAAGAGATTAAACAGCCTTCCAGAAGCACAGATAAGAGTCCAGGTGTAAGCCAGGCAGGCCGACTTCTGCATTCCCGTGGCCACCACCTCTCCTGCTCTGACAAACCGGACACCTGCCTTGTGGCCCCTGAACTCAACCCATATCATATATGGGTAAAGACCCTGGTGCTCGGTGCTCTTCCTTGGGGACAGCCAGCTGGACCTCATCTCTGTAGTGGTCCAGAGACCTGCAGCGGCTCTAACCCTGGCCCAACTCTACCTTCCCGGCAGCCACCTGAGGTCCTACTTAACCCTTCAATCAGGAGGACTATAGTGTAAGAACTAAAATTCCAGGAGCTGCCTTGACCTCTTTGACCCTCGTGGGATCCCAAAGGCCTACTGGTGTGTTCTGCACTAGCCAGATACGCCCCCCCAACCCAGCAGTAAAGGATCCCTCCCTGGCCGGCTCCCCTATCAGCCAGACCAGCTCCATCCCACCTTATCGTCCACCTAACCGGTTTCTCGAAATTATCCAACAAGTCAATCACACCCTCCATGGGAACCAAGGGTCACCTACCCCTCTTGTCACTACAAAGCCTGCCTCTCACAGCCCTCTGGTTCACTCGCTCTCAAGTGGAACCCACACGTGGCCCTGCATGGCATGCGGTATCTTCCTCCCCTGGACTGAGTGTGTGTGACTCATAAACTGCTGTGAGTCTCACCTGCCCATCATGTGTCTGGCCATCTCTTATTAATTAGGGAGGGGGATCCTTCCTTCATCAGTGAGGTAAATAGGAGGCAATACAAATGCTTCCACTTAGCTATTTCCCCCAAAAATCCTAACTTTTGCCTTGCCCCACCTTCTCTCTCTCCCAAACGCTGCCCTGTTAAAGGGAGCCAAATTGGAGGTCAGCCCCAGCTGACCCTAGTAACGAATTTCTGCCACCAAGTAATCAGAAGGAAATTGAGGGATATTCTCCTGATGTCTCCTCAGGTCAAGAGAGCAACTGTTGAGAAAAAGCTGCCTGCAGGAGAGAACTCATAGCAAATTACAACATTCCATAAAATCTCAAAACCAGATACCAAGATGAAATGTTCATGGAAGTCAGCGGGAAACTTTTATCAGCAAACACGTTTTCACGCAAACACTTTCTAAAGAGATATATCTATTGCTAATGTATATTTCCAATTGGAAAAACCTCATCTTCTAATCACCAGTACATGTTTATCAATGATTTTGAAATATTTTAGATGCACTTATGTCATTATCTCACAGTAATTATGCTTCAAGGCACAGACAATGTAACTATTTCTCAAAAAGCAATAGATAAATACACTGTTCCTGTGTGGAGATTTCAAAAGTATTTCATACTGTATTTAATTTTACATCTTTTGTGTTTAATGAAAGACATTTGACTTCTTTCAGAGAATTTACTGAGAAATAAAAATATTAGTTGTTCTAAATGAGAATGAAAGCATTAAAAATGACACTAAGAAAGGAACCCAGGGACACTCAATGAGCTTATGAAACTAAATTTCTTCAAATAATTTTCTTCTGGTCCATATATAAGAACATGAGAACGGTGTTTTTCAGTTATGACATACATTACATGTGTAAATTACAGTACATTATAATGGAAATGAATACAGTACAAATTTCTCTCAATTGCAAATGTAGACTTTGCACCAACTAATATGAACCCAACTATTTTTGATTTACAGACAGAGTGAAATCCACATTTAAAATTCAGTTTCATCATTAATTATGCCAATATTTTAAGGAAAGACAATTGCATTAACAAATAAATTCAGTTGTTATCTATCTGGAATATATAATATTCCTTCTTAAATGTTTTTCAGAAATTAAACTAGGCAAAAAAAATCTTTATACCAGTTTGCTGCTGGTTGTTTAATGTGAGAACTAAAGGGTCGCAGAAGTTTATCTGCCAGACTGTAAGCCTTGTGAGATCTAGTAAGCCTGCCATACCCACCTCTACACTCTGAGCAGTGAGTGACTGACTGCATTTTGTGTCCATCCATAACTTTACTGAATGAATTTGGCCCCCATGAGTTTGATGTTCTCATGTGCCCTGTATTATCTTTATTAGATTTCTGTGATTATTTTTTTTAACATCTTTATTGGAGTATAATTGCTTTACAATGGTGTGTTAGTTTCTGCTTTATAACAAAGTGAATCAGCCATACATATACATATATCCCCATATCTCCTCCCTCTTGCGTCTCCCTCCCACCCTCCCTATCCCACCCCTCTAGGTGGTCACAAAGCACCGAGCTGATCTCCCTGTGCTATGCGGCTGCTTCCCACTAGCTATCTATTTTACATTTGGTAGTGTATATATGTCCATGCCACTCTCTCACGTCATCCCAGCTTACCCTTCCCCCTCCCTGTGTCCTCAAGTCCATTCTCTACGTCTGCATCTTTATTCCTGTCCTGCCCCTAGGTTCTTCATGACTTTTTTTTTTTTTTCTCCTTAGATTCCATATGTATGTGTTAGCATACTGTATTTGTTTTTCTCTTTCTGACTTACTTCACTCTGTAGGACAGACTCTAGGTCCATCCACCTCACTACAAATAACTCAGTTTCGTTTCTTTTTATGGCTGAGTGATATTCCATTGTATATATGTGCCACATCTTCTTTATCCATTCACCTGTCAATGGACACTTAGGTTGCTTCCATGTCCTGGCTATTGTAAATAGAGCTGCAATGAACATTGTGGTACATGACTCTTTTTGAATTATGGTTTTCTCAGGGTATATGCCCAGTACTGGGATTGCTGGGTCATATGGTAGCTCTGTTTTTAGTTTTTTAAGGAACCTCCATACTGTTCTGCATAGTGGCTGTATCAATTTACATTCCCACCAACAGTGCAAGAGGGTTGCCTTTTCTCCACATCCTCTCCAGCATTTATTGTTTGTAGATTTTTTGATGATGCGTGATTATTTTTCAAGCAGCAGTCAGCCTTTTAATTTCAACTTAACTGCTACATTTTTACCTTCAAAGTGGACACTATCTCTATCTGATAGAATAGTATCAATAAACACTTTTGAAACCAGGTTTTAACTTCCGGACTAAAATTATGTATGGGTCAATGCATCATCAAGTATCTGACTTTCAATAAATCTCTGATGTCTGTTTCATTTCTTTTCATTTCCTTTCCTATGATAAAAATGTGAGGTCAATGTCTTAAACATTTAATGTTACTACCAAATTAATTATTAGTCAAGTTAAAGAATTGTTTTTCTAATTGTTTTCCTGCAGCTTCTATTACAATATCTTAAATATTCGTATCTTCAGATAAGATGAATTTTAATACTACACATTAAATATTCTCCAGAATGATTATTCATTATCTGTGTCATTTTGGACAAGTTGTTAAACCACTCTGACACTCTTTCCTCATTACGTAAAATGAGGGGGAAATAGAATACCTGTTATGTTATTGACAGGGTTAACTGAGATAACATATGTGACGTGTTTTGTTCAATTCTTGGTTCATATAAGCACTCAGTAAATAGACATTATGATTCTTCTCCATTGGAAAAATACCGGTCATTAGTTCCTGACCTGTTAGTTACATCCCGGATGTAATTAGGACAATAAACCCGCTCCTCTGAACCCAACAACTATTCAAAACTAAAATCTTTTGCCCTCCTCATATTCATAGTACAGTTTCTTCATATTATTTACCATTTATGCACCTGTCAAATTATTTGGGGTGATGGGGGGTGATGGCAACAAGGAGCTTTATCTCAACTCAGTGTCAGGACAGGAGAGTCTAAGTTGCCCAAGGTCATGAGTTAAAAGTCATTTTTTAAAAAATACTCCTCTCAGAACATAATGAGCACTTACAGCAAGAACTGGAGACTAATTATCGTTAGCTTTTTAAGATGCAAAGTGTAGACGCTCTGCTAATGATAAAGCCTCATAATTGATAATTATCCTTGATTAACGAGTAGGCAAGTTCTTCCAGAGGCTTTCACGGCCGTGCACCATTGTCATAATTGATCTTTAATTGTTCCATCTAAAAACTCCTTTTATCATATGTTTAATCTTTGCTATTTATAAATAAGGTCCAGGAACAGGCCTTATTAACTACCCCTAGATGTGATATCACTTTACAAATGTCTTTGCAATTTAATTAGCATTCAGTCTAATTCTTTAGACTTGCATATGAAAAGGTACAAGCAGTTCATGCTCTCAGGCAGAAAGGAGAAATCCCTTGCTCTGACCACTTCTGAATTCCCTTCTTGATCCAGATTTTGTGAGAAGAGACAACAATCCTCCCTCTGGAGGTGGCTGCGGAGATTTTACATAATTGCCAACTTTCTGCTCCTGAAGGAGAATTGTACTCTGGTCTTTCCTATCTTGGGAGGAAAAAAAACTCCATCTGACCTACTGCAGTTCCTATATATCATCCTAGTTTTCCCTCACTCTTCTTTTTCTGCCCATATTCTCAAATGATCTTGTAACTGTTCTCCTGATGTTAATGAATCACATTGGTCCAAAAACCTCGTGGCCCATTTTTTGCATAATTGGCTGAACCTGAGGTTGCTAAACATTCTCTTAAAGTCATTCTTTTAAAGCTCTTCAGCTTTCTTGGCAGTGCTGCCCTAGTGCTCCTAGCTCTCCAACATTTCCTTCTCTATTCTTTTGCCTGTTTCTCCCCCTCTCTCCTGCCTCCCAATGGTTAGTATATCCCAAGGCTTAGAACTTAAGACTTGCTCTTCTTTTCCCACATATTTCTAGAAGGATGTACTGGGTTGAATAGTGTTCCCCTCAAAAAATTCATGTCCACCCAGAACCTCAGAATGTGACTTTATTTGGAAATAGGGCCTTTGCAGATGTACTTAATCAAGGATTTGGAGATGAAATTATTCTAGATTTAGCGTGGGCCCAAAATCCAGTGACTGGTGCCCTTATAAGAAGATGAAATAACACAGAGACAGAGAAAAAGGAGATGTGAAGAGGGAGGCAGAGACTGGAGTGATGCAGCTACAACCCCAGGAATGCCAAGGATGCTACAACCACCTGAAGCCAGAAGAGAGGCATGGGATGGTTCCTTCCTTAGAGCCTCCAGAAGAAACCAGACCTGCTGACACCCTGATTTCAGACTTCTGGCCTCTTGAACTATGCGAGAACAATATTCTGCTGTGTTAAGCCACAGAGTTTGTGGCAGTTGTGGTAACTGGTTATGGCAGTCCTAGGATAATTTAACAAACACAAGACCCTGAAGTCTGTTCTTTTTATTAATAAAATCATCCTTGCTAAGCCAGAACGTATTGTATCTGCTCTCTCCTCTAATGTCTCTATGTAATATAAATTACAAGACTTGGCAATTTATCCACCTTTCTCCCATATTCATCTTTTTCCTTCCAACTACCTCACTCTTTCTCATTAAGTTAGCAGTTGATTGCATTAGTTTCCAGAGAGAGTTCATCACTTAAAAATCTCTTCCTGATCTAAATCATCCTCCTGGGCCCAGGTCAGTTTGTATCAGGCCTGTACTCTATTCAAAAAACTGAAATATTATTGAATTGATTATTAATTGATGGCAAAGCAGACTCCACCATCTAACCCTGCGTTTCTTCAAATATAGTTGGGGGAATACCTGCATCATATCAACCTAGTGTATTAGAATGCAGATTCCTGGGCCTTATCCCAAAATAGATTCTTGGTTTGGGATCCAGAGTAATTCTCATAAAACACTTATGCAAGCTCAGTATTTAGACTTAGTGAAAACACTTTACTGTGCTGTAAATCCACTCTCCTTCCTACGTGAGCCAATTGTTTTTTCCAGCGGGAGAGAAATCCATGATTTACCACTCTCCCCAATATACCTTGTTCATTTCTACTTGTAAGCATCAGTTAAACCTGGAATTACTTCCTTCTTCCTCTCTTTCTTTCTTTCTTTGAAAGCTCAACTCAAGTTTCCTACATTATTGTGCCAATCATTATTTGCTGCTCAATTATGTATCATTATTTAAGTTATTATGTGGTTATGCTTTGTTTCCCTAAGAAAATCTTAAGCTGCCCCACATTGCTCAAACGATCTAGGAGCTCAGTAAGTGTGTGTTGAATCAATGCCTGAAAGAAAGGCTTGAAGCAGCACCTTAAAAGGCTAATCAATCTCTATGGGAGACTTAGATGTCCACTGCCTCATTAGAAAGTAAACTAATGGGAGTGGAGGCTCATATTCCTACTCATTCCACTCGAGTACAATTAAGAAGGCTGACGGATAATAATTTAATAATGATAACATGTCTGATATTTGCTCTTCGGAAATTTGAGGGTAAATATCTAGACTTAAACTACCAATTTTAAGTCATACTGTCTACTGGTCTAATAGCTATTGAATTAGTCTTAATGCAATAAAATTTGACTAGTAATTTAGGAAAATAATTATTACGTTTATGAAAGTATAATTTCAAAACTAAAATCATACCAGTATTCATTACTTATTTTCAAATACAAGTCATTTCATTGACTGACAAATATCTATTGAGCATAACATGTACTATGCAAAACAAAATATTGATCACTTGGTCCATAACATATTAACCATGGAAACTAAACATAGAATGATATCTGTTGCTCTTTATGAAGGGGAAAACATAAATATTCTGCAGAGAGAGATCTACAGTACACAGATTCTATCAGCCTGCTTTATCTTTTTAAATCCAAATAAATGTAAATAATCACAAATAACATTTTAAGAAAATTTCTCTACAATCATAAAGCAACCTATGCTTTTTGACTGTGCCTTGGCTTTCACTAATTAGCTTATGCCTCTCTCAGAAGAAAACAAAAGTTTCTATATTTCAGAATTCAAAGCACATTCCCTGCATTCTCTGTTCCTTATTGTCACTTCAGATGTTACCTAGAGAAAAACTGGAGAAGCCATCATACTAGATCTCCAATACCACTCTGTCCACACATTTAACACAATGAATGTTCCCTCAGAATCCAAAAAGCATTACCTAAACCATTCATTTAGACCAAACCCCGCTGAGTCCTTTATCAACATCGGTGTGCCCTGAATCATTTCATTGATTCATTCTAACATCAAAGCACCTACAGGCCAGGCTCTGTTCCAAGTACAGAGTTAGAGATGCAGAGCTGAATCACATGCCGTCTCTTCCTTCAAAAAATTCACAGTTCAGAAGGATAGACAAGCACATAAACAAATAAGGACCGTAAAGGGTTATGGCTGCCCTCACCAGCGTGCAAAGAAAGGCTACAATGCCTTCCCTAGGCAGAAGGCTGAAGAAGCAAGCTGTTTGTCTTGTGCAATTGCTTAACACATGTCCTTCTAATGTTTCAAAGTGCACTTTAATCAAATACAAACTTTAAAGTACAAATATCTCCTTATGATAAGTCATTGTATCTAAGGGGTATCTATGTATCTATGTTGAGGCTCATTGGGTTTAGCAAGCATAGATTCATGCTCTTATTCTCATCCACTCGGCACACTAATAAAAAATAATCCATATATCACAACAACACGATAGCATATAATGTTGTCCATAAAAATTTTACTTTAAAAGTTTCAAATAACTTGAGGAATATCGGATGAGAAAACTAAAATTGAGACGTAGATAGAACATGTTTGCAGCTGTGGTAAAAACTGCAGAGAAAACAGGATGATAAGAATACACTAACTGGTTATTTCTGGTTTATTACTTTCTTTTTTATAGAATCAGGCTTTTCCAAATTTATAGTTGAAATCTGAAAATAAGCATTTTAAACAAATAAAATTCCATACTGGCCTCAAAAAGGAATCTACATTCCCCCACATTAGAGGAAGGAAAGGAAGTAAACTAAAAGATGAGTGGAAGCAAAGAGCTCTAAAAGGAAATGCTTGACTAACATTCCTATAACAAGAGATTTTCAGATTGTTTTTTTTTTTGAGATTTTCAGATATTTGATAGGACTTTATGACTGTTCATTTTGCAGCTCAGTAAATTTTTAAATATGAATGTGCCTGAGTGCAAATTGAGGAGCCTGAGGCAATGGGTTTAAGCAGCTAAGTGGAAGCATACCAGGCTCTTCAAGTTATTCAAAAGGTGCTCAGCTCCTGTCTCTGCCCTTCTCGCCTGTGGCTTCCTCTGCTCCCAGGTCCCTTGCTCCTGCCCACAGGGCCTCAGCACTCCCCTTCTCTCCGGTAACTTCTCCGATGGGGAGTCCGAGAGGCGGCAGAGAGGAGACAAAACCAAGTCACTGTAAACAGCCAAGAGTGAAAAGATAAGCAGTAAATCTCAACAACTATCTAAAAAGCTCCAGAGGAACCAAAGAATAGGTTACTGACATGTTTGTGCTGATTGTATGCTAATTTGGATAATCTGTAAGTAAAATACAATGTTGTCCCTGTTACTTTATTATTACTTGACCAGTGAATCCTCATTAAGTTTCTTTGCAGTATTTTTTGTGTTGTTTCTTAAAAAGAAAGTCACTTTTAATCACATTACTTAAAAAAAAAAAAAAGCAAATTACTTCCTCCTCATCAGCCCCTGGATCTAGTCAAAATTTCCCTCCATCTTTAATATTCTGTTACCTTATGCCAGTCACCAAGCCTCTCAGAGTCTCCAATTTCTCTAGAGGGACTGAGCTAAATGGCCTGTTATATCTCTTCCAGCTATGAAATTCTATAAAAAAATTTTTTTTTAATTTTATTTATTTATTTTTGGCTGTGCTGTATCTTCGTTTCTGTGCAAGGGCTTTCTCCAGTTGCGGCAAGCGGGGGCCACTCTTCATCGCGGTGCGCGGGCCTCTCACTATCGCGGCCTCTCTTGTTGCGGAGCACAGGCTCCAGACGCGCAGGCTCAGTAATTGTGGCTCACGGGCCTAGTCGCTCCGCGGCATGTGGGATCTTCCCAGACCAGGGCTCGAACCCGTGTCCCCTGCATTGGCAGGCAGACTCTCAACCACTGCGCCACCAGGGAAGCCCCTAAATTCTATAAATTTTTAAAAATATTATTGGGTTTAAACAGGGGCTCTTGAGAAACAACAAGCAAAAACATTTAATGCTCAGATGGATTGACACAGTCTCACTATTTACGTAGATTTGAAAAAAAATCATACATAATTAACTTTTGAGGCTCCATATTCTACAAACACATAAAGACAGACTAAAATATATACAGATGAAAACAAGATCGATAATCTTAGTAATAGCATAGAAAATAAACCTAGCTCTGCAATAGAAAGGTGGCAGGTGGTTTTGTCTCATGATTTGGGTAACTGAGGATTTAAAACGGCTTCACATAATGCAAAAGCCACGGCTATCTTATTATATTTATTAGCATTACTGATATTAGCAGTAGCCTTTTTTTAACCACTTATTATGTGCCAGGGTCTGTGGTAAGTGTTTAACGTTCATTTTTTCATTAATCCATGTTACAGCCTGTAGGTACAACTGTAGTTCCTATTACACACATGAAAGAAATCAAGGCTCAGAGAGATTAAGTAGCTCGAGGAGGTCACAATGCCAGTGAGCAGGAGAACCGGATCTGGAACACAGGTCTGTCTGATCTGCCTGTGCTCTTAACCACTGCCCTAGCACTGTCACTCTGCTCATTAAAAGCCCTAACGACACACCTCTGTCCATTACATAGTGTGCCACTCCAGGTCCCTTTTGAGCTGAACCCCAACCTACCTCTTCAGAGTTGTTTTCCACTGTTTCCTTTTGTACTTCATTCAAGCCAAACTGCATCACTTCTTTTCCCATCTTTGTGCCCTTGACTAAGCTATTGGTTCCTCGACCTTTATTCCCATTCCCTACACATGTCTCAAATTACACTCATTGTTCATGAAGCCACTTTGTCTTATATGAAGCCATGATCCCCTCCTCCATTCTCATATTATTTCATTTGTTCCTCTTCTGTGGCATTTATTGCCTCGTTATTGCGTATGATTGTTCGTATGTCTTCCTTTATCACCTCCACTAAAGTGAAGTTCTTGTGTACAGAATCAATGAAGAGTTCATTTTTGTAGCCTCAAAGCAATTAGCAGAAGAGGGAATGTGGTTAGCTTAGAATATTAGTATTTGTTCTCAGATAATCAGAAAGTTTCAAAATGAATATTTTGTTTTAAGGCCCAGTAACATGCATTGGAAACTTGAGCTGCTCTAATCAAGGAATCATTTAAGAGGAAAACACACAGATACTTACACGATACATACGCACACACATGCACACATACACACACTTAAAGAAATTAAGTAAAACAAGTAGAAATCTGAAAAGCTGAGATTATTTTTTGGTTTTGGCTAATTTTCACTTAAGCATGTGGGGAAAGAGAGTCACCCTGGGCCACTGAACTTTAGGGCTTCCTTTATGTTACATTTCTGATTCTCACAACAATTACTGATACCTTGAACAAAATATTATATCTAATAATTTTTAAATTTCATCAAAGAAAAATCAGTTTAATAGTTTTATTCTTATTTACCTTTCTGGCTAATCTATAAGACTCAAAATAAAAACAGAGTCTGCACAGTACAAACATCTATACATTTACAGTTAAAGCTAAAACTTTTTTTCCTTACTATGAAATTTTAATTAGAAGCAGAAAACATGGAACAAATAAACTTTTAATGTGCTCACAGAATTTTTTTCTGCCCTGGCAGGCTATGGAGTTCTGTTTCGGGGAGCTCCGCAGCCAACTATTTATGGTTCATAACAAAATGTTTGCCATCAAACAATGTCTTGGCTCTGCTCCCTGCTTACAATATTTCTGTTCGTCCTCAACTGCCTGCCTGCTTCACTTCCCTAGAAACCTCTTCAAGAGCTGCATTCATCAGACTTCTACTCTCCAAATAATAATGCTCTCATCACTAAGAAAAAAACATCTTATCCAAGTGCCTTAGTTTCATCACTTTCATCACAACATTTCAGACTGAATTGCTATCATATTATTGTATTATGTCACGGGTATTACTTTCTCTTTTAACATTCACATATGGTCAATCATTGTATTATCAATTCTCCATTCAGAAATTTTCTGGGATTTACTCTTCATCAGTCTTACTACTGTCAACCCAATCCAAGCTTCAACTTCCCATAACTCACCTATTCTGCAAAGACCTCTGTGAGTTCCAATGTGAAAGTCGGTCCATTCAAAAACCATGGTAGTTAAATACAAAAGAGAGCCTAACATATAATAAGGAAACAAAGTTACTTAAATGATTTCAGGTGCCTACAGATTGCAAGCATAGAATAAATATTTGTGGAATGTAGAAACATAATCTATTTATGAATATTTAAAGGATGAAGAATTAAAACGTAATACAACATATTCTTACTGTACAATTTCATCTTAAGTTTTTCTACATGGTATCCTTCATAGTAAGTTTCCAGTTCCTGACTTATCCCAGATTATTACTATCCAGAAATAGATCTAACCGTTGTGGCCACAGATGGTAAATGCTCATCAATCGAAAAATCCAAGATACTAATCATTACACAAATATTTTTCTAGTAGTTGTTTTTGGAATTGTTACCAGCTTACTGGTTTTTGTTTCCTTTTCCTCCCTGGATCATTGTTCCTGAATTAGACTATAACAGATGGTACAGATGACTTGTTTTTCCAGATGTTCTAGATTTTTTGATGTAAAACCTCAATTTACAATGAGGAAGTAATAAACACCCTTGACTAGCTTGAAAAGCATGTTCAATTTCTATATGTTTAAGTAGCAAGTCAAGTTTATTCACCAAGGCCCAGAACCAATTTACTGTTCTCCATCTTTTCTAATGCCTTATTTTCTCTACGTAATCCCAATGTAACAATAATACCTAGCACACCATAATCACCTAGTTGGCATGTTGTATAAATGTACAGACCATTTACACTTGAAAAGTTAAATTTTTGCCTTCCTTAGCAATGAAATATTAATTTCACCCATTTCTTTTTATTCTTTTTAAAATGTGGCTATTGGGAAAATTTTTAAATTACATATGTGGCTTACATCATATTTCTAGTGGAACACTTCTGATCCCTTAAGAGCACTTAGTGAATGTACTAACATGTATTCACACTATATTACATGGTCTGAATCACGTTAGGTTTTAAAACTTTTCTTCTGAATTCATATCTGATATAACTTTCAGTTTCTGGTTAAATGCACCATATTCATTCAAATGCATTTTCGTTTTCAAATTCTGCATTGAACACTTTAAAGAGAGCTAGCCTATTTTGGTGCTGCACTTAACAAGACAGTTGCAAAGCACTGGAGCCACCAACTGTTCAAAAGTGGCAATACCCAGCTAATTCAATCGTTCGCAGAACAAGACATAAACATCTGTGAGAAACACAATTCTGTGAAGGAAAAAAATGCTGAAAATAATACATAGGCGGTATGTATGGTTTCTACTTTAAGTTAATGTACTTTGTCTATCCAGGGAAAATATTTATATTGGCTCACATTTCAGTAAATTCTATTTGGAAAATAGAAGGGACTATTTCATGAAAAAAGAATACTGATAAGTATATAGAAAACTGTATATGGACTAAAAGATTTCAAGTAAATATTAACGAGTCTCTATAGTTATGCTGTTTGAAAATTTTAATTGGTAGAAATTAGAGAATAACAACAATAAATCCTTCATGTAACAGAAAACAAAGCAGATTATACACATTTTTAAAAAACAGATGCTTATAAATTTTTCGTGATTTTTAAAAATGTATCCATAACTGTGGAATATGGCTCTGCAGGGCCTTTTCTTGTGCCGTGATGTTGCTAATGACAGTCATGGCTGTTATCGATTCCGCTAATGCTGGGGGTGCTTCACACAGGACCAGATGGCCTCACTATATGGCAGCTGAGGCCTGATGGACTGTCTTGGCTCCCACCAGAGTCCCAGCGTCCCTGGCTGGTTTGGTGGAAAAATTTTCAGGCTTACTTGGCGTGACAAATAAGGAGGTCCATGTCTTCTGCCTGGGACTGGAAATAGAGGCAAAACCGCCAGCTTAGCAAACTTAAACCTTCAAATGCCCCACCTCAGGTAATAGAGCCAATGATAGAATTCATTCCATCCAGTCTGTCTTTCTTGGGTGTTTGACAAGTCCAGCAGCGACGTCCCCATAGCTCTAGGGAATCTTCTACAGAGAAAGGCAGGTAATGGGTCCTATCTGTGGTTGAGGCCAAAGAGAGCCCTGAAACTCTCCACCATCATCTACATATGAACTGCTGCCAAATGCTAATCTTATTTCATGCTAACTTTAGAGATCTGGTGACATCTGAAAGAAATCTTGCAGTTGCTGTGGTCAGAGGACTTCAGAATGAACCATGCCATATTTTTGCTGGTGACGGCATTAGAAGAGGGTCACAAGAAGACGGAGCCGGGCTTCACAGGGGAGAGAGATGGGAAAACTGTGTTTGGAGACATATACACTCTTTATTTCGAGGCATACACATCCTTAGGCAAACTGAATAATGTTAATGTTTCAAGAGATTTTTCTGCAACTTTAAGAATACTGTACAATCTTCTGTTTTCCTTTGTGGACTCAATCAACCTTCTTAGAAATTTAACATTTGAGGTTTTCTAGGTCTGACCTGAATTCTACGACAGATAAATCTTCTCTCAGAAAGTTTCCTAGAACTATCAGTTTGTTGATATAGTCTATATTCAAATGTATTCGTATGTTTAAAACTTGACACCATCTCAAAATTTTATTCTGATTCATTATGTTTTAAATATATCTATTTGAAACCTCTTATTTTAAAATGTTTTGTTTATGGTGTAATTTTACATTAGAATTATTCTTATAAAAATAACTCTAGATGTTTATGGGTAACGAATACATGTGAAAGTTTTGTAACATATAACATGTTATCATCAATACAATTTCACACGGGAAAACAAAGTATGAAAGTACATGTTACAGGTAGAATAAAGAACTGGGCTGTTTAGTGTTATACAGAAGAGGTAGAGACATGATTTCTACCTTAATGGAAATTACAGACTAGTTGGGGAGGCAAGGCTGACACAGAAACACAGAAATGAAAATTAAGAATAAACATGGGCGTTAGACTTTGCAATGAGTGCCAAGGGGTTCAAGGAAGTCTTGATGCAACAGGGGAAGTTTTCACTGAAGAGAAGCAACCACTGAGGGCTTTGAAGACTGAATATAACTTGGACAAATAGAAAAGAAAGAGAAAGATGTTCTAGGAAATGGGAACAAAATGAGAAAGAAGATGGAAAAATAGTAATTTGATTTGCCTGTGGGATAGTGAGGACAGGAGTGTGGCTAGATTGGAACAGGATGGTGAGAAATAGCAAAAAAAAAAAAAAAGAGTGAACAATAACAATAATAATATTGAGTAAACAGCCTTAAATGGGGTCAGGATCTGAACTCAAGCAATCTAGCCTCAGAGCCTCTGCACTTTCCACCACATTAAATATAACAAATAGGTCTAAATAGAAAATCAGCACCCCAAAGAGGAAGAGAAAGCAAAAGTGTTAACGTTTTCTGCCAGTATAAAAATTTAAAAAAAAAAAAAGAGAAATATTACTTGTTCATTCGTTTAGGTACCGAATATTCTTGAATTTCCATCACATACAAACTTCTGTGCTAGACCAGAAAAATACAAGTGGAGAAGATAAACTTTCTGTCCTCAAGGAATTCACAGCCCAGTCAGGGAGAAAGGCAAGTAAATAGGCACCATTTCATTTTCTGAAAAGACTACCACATCCTTAAGAGGCAAATCCTTTCTTTACTTGTCTTTCTTCCTTTCTTCTTCCCTCCCTCCCTCCCTTCCTTCTTGCTTTTCTTTCCTTCTCTTTTCTCAGTACTTGTCTCAACTGGTATATTAAGCTTCAGGAAAGACAATGTATTAACAAAATGTTTAATATAACAATGCAAAAGCAAGTTTTCAGGCAGTTATTTTTTGTAATGACTTGGTGTAAATTTGAGAACATGACACTTAAGCCGAAATTAGAAAAGATTCTGAAGAGATATTATTATCATTATTATTATTATTATTAAAAGATAAATGTGATCAGAAGACATTATTTATCACTCAAGTCCTTCATATATGCTGATGCTGTTAGACAACCAATTTTCTTAAATATTATGCTCTAGTATATAAGTAACATGAATAACACACTAATTTAATCATTAAGAAAGAAAGATATTTACTAGAGTCAATAGTAAAGGTATGTACTATTGTAGATGTAACTGTTGATTGAACACTAATATTTATAAACTCAAAAGCATGGCCCATGTTCAAGAATAATATTTGTTCTGAAAGTCTGACAATTTAATATTTAGCTAAGTACAATTAGCAACCATTCCAAAATGACGTTTACCCTTTTAGTATCTTGGACGCATATTTGCCTTATATCTCAAACAAATTGGACATCCTCCTATATTTACATGAATATTAAAAAATTCCTGCTGGGGCTTCCCTGGTGGCACAGTGGTTGGGAGTCTGCCTGCTAGTGCGGGGGACGCGGGTTCGAGCCCTGGTCTGGGAGGATCCCGCGTGCCGCGGAGCGGCTGGGCCCGTGAGCCACAACTGCTGAGCCTGCGTGTCTGGAGCCTGTGCTCTGCAGCGAGAGAGGCCGCGATGGTGACAGGCCCGCGCACCGCGGTGAAGAGTGGCCCCCACTTGCCGCAATTAGAGAGAGCCCTCGCACAGAAACGAAGACCCAACACAGCCAAAAATAAATAAATAAATAAATTAATTAATTAAAAAAAAAAAATTCCGCTGATAGAAACTAAAAGAAAAAAATTATACTATCTTTCAAAGTATCTGATTTAAAACCATTGTCATCTTATGACCAGTTATTAGATTAAATGTTATTTAAATGGTTTAGTCAAATTCAGTCAAGTACATGTGTGTATGTACTTAAGAATCACCACAACAAATTCTAACATTTGCATAAGTTAAATTTAAATTCATGTAAGTTATTGTTATTTTCCCCTTCAGCTTACCATCGGATGAAACAATTAAATGTCAGTGTAATCAGCTCCTGTTTTTGTCCATGGTGTTTCCACTGATAGCATCAAAAAAGAATTACCCAGGGCTTCCCTGGTGGCGCAGTGGTTGGGAATCTGCCTGCCAATGCAGGGCACACGGGTTCGAGCCCTGGTCTGGGAAGATCCCACATGCCGCGGAGCAGCTAAGCCCGTGAGCCACAACTACTGAGCCTGCGCGTCTGGAGCCTGTGCTCCGCAACAAGAGAGGCCACGATAGTGAGAGGCCCGCGCACCGCAATGAAGAGTGGCCCCCGCTTGCCGCAACTAGAGAAAGCCCTCGCACAGAAACGAAGACCCAACACAGCCGAAAATAAATAAATAAATTAAAAAAAAATTACCCATTTGGTGGTATCAGTATCTTCAAGACATGACTTTGCCAAAGAAAATTTCAGCTGGAAGAAATGTCCTGCTACTCCAAGCACAGATGAGACCCCATGGAGTTGGAACTCGTCTGGTTTTGTGGGTGAATGGAGAAGGAAGTGCCACATGTCAGTGGAATACTAGATCATAAGTTGGCATGTCAACAGCTAAATGGGGCCTTGAATTACTACCTTTCAAGAGGTTTTGTCATAACAAGAAATATATGTGCCAATTTCCAAAAGACAAGTCTTCACATATTTAAATAAACCTTTTGCAGAAGTTTTACTGTTAGGTGGAGAACACCAACCCAAATTCCAGGTCAGTTTGATGAGGAAGAGTTGATTCATGGATTGGGTCATTTGACAGATATTTTCAGTCACATGAATAAGGTAAATCCTTGGATTGGAGGCCTTGAAGTGACACTGTAGATACTGATGAAAAGTCGCTTAGCTTATCTTTAGACACAAGTTGCCACTCTGGAAAAGGGATACTGAAAGCAGACACCTTCGTGGATGGTCCAGCACTGGAGAAAATTCTTCAGACTATGAATGATAATAAGAGAGGTCAGGAAATTTCACTCCAAACGGGAATCTGCAAGCACCTGTAAGCCCTGCAAACCACGCTTGAAGATGTCTTCTGAACGATCATAAGGATTCCTAACTTGCCAAAGAGGATCAGATCAAAAACCACTCCACTGTGTTGAGTCTGAATTCAAGTCAAGCACCAGCAGCCTTCTTCTTGAATTTATTTTATACCTTATTTATTTGATAATTTTTTAAATTCACTTTCAATTTGTGAAAAAGTGAGAGGAAGGTATAATTCTTTGGTCAAAGAATAACATTATAACATTGGTCAAAACTCTTTCTGTGGCAAGTGACAACTCAAACTAGCTTAAGTAAAAATGTAAATTTAGTTGGCCTGTATAAGTAAGAGTTTTTTCATGGTAAATCTTCATGGATCTGGGATTAAAATGATACAGGCTTGCACTATCTTTCTTTTTTTCCACATTGTGGGGGATAAAATGGCCACCCACAACTTAGTAACCCCAACTGAAAGATGAAGCTCTTCCCCTATAGCTATGAAAGTAGAGTCTCATGGACTTTGGGGTCAAATGCTACCTTTTACCCAACATTCTCACTGAGACTGATTCAGGTGTCCACTTTTATGACTAAAGAGAGGTGGAGTAACTCATTCCCCACAGGAAAATGGACTTCTCTCACCAGTAACAGAGTAGGATACATGGAGAACTATTCATGGTCCCCCTGGGAAAAATACACTCATTACCCCACAGAGGCAAACTGGGTGTGTTGAACAAGCATGATGTAAGGACTGTCATCACAATGACAAGTTATGTCTCTTACCTTGGTTTCAAAATTTATTCAGTTCAGGTAATCTTGCCTTACGGCGAAAGAATACTTGAGCAGACTCATGGTTTTTGTGGTCACTCACTCACAGAAAATAAAAGTTCTTCAGTTACTGTTAGTGGTAAGCACAGTTTCAATTTAAAAAGTAGAATGCCCAGTACAAATTATGAAACAAAATTTTAAATTTTATTTAGTATCAAACATTCTTTTTCTCCTAAACTGCGACCTGCTTTCTCTGGAGACATGTCATGGGAAGTGGCAGTGGAGGGTAGTGGGGGGACAGAGGGGGGTGTCTTTCTGCTCTTGGCCCCCACCCCTTCTCTTCAGAGATTCCTTAATGCAGGATCTCTCTCTCCCACAGCGCCCTTGACCCAGGCAGTCGGATGAATTTCACCTCCAGATGGTCTTCTACCGTTCTCTCCGCACTCGTATACCTGTATGTGTTCATCTTCGTCCTTTTCCTGCTGAGGTTTTCTGGCCCTTACACAACAAGATCCATGATATCCTACACATGTCTGACATCTGGTTCATCTGTGCAAAACCACAACATAACTTGGTGTCTCCTGACCAGTACCCATGCCAACAACTCTTCAATAAAGTCTCTTACCCAAACTCCTCTTTACCTTGACCCCTTTTTATACTCCTTAAGGAACAGGTCTTTAGAGCCATTTCCTTTCTAATTCTGCATACGTATGCTTCTTGCGGGCAGACAATTTTAACTGCTTTGTTCACTGCTCTATCTCCAGCACTTAGAATAACAAGTGGCTCATTATAAGCACTCCACGTCGAATAAATCAATATGAAGTTGAGATCTGTCCCCCTCTCAGTTAACCTGACACTGATTACTGGTACCTTTGTCAAAACGGAGACAGGAAAGTCCCGCTTATAACATCATTTTAGACGTGCACAAATAATTCCCACATTTCCTCTATTTAATAGAGTAAATACAATTATCCCACTTACAACTGAAAATGCACTTACACTCCCCCAGAGGCAGAGAACACAAAATCAAATCTAGCTACTAAGTAAAATGGTATGTCCAGGATCTCTTGAGAAGCACGTTTTTCCTGTCCAATGTGAGGTATCATATCTGGCAACATTTGACTAAATTGTAAGTTTAATCACCCTATGTTCTGGTTTATTTACTGTTGAGTCACAAACCACTCCAAAACTTAGTGGCTTAAAACAATAACGTTTATTTTGCTCTGCAGTTTAGCAAGGGCTTGGTGGGGACATGCCATCTTTGCCCCTCTTGGAGTTAGCTAAAATGGCTTAAAGGCTGATGGCTGGAATCATCTGAAGACTCAGTTAATCATGTTTGGTTGACACTGACTTTCAGCTGAGATGGTGGCAGGGATACTGACACATGGATTCTTCCCATGGGTAATTAGCTTCCTCAGAGTATGCTGGTTTGGTTCCAAGGGCAAGTGTCTCAGGAAGACCAGGCAGAAGCTGTACCCCTACCAGGAGGCAGCCTCAAAACTCACAGTGTCAGTTTTTCCATGGTCACAGGCTTTTCCAGATTCAAAGCGAGAAAACACAGACTCTCTCCACATCTCAACAGACATGTCAAAATTGCACCGTACTAAGAGCATGGAGGCTGGAATACACATTATTGTGATCACCTTTAAAAAGCATGCTCTTCTCCATCTCAAACTACCAAATATAATGATGAAGACAGGCAGAATCGCCACCTTTGGAAAAAGAGCAAAAGTGAGACAACAAATAGTGACGCTTTATACCATCTCCTGTGGCCAGGAAGGGCAAGGCCCACAGTCCTGATTATTGTTCCTCAGGCTGCCAACCTTATGCTCCTCCACAGCCGTGCCTGGAGGGGCTTAGGGAATAAGTCTCTATCTTTGACAGCTCTCTTTTTGTTAGTGATGGTTCTGAAGCTCTGAGAAAACACAATTAAGGGAATTAATCATAACAGTATTTTCAGGATCCAGGCTTGTTTTGAATTACGTAAAATCTGAGGTGCTGGTCAATTATATTTCTCTTAGTTCCACCAGTTAGAATGCTGTTCTAGGGTCTGATCACCTCAGATACACTCACTGCCTTTTTGCTCCTCTCAAACCCCACGGGCTACTGTGTGACCTGCCTTTTGTTAGAAGGAAGAAAGTAGGGTATTTCTCCCTCTGCCTTGGTTGGCATCTCTGGCTGATTTCCTTAATAATCCCACCCCCTGAGTTTCAGGAGCACTTCACCCTCCTGTTGTCCTGTAAGGAGATAGTACTCCCTGCTGTTGCTCAGCCCTGGGTTGACACATCATCCATTTGACTTCTCTAAACCATTCTATCATCTAACCAATTCCACTATTACAGGTTCTTTGTTTCAAATACTTAAAAGTACTTTAGTATCATTTAAGCCACTGTTATTCTGACTCTGTTTCAGCAGCTGAATCTACAAATTTTTACAAGTCGAATTAAATCTATGGAGTGTTCTCTATCTAAATGGTGACCTCTCCCATTTTAAAGTTTATTATTCCTTTCAGAGAAGAGAAGTATTTACTGAACATTTATTAAAGGCTATATATTTGATACATCATTCAATTCTCACAATTCAGTAAAGTTGGAGGATCACCCTGCTTTTATAGTGGAAAAACCTGAGACTCAAGATAAGTTAATTAAGTAGCTTATCCAGTGTCTGACTCTTTATTATTCTCAATGCTACACTACACCACTGCATATTTTATTTTCTATCATTGGTCTTTACCCTGATTTGAGATTAGCCATTTGATGCTTAGTAATACATTTTAGTGTTTTAGTGAGCACCTCCAAATCAGACATTTGTGTTCTTAATAAGAACCCTTTCATCTATACTTTGATAAATCAAAGTTTTGGCTGAGAATTAGCTACTATAAGAATCCAATTAATAATCAGATGTGGGGCTTCCCTGGTGGCGCAGTGGTTGAGAATCTGCCTGCCAATGCAGGGGACACGGGTTCGAGCCCTGGTCTGGGAAGATCCCACATGCCGCGGAGCAACTAGGCCCGTGAGCCACAACTACTGAGCCTGCGCGTTTGGAGCCTGTGCTCCGCAACAAGAGAGGCCGCGATAGTGAGAGGCCCGCGCACCGCGATGAAGAGTGGCCCCCGCTTGCCGCAACTAGAGAAAGCCCTCGCACAGAAACGAAGACCCAACACAACCAAAAATAAATAAATAAAATTAAAAAATAATAATAATCAGATGTGGAGAGGAGGATAAGGCATTTCAGGATAGGTGGACATGACAAAATCACCAATAATTACTTTTTTTACTTCTTGCCTACTAATCTCCTAGATCCTAAAAAATACATTTTTTGTAGGAAAAAAATCATAAATTAGTATTAAAATAATCCTGTTACTTCGCATACATAGTAGGCTTGACATGAGTTAGAAAGAAATCATATTGAGTTAATACAATGTCATTATTATAACCTATTGTCAGCTACTATACTGTCACAAAAACACTTCACCATAAAGTGATGGTTTAGTTGAAGCTACATTTGCAATGAAAATGATGAATAGCATCTAAACTTATTTGGTGTCACCTTGAAACATGTTTGCAAGCCCAGGAATACACTTCTTTTATGTATATTTTATTGCATGTAGACTTATTTAGTGACAATTTGAGTTTTTCTGAGTTTCTTTTGGAAAAAAATGTTTTAAAAATGACTTGGGTGTAGACAGAAGTCAAAGAAATCTGTAAAGCTGAGCGTGAAAGTGACAAAAGCCTCAAAGGCAGGCAGTTTTCTAAGATGTCCCCCTATATTCCCTGTCCTTGATGAACACACCCTGCCCAATCTCCAGGACTGTGAATTGAATGTGTTTTACTCCTGGGACTAGGTTATGTTATATGAGGCCATTAACCTTGAGATGGGGAGATTATCTTGGAGGGTCTGACCTAATCATATGAGCACTTTAAAGCAGAGAAGTTTCTCTGGCTGCTCACAGAAGAGGAAGTTAGAGAAAGTCAAAGGGTCATTCTCCATTGTTGAGATGGAGGGGACCTCGTGGTAAGGAACTGGGACCAGCCTCTAAAAGTTCAGAGCCACAGCCAGCAAGGAAACAGAAACTTCAGTTTTACAAGACCAAAGAGATGTATTCTGCCAATAACAAGAATGAGCTAGGAAAAGCCTAGCTCCACATGAGAACATGGCTGGCTGACACCCTGATTTTAGCCTGAGCAGAACCCAGCCGTGCTGTGCAAGGCTTCTGACCTATACAACTGTAAGCTAATAAATGGGCGTTGTTATAAACTGCTAAGTTTGTGGGAATCTGTTATACAGCAATAGAAAAGAAGGTGGCCTGAGAGCTAGCTTTCAGCACACTCGGAAAACATGGGGTTGATGGAACATGGAGGGACGAATTTGCACAGCCTTGCTCTGCGTGGCCACGCTAGGGCTCCCCACTGTACTCGGAACAACTGGAGTGGGTTTATGGAGTACTGAAGTTTCATTACTCAGCTGTAGTCCATCAAAAGCATGTATGGTGTCCCAGCTTACCAAGCACATTTGATCTGGGCAAAACTCCAAGAATTAAACTGGGTTGAAGCTTGACTCCATCCAGCATTTTGGTCCATAACCACATTTGTAAGCTGATGGTAATCCAACACATTGGGTTATAGAAAACCCCTGTTATAAATACGCTGTCTCCAAATCCAAATGCACTGCCCTTTAGAAAGATGTGTCATAGTCAATGAAAATGGTGTACTGAATTTATAGAATAATCTTTCTTATTGCTTTATTATCCAGTGAACATAATTTGAATTTTTGAGAGTTCTTGCCTGCAAACTGGCAATTTACAGATATGCACAAATACAATCACAAAAACCTAAAATATCGTTCAGTGTTATGCTGACAATTATTTTCTTACCTCAAAGATAATTGTAAAGTATATTATTCAATTGTTCTGGGCAAATGAAATATTCCTGAAAAGCTGGACATAAACAAGTTTCTTTTAGTAACGTAATTGCTACTGAACATATTTAATTTTAGAGATACAATTCATTGGCAGCCCTTATCTCTTTAACTATGGTGAATGTGAAGCCACAGCAGCTCAATTAGGGAGTGAAGTTACCCTTATTAATAACACCAGCTGTTCTACGTCACACTTCTCTATAAAATGTGTTCTACGTTTTATTGGTTTGCTCAACAGTTTTAGTATCTTCAAGGGATGGAATTATTATTATTACCTATTATTATGCTGGCTGGTTAGGGCATGGATACACTTTTACCACAATGACATTTTAAGTCTAGCAGATTTTTGTATTTTACTTATGCCCTGAATACTAGAAGAATTTTATATACATTAACCAAAGCGTGATATGTGGGCCATGTGAGATGACTTTAGACAGCACACCTAAAAATAATTTTACTTAAGTAGATAGTTAGAAAATAATATTATGTGCTGAGAATAATATTTACGGCAAAACCCTGATGCTGATTTTTTAAATTAAATATATTTAAGTAAAAGTGAATGAATATGATAAAATAATAAGGTAAATATTATTTTTGTGTTATATGGCTATGGCAAAAATTTTGAAAGTGGCTTAAAATGACTAAAATTTGGGAAATACTACATCATTTCTAACTTTTTACCTCTATTTGATTCCCAGTTTTGAAATTAGTTATACCCCTTTACTTTCTCACAATATATTTTCAAAAGCATCAAGATAGTGTTAGCAATTACGTTCATTTATTTTGGAAAATGAAGGCATTTATTTTTAATTATTTGAATATTTTTACTAAATGACTCACAAAATACCTTCTCTTACATAAAGTTTCTAGATTCAAACTTCTGTGAGTCTTGTGATGCGTGTTTAAAATCCAATCAGAAAAACAGAATTATTTATTCATGAAGTAAATAATGAAAGTATTTACTTATTTATTTATTTATTTATGAAGCTCTGCTTCATATAAGAGTTTGAGTTTTGAGATAAGTATATTTGAATTTAGTCAATGAAAGAGCTGATCATCAATAGTAAATCACTTTTACAGTGACTGCTTCTGTGTGTATGTTTTAAAGTTTTCATATATATGTAAATATTTAAATACTTTAAAAACA
Organism: Eschrichtius robustus; assembly: GCF_028021215.1. Lineage (NCBI taxonomy): Eukaryota > Metazoa > Chordata > Mammalia > Artiodactyla > Eschrichtiidae > Eschrichtius > Eschrichtius robustus. The sequence continues at coordinate 63,543,309 of NC_090841.1, read as the reverse complement.
TATTTTAGTGTATTATATTAAATGATCTTCATATATGTATACGTATACATATATATATTTAGTTGTTATAAATTACATAACTGAAACCTGATCAGTATTTGTGATTTGATAATAGAAATCACGGATAACGTTTTGTTAATCATCATCTTGTGTTCAGGATAAAAGAGAACCAAGTCACTTAGTGCTTCTGAGGATGAACAAAAATACTACTTCGTTATGAAATATTCTGCGCACCTCCAAAATAAATTAGAATTCTCCCATCCCACCCCTAGGGCCTCCAAATTATCTGAATCCTCCCCAGATCATCAGCAATGAAAATGGATAATGTTTTATATTGTGGTCTGCCTCATTTAGTGTTAGTTACTACAGCTATTGCCTCTGTCTCTATCTTGCTGTGTGATTGACACTAAAAGCAATCTTAAGTTGGAGAAACAGATTCTTCTTATTCTTCTTATTTAGGTGCACCTTGGAATGCGTTATAATTACATACTCAAGGGAACTTATGCTGAACACAATTTTACATTTACATCATGGGCTCTGCCTGCAAGCAGTGACAGTAAAGAGTAATGAGATGAAGCCAAAGATTGCTGCAAACTCTTCTTTGCAAAAAATGGGTGGGGTAGACTCAAGGGAAAGAAATACTGCAAAAGTTCCATGTCAGATGGAAGGAAAATAATACACTTAATTTGAAAGGAATATAAGAAAGATTGTGTTAGTTAGGGAGCAGTCTCAGCTGATACAACAAAGAGACCTACATCAGCTCACAAAAGCAACAAAATATTTTTAAATTTTTCTCTCACATATCAGTCCAGAAGTAAGCAGGAGATTCTGCTTCATAAGGACATTCAGGAACTCAGGTTTCCTATGTAGGGCTCTTTAAAACCCTTGAGTTTCCCCTTGACCACATCTTCAGAACTGGCTCACTAGCACTGTGTCTTTACTTAAGACCAAGGGAAAGAGAGAGGGGAGCAGACACTTACTTGTGTTAAGAGCAAGACTGGTATGTTACATGTATCACTTCTCCTCACACTCCATCATCAAGAACCCAGTCTTACATACCTACAAAGGAGAATGCGAGAATAGAGTCTCTGGCTGGGGTACTCACCAAAAATTCAAGGAGTTTTATTATTAAAAGGAAAATGGATAAAGAATCCTGGAAAACCGAAGTTTCTGTCTTCGGCCTCTAGCCCCAACATGTTCACATGCACCAATCTTCCCATGCAGAAAACACAGAGCCTCCCCAAGGAATGCAACTTCAAGTGCATCTAGTTATTGTTCCCAGTTCAAAATCTAGGGTTGCCTAGTGATGTTTATTTCTCTCCAGCTGATCTAAAGGGGGATCTTCAAGGACTAGCAATTCATTATCTAATACACGAGTTGCACTACCATACATCTTGATATAGGATAAAGAGCTGCAATAAAAACTACCATTCTGAAAATGACAAGTGGGAAACATAGTAATCACTGTGATATTCCTGTTTGGCAGGAATTGAGAAGTCTTCCTTCCCAGGCAAGAAAGTAAACTCCTTGGTTAGGCTCTGATTCTGATCTCTGGAATCTCTAGAAAGAACTTATTTGTCTACTGCTCTCATGACCACTGGTCTTACCCCCTGGGAGAGCCATTCTTTTCCATTATCTGGAAGAGATATCAGTGGTATCATCCTATATCAGTCTGGGTCCAATCAGGAGAGAGAAATCATGTGGTAATTTGAGCAAGGAAAGTTTAATATGAAGAATCACTAACTAAACAGGGGTTTGGAAGAACGAGGGATTGGCTAGTAAAAAGTAAAGAGAACTCTGAAGAACATAGGAATAGCAAATGTAAGGAAAAACCACTACCCTATGACAAAGATAGGGCCCCAAGGAAGAAACCCCTTAAGCACTGAGATCTTGAACTTGTTAAAGAAGGTCAGCGTGGCTCACTGAACGCCAGAGAAGAGAAGTCACTGTAGGGTTAAGTCAGGGGAATTTATCAGTAATCCACTCTCTGGAGAGCTAGGGATGGCTATTCAGGGGGTAGTGTCCGGCCATGGGTATTCCACTATGACACTGCCTGAGGAGGCCGCTGCCTCAGTTGCTGCTGTTACACACTGAGGGAGCTGGGCAATGAAGAAGAGCCCACCGGGTGAGCACGCCAGAACCATCCCTTATCCAAGTCTAGCTGACACATAATATTAACCATCATAGCCAATATATGGTTATGTGCCCACAGAGCTAGAAGACATACTGCTCAGAACCAAGGGGCAAAATGAGAATTGGCTTCAAACCATTACTCCCTGTGACCTATTTGCAGAATTTGTGCTTCTTGACTTTGAGACTTTGAGGCTGCCATATTTGAAGTCCATGTTTGGAAGGAGAGTGGGTGGGAAGTGTTTCTCCTTGGAGGACTTAAAGAATACACTGAACTTGATGCTACAAAAACTATCTGGTAACTTTGGGCTCCTTAGTGCAGGGAAAAAGTTGGGGGAAAAAAATTATTTATTTATTTACTTACTTACTTATAAACCTCACAGTAACCACAAATCAAAAGTCTAAAATAGATCTACACACAAAAAAGAGAAAGGAATCCAAACCTAACACTAATATACTCATCAAATCACAAGGGAAGAAATCAAAAGAGAAGAAAGAACAGATAAGAACTACAAAAAAAACCCCAAAACAATGAACAAAATGGCAATAAGTACATACCTATCCAGAATTACCTTCAATGTAAATGGACTAAATGCTCCAAACTAAAGGCATAGAGTGGCTGAATGGATATAAAAACAAGGCCCGAATGAAATTAGAACACTCCCTAACACCATACACAAAAATAAACTCAAAATGGATTAGATACCTAAATGTAAGACCAGACAGTATAAAACTCTTTGAGGAAAACGTAGGAAGAACACTCTTGGACATAAATCACAGCAAGATCTTTTTTGATCCACCTCCCAGAGTGATGGAAATAAAAACAAAAATAAACAAATGGGACCTAATGAAACTTAAAAGCTTTTGCAAAGCAAAGGAAACTACAAACAAGACGAAAAGACAACCCTCAGAATGGGAGAAAATATTTGTAAACAAATCAACGGACAAAGGATTAATCTCCAAAATATATAAACAGCTCATGCAGCTCAATATTAAAACAACAAACAACCCAATCAAAAAATGGGCAGAAGACCTAAATAGACATTTCTCCAAAGAAGACATACAGATGGCCAAGAAGCACATGAAAAGCTGCTCAACATCCCTAATTATTAGAGAAATGCAAATCAAAACTACAATGAGGTATCACCTCACACCAGTTAGAATGGGCATCATCAGAAAATCTACAAACAACAAATGCTGGAGAGGGTGTGGAAGAAAGGGAACCCTCCTGTACTGTTGGTGGGAATGTAAATTGATACAGCCACTATGGAGAACAGTATGGAGGTTCCTTAAAAAACGAAAAATAGAATTACCATATGACCCAGCAATCCCACTACTAGGCATATACCCAGAGAAACCATAATTCAAAAAGACACATACACCCCAATGTTCACTGCAGCACTATTTACAATAGCCAGGTCATGGAAGCAACCTAAATGCCCATCGACAGATGAATGGATAAAGAAGATGTGGTATATATATATACAATGGAATATTACTCAGCCATAAAAAGGAATGAAATTGGGTCACTTGTAGAGACGTGGATGAATCTAGAGACTGTCATACAGAGTGAAGTAAGTCAGAAAGAGAAAAACAAATATCGTATATTAATGCATATATGTGGAACCTAGAAAAATGGTACAGATGAACCAGTTTGCAGGGCAGAAATTGAGACACAGATGTAGAGAACAAACGTATAGACACCAAGGGGGGAAAGTGGGGTGGGTGGTGGTGGTGGGATGAATTGGGAGATTGGGATTGACATATATACACTAATATGTATAAAATGGATAACTAATAAGAACCTGCTGTATAAAAAAAAAAATTTAATTTAATTTAATTTAATTTAAAAATTAAAAAAAAACACAAAACTTTCCCTGAAAGCCATCAGGGAGTTGGGTCTTTTGAGCACTAGCAGCCTGGACTCCTTGCTTGGTGCCCTGCAATAAACGCTGCACTTTCCTTCACCACAAAAAAACAAAAAAACAAAACAAAAAAAACAAGGCCCATCAAGAAACTCACTTCACATCTAATGACACACACAGACTAAAAGTGAGGGGCTGAAAAAAGGTATTCCATGCAAATGGAAACAGAAAGAGAGCTGGGATAGCAATACTACATCAGACAAAACAGACTTTAAAGCAAAGACTGTAACAAGAGACAAAGAAGGACATTACATAATGATAAAGGTCAAACCAAGAAAAAGATATAACAATTACAAATATATATGCACCCAACATAGGAGCACCTAAACACATGAAGCAACATTAACAGATATAAAGGGAGAAACTGACAGTAACACAATAACAGTAGGGGACTTTAACACCCCACTTACATCAATGGACAGATCATTCAGACAGAAAATAAATAAGGAAACACTGGCCTTAAATGACACATTAGACCAGATGGACTTAACAGACAGACATAGAACATTCCATCCAAAAGCAGCAGAATACACATTCTTTTCCAGTGCTCATGGTACATTCTCCAGGATAGATCACATGTAGGCACACAAAAGCCTTAATAAATTTAAGAAGATTGCAATTATATCAAGCATCTTTTCCTATCACAACGGTATGAGGCCAGAAATCAATTACAGAAAGAAAACTAGAAAAAACACAAACACATGGAGGCTAAACAATATGCTACTAAACAACCAATGGGTCACTGAAGAAATCAAAGAGGAAATTAAAAAATACCTGAAGACAAATGAAAATGGAAACGCAACAAGCCAAAATCTATGAGATGCACAAAATCAGTTCTAAAAGGGACATTTATAGCAATACAAGCTTACCTCAGGAAACAAGAAAAATCTCAAATACACAACCTAACCTTACACCCAGAGGAACAAGAAAAAGAAGAACAAACGAAACCCAAAGGTAGCAGAAAGAAAGAAATCATAAAGATCAGAGCAGAATAAATGAAATAAAGACTTAAAAAAAAAACAACAACAGAAAAGATTAACAAATTGACAAACCATTAGCCAGACTCAAGAAAAACAAAGAGAGGGACCAAATAAATAAAATCAGAAATGAAAGAGAAGTTACAACTGACACCACAAAAAATACAAAGGATAATAAGAGATTGCTGTGAACAATTATACACCAATAAAATGCACAGCCTAGAAGAAATGGATAAATTCCTAGAAATGTAAAATCCCCCAAGACTGAAGCAGGAATAAATAAAAATATAAACAGACAAATTACCAGTAATGAAACTGAATCAGTAATCAAAAAACTCCCCCAAAACAAACCTGACGACTTTACAGGTGAATTCTAGAAAACATTTGAAGAAGAGCTAATACCTATCCTTCTCAAACTATTCCAAAAAAATCAAAGAGGAAGGAATGCTTCCTAACTCATTCTATGAGGCCAGCATCACCCTTATACAAAAACCAGACAAAGAAACCACAAAAAAAAGAATATTACAGGCCAATGTCACTGACAGAATAAATAATTCTAAAATTTGTATGCGAGCACAAAAGACCAACAACAGTCAAAAATCTTGAGAAAGAAGAACAAAGATGGAGGTATCATGATCCCTGATTTCAAACTACAGTAATCAAAATGTATGGTACTGACACAAAAACAGATACATAGATCAAGGACTCAGAATAGAGATACCAGAAATAAACCCATACTTATACTGTCAACTAATTCATGATAAAGGAGACAAGAATATACAATGGGAAAGACAGCCTCTTCAAATGGTGTTGTAAACTGATGGGCTAAACACAAAAGAATCAAACTGGCCTATACTCTCAGTCCATATACAAAAGTAAACTAAAAATAATTTAAATGTGAGATCTGAAACCACAAAACTCCTGGAAGAAAACATAAAAGAGTATGTTTTCCTGGACCTCAGTCTTAGTTTTATCTTGGCTATGTCTCTTTGGGCAAGGGAAATGAAAGCAAACATAAACAAATGGGACTATACCAAACTAAAAAGCTTTTGCACAGCAAAGGAAACTATCAACAAAATGAAAAGGCTGCCTACTGAATATGAGAAGATATTTATAAATGATATATCTGATAAAAGGTGAATATTCAAAACATACAAAGAACTCATACAACACAACATCAAACAAACAACCCAATTTAGAAAATGGGCAGAGGAACTGATAGACATTTTTCCAAAGAAGACATACAGATGGGCAACAGACACATGAAAATATGCTCAACATCACTAATCACTAGGGAAATGCAAACCAAAACCATAATGAGATGTCACCTCACACCTGTTAGAATGGCTATTCTCAAAAAGACAACAAATAAGTGTTGGTGAGGATGTAGAGAAAAGCGAACCCTTTTGCACTGTTGGAGGGATAGTATTCAATAAATTGGTACAGCCACTAAGGAAAACAGTATGGATGTTCTCAAAAAATTAAAAATAGAACTACAATCCGATCTAGCAATTTCACTTCTAAGTATTTTTCTGAAGAAAGCAAAAACACTAATTTGAAAAGATATATGCACCCCTATGTTCATTGCAGCATTACTTACAATAGCCTAGGTATGGAAGCAACCTAAGTGTCCACTGACAGATGAATGGAGAAAGAAGGTGTGGTATATATATATATATATATATATTATATATATATATATATATATATATAATATATATATATATATAATATATATATATATATACAATGGAATATTACTCAGCAATCAAAAAGAATGAAATCTTGCCATTTGTGACAACATGGATGGACCTAGAGGGTATTATGATAACTGAAATAAGTCAGACAGAGAAAGACAAATACTGTATAACTTCACTTATATGTGGAACCTAAAAAACAAAACAAATGAACAAGCATAACAAAACAGAAACAGTCACAGATTCAGAGAACAAACAGGTGGTTGCCAGAGGTGAGGGGATGGAGAGATAAATGAAATAGGTGAGGGAGATTAAGAGGTATAAACTTCCCATTATAAAGTAAACGAGTCACAGGGATGAAATGTACAGCATACAGAATATAGTCAATAGTACATTTGACCTTTGAACAACATGAGTTTGACCTGCCCAGGTCTACTTATACATAGGTTTGTTTCAATGGTAAATACTATACAGTATTATATGATCTGCAGTTGCTTCAGTATGCAGATGTGGAATCGAGAATATGGATGAACTGGAAAATAGAGGAACCACGTATATGGAAGGCTGACTATAAGTTATACATGGATTTTCAACCGCAGGAGGGTCAGTGTTCCTAACCCCCAATAGTTCAAGGGTCAACTGTGAAAACTCTGTATAAGTGACACATGGTAAGTAGACTTATCATGGTGATCATTTTGTAATGCTGAGAAGTATCAAATCAGTATGTGTGCACCTGGAACTGACATAGTGTTGTAGGTCAATTATACTTCAAAAAAACATTTAGAAAATGTGGTGGAGAAAGGAAATGATAAATGACAGTAACAGAGACAGGACTAGCTACAGTAACAGGACCGTAACTTTTCCCAGAAACCCTCTTATATTAAGTGCTTGCTGAAATTGTGGCCAGCCATAACTTTAAAGCAACTCTGTGATAAACTGGGATTAATGCAGGACACAAGTGGATCTGAGTGGTGCAAGGAGTGCATCGCGTTGAACGTCTCTTGTGCACCATTTTTATCTCCCTAATCATACTTCTTACTGCAGCTACTTCTGAGGCAAGTTCTACAGAAACTATCCAACTTTTCAGAGCACACGAACAATACTTCACCTTGAGCCTGTGCAGTATATCTCTTAATTTATGCCCAAGTGAATCTAAAAGATTTCAGTGTATATGTGTTTTCCAGAGAGTGGGATGGTTAACCACTGGAGCCATTTTAGTCAGCAGGAATTGAGAACCAGTAAGAAAAATGATTTCCCCTTTTTATCCCAGGCAGACAGCTTTGGAATGCATTTCATTAGGGTCTCCAGAGGGTTTCAAGGAATCGAACACCAGGCAATTTTAATAGTGGCCAACTTGATAACTCCCTTCCTGTTTCATTCCTCTCTTCCTCATTCCTGCCCTTGGGATCATTTTAAAATAAACTGCTTGCATGCAGGTCTTTGTCTCAGACTCTACTATCAGGGCAATCCCATTTAAGGTAGAAGACTCTGCACCCAAAGGTCATCTAGGGTCCTTTCAACCTGTTGCTCTCTCAACCCTAGAGTTTCCGTTTGCTTCTCTGCATAGTCAAAGCTGCCTCACCAGCACCAGGCCCATATTTCATCCCAAAGATAGGAAAAGAGATAGTGGAAGATAATAAGCACATCGCTTTAATGGAAATGATCTGGAAGTTGCACATATCACCCCTGTTTACTTCTCATTAGCAAGAACTTAGTCTCATAGCCACTCCTACTGCAAAGGATCCAGGACTCTCTAGCTGGGCAACCATGTGCCCAGGTAAAACTTTGCTGATCCCGTTCCTAGATGGAGAGGGGAAAAAGAGATAGTGGGGTGAAATAAGCAGTCTCTGACAAGAAAACAAATAGAAAATGTAGTAATGCATATTAATAATATTCTAAAAATATTCCCTTCACCACCAAGTAAAAATCCCTGGGTATTGGGCATATAAATAAGCCATACCGCCCATGCCTGACACTAATTGTGCCATTTTCCTCAACCAGTACATACTATATTTATTTGCCACCTTTTTTTCAGTTCCCTTCGATTCTCAACACCCATTTTTTCACCTGTTCATTTCTTAGAGAACTTTATTTTTTATGGACTAATTATTTTTATATTAAGAATAGTAACTATTTGTTTCAAACATTTTTAGTGTTTGTATTTTAATTTTGATTCTGGCTTTTTCTTATTTATTTTTGGGTTCTTGTATATAACAATGGCTATTGGAGACGTATTTATTTTGTTCCATTGATTTATCTTGATTATTGCCAGTGTGTCTCATTTTATTAGTGTACCTTTATAAACCATTTAATACCTAGTATATTTCCCATGATATTCAATTTTTTTCTCATCTTCTCACCTGTTTGTTCTTCCAGATAGATATAAGATTTTTGCCAAATGCAAAAGTAAATTCCACTAAATTTATTGGAGCAGTGTTGGCTCAATAACGTAGTATGTGAAGACTGATCTATTACCGTTTTCTCATACAGAAACCTGGCTAGTACTCTGTTTATGCAACTTTTCTTTTATGAATCTCAGTGATGTTTAAACGTTTCTACCTTTCGCTCTGCATGTCTCAAGATTTTTTTCCTAGGTATTTTATACTATTTTGCAGTCTTTTATTTTGTAACTTGTATATATTAGAATCTAGGAAAACCATTGTTTTTTACATCTTAATCTTATGGCAAATACCTCAGTGAAGCCTCTTATTAGTCTTGATTTTTCTACTAATTTTCCCTGGGTTTGCAAAGAAGGCAATCATTTTGAATGCTAGTAATGATCATTTTGCCTCCACTTTTCCAATAGTTATGCCAATTATTTCTGTGATCTGTTTCAGTGAGTTTATTAACACTACCAAAGCAGAGCTAAGTCATAGTGGTGACAGCAGCTGTTGTTAATATACAATTAAGTTTGTTATGATCTTATCTGCATTGTATTTATGTAGTTCTTTTGCATGTCATAAGTGAGATCATCCTGTTCTATTTCTGTATTTTTTGCAGGTGCTAGTGCTAACCTGAAGGAATGCGTTAGGAAGCCTTTTCCCTTTTTTCCCTTTTCTTCTAGTTTTCAAGAGTTTATAACAGCATTGGAACTGGCTCATCCTCAGATATTTAAAAGAACTCAATGCCCCCAAATTCTCCAGGCTCAAAGGCTTTGATAAGAGTGATTATTTAGTTACATCTTAAAGTACGTCTTGGTTATTGATCAATTTCTATGTTTTCTGAATCATTTTTGGTAATACGTTTTCTCCAGAAAATCAGTGATTACATCAAGATTACTTTTAGCATAGAATCCCCACATAATTTTTACCTTATTTTTAAAAACTAAGGTTTAAACCAAATTCCAAAGAATAAAAGCACAGAAAAAGAAAAAAAAATCACTGAAAAAATATCACCACTCAGACAACATTGCCATGGACATTTTTGCATGCATTTCTCTCAGTCTTTCTGGTGAGAGTCCTTTATGTAATTCTTTCCATTAAAAAATATACTCATTTTTAAGTTTTTTTTTATTTGAACAGAAATGTGGTTATTCTACAAAGTTTGGTGGAAGTATAAACTCAGATATTAAATCCCCTCAAATCTTTCTGTTCAGCAATAAGTAATATTTTGCTGTTATTTAAATTTTGAGTCTAATTATCATAATGTACAAGATGTTCTGAAAGGCAGTATAGCAGTTAAGAAACTGGTTCTAAAACAAGACTGCCTAGATTTAAATTCTGGCTCTTCCACTTATCAGCCCTGTAAACTGGCTGAGCTGCATATCTCTGTCTCAGTTTCCTCATCTGTAAAATGGGAACAGTGATTGTAGCAGTTATCTCAGTGTTGCTGTTGAGATTAAACAGATAACCAGGGTCTGACACTGGGTCAATAATTGTCAGATAACTATTAACTTTAAGTAAAATTAATATAAGGATATTCACAAGCCCTGTATGAAGGATGAAGGGCTGACACTCCCATGCCTCCTGAGATGCACAGGAACCATTTTACCTCTCTCCTGAGCCATAATGAGTGGCAAGAAATCTGGTGAGTCTTTCTCAGGCCTGTCACCGGAGTGAAGTGCCAGGGCCAGCTGTCAAACTCCCAGTATAACTGGGATGTCTGTTACCTACCTGTGCCCAACCTTCACAAGACAGGAAAGAGCCATCATGATGTTTCTGCACTCTTTGCTCCCCTCCAACCCCAGCTGTCCACATTCCAGGGAACTTTTTACGGTCTTGAAAGACAAGAAGCTTTTCTTTGACATCATTATGCAATCTTTTAAACTCACTGTTCTGTGGGCATGGGTTCATGAGATTAAAAAGTCTTTGGGAGACCTTCATCTAACTCTTGGATTAAAATGGCATCAAGACAGACTGGACACCATGCAAATTCCAGGCACTCTGAAGTTAAGATGCCTAGGAAATACGAAATATTGTTATGACTATGGCCCAATAAATAGGCAGTTAATTCAGGTGGCAGTAAGAATCCAGTAGAAAATAATTTTGGTCTTCATCATCTGTTTCAAAATATACCATTGTTTTAAATACTAGTCTTGCCTCTGAGTTTTCCATATGAATGTAAAAGACCCAACTGAAACTAAACATGTGTTCTGTTTACCATTATAGTCCCCCAAGTACTTAAAATTTTATAAGGATAGGTTAATAATTACTAGGCAAAATCCTTAACCATGTGCATATCATTGATGATTGATAAGTGGATAAACAGATAAAGAGAGGGAGGGGGGAGGCAGGAAAAAAGAAGAGAAGGCAGGTAAGGGGAGGGAGAGAGATGAGGAGACACAGAAAGGAAGGAAGAAAAAGAAGGCAGGACTCTGTGATGCTTCCTGGAGCAAACAGAAAGTCCTGAGGATTTAGGAAGAGTAGAGTTCTGCTGTCATTAAGTGCATTTTCTAAAGATAACTTTATTCGTTTTATCCTGTATGGTCATCTCAGAGATCAAATTTGCTAGGCAATTGCTTAACTCCACTTCAGTTTACCTTTGCAAACAAAGTCACTGGGTCAACATAAAAGACTCAAACAATTTCAAAAGTGGAACATTTTGAAAGCATTTTGTTTGCGAATACAAATATACCTTATGGTTAACTATTTAGTAGAGATTGATTTCCTCAAACTTGGCTCAATTATTTGATGGGTTTAAGACAGAACAGTGTCAGCATTACTTAGACTATTAAAACATGGTCAAAGTGTAAAAATCAATCATTAATCTCAAAATTTTCTTCAGCATCTTAGTAGCATGTGTTCTGTGTTTACCTAGCATTGTACTAAAAAAAAGTGGGCAAAGATCATGGCTAATTCATTCTCAGCTACTTAAAATAATGGCATTATATAACATGCTTATTTAACATCTGCACCGTTAACCTCACTGAATTATCGAGTTATGACTTTACCATTTCCCAGGTAGATTTTTTTAGGCTCATTAGTGCTTCCTTATTCCAGATCCTATCATTATCCAGAACCGGATATGTGTAAGAAACCTATAATTTAAAGTTGAATTACATGACTGTATAAATGCCTTGCTGTCCCTTTTTTAATATAGCAAATGAATACAAAGTAATAACCCTATATAAAAAATGAAAATTACTTTTGGATGGCATCCTTTTGGACAGACCTATGATTAAAATATTACAGCAGGCTTTAAACATCAGCAGGGTTGAATAAGTTTTTAAAATGAATAAAATGTGTGTTTTGGGTCTTTGATATTTTAATATTCCATCAGCACTTTAAGTAGGCAAAGCCCTTCTATAGCAGTGAGATGTCTCATATTCAATATAAGCAAGAAAACCAGGAATTTATTCTCTGACAAGTAGCATCAATCAACTATGACTGAATGGTTTCACTTGGTACTAAACTGCACACTCCATTTTTGGCTGGAAAAAAATTGTAAAATATTAGATTCCTCACATTAAGCAAGGATCAACACACCATGACTAAATCTGTAAAAAAACAAACAAAAAACTTGATTACTGTATTTATGGATGCTAAATTTGACTGAGTTAAAATGTGCCCCTCTAATTACCTGTATGCTATAATGTGTGCCAAATGCACACACTGTTTTAGTCATTTCCCTTCTGAACTCCAGGAGCACCTACTTTCGGAGCCTTTTATTGTTAGTTACCACTACATTTTACTAATTCCAATTCACACACGAGATTTATCTCCAAATCACCTACAATCTCCTTAAGCACACATAGCCTTTAGTATAAAGTTATGCATATATATTTTCGCAAATATTTGCCAGTTTATTAAGTAGGTTACTTCCCAAGGACTACAACGATCTGGGGGAGAACAGCAATGGCCAAAAAGTAAAAAACAAAAAACAAAAAACACAGTAGTCCTGAGGTCATCGACTCAGTTCTCATTCCCTAAGTTACACAAAAGGAAAACTGGTTGGGAGTTACTTCCGCAAGATCTGTTCTGAACCCTTTTTATCACACTCTGACCCACTAGTAAAGCTCCCACAATCCACCAGATCACTATTCCAACCCATTCAGCCAACCCTGTCACCTCTGCAAAACACATACAGATGTGCGCAGATAGCTTTTTCTTTATATCCAGTGCCCCCGATCCCCTACTGTTCAGTGTCTTTTTCTATCCTTTCCATCAAAGTAAGCATAATCTTCAGCCTTGACCTCTGGACAAAATTTGGCATCAGATGAGAAATTTAAGAATAGTGTGAAAATCTACTGCAGTGCATCAGAGAATACACTAATTGTAAAATAATATTTGGGATGGGAGTGATCTTCAATTCATTCCACAGACATTTACTGAATGCCTATTTTGCAGTCATTTTAGAGAATACAAAGTAAGATCTGTTTGTTGTCTCTGAGGAGCTGAGGCGTCACAGAAGCCTCATCGCCAGGCCAAGAGCACCAAGGTAGGGGATAGGACTTAACTTTGAGCATGGCCAAACCACCACCCGCCTACATTGCCCATGGCTACAAATAACCAAGGCTTGCAGATTATGAAACTAACTACATGAATTAAAACACAAACTACTTAAAACTATTTTCTGTGCTAAATTTCCATAATTGCTTACTTTTGCTCCCTTTCTTATCTTTTACTTTGTGTGTTTTCTTAGCTTTTCCTAGTAATTTCTAAGTTTAGTGTTTTATTCTGCTAGTGGTTGCTTTGAAACAAAAATGTTTAAACCATTTCTGTATCCTAATTAACAAAGCGAGGCAAAGACTACTTATTTACCTTCTATATGCCTCCAAAGGCTCATTTCCCAGTTTTTGCTGTTTGAGGTTTTAGACCCTGACAGTCTCTTTACATTCTATCTTCACTTCTTAAAGCAATTCTTCAATGTTCACGTTTTGTTAGCTAACATGACAAACATTTCATTTATTTAATGGCTTCCCCATTCTAGAGGTCTTTCTTTAAATAACCTGTTGACTGATGTAGTTCCATAATTTTCCTAGAATGAGTTAAATAATACTATCAGCCCTTGCCACTTTACTCAGACAAGAATGACAACCGGGGGCTTCCCTGGTGGCACAGTGGTTAAGAATCTGCCTGCCAATGCAAGGGACACAGGTTCGAGCCCTGGTCCGGGAAGATCCCACATGCTGCGGAGCAACTAAGCCTGTGTGCCACAACTACTGAAGCCCGCGTGCCTAGAGCCCGTGCTCCGCAACAAGAGAAGCCACCGCAATGAGAAGCCTGCACGCTGCAATGCAGAGTAGCCCCCGTTCGCCGCAACTAGAGAAAGACCGCACAAAGACCCAACACAGCCAAAAATAAATAAAATAAATTTTTTAAAAAATACGTTATTCTTAAAAAAAAAATGACAATTGAGTGTTTACTGAATTTGAGTAATCATTTTCTTTTTAGACCTCTTTAAGCTGGCATCTAAACACTGCAGAGGAAAATCCTGAAGATAATCTTAGTTTACTTTTTCTAGATTGTTAAAAAAAATATTTTCCTTAATTCATTAATTTTACTTAAGCTCAGTCTGAAAAAAGTCCTAATTAGTTTATGTAGGCCTGAGACTCTAACAGTGTCCAAGCATGACATAATTCCATGAGAAGAGGGAAGGCATGGTAGGCAGAATAATGGTCCCCCCAAATATCTGCATCCTAATCCCTGGAACCTGCAAACAGTTCACACAGCAAAGGGGAATTAAGGCGGCAGAAGGAATCAAGGTTGTTAATCAGCTAACCTTAAAATAAGATTATTTTGAAGTATCTGTGTAATCACAGGGGTCCTTAAAAGTGGAAAAGGGAGGCACAAGAGGCCAGAGCAATGAGGTGTGCAGCCTCAGCTCACCATCATTGGATCTGAAGATGGAGAAAGAGGCAGTGAACTGAACAGTCTCTAGAAGCAAGGGAGGCAAAGGATCCTCCCTGAGAGCTTCCAGAAACACTGCTCTGCAACACTTCAACTCTAACCCAGTAAGACCTGTGTCAAGACTCCTGACCTACAGAACTGCAAGATAATACATCTGTCTTGTGAATGAAACATATGGCAGAGATGAAGACCTGAGCTGAGTAGGGTAATCAGGGAAGGCCTCCTTGACCAAGTGACATTTAAGCCGAGACCGAGAAGCAGCTGAAATCAGCCAAGTGCATCACAGGCCAGTTAAAGAATGTTTGCCTCTTACATGCTCAAGTTGTCACCTTACCTGAAAATCCTCTCCCTTCCCTCCTCCCACCCTTCTCCTTACTGAGCCAGCCAAAATGTATTCCGTTCCCCCAACCCTCAGGTTGGTACTCATTATTTTATATCTTTCTGCCAACCAGCCCACCCTGCCGCTGGCGATGAAGATGGTGTATAAGGGTCAGGCCTGAACAGGCTTAGTCCCCAGGTTTAGTTCAGGTGGGTTCTGAGACCTAAACTTGTCCAAGCTGAGTGAAGCTGAAACTCCATTTCGAAGGCAGGGCGAACGGAGGCCTATTTTTGGCTGAATGAGAACCAGGGTAGCCAGGACAGGTTATATAGCTCACTGGGCAAAAGAGAGAAAGTAACTTGCCTAAGCTACTAATGGGGAAAAAGCTGGTACTTAAACCAGGAAGTTTCCCTCTTAAACATTACACTAGAAAACTCCTTAAGTAGTTCTTTAAATTTCTCAACCAAGTAGCCAAGTACCACATGGTGACGTACAACAGCAGTCTTCCAATTGGAGTTTACATATTCAGATGAACTTACGTGAAGGCACGCGTAGTTTTGAGGAAATCAACGGCCATACACGTTTCTGTATGTTGTTTCCCAAAACTAATCTGAGAAGGTACCTGGTGTTTCCCTTTCTCAATTGCCCTTCCCTTTCATCACAGACTATGTCTCAAGCATACTGGTTTTACCGGTATACTGCTTTGTCTCAGGGTGCCACAGACGGCTCCTATTTTAATCAAGGCACCCCACACCAATGTAGGATTTCTTGTATCCCTGAAACCTGCTAGGAGTAGAGTCAAAAGTGAGCACACCATACAGTATGTCAGCGCCATGATATTCTAAGAATGCCAAGTTGTTTAACCACCAAAATGCAGATTTAGAAACTAGAGTGCAATTGAGAACAATGACAAGAAATACTACGTGAGACAGAGCCCAACTTCATCCAGCCGGCACCTGCCACAGCCCGCGCATTCTCCTTCCTCCTCCTCGGTGGTCTGGCGAGTGCTCTGCTCCGCCCTGGTGGTCTGAAGGTCAGTTGTTCATTTTGTGAGATTTAAGAGTGAAGTCCAAGATCTACTTCCAACGTTATCACCATTACACTGCCACACAAATGGAACATAGAAGGCAAGATCTTTATTTTCTTGACCCTTCACTTAGGAGAAAGGTTTTCATTTTTTGCCAGGGGATTACTAGATACTCTGAATCTTTTACTTGCCATCTCGTTAACACTCCTCTAGTCCTCCCCCTTCAACTAGGCATCTGATAGACCGCCAGTAACGCACTTCACAATGACCTTTTCTAAGCCCCAAATGTACTAGCAGACCAACGTCTTTCATGTTTGCCATGAGCGTCCACTGAGCCTAACAGCCACATTCACCCATGTGAACTTCCACTCATTTATGCAGAACTTACCAGGTACCCTTATGTGCTAGGTACCATTCTATGTGTTGAATACGCATCAATGAGCAAACGTCTTCAAACCTTTGACCTCATGCAGGAGCATCCTAGAGGGGAGGAAGGCATGTTTAAAATGAAGATTCCAATTCTGGTTTGGGGAAGGGCCTCAGATCCTGCATTTCTAACAAGATCCCTAACGATGCCACCAGTAGTCTATTAAGAAAAACGACCCAGGGAAAGGGAACAGAGAACATCGGAGGAGAGCAAGTTTGACAACTGTGCAGACTGGAAGCAAGTAGGATTAAATCAGTTACATGGGGAGAAATTTTTCCAAGCTAACGTAAGACCAAGTACAAAGTCCATGAAGAAAAAGTCCGCCTGGCGAGTAAAAGGTGGGGATGAGGGGAGGCAGAATAAACCAGTGTATAATGACAATTAGGGGGTGAGCTGGAGGCTCAAGCAAGTTTCCCATTTAAAAAGTAGTCCATTATGACTAACAATACGTACAGTCAAGAGCAGAATCAGGCATCAGGAATGTTCACAAGGCAGAAACTATACCCCATTTAAACTCAAGAATTCTAAAAATCAAAGATGTGAGAAAGCACAAGTTCCATAACTTTCTTGAGGAAAAGAGGGCCAGAAAATCACTTGCCTTTACAACGACCCTGTAAGAACAGGGTGACACCAATCCTCAAGGAAATCCAGTCCAGCACAAAGGCTATTACACACCTGGTGTATTAGGTGCTGTTACCAAAACAAAAAAGTATCATTGGAGAAAGAGGAGACACTACTACTTCAAGTTGGGAGAGGAAAAGCCTGTTGATTCACAGGCCAACTTAAGGTTGGTGCTAGCTGAAAGGTGTCATGGCAAGCAAAGTAGTCAGCTATGAAACTAAGATAATTAAAGTTACGTGAAACATAAAATGGTGAAAACGGCCGTCTTCTAGTCTTACGTAGTCTCTTACCTCCATCCAAATTCCAAGGTGCTGCTTTGACATTCTGCATTCCTCTGGCTCATCATTTTGGGCAATTTAGGGAAATGGTTACATTCTTAAACACATTCATCAAGATCAACAGATTTCTCATGTTTGTCCTCCTAGCAACCAGCCCTACTTAATCCCCAAAGATCTTATCTAACGCATCTGGACTAAAATTGTAGAACTTAATATTCTGAAAAATATCTTTGGGTAATTACAATGCCCAACTGTGGTTATGAACCTTGTCCTATAAATGTATGATCACTCTAGAATTCCAGCAGTGATTTTCACTGAACTTGATGCCTAGCCTAAGGCCACCTAGTGGCTTGAGGGGTTCACATACTTGAACAAATGCAGGTAATTTTTATCTACCCTTGCAAGGTTCTGAAGTCCCAGCTCCCTCAATCTGTTGAAGAGTGGTACAGATCGTTGTATCTGAATTAAGTATAAAAGAATGATTCCTTTAAAGTTTACCAATGGAATTTCAGTCTACAGAAGTTGAAGTCAGCATTAACAATTTCATAGTATACTTCTTACACAGCAGACATGTAAATTGCGTACATGCTCACTTTCTCTTCTATTAAAGTGTACACACGTGTTAATCGTGCAGCTAAAGAATGGGGATACTACAGTGAACTTTAATTTGGTGTCATTCTGCTTGGCCAACCTCAGGTTTTTGTTCTTTACCTCCGTACCATGTTAAATACTTACCTCATTAAGGACAAAACCTGCATTTATGCTGGCATTTACTTATTTTTGAAGTACTCAAAACTGGAATTGTTACTTTACTGGTCATAAGTACAACCTAGTATCTTATTTTTAAAATATTTACTATGATTTTTAACACTCAAAATGGTTGAGGGTTTTGGAGATTACTTTTAAATGTACTACAGCTCCATTAAGAAACACCTACCATCAATCAATACTGTGGTATTTACTAAAAGCAGTTGTTTTAATACCTTCCACACACTTTGGTTTTTCTCTTGGCTTAAACTTCAACGCATCAATAGACAAGAAAACTTATCCACATATGCACCAATCTCCCAGTAAGGACAGAATGGAGATGCTCCACTTAACTAGATTAAGAAAACCTCAACCGGCTGGTTTTTAAGTGCCTATGATCTATAATTCAAGATAAATAAACAATTTGTAACTAGAATCCTTCTTATCAGATTTTAAGTGAATGTTAACAGGAACTTAAGTCAATCTCCATATTAAATCCAGTTCAAGAGTGATTTGAGTATTTGTCAGATTCAAGACAGTAGGTCAAGAATAATATTTTTTATAGATTATTGACATGGGTTTGAATTCAGAGCCCATTTACCAGTTTTATATCCTTGTAGATAAAAGTTTGCTGATCTCATTTCCTTATCTATAAAATCAGGATATTACAGATGCCACAGATATCAAAGTTAGACAAGATGATACAGGTAAATTGCTTGGGTATCTGTTCCTACTCCCCCAATTACCTCAATTAATAAGCAAAGGTGTTTGGATCTTTTACAGTAACAAAAAACGCCAGAAAAACTGCCACAACCAAGAATAACCTTAAAATTTTTATTTCAAAATGCTCATTCTGGGCAATTTAACAGGTAGTTTTAAATGCATGATTTTATTTATTTACATTAAAAGCACTAAAACAACTCAAATAGCATGACTAAATTGCAAATATGTAAGCGTCTCCAAATGCTGTATCTGTGCTCAATTAGAAAAAGAAAACTAAGCTTTCTTCAGTAATTTTTCTATGGCCTTAAAATTCATGGGATACATCCATCTTCGTTACCCTTGAAAACTCAGTAAGAATATTACATCCTGAATTTAACTTAACAAAACAGAAAACATTAATTCAGACTTTAAGCACAATGAAAGCTTAACAACCTCTAAGGCAAAGAACTGTGTGCTGTCTTCAAGTAGGCATGGTATTATTTCCAGTTGGACAACAAAAATTGGCCTCATATACTGAGCTCTCCTTACCTTTACAGCTCAGCTTCGACGCTCCTAATTCTCTGATGCTAGACAAACTACCCCCAAGGTTGTCAATTACTAACAGAACAGTACTTCATTAAATACATAGTAAACTTTAACGTGACACCAAATTGTTCTCCAGGCAGTTGTAGGTTGCTTTTTGTCAGGAATCATTCTGTAGGGCTCTTCAAACTACAGGGAAAACCCTCAAGTCTGGTTTGCTCTGCTTAGATAGGTTTGCCTGTAAAACGAAGATCTGGAAGTTTTTAGTAAAATCACCACTACTTTGCAAGCAGCTTTGAAAAAGAATAATTTGTAAAACCGTAAGTGCTGTCCTTTTAAACACAGACTGGAGAACTGTAATATGAATAACATGCAAAAGAAGATTATGAGGTTATTTTTCTGAAAATAGCCTTAAGGCTATCAAACTTGAAAAATTAAGTCATTAAGGAATGCCAAGGTTAAAAACACTATAAAAAAATGGTCGGAGCTGTTTTCCCCCAGGTCAGTTACACATGAGGCAATTACCAGCTATAATCAACTTATTCACTTATTTGTATCTCAAAATGGCTGAATGTCAACCTTTATATTTATATGGCTTTTCCTCAGCGTAACTTGAAAACTATGTTGTCAAGCCTAAGAAAATCTTTAGACTCAAGAACACAGAATTTGCCACACATTTGAAAGTCAAAAACAAATCAAATGCAATTCCTACTAAACCCTGTAACAACCTCAGCTCCACTGCCAACACCCACATGAAAACGTTCACATTTATTAAAAGTCCAATTAAGTTTTGAATACATGTACAACAGAAGTTCAGCATCTAGGAAGAGTTGCCATTTAACCTCATGATTCTTTTATTGGGTTGGCCAAGAAGTTGGTTCGGTTTTAAGTAAAAATAAAAGACACATTTGGGCCAACCTAATACTAAGTTATTACAATTTAGCACATTAAAGAAATCATCTGGCAGGCTTACTTCCACTTTGAACAAGAACCCTAGAGTATTTCCGCCAAGATGTAAACATCACTTTTTTCACTCATAAGCATAGCACACTGTTTTGTAGACTACTGTAAGCCATGCTAACACTATGGGACTTTCAGAGCACAGTTTAAAGCAATGTTTGTCATTAAACAACCAAAACAATTTTTAGGTTCCCTTCAATTCAAAAGGTTTAAGAACTCAAATTAAAGGACAGTTAGATTTCCATTTTGTAAACCACTACACAATTCTTAGTATTTTCTCATTCTGGAAATTTACCTTTTAATGAACTTCAGAACTGTGAATGAAATTCTTACCTTTTCTATTCAGGGCTTCTTAATTGAACTCCTTAAACTTCTTAAAGAAGGGATATTATTAGAGGTTAAACTTTTATTAGATTTCACATAATGATGTTTTCTAAATGTATCAAGTGGTATATTAAGTAAGGTTATGTTAATTTATTTCATTACTAAGATAGCATCCTTCTTCCTAAATTCAGCTTGGGTCCAATTTCAACAACTGATCATTTAAAAATCAGATCATTCTTAAGTTAACCCACATCTTTCTACACATATGAAACACAGGCTAGAGACAAAACACATGGAAGAAGAGGCAGAAATGTTGGCTAAAATACCCTCACTGCCTCTTCTTAGGTTCCATTCGTCAACTGTCACCGTTGCCAAAGTCTGCTTTATGAAGAAAGTAGGGGAAACAAATGTTAACTATAGGGAAAACAAATGTTAACTACAGACTTAAGAGAAAAACCAATTTCAGACTCCCACTCACACTCTTGGCATTAAGACCTGCACAAATACATACTTGTCACTCCGTTTAGCACTAGCACATCTTGTTTTCTTTTTAACTCCTATTTGTAAGTTCCAGAAAGCTAACAATCTAAGCATCAATAACAGTTTATACATCATTAACAATTACCAAGAAAACATGCATATAACCAGTTAACAGTTAAACATCAAGAACACCAGTACTGGTAAAAAGAGTTGTTTACTAGAAACAAAAAGAAAACCTCCCTTCCCAAATCTAAATTGCATGCTTAAAAAATAACAGAACGACAACTTTCTTTACACAATGCTCTAAAAAGAATGGCATTTTGACCTAATTTAAATTCTTCACTATTGTAAAGCAATATAATTTATTGACTTCTAGATTAAGTAAAATGTCCTGAACACCAGGTCCAAAGAAAGCATAAAGGCGTATCTTCACTTTACAGATCATCATCATGCCATTTATTAAAGTAAATTTCCCTTACAGACAGTTGTAATGAATACTTGATAACCAGATAAATCTAATTTGACAAAAAAGTCAAATACAACGTGCAACCTGAGAAGAATGCTTAGTACAAAAACATGACAAAACCTGATTTCAAGGAACAAAAAGTTGCGTGTGTGTGTGCACGTGCGCACACACATGAATTTTAGACAAAATAATTACAACCACCTTTTCCCCCAATACTTTATATCTCTGGAACGGTTAAAAGTGGAAGTCGAATCTTCAGTAATATTTAATTTTCAAAATCTTCTGGTCACAATCCCCACCAAACTCAACAGGCCGGGACAAGTGCAATACCATACAGAAACACAGCATTGCAACCGATCCCAACCTGTGTAGAAAGGGGTTTGATTTTCCCTTACTTTTCTACAGACTTTTCACTACCACAGTCAGTTTTGCATGGATTTGCACAGCAGAATATCACACAGCTGGATGCAAACCTGCAAAACTAACCATAGAACAGTGTTCAGTAACTGGACAGTCTGGGCGACAGGCCGAGGCTGGAGCTCTACAGCTAGCAGTACTTTAAGTGCTCGTAATGCAGTAGATAACGAAACACTACCTGCACTATAAGCACTTTAGTGCTGCAGAAGCTGTCGCGTCACACACACCAGGCAGGTTCTACATCGACACAATAAAAGTACACAGAATTAGTAAACATCACTTGAAGGCAATAGCAGGCCACCATCAGTTTTGCATAGATTTGCACAACTACATTCTTCTTGTAGTGCAACTATGCAAAACTAACAGAGGACGGCAAACAAAAAGTATTAAAACACCTATATACTTCCTTGGCTTGGATTATTGGATGAATACATAACTTCTTATGCCAGAAGGAGCACTTAGGGCAGTAGATGCTAATCTACTTCACTATCTGCACTAGATGCACCTTAGAACAAAAAGCACTCAACACCAGCAGGCCCTGCGCTTTCAAGCCCACCCTGGCTTCCGAGCGAGGCAGCCGTCACCATAATGCTACAAGTGCCTTCACTGCAGTAGATGCACGTATCACTACCTGCACTGTAAGCACTTTGACATTATTCTGACTGGTCACAATCTTCAGTTTTACACGGTGATGTTCTCTTTACTCCTGCTAAATTTGAAATAAATAATTAGACAAAACAATACCTCAAACTCTTAACAGTTACAAGACACACAAAAGTCAGCATACACCCTAATAGGGAAGAGAAAATGAGTTTAATTATCTCAAACCTGCAAGTTCCATTTAGAAGCAAATTTAGACCTTAAAATTATAAAAGGTTTTTTTTCCATAAGACAATCGTAATTAACCATCATTCTAATACTGTATATGAACACGGTAGCTCTTCCTTTGCCATTCCCAAAGGCATACTTAAAAAAAGATCAAAATCGGACTGCATATAAAAGAGACCTAATATATATCACCAGGGCAATCTGACTCATATACCTTTTAGAGGAAATCTTCACATCCACGTGGCAAAACATTTTTCTTTTCTTCCAGCTTCCAGTTAGCAATTACTTGGTAAACTGATTAATAAAATTACCGTTCAGACTACATTTCAAGTGTATCAGCTGGTTGTAGAACTTAAATGTCCCAGTTATTTTAAGACTTGAAAACTTACTCCAGATGAGATCTATTTTGTCACCCAACTTAAAGCAGTTCTGAATTTTGTAAACTGTGCATCAGCTTGCAAAGATTTATAATGGCATTTGCGTCGTACTTTTACTAACTTACACATTAGCTAACCCAAACTAAGTTTTCTTAAAAGAAAAAAAAGACAAAAAAAAAAAAGTATAGAGTACAAAATAACTAGTTTACCCTTTGAAAACCCAATCCCATCTTATTTATTCAAATCAAAGATTAAAGTCAAGAGAAATCTGTTTTTAAAAAGTTAACAAATAAAATTAAAATATACACTTACCCACTCGGGCAAACTTCCTTCTTAGCAAATATCCTTAGAAAAGCTTTTGGTGCAGTTAGGTCCACGTGTATGGCTGGAAAGGGGGGGAGGGATGGGAGGAAAAAAGACAAACATTTGCTCAAAATTACTACCACCCTCCAAATCCGTATTTTAAACTCCCCCCCCCTTTTATCAATTAATTACATCCATTTGCAAAACTGAGGTTAAGGTAGTCAGGCAATACTGGAGTTTAAAAGACCAACAATATATGGGTGAAAAGGTGTAAAAGAATAAAGTTGAAAAACTCACATGTATTAGATTCACCTCTTATGGAAATACTCGAGTGTAAGCAACAGCAATTGTTAACTCTACTGCACAGCTCCACTGGGAGGGAAAAGCAGTAGCAAAGGGACTATTCTTCACCACCCCTCCCCCAATCAAGACCTCGTGGCTGCAAGCCGGGATAAAGAGTTGTTTCCCCAACTGATGTGGTCGAGATAGCACTATGCTAATTTTTCCTCTTGGTGATATTACAGAAACAAGTCTGCTTTCTCCAGTTCCAGTCTGCCTTCGTCCCGCTTAGGAACAGAAAAGAGGGCAGGAGCAGCCGGGACTGCAAAGTGCCCGCCACGCTCATGGAGCCCGGGCCGGCAGCACATGTCGCACAAGGGGGCGCGCGGCCCTGCGATTCCCGGCGCGGCCGCCAGGGGGCGGTGGGTCAGAGTCGGGGCCTGCCGGACACGGCACCCCCCCCCCACCCCGTTTCCCGGCGGCAGCCGCGCGGCGACCGGCGGCGCCGAGGCCCGAGCGCGGCGGGGACGCGGGCGCGCCGCCCCTCCTTTGTGTCCCCCAGCCCCCCCCTAGCCCGGCCCAGAGGGGCGGGGGCTCCGCGACTGCGGTGCCCGCCGCACGCGGCCCAAGGCCTAAGCCGGGAACAATCGGCGGCGGCGCGCAGTCGCCGCCATGTCCCCCGCCCTCACCCCCGTGCAGCCCGCCCCGCAGGAACATGGCGGCGCCGCCGCCGCTCCCGCCGAGCCGGGCTGGCCCTCCCGCGCCGCGCTCCCAACCAGCGGGCGACCGAAGACGGCTCCACGCCGCCGCCAAGGCCGGCCCGGGCCTGCTCAGCCGGCCGTGGTCCGGGAAGTTGCGAGCCCCGCCCGTGGTCTGCCCACGCGGGTTAACAAAGCCCACTCGGAGTAGGGGTGGCATCCAGGCCGCGCCGCCCCCAGCACCCGCGCCATCCTCCCACCCTGGCGCGCACAAACTTTGGGGGCCCGCGGGCTCCCGGCCACGCCGCGCCGCCCGCCGGCGCGCAGGTACCTCGTGGGCGCGCCCCCTCCCGGCCCGCGGCCTGCCCCATGTGCCGCTGCCGCCGCCGCTTTGTTCTGGAGGCGCTTTAACTCGCGCCCCCGAGAGAAACTTTCCCTGCCCGGGGACCCCGCGTCCCGCGTGCGCCCGGAGCCCTGGAGGGGGCGCAGGCCTCGTGCATCCCTTCCCCGAGGGGCCATTGTGTGCGCCGCGCGCCCACCCGGTCGCCCGGCCGGCCCAGGCAGGGTCCGCGCGGGTCCCGGGCGCGGCCGCCGCGCGCACGCCACCCCCTCCCACCCTCCCGTCCGCGGCCCGGCCCTGCCCCTCCGCCGGCCCGCGTGCCAGCTAGGGGGCAGCGAGTCGCCGTTGCCACACGCCGGGGCGGCCAACGGCCCGAGACCCGCCCCGGCCCCCGGCCACGCCGCGGCCGCCACGCTGCCCCGGGCCATTCCGCCCCACCCGCTCGCCGCCCTCCGGACCCGGCCCGCACACAACAGGTTTCACTTACTCGGCGGAGGGGCGGGCAGACTCACCAGGAGGAGTAGCCGCCACCATCTTCGCCTCGCCCGCCGCGGGCTCTCGCTCCCGCCTCCCCACCCGCCTCCGCTTTACTACGACCGGAGGCCCCAGGCCGGGGGTGCGGCCAGCTGGCCGGCCCGCCCCGCCAAGGAGGCTTCGCGAGGGGCGCAAGCCGTGGCGGCGCGGCGGGGGTCGTCCCCACCCCCTCGGCCTCGCCCGAGGGCGCGAAGTGGCGCGAAGGCGCAGGTCGGGTTGGGACGGCGGCACCTCGAAGGACCATGTGGGTGAATGAAGGGCGGCGGCTCCCGCCTCAACGTAAATACGGACAAGCCCCACTCCCTCATTAGCATAAAAAACAAAGTACTTCCGACCTCCCCGCCCGCCCGCCAATCACCGCAGGCCCCGCCCACGGCGGCTCGGGCTCGGCAGCCCGGAGAGCGGGAGCCGGGAGACGCTCGCGGCGCAGTGCTGCCTTCCCCGGTCCGCGCTCCCCCACCGCCCGCCCACTGCCGCCCGCCTCACGGAGCTCCTCGCCCGGACACCTCGCGCCACGCCTCCGGCACGCCCTCCGTTAACAAGCTCCGCGCGCATGCAGACCGCCGCGCGCCGCACTCCCCCCTGGAAGCGCACGCTTCCTGTGGCTTCCTGGGGGCTCTGCTCCCGCCGGCCCTCGACGTGTACGCGATGTGATTACTGTTTATTACTTTTCTTGCCCGAGACGGGTCTCGGTGGTAATTAGGGCCTGCTCCATGCCAACGTGAACCAGAGATAAGTAAAACCCAGTGACTTACTCTCACGTCGAAACGGGATTACTCAGTGCAAAGATCATTTTAGACACAGAGGTAAATGCCTTACACCCAAGACTTATGAATGCACAAATCGCTGAAATGTGTTTCCTTAACCCGGCCGTGTGTAAGCCAAAACGCATGCCTGAGCAGAGGTTTCACAGCTGCAGTACCTGATCTTCCTCCCATACCCCGCTGCATTTAGTAAGAACTCTTGGCTCTCCTGTAGAAACAGTAGATATCGGAAAGAACCTCATAAACAACCACAAAGCAAAGCTGAGAAAACGAGCCCACTCAGGAGTGCACCTCCTTCTACATGTTGTGGTTTAGGAAATTCCAGAATTCTCAGAAACATAATTGTTAAAAGAAGTGAGGATTCGTAGCACTTAGTACAAATACAGTAACTTTAAATTGGTTTTAATAATACAGTATTTATTGGAAAGCCCATGCCACTATTCTGTGATTTTACAAGTCAACTTGTAAAAAAAAAAAAAAAAAAAAGATACTGCCAGAAGACGTCTATAATGTACAAATGTGAAAATTTTCGACGTTCACATCTTGATGATACTGCTATTTACTATCTTTCTGACTCGTTTTATCATGCTTTGCTTAAATTCAATTGCCAAATTAGTGATGATATAAAAAATTGCTTTTGCCGCTCTTTTATATTAAGGATCTATTTTCTAGATATTTCTGCTTTACAAATCAAAATAGATGGCCAAATCTGAAATTTTACAATATTTAATCTTTCTATAACAGTCATTTATGAGTCTTTCAAAGGGGAAAACTGATTGCTAATTTTATTAAAAGTCTAGTTTACATTACTTTTGGCCAGCATTGATAGGTCAGATTCCTTTTTCTCTAAAATTTTATCTTCTGCTGTGAAGTAGAATGGTTAGGAGGAGGGGTGCTGTGAGTAAGAGTTCATCACATTCTCTGAATCATGGGAAATCCCACCGATTTACAGTTTTCTTAGCAGGAGAGAATTATTTATCTCATAGTTTATTTCCAATTGAAGTCAACACTGCAGTACTCCTAGTTTGGAAAAGCTGTTTTTAGTCATCTAACAGTATTTCTGCGGAAATCTAACATGTAATCAACTGTTTTCTATGACTACAGTATGAGATTTAATTGTTAATGTATACATTTTTTACCGTAACCAGGATTTTGTAATATGTAAATTCATTTAAACCTACTTACTTGGAAATCCCAGAAAGTTTCACAATTAGTAGATTACACTTTATTTTTAAGGGGTTCACTCACACTTCTTTTCAGCATTAATAAACAAATTATTGTAAGTATAATTAGAATAATCGAAAACTTTCCCATCCCAATGAGTTTAAAAATTAGCCAACTTTATATATATTTTTTGAAGTCACTACTAACTGGAAACTCATCCTCCTCCATTTAAAGGGCCACAGGTAGGCATACTTTATAACTAAAGATTTTGTGGTTATGATTTTGAAGATCAGGAAAATAACTAAACTGTTAACAAATGCTTTCTGCAACCAAGGAATGTAAAAATAAAGCTATCTGAAATGCCAAAGTAGACACACAGCCTTCTCAAGTTAGCTAAAACACACAGTACTATTTTACACAATCCAGAACATTTCAGATGAAATGGAAATCTCAGTTCAATATCAGAACAGTTGCATATGACTGACTGTTTACATTATATATAGTAAGTACTAGAGAAATATCTGTGTTTTTCACTTTTCACCCAGATTGAATTGAGAATGTGTAAAAACTTCTGACCTTATTAATAACATTCAGAATTTTATTCCCTGTGTTGTGCTGTTTGACTATGTCAGTATCAATTGACTTAACTGTATTGAAATTTTGAAAGATAAATTCAGTTAAAATATTCTTGTTTTGTAACATCATTATAGGTTTTAAGAAGCTAATGAAGCAATAATTCCCATTCACGTTATAGATTTGAGAATTTAAGAACAATGCCAGAATATAAGATGAATACAACCATCAGTGTTATTTTAAAACTATATCTATGTATAATTTGAATACTAACTTGGAGATAGCCTACAAGTTGGTTATTGCAATTAAGTATATTTCATATTTTGGCAATTTGGCGTTGTTAACATAGATTCCTATAGTAATTTATTATTTTTTCACAGTGTTTGAATTTTATGGGAAAGGGGAATAAATTTAAACACCACTTTGACTTTGGAAAATTAACTGGTTATAAATCCAGTACATTTTGAACTCTTTTTTGTAATGTAGCAAACAGCGATCAATGAGACAAATTCAGTGATGAAATTTTGGATTTTCTACAATATATATTTGTAAATGTCTAAAAATGCATAATCTAGTCTTACCATATAAATTATGGTTTATATTTAGGATTTTTATAATAATTCAATGCAAATTAACAATCATCTATTAAGTGCCTGCTATTTTTCTGGCACTGGTGGAAGTTATAAAAAGGAATAAGACAGAACCTGTGCTTTTGAAAAGTTTAAGAATTACACAATATTACGGATTACCATGAATGTTTCACGAATAAACCAAAAGATTGACGTCTTCAAGTTTTTATTTTATTTATTCCTTCCAACGTCTAATAAAATAATCCCACCAGAGTCATGTTATTTTATTTCTTTAGTTAAGAATTTCGAACAGCTACATTTTGTATGTTATTTGATAATTGTGCATAACATTAATATATGGATTATTTGCTATGAATGGCATTCAAAGGTGCTATTAATGAGAATAAATTTATAGTGAACACAAAGGCCATGCTTATTTAACCTGATAATTCCATCTATGGTTTTGAAATTAAGAAAATATAAATTATAGAGGGAAAGATGAATGTCTGTGGTTTTGAATAAAGAAGCAATTGAAGAAAGTGCTTTCCTTTTTTTTTATCTTTGAAATTGTCCCTGAGGTACTCTGTAGAGCCAGATGGGGGTAATTGACGATTATTTAATTAAAACTAGACATACTAGGTACTATTTGCCACAATGAAGAGACAGTATCTACCCTTAAAGAAATTCAGTATGCATTGATGTTTGTCAGTATATTTAAAATTGTATGGCTTTTAGAAAACAAATTTAATGCATTTTTAATTAAACATTTCAAGGTGGTGTACTACTATAGTACCTTACAGTAAAGTGTTTCATTTGTTTTTCATTTGTTTTTACCGGAAGAGTGTAACATCAAAATTAGAAGTAGCTTATTTTAAATTTCTTGTTCTTACCTTAAGCCAAGTTCTCAACCTGGCTGTACTTTACAGTCACCCAAGGAGCCTTTAAAACATGCAAACATCTGGCCCGTACTTTGCAGATATTCTAATTTAGTTGGTCAGAAGTGGAACCTGAACATCGTTTTTTAAAAAAATTTCCAGGTTATGCTTATGCTAAGTCAGGATTGACAAGCTCTGGTACTTAGTTCTTGCATTAAGTACTTAGTACTGCATTGACTGATCAGTACCTTTGGCTGGTTAATCTTGATAGGTGCTTTGCCATTGGCCATCCATACTGCATATGTGCATTATTAATTCACGCAGAGAAACCATAAGAAACTGACCCATGATATTTCAAATCCTTCACCAAAGATTTATGGGCATAAAAGTTAAAAAAAAAAAAAAAGACAACTTTCAGAAATAATTTTGAAAAATTTATATGTACATTAACTGTAGCAACCTTTGTTGATGAGGCACATTGGAAACTATAGAGTGCAGCTATATTTTCGCTATCTGGGGCTGCAGTTTAATTTAACTAATAAATCCACTTAACAATGGAAAATCATAGCAAACATGGATTGTGTTGTATTTGAAAAAATTCTCTGTAGCAGACAGGTTTAGATTTAAGTTGAACTTTTTTTCTCAATCACTTAGCTGTGAGAAAGGGGTATATGGAGATCATCTGAGTCATCTATAATATTGTTAAAATAATAAAAGGCAGACAACAAGAGGACAGGTCCCAGGTAGAAGTAATTACCAAATACTAATGCCATTAATCAATTTTACTTAATTTCCTAAAAGCATTTTAGTTTTCCTTTATGGTTTTGCTTTTAAATATAGGCTTTAAGTTCAATTTATATTAGAGGAAACAAGTTGATTCAGCCTGACCTAGTTGATCTAGGTCTATTTTGTTAGTCAATAGTTCCAGAAACAAGATATTGATTACATAATTACCTCTTTAAGATTGGTTAAAATAACACAGATTTCATAATTGTTATATCATTTTACAAAACTACACTTGAGTACTTATATTTTCACCTTAACATTCAGGCCTAATACTTTCTATATATGTCAAGGTGATAAAAATTTATTTTTATTGTATGTAAATTGTTTTTAGTTATGTGAATTATATTTGCAAATAAAAACTTCTGAAGTCACTTTAAAAGTTGCATGACAATGTGTTCAGATTGAAGATATGTGATAGTTCAATTGCTATAGTTCTATAAGTGCCTAATGAATAATTAAACTGATAACAATTATAAAAACACAGAAGTATTATTTACATGAGACTTCCAATAAAGTGGATACATTTTTGGAAAATCCTACAAGCCAATGCACCCTTGCTCCCTTAACTGCCAGTTAATTAGTTAATTAAGTCTTTTCCAAATGCAGGCAGTAAATGTCAGTATGTTAGCTTATTTTTCACATACCAATACTCAAAACAAGGAGGTACCGTATATTACAAAGTATTGACCAAGTAAAACCCAAACCGAATTGGAAAGAAAGCTGACATTTCTATGTCTGAGATTATAAAAGTGTGAAGGCCGATTAAAAACTTTATGGAGAATGAGTCGGAGCTCTACATTACAATTGTCCGAGAGAAATCACTACCCCACCCGAGCCTCAGAAACTGTCTTGAGAATCTGAATGATTTTCTTTGTTTTCTGAGAATACATGCACGATGGCATTGTGGTGGTCGGAAGACCAGCTGTGTCTGACACAGTCGCTTACAGGAATTCCCAAATTATGTGGGAATACCTTTAAAAGCAAATGATATTAGATTTAGCCATACATATTTAGATATGCCCAGTGTTAAATTTGCTTGCAAAATGTTTAGAGCAAATTGTTTGTTTTCCTTCTCTGGCTGGGAGGTCATGGTAGCTGTAACAGGGAGCTGCAAGTAAAATTAATCCAAGAGAATGTTTAAAGCCAAGTGAAGATAGGAAGGGAAGCTGAAGTTTATGAGCCATAAAAGTCCACAAAGGATAGCAAGATAAGGATAAGGCAGAGCTCAGAGGATGGGAATGGGGTGTGGAAATTAGCCTAGGAAGTGGGTTCTGGAAATGTTCTATGTTTTTGATCTAAGGGGTGGTTACATGGATGTAAAAACAGTCATCGTTACACACTTGCGATTAGTGTATTTTCTGCTCTTTGTTCTTTGTATATTATCTTTCAGTTTCAAGACAACAATACAGACAGCAATAACAACACCAGGGAGGAAGGAATCAGTGCAAAAACCCAAGGGAAACAGAAGAGCAGGGATTAACGACACACGTAGAAGGACACTGTGGTTAAATACCTGCATACTGTCTGTTGCTGGCTGCTGTGTGTTCTCTAAATGATCTTGCATGGAGGAGCTAGTTGCAACTAAAGAGTCATGCAGAGGACAGATAAATCAGTCACAGGTAATATTTAAGAAACTACTAATGCCTAACATTAGCCAGACGATATCAAATATTCAAGAAAAAGACATCTCTAACATTAGCCAAGAGAATTCTGTTTTTCAATATTAAATGTTTAAGAGATGACTAACATCTTACATTATCTAAGTGAGCTGGCTGTTCCAGTAGGCATTGTTTATATTCACATCTCACATTAGCTATAGGAGCTGACTATTTCAAAATCCAGTGTTCAAGATTAGTGCTTACTATTGGCAAAAATATGAGTTATTTTGAAGTCTAATGTATGTTCATCTAAAATAATTGCCACAGAGTATGTGCTCAAAAATTATT
Organism: Eschrichtius robustus; assembly: GCF_028021215.1. NCBI lineage: Eukaryota > Metazoa > Chordata > Mammalia > Artiodactyla > Eschrichtiidae > Eschrichtius > Eschrichtius robustus. The sequence continues at coordinate 63,510,945 of NC_090841.1, read as the reverse complement.
TGTTGAATTCATCAATGAATATGAAAGTTGTATCTGCAGAATCAGGAATGTAATTCCCATTTTATGAATGTATCCTTAGAGACATATTTAATGAATAAATCTTGTAATTCTATCTGAAGAGGGAGACGGACATTTTTTGGTTTTATTTATACGTATGCAGTATTATACAAAGGGACTTGAAGTCTTTGTAGGAACCAGTGGGAGGCTGGAGAATGGAAGAGACCAGAATTAAGAAAGAGTGGAGATACTGGTACAGACTCTGACAAGATTATTAAGCTTTTGAGCTATGAAATCAGAAGTGAGTTGGGACTAAGGGATAAAATTTTGATAATGGCTATGGAGTGGGGTTGTAATCAAAATGGCAGGGAGGCAGACTGATAGGAGGAGGAAAGGGTGATCATGGTTAAACACATGACCCAGAATCAGAGAAACAGAAACAGGAGAGGCACTGAATCAGCTGCTGTTATAATGAGTGGGTCTTGGGAAGACACCTTTTATCTGGGATGGCCCAGTGATTCCCAGAGCATCCGTGGCCCCCAGATGAATGTTTTCTGTCTTAAATTGCATTGGTCACTGCCTTCTTCCACTGTCCATGAGTCATTAGATATCACTTGATATCATTCGCTGATGTCAAAATTAATTTTTGACAAGTGAACATGTGGGGAAGTTCAGCAGTGAGCTAGATATAGGTTGATACATCCAGTTTCATGAGAACGACATACTATATCACATATCCCTGCCATAAAACTAAAGTAAATGTGGGACAGAAATGGGTGTTTCTAACAGAACAACTTTTGACTGGAACTCTGAAAGAATTGTAATAGATTATAGCAGATTGTAGTCTGACTATTAATCAACTGAATATAATATTAATATAACCACTCATTCACTTGTGTGTGTTTGTGAAGGTAAGTGATTGCATTCTCTAATTTGGGAAGCTGATACAAATAGTTTGATAGTGATTAACAAATCCACATATGGATTTGCCTACATGAGAACAGTCAAATGATCAGTAATCATTATATGTGAATATGATATCTAGCTCGCCAAACTGGGGACACAGAAATGCAAAGAAGATACAGGCAGACCCCCTTTTACTGTGCTTCTCTTTGTTGCCCTTTGCAAATATTGCATTTTTTACAAATTTTACAAATTGAAGGTTTGTGGCAACGCTTCAACTTTCAATTTAGAGCAAGTCTAAATTGGTGCCATTTTTCCAACAACATTTGCTCAGTTCATGTCTCTGTGTCACATTTTGGTAATTCTTGCAATATTTCAAAATTTGTCATTATTATTATATTTGTTATGGTGATTATTTTTTAGACATAATACTATTGCACACTTTCTAGACTACAGTATAGTGTAGATATAACTTTCATATGCACTGGGAAACCAAAAAATTTGTGTTACTCACTTTATTGCAGTATTCTCTTTACCGCAGTAGTCTGGAACCGAACTTGCAATGTCTCTGAGATACGGCTGTATTAGGATTAGAATAGACTTCCCCGCTCTTCCCCCAAAGCCTGCAGTTCCCTGTGGAACTGTGGAAAGCAGGTAAGGACTACAGCAACAAAACAGTCAATGTAAAGCAACAGCAATAATAACACTACCTGGTAAATCTGAAATGGCGACAAAATTCTGTCCCAACTGGGAGTTTTAAATTTTTCCTTTTCGGAGCGTATACTAACCACTGGCGGTCCCGAAGCAATAGGAGAGAGCAAGTAAGTAAAGGTTAGACTGACAGAGCAATAAGAAACTAAGTGTGTAAATAAAAAGAATGTAAGCAGACAAGAATATCATTAAAAAAAAAATTAGAAAAAAAAAAAAGAAACTAAGTGTGGGTAGATTCTAAGACAGACCACCAAGGGCCACCATCTACAGTTCTCTCCTCTGTGTGCATTGCCCCTTCCCCTGATCCTGAAGGCAGGACCCTCTCTAGCTTCTTTTAATCTTCTTAGACAAGATTAACTGCTGCATTTTTGCAGTGCTTCATAGATGTGCTATCACATTTGATATATTTTAGAGTACATTCAAACAATATCAACTAAACTAGATTTAGAGGTTTAAAACACTCCATGTATTTTTCACTTTTGTTTTGACTCCGAAAGAAGAGCCTGTATTTTTGTTCCCTAAAACTGCCTAGGTAGAACAGTATTGTTCATTTTATATGGCATTACTAGTCATTAGGAATTAGTCAACATGACTGTATTGAAGAAAAATTAAAGAATTTAAATCTGAACATTTCCAAAGCGTCAAATCCTCCTTCAGGAAATCTTTAAAAGAAATGACCCTTTTAAAAAAATCTCACCTTCTTTAGTTCCCACGGACATTCACTGAATAGCAAAGTTGCCATTATTCTGACGGCTAGAATAAACAAAAGTAAAAAATTATTCTTGTACAGTCAGTTCTAGCCAATAGAGAATTGAGATTCAGTAATATAGATTAAGTAATCCCCTTCAACTTCTCCTAAAGTCTTAAAGGCATCTCAAAACCCTCTCAGGTGGTCCATAAAACATCTGGCATTTCCATGGCTATTTATTAAAGTAAGAACAACGTATACCAACGTTTAAAGTATGGAATTTAGAGCAACAAGGATTTGCATGGGAGTCCCCACTGTTTTATTCACTAGCATATTATCATGGATAACCTTCGACCTCTCAATTTCCTCATTTTTAAAATAAGAATCTTAATAATATCTACTTTATTGTTGTTAAGAATTAAATGAAATAATATATATAAATGGTTGAAGGTCATAAATAGTACACAAAGATAATAAATATTAGCTTTTATTATTATTAACAGTAATATAAAGTTAAAATATAAGATTATTTGCCAACATCTAGGATCTTTTTATTGTTGAAAAGATACTAAATTATAGTATTCTACATATTGAACCAGATTCTCAAAACATTCTATTTTATAAGATTAAATTATAATTGAAGACGTTGTAGTAATTTTTCACCATAAAAGTGGCCATTTTACTATCAAAGGATCTAAAAATAGCTCTATATAGACACTTCTACATACCCATGCACACATATTCACACATGCAGGGCATGCAGAACTGGAAAGGCTGTGTGTTCATGAAACAAGATAAATAATACATTTGAACCTAGTCATGCAGTTAGTACAAAGGGGAGGAGAAACATTTTCTTCCCAAGTCTGTTGGCCCTGGTTTAAGATTTATGGGAATGAAAAATAACTTTTAACTTACCTCTAAACTGATACATTTGCTCTAAATGGAAATTGACATTGCCTTCTTTGGTACATGATAGAACAAGTTTCCCACCCCCGTTTTGGCCAAATCCAATGTTCAATAATGAATGAATGAATGAATTCATTTATTCAGTCAACAAATAATCCTTGAGTAAGATACAGAAATGTATAACACAGAGAGCCTGTTTTCAAGGAGAAATATCCATAGAATGGACATGTGTGTCAGTATTGTATGGGAAAATAGCCTGCACAATGCCTCCCAGTGAGAAGATGCTGGATACAGGGTTTCTTTGTATGTGTCTATACGTTTTAAAAATAAGTATACAAACAGTGGATCTTCACTGATACGCCTGCACCATTTCAGTATTGTTTGTTTGGAGAACTGAGGTTAAGAGAGTTGCCAGCGTTTGCTGGATGGGTGAAAAGAAAGCAGGAGGAGGGCAAGGAATGCTGATTTCTCTCCTTGTTTATTTAAGAGCAAGAGCTCATCATCGAAAAATCTCTCACGGCTTTTCTGCGAGAGCTGTCTCCTAACCCCCTACCCCCTGCAAGAATTAGAGCCAAGTGTTTTTTCCCTTTCCTTTGTAGAATGCATTTAAAACTGCAAATCACCCCAATGTTTTCCTTGCTCTACTTTTTTTTTTAGCACTTATCATCTTAAATAAAATATTCAATTGAATTTACTTTCTTATTACTTCTATCGTTTATTTTCTGCCTCTCTCTCCTCGAATAAAAAGGTCTATAAGGACATTATCTTTTTGTTTTTGTTTGTTTCTTCACAACCCAAAGATTTTGGTTCTTTGATCCATCTTTTTCTTAATTCCAATTTTGTTTTACTCAAAGTCATTTCCACTCCAGTCCTCCCAACACCCCTTGCACCAAACCCTCCCTCTGCCAAACTGGGAACAGATAAAGCCATATGGGAAAAAAGCAACAACAGAGAACAAAAATTCTAAATGTTATTTAAGTTAAATCTTAAATTCAATTTATTTTAATGGGGTATGTGTGTGCATAAAAAAAAACTCTCCTATTTCTAAGTTTATAGCCTCCTTCTGGGAGATGTTAATTTATTATTACTCATGATAGTTACAGAAAAATGGCAACACCTCAGTTAATTGGCATAATTACATACCATATTGTCCCACTGGTTGATATTCTCTGATTTTCCAAGGATTCATCTATTTATGCAATCGAACAATCAGAGACAGGCCAATCCTGATAGGGTGCAGGAATCTGGATCAATGGAACTCTTTAACTTGCCTTTTTGTATTGGTAGACTCTCTAAGTATTTTTAGAAATATACCACTTTTACCAACCCAAAGCCTTTAAATAGTCTTCTAGAATGGACTGTGTATATAGTCAGCTCTCTTTGCAAATCTTGCTTACAAACCATTAGTAATGCAGGCCATCAACCTCAGTGTCAATACATCTTGAAAGTGGCTTTAGAAAATGCCAGTTTTATAATTCCCTTTAGTGGCTTACCCTGAAGGAAACATATAATCTTTCTCTAAGGCTTCAAAACTGTAGAAACGAAGATAGTTCAGAAGCATACTTTGGTAGACACCTAATCATTAGGGCTGACTCCTAATTCCTTGCATGGAAGACAAACCACAAAACCATCCCAGCAAAAAGCAGGGCAAATTCAGGAATTCATTTAAAACTAAGAAAAACTTTTATTTTATTTTGATCCAGAAATCCTGTATATACACATATGTGCATATTTTGGGCATGCTTGTTAAATTATAACTTTCTAATGGATAAGGGCAAATAACAAATATTTTAAAAATAAACTGTGTTTGATAATGCAAGGAGCTGTAATAAATTATTTTATGAAAAAATTGAACAATTGAAAAGAATTTAAAAATAATTCCACTTTAAAGAGGTAATGATTGCACAAACTTGTATAAGTGCCATTGTCTCACTCAGAATCTGTGGAATTTTTTTTTTTTTTTCTTGTATCAAAAGTGCAGCTCACATAACTTGAAAGCCAAAGGAAGAGAACAGAAAGCTTCAGAAACGGTTGTGAATTATTGGATAATGGGATGAGATAAGTACTACTGTCTATTAACCTAGACTTTATCTCCAAAATAATAAAGATTTAACTGTACTTGCTATAAACTGGCATGGCCCAAGACTGCAGGTTTCTTACTCCCAATTTATGGAGTTTGGGGGAAAGAAAGGGCAGAGGGAAGAGATTCAGCCAAGCTGCGTAGGAGTGGAGAGCTTTACGTTTGGGGATTTTGTTTTCTTCAATTTTTGCCTCTAACTTTTGGGGCAAACATGGTGCCAGAGGCTCATGGGTTACAGTTGACTAGGTGCCTGTTAATAAGGGTGTGGCTCCAGCTATTCTATTAGGAATAACCCCTTTGGTTGGATCTAAAATGAGGTCAGTAGTCCTCTAGAAATTATATATAGCATGCTCCTTTTCCATTGGAAACACTTTAACAAGTATGCCAAAAATACACACATACACACACACACACACACACACACACACACACATATACACAGACACACACAGACTGACTTTCTGGATCAAAACAAAATAAGGGTGTTTTGGAGTTTTAGATGCAGTTTCTGAATTTGCCCTTCTTTGGTAGAAATAGTTGTGTCTTTGGTGCAAGGAATTAAGAGTCAGCCCTAATGATTAGTGTGATTAGGTGGTTTCCATAGTATTAATTTTCAAAGAGGGCTAAGAAGTACTGTCACTGAAAATTCTTTCCCAATTCCTAAGTCTTCCATAACACCTATTAAAATCCCTACCATTAATCACACCTTTTTGCGTGAGAGATTATCTCCATAAGATTTCTATTAAAACCCATATGTTATCTCAGCAGGGTGGCACAGTAACTCATGGGCATATGTTAGATATTCATGTTATTAACCACATTAATATATTCATGTTGGTATACCTTATTAACTGTTAACCTATTAACATAGCAACAACAGAATCTGAAGGGAAGAGCTAACTTTTGATGTGGAAGAATTTTGAGGGAATTTGAGAATTTTGGATGTCAGAAATAAAGGGCATTTGGCAAGCTAAAAATATTTAGTATGGCACTGAAAGAAGTAGTAAGTGAAAGGGTGATACGGATAATGAATGTTTGAAAAAGGATATATGGAGGGCTAAATGGATGAAACAAAGTTTGTCTATGTTACGGTTTGTCTATGGTCAGCTTGAAAATTTGAGTAAGGAACAGGGTAGATCTAATATTGCTCCCCCAGACCTATAGTCTCTTTTTTTCAAAGCCAAGATATTCCAGATACAGTTTTGTTTTAAAAAATTGTAAAGAATATCATTATTATAACTTTCTCTGTGTCATTTAATAATGTGGCAATGCTAAAATGTTAGTCTTCAATTCTTGATTACCTTTTCTAGCAGTTAATGGAAATTAAATGAGAAAATAGTTAAGTCAAACATATGTTTTGTTTTTTATTTAATCAAAGCTCTCTCTTTCTTCTGCAGAATATACTGACCCAAGTCCACAGTGTACTCACTAGAGCTACTAGGCTTCCTTCCAGTAAGTTCTAGGTTTCTACTCCCACTAGTCAGAGCTGGGGGCTTGCCAAAAATCAGTTGTGTTTGTTTCCAAACCGATTTATGCTAGCTGTTATTGTAATTATGTAATTGCATTAAATGTTACATAAACTAATGAAATAAGAGTTGGATGGGAAAATTGTTGTTTCTAGGAAAACCAAGTTGAATGCCTTAGAAAGACCCCCTACAGACAATATGATTTTTTTAAAAAATGCTGTTAGCTTAGATATGCATGAAAAACTGTAGGTTTTGAAGAAAATAAGCCAAAAATCTAAAAAATTCTCATATTGTTTTGCTAATGTTTTACGATTGTTTCTTCTTTATTAAACTAATATTAGAAATCTCAGAAGATGCACTGAAATATAGTTCATATATGAAGGACATGATCTAATCAATAAAACTCTAACCAGTGAACCTATACTTAAAAACAAGGCCTGGGCCCTACATGGAGGGGATTTCAGAATAAAAGGTACTCTTAAATGATTTTTGTTAATTTGTTTATAGTATGTAATGTTAACACAATTAGAATGCAAATTAATCATTTTGCATTTGCTTGTATATTAATGCAACTATTTGTATCAAGTTGCTAATTTACATGTCACAGTTTTTATGAAGCCTAATTCTAAGCATGCAGTGTAAAACGCTGATTACTGTAGCATTTAGCAGATTTATTTGTAATATGTGATGTTTTAAAGGCAGCTAGATTGACTTAGGTTTATAAAACAATAAAGAGTAATTCCTTGTACCGTTTCCTAAAATCGAGGTCAGTTAGTAAGACCTAGTATACCTCAGGTTGAAGGGATGAAGATGGACTGCTCAGAAAGTATGGGGCTGTGTGTGCTTAAACTATTGTTATGGACTGAATGTTTGTGTCTTCCCAAAATTCATGTGTTGAAATCCTAACTTCCAATGTGAAGATATTTGGAGGCAGGGTTTTGGGGAGGTGATTAGTGCATGAGGGTGGAGCCCTCGTGAGTGGGATTGGTGCCCTTATAAAAGAGACCCTAGAGAGCTCTCTAGCCCCTTCCTCCATGTGAGGACCCAGCAAGAAGATGGCTGTCTAAAAACCAGGAAGTGGGCTCTCACCACATATCAAATCTGCTGGCACCTTGATCTTGGACTTCTCAGCCTCCAGAACTGTGAGAAATAAATGTTGTTTAAGCCTCCTAGTCTATGGTGTTTTTTGTTATAGCAGCCTGAATGGACTAAGACAATGGTATTACAGATAACGTGATCTACAGCAGTGAACCTCACACTGGTCTCTTGACAGATGATACAAAGTTCACTAACCTATGATGAGAAAAGGAAAGTAAGGGCAATGTAGTTATTTTTAAAATCCTAAATGCATTCCATATCAAGGACTGCCATTTATTCTTAAATATGTCTATTGTTTTGTGTTAAAATTGCTCTTGAGATTAAGATAATGGAAATTTTTTTGGTTAATGTCTTTAATGGGCAAAATAAAATTTTGGATACTCTTGGATACGCTATGTTAGAGTCTTCCCTTTTTTTTTTTTTTGGTTAGTACTTAGTGTTAGACACAAGTGGGTAGAGGAGCTATCAGCTTGCTTGAAAACATAACCTGTTTTATTTATTTTATTTACAATAAATTTTATAAGACATATGGATATGGGCCCATAGGCAAAGCTTGATTAACCATTGTTCTACAGTCTACAAAAATAGAAACATCAAGGGCACTCTGAACAGCTTTAGAGAGCATAACAACTGTGTGTTTTTGGTAAGGTTTATATTCAAGCAATTCAGTGTTTTAGACTTCATTGTGAGATTATAGCCTCTCATTTTGGTGGGATTGAAATGCCCTTTATGAAAGGACAATAATGGTGATGTTTAGGGAGTGGTGTTTATTTCTATTAAATGAATAAAATTAAAATACAAATTAAAAACATAACTAAAAGACAAGACTGAAATCCCAATGCCTAGACTGTGCAGACCAGTGATTCTAAACCTTGTTTTTTCCCCCCAAACCTTGATTTTACCTCAACCCAAATATGTCTCCAGTTAATCCACTGAATGCTGTGAAATTCTCAAAACTCATTATAAAATTTATTTCAGACGAAAACAGAACTCTATGCCAATCAGCATGTTTAAAAGTTCAGGGGAGGAAATCACTGGATCAGTCAAACAAAGGTAGTCTGCTGCGCATTTCTGACGGCAGGTGTGTGATGGAGAAGTTTCCACTTTGGAGTTCAACAGGCCGGTGGCAGCATGCACACAGGCGTCCCAGGAGACAACAGAAGCTCCAGGTCCGGCTGGACGTGGGCCTAGAGGCAGGGTTGTACTGCCCCAAAAGTGGAGCCTCTCCTTATATCTATAATGACTACCACTGCACTGCAAACTTCCGGGGGATAAAAAAAAGTAAAATTAAGGTGAGCTTTGGAAACAGTTATACAAACCCCTGAGAGAGTCAGCCTGCAAGTTGAAGTGTGTGAATACGAGCATGTGTGGACACGAGGTGGCTGGGAAAGGGCTAGAAGGGGAGGAATAGTGAAAGGAAGTTACACGCTTTAAAAAAATCTGGGCTCAAATGCTTCAGCAGCAATTGGAAGCATATTTCAACAACCCAAAGGAGGTCCATGAGAGAAGGTTCATGGACCTGCTCCATGAACAGGGCAGAGGAGGTGAAGTGGGGTTGGAGAGGCCGCCTGGTCCAAACTTGCTAGAGATCCGGGTGGCCTGAATGTGGTGAGCGTCCGTCCCAGCACACTCTTCTGACACCCACAGGGCTCCCTTCATTCCCCAGGGACACGTGGGAGGAGCCTGGCTTGCAGATTCCCAGAGGCGAGGCTTGCAGACTGGACAGTCGTAAGAATCCAAGGTCCCAGGTGTGGACTTCACTTGTGAGCCGAGGTCCATTAGGGCAAAGTGCTGGACCTTGAGGTGGGTGCAGTCCCACTCCTCCTTGACCTGGGCTGCACCCACGTCCTCGGCTGTGGGGACCCCCCCGGTGCTTGGCCTCTTGGCTCCCTGACCCTCTCAGTTCTACCCAATCCTGACCACCTATAGGTGGAGGCATGGGGGAGGGGAGCAGGTAGGGGGGTGGAAGGGGTGCAAGTACAAGGCTTGTTTTCTTTACTAGATTTTATAGATGTACTTTTAAATTTTATTACAATGTATTTCTTTCTCTTATTTTGTTTCTGCAAGTTGATGTTTTCGTTCTTTAACTAGTTTCAAAGTGACTTCTTTCCAGAGACATCACATCCTGGTGGGCGCAGGTGCGTCACCTCCAGCTCTGACTTGCAGCTCGCCTGGGAGGCTCCTGCCCCTGCTCATCTCATCACTAGGAGGGGCTGTTTGTCCCCAAACTGGGGACCCCAGAGCCCTTCCCCTCCCGCTTCTGCTGGGCCCCTTTATGCTACGTCTTTCCCAGTCTAGACGGGTATGGGGAAACTCAGAACTTAGGTAGCTGTGAGCTATTATTTCAGTTTGCAAAGTGAGATCTAGGACCATGTGGGTTTTCACTCATCTCTGCACAGTCTTTGACAGGGTGATGCCAATAGGTTTTCAACCAGCATCTAATCTAAGTCGTCTGCTCTTCTTTGGGGACTCATCAGAAACACAGCATTCTTCTTGCTAATTTTAATCAGTGTTTTCTGTGTTATTATTATTCTCTCTATATTTTTACACTGTAAGTGGTAGTGGTAGGATAGGAATGTCCTGGGTATTTTGCACCTGCGAACTGATTCACAGGCTAAAGACTGCTGTTTTAGGGCAGAATTTAAGTCCCCCAAACTGCATATCAATTTGATCTTATAGGTTAAAATCTTCCCTGTAGGAGCCTTCTTTCCACAGTATTTTCCAGAATGTAAGTAAGTTCCCTTGCTCACCGCTTGTTTTTATTGTTGCTGTTGTTGATTTGATAATATAAGTTCTCTCAACCAGCCTCCCCCTAACTGATGCTGGGTTAACAGAACTTCTCCATTTCTTTCGTGACTGATGCCAAAGACACTAAATGTTTAAGGCTAATGGGTTCCTCTCTAGTAAGTAAGTCAGCTCATCTTTGCTTCCAGCAGCTGAGTTGTGTGCTTATCAACAATCTGAGAGTTAAAACCCAAAAGATATCAGTTCTGAAAACTATGTCAGTTGCTGTTGTTATTTTAATGGTGTAACTTAATTAAAAATTTCATAAAGAGATACAAGATAAGTTTGAAAAGAAAACAGTTATTTCTATAGAAACGAAATTGAATGTTTTAGAATGCTTCATGAAAGACATGATAAAAACTAATGTTAAAATGTTGTGGGAGATTGAGGATGGGAGAAAAAACTTACAAAACCCCCCAAAGTCCGCTGTCTGTTGAAGTGTCGTTAACTGTAACTTTTAGCCTGTCTTGAATTCTTGTTCTACTTGAAAGAAACTGAACCTGGAAATCGTACACAATTCATTAGATGTGGGCAAGAAAGATGATGTAGAGTTTCAATCAATGGGCTCATAGGCCAAGAAATAGACTAGACTGTATATGAAATGACTGGTGAATGAAACATGGATGTCTATGTATATGCATTAGCCTTAAGTATTTTAATTTAAAACAAATAAATGTGTTTTTCCATTAACAGACTAACCAGGGTATTAATCCTATCAGGTAAGCGGTTTCTACTTTATTTAGAAGTTTTTGAATTTTTTGAACGTTGGGTTTTTGTTTTGTGAACTGCTTTATTTGGAAAGTTGGTGCCTGGCACATTGTAGGTGCTCAATAAATAAATTGTTCAAGGTGTGAATGAATGTGACGATTGGGTTTTTCAATTTGAAAGAAAAAAAAATGTAAATATGTCTATATTTAAGGTGGTCCTCCATATTATCTTAGGGGGTGAGACTGGGGGATTGGTGGAGGTGAAGGAGAGATGGAGGAAGAGACTCTTTTAAGGGAATAACACGACTGGGCCGGGGGACAGCTTTTTCAAACTCTCCGCACCACCATTCTGACACTTATCCTCAGTGTGTATTGTCCGCCTTCTGCATCTCCCTTCCTTTTCTTTACTGAGATCCCCTGCAATTTTGTCGAGAACCACTGCCTTAAACTCTTGTCTGTATTGTAATGTAGCTCTGACGAATTTAAAATTAGTGCCACACACATCAGGAATAATACCTGTCCTGGTTTACTCTGCACTTTAACAGACACACTTTTTTGCAGGTTTGTTTCCTTGTTTATTGGTCAGGGGAAGACAAAAAGTTAGTCAATAGGCTACTTTGAAACCAATCAGAAAGTTACTGGCAATTTGCTAACCAGTTATATGATTAAATTCAATTTCTTTCCCCCTTATTTTGTTTTATTGTGAAATACGGTACATATATAAATTTCAAAACCCGAAAGCTGATATAAAAAACAAAAACAAAACAAAAAACCCACAAAAAAACTGAGCACTTGTGTACCCATTATCCAGCTTGAGAAATAAACTGTTACAGGCACCTTTGAGGTCACTTGATTGCACATTATCCTACCTTGCATCCCTTTCCCTCATTCCTAGAAATAGTTTCTCCCCTGAATTTGGTGCTAACCATTCCCTTGATTTTTCTTTATAATTTTACTATTTTTGGCTGTATTCTTAAACAATGTGTGTTTAGTTTGCCTGTTTTTGAAATTGAAATCAAGGAAAGGAATCATATTGTATTCCTCTGTCACTTAACTTTTCACTTAATATTTGTTTCTAAAAAATCTTCCTCATTGATGCTGTAGTTCATTGATTTTCTGTCTCATAAAATGTCCCAGTGTATAAGTATGCCATGAGTGGCTTAACTTATCCACTGTCGTTGGGCTTTTGAATTATTTACAGTTTTTCTGCTATTGTGAACAATATAGCTATGAACTTGGACATGCCGCCCAGGGCACAGGAGGAGGAGTTTCTCTAGTCTATACAGTATTGTACACAGGAATGGTCATACAGTATGCATATATTAAACTTTACCAAGCAAAGTAAAATTATTTTTCCACATTGGTTTTAGCAGTTTACACTTGCACCAGCTGTGTATGGATGTTTAAATTCAACTTTTCAAAACAAGGCAGGCATGTGTAGATTTATCTATATCCTGAATTGCTGTGGAATAGCTACAGTTGGAAGACAGAAGCAGCTTGATGCTCATTTCCTTTAAATCTTACATTCTCCAGAGGAAGAGGGGAGCCAGGGAATACATATGATTCTGTTTATGCTAATTTAAGATATGTTGGTTAAATAAGGAAAAATTAAGTAGTAGACCTGAAAAAGAAAGGAGAATATTTTCTTGTTCCTCTTAATTAAATCTTTGAATTTAATTGCTTACTGTGAAGGTATATCGGAATATATGGTATGCCAGATGTAGGAAAACACATCCCAAAGTCATTTTGTCCTTATTCTGTAAGAACTGTAATAGCACAAAGGTGACAGTTGACTACAGATTTGGGGGGAAATCTTTTTGTTAATTTTATTTTATTTTTCCTTTGATGCTATAATTTAAAAGTTTCTTGAAATAACATGCCCTCTATTCTAACAATTGCTTCTGATGTTTTGTGCTTTAAGAAATGAAAATATATGCATTTTACATTTTTAAACACTAAACAATTTTTATTTCCTCATTATTCCAAATTATGTTAATAAAATATATTTAAAGGCTTTGAGACAAAGTGATCTATTTGCCAAATGTGAAAAAGAGACTTTATTCAAGAGTCTGGATTTAATTGTCCTCTCAAATGCTTCTAATTTCAAATTTCCAATGTATTTTAAGTATATACCATTTTCATCCTAATTTCCAAACTAGCAAACATGGATGATTCCAAGAAATTCAGAAACTACAAGAAAATGACGAAGAAAATATTTTACGTGACAAAGTTGAAATCAGCAAAATGTATTGCTATAAATGTATCCTAATTTTTCATTTCTGCCATACGTAATTAAATGATGCTCTTTCTGCAAATATGAAAGCCCTTGAAAAAGTATTTAGCAAATTATACTTAATTTGAAAATAAGTATTAATTATTAGCTATGAAGAGATTATTTAACCAATTCAACCATTTTCCTCCAAATATTTCATATGTATATATAAATCTAAAATTCAATATGAATTTATATTTTGCTGCAGAATTTAGTCAAGAATGATGCTAAGAATGAAAGGAAAGAAGTTACTGTGCTCTAATATTTATTAATTTATACATAATCAGTCAATAAATGTCATTTCAGTAATTGAGTTTTGTTCTTTACTAACATTTTTGATGGCATAAAGAAAACATATTTGTGTTTAACAAGTGTTTTGAATTTCCAGTTTCTTAGTAAGATTCAAGCTCACACTGTGACAATGAAGCAAGACATAAGATCCTATTTAACAACTGTCCTTCAAAAGGGAACAATGGATTTACTACTAGTTTTCTTTTACTTGTGCATTCTGCCCTTAGCTACAGCATGCACAGTTTGACCATTTTAAGCACTTGAACAGCTGCTAATTAGCAGTTTTAATAGTCAAGGAAAGGGTGAAGCATGTTGTGCATATAAACTGTACCTAAATGTTTTTTCTGAATAGGATTGCACAAACAAAAGCCTTTAAAAACTGCATTTTTCTTCATGATCCAAGGTAACATAACTATTTATATATGAATCTCCATGTGTTTCCTAATTTATCTTGCACAATGACCCACAATATACACACTTTGAAATAATTTTTTAAAACTTATAGACTTCAAAATATTTAGTAGTAGGCACATACAAACAAAGGTGAGAATTACATTATCCACTGGGAAAGAATGCTAACTTAAAAAAAAATCGTTACATCTCTATGCATAGGAATTATAATCCTAACAATTTTTCATTAAAAATTCTGCCAAAATTTCTTAAGTAATGAAAACAGATAGTTGAGAAGCTTGTTTGCCTAGAATGGTCAGACTGATTTATTCAGAATTAACGATAATTCTGAAGGCTAGATAACTTAAAAGATTGAAAGAAAAATTTTAGTTTCAAGATGTGGTTCACATCAGACATTGCACATGGTACTAAACACACCAGTTTTAAAATTCTAGATGCCTTATAAAACTATATAATACAAGTAGCTGAGGGACTGTATTCTTTGTTGTCATTTTGTGTCAATTGCAAATATTGGGGGTTTACCTGAAAACAGAAAAGAAAGTTAGGTAAAATCCTACGTATTTCGTTATTTAAGATGAGAAAATATTAACTGTTTCAACAAAATCAAATTTTGCAATGCTAAATATTTGCAAAATTTTTAAAATGGTAAAAAAAAAAAAAGGAAATATCATCCAGCAATAACAAATATGCCAACGTTTTCTTTACCTGAAAATCTATACTGCTCTGCAGGGAGGAGTGGGGCAAGGTCCCCTGCTTGTCGGGTTGGGTGGTGAAGCATCTGCAGAAACCAGAGTAGATGATGATTGAAAAGCTTTCTTTAAAAAGATCCACCTGTAGGGACTTCCCTGGTGGTGCAGTGGTTAGGAATCTGCCTGCCAATGCAGGGGACGTGGGTTCGAGCCCTGGTCTGGGAAGATCCCACATGCCGAGGAACAGCTAAGCCCATGCACCACAACTACTGAGCCTGCGCTGTAGAGCCCGTGAGCCACAACGACTGAGCCCACATGCCACAACTACTAAGCCCGCGTGCCTAGAGCCCATGCTCTGCAACAAGAGAAGCCACCGCAATGAGAAGCCGGCGCACAGCAACGAAGAGTAGCCCCCGCTCGCCGCAACTGGAGAAAGCCTGCGAGCAGCAACGAAGACCTAATGCAGCCAATAAACAAAGAAATTAAAAAAAAAAAAAAAAAAAAAAGATCCACCTGTATCCCGGGATTACTCTTGTGAACTTTATATTTTCAAGTATCTTTTGTTTTCAGAGTGAACAAGTGGAGTTAGTTTCTCCCGCTCAGTGGAACCTTTGTTCTATTAAATGCACTTCTTGTAATATTTATATTCTCTGACAGAGCTGCTTTCGTTCCATCATTTCTAACCTGTACCATTCATTCCATAGAACACGGTCTGGCTCTTCCTGCTGTCACCAGTATGGCATTTGCAGCTTTACAGACACACCAGGAAATTCTTCTTCTAATGTTAAAACAGCATGAAAAAAAAATAACATATTTAAAAAAAAAAAAATCCTGTCCAAAAAGTCCCATATTAAATGCTTCCCATATTTAAATCCCCTGATTTAAAAAAAAAAAAAGTTATTTTATCTCAAATAATTTAGAAAACTTAGGTCTTGTATTAAATTTTGTTATTTTGTAAATTGCTTCAAGTATGAGATTTATGCAGATTGTGGAAGAAGTTATGCAGAAGGAAAGAAAGGGGAGCAACACAGAAATATGCTTTTTATTCTTTTCATTGTCATAATCATGTTCATTCATATAAAGATTCGAAGACCATACATTTTAAATTATTTCTGCTGTTGATCACTAGGTAGTCAGAACTCTAATTAGAAATTAGTTAACGGTTTCAGCTTCTTTTAGAAATGTTTGCCGCAGTCTCTCAAGTAGCAATTTTTAGTTTCACTGACTTACCTTCATCCTGCCTAACTCCCTGGTAGTGATATTTAATAATAATGAAATGCCTACAAAGGATACCAAAGAGAAGGAAAGCACTGGAAAGCACCGAACTGGGCAGTGAGTGCCGTAAGAGTTACAATTTAATTGTACCATAAATACCCAAAGAAAGATTTAAAAAAATTTAACAACCCCACAGTTGATCGGGTTCGTTTAGAAAATATCTAAAGTGATTTGGAAAGTAGAGGAAGTTATCTGTGTTATTCAAACAAAATAGAGTATTCCTTTTTTGTATCTGTATATTTTAGGCAGAGATAGACCTGAGGCTTTTTTGACCTTAATTCTCGTATGTTCAACCCTCAGATACAATTTAAATGCTTAGAATAGGGTGTAGTCAGTAGAACTAAAGATTTGAGTAAGTTTGAAGGCTCTATGGATTGAGTCTGAGATGAATTATATGACTTGGAAATTATTTAAACAAGGAAAGAACTCATGGATTCAGGGAAAATAGCAGGCATATTAATACTTAGCAAATCTAATTAACGTTTGTGAGTTGTTGGCTTTTACCTTTATGTAATCTATTAATTCTTCCTAGGATGGATACACATTAAAATTTTTTTTAAAAAACCAAAAACAAAGACAGCCGGGGGTCATTTTGGTAAGATTTAAAGATGCTAGTCCTTTGAAAGTTTCCAGAATAAGCATTATCTTTGTGCCCAGGACGTTTGTGGGATGTGTGTGTGTGTGTGTGTGTGTGTGTGTGTGTGTGTGTGTGTGTAGAGGGGGTGCTGAAAGAAGATAAGGATTATCCAGAACAATTTCAGAAGAGAGAAAACTGCTATCTCAGTGAATTACAAAAATGGCTAGACTAGCAGAGTACACTCTTAATTGTTTGCTGATAGACTCCTTTGTAATTTGCAACATGCTTCTGGGTAATGGGACCCTGGGACAGCTCTAGTCTAATTTCACTATCAAAGCCAGATTAAGTACCATAGTGCTATATGTGCATGTCTCAGAATTTAAGATGAAATCCTCTGATATTAACTAGCTTTGGGACTTTGGTGAGTCTGTTAATGACTCTGGACCACACTTTTCTCATTTATAAATTGGTGATAATAGTACTGACTCAACTAATCTCACAGGATGGTTGTGAGGATCAGAATGAAATAATATATAGCATTTTATAAAATTCTTAAATATTAAACAAATGAAAGGTGTTTTACTCCAACTACCTGGGACCCTTGGTTTCTAGGCATATTCTCCCTGAGCATAATTTCTTTCTATCTGTTTCTCTCTTTTTTACTCCCCTCCTTCTGCTACACCATACAGCTTCCTAATGATAGTGTTTTCCCAAGAATCTAACCCAGGGTTTACAATACCTTTCCTAGAGCAGATACTTCACAGGTTACCAGTTATCAATTTATTGCCTCTCAGCTCCAAATGCACCCTTCACTACCTGTTCTGAGAGTCCACACTGAACTCTGTAAGCAATTTTTGTTTTCAGTGAACATGATGTAAATTTAGCCAGTAGAGGGAGTGGGAGGGACATTGCCGGAAGAAGAGAGTAACTTTTAGGATTCCTACGTGGGCTGTTTTCCTTTGCCGGCTCCTGCTGCAAGGGTACTCAGCGCTGTGGGTTTGTGAGGTCAAGCAGTGCAGCATGTCCCAACCCTGCGCCCCGAGCCCCTAAGTTCCTCAGGAACCTTGTACCCCCAGCCAGGGCAAGGTGACTGCCTTTCTGCAGCCCTACTGACGTTGACACGAAGACTCCAGGTTTCTCTCCTGCAGGACCATCCTTATCCTTTCGCACATTCTCCTGTGGCTCTCTCTCTATCTATCTCTTTTTTTTTTCTCACAAACCTATTATCTTATATTTCTGAAGTTCAGAAGCCAAAATAAATCTCTTTAGGCTAAAATCAAGGTGTTGGCAGGGCTGGTTTCTTCTAGAGGTTCTGAGGGGAGAATCCATTTTCTGGCCCTTTTCAGCTTCTGAAGGCAACTGCATTCATTCCTTGGCTCGTGGCCCCTCCATCACATCACCCCAATCCTTTGCTCCCATCATCACATCTACTCTCCTGTGGCTCTCTTGCACGCTGAAGCGTTATATCTTGCTTTTCTAGCAACGGTGGACCACCTGTGGCCCAGCCGTGCAACCAGCCTCTCTGCCATCCACTGGGCTACAATCACGCCTTTTTCAAATTAGGTCTGAACCTCAGCCTCAGAAGGGGGCCATTCTTCCAAGTTTGTCCTTCCTTAAGTACATTCCTTCAACCTCAGCGTACATTTTGGTATTCTCTGTACATCTCTATAACTACTCTCCTGTCATACCTTGATAATTCTTTATATTAAACATTCCCTATTTAAATTACTGTGTGATTTCTGTCTCTTGATTAGTGCCAGACTAAGACATTGGCTGAGAAAATATCACATAATTATTTTAAAAATCTATGACAGTCACAGCAGTACCCTAAGTTATTTTTTTATATTTTTTATTGAAGTATAGTAGATTTACAATGTTGTGACAGTCTCAGCTGTACCCCAAAGTGACTCAGTTTTACACATATATATATATGTTCTTTTTTAATATTCTTTTCCATTATGGTTTATCCCAGGAGACTGAATATAGTTCCCTGTGCTATAAGGTAGGAGCTTGCTGTTTATCTATTCTAAATATAATAGTTTGCATCTACCACACCCAAATTCCCAGTCTATCCCTCTCCCTCCCCCCTCCCCCTTGACAACCACAGTCTGTTCTCTATGTCTGTGAGTCTGTTTCTGTTTTGTAGATAGGTTCATTTGTGCCATATTTTAGATGCCACATACAAGTGATATCATATGGTATTTGTCTTTCTCTTTCTGACTTACTTCACTTAGTATGATAATCTCTAGTTGCATCCATGTTGCTGCAAATGGCATTATTTTCTTCTTTTTTTTGGCTGAGTAGTATTCCATTGTATATATGTACCACATCTTTATCCATTCATCTGTGAGTGGGCATTTAGGTTGTTTCCATGTTTTGGCTATTGTGAACAGTGCTGCTATGAACATAGGGGTGCATGTATCTTTTTGAATTATAGTTTTGTCTGGGTATATGCCCAGGAGTAGGATTGCTGGATCATATGAACAGTACCCGAAGTTATAATTTCCATTTCTATTATTTTCATTTAACATATTCATTAACTTAAAATAAGTCATGTTTTCTATTGGTTATTAGCATCAAAGAAAAAATTCATATAATTGCAGCTGGCACTAGACATGTAAATGATATTAGCACTGCGAATTTTGTTTTCCATTTTATTCAAATGTCTACTTTGCCCATAATTTCTGTAAGACCAATATTTACAAAACTATCAATAAATCATAATTATAAATGTTACTATCTCAGCTACTGAACTCTTAAAATATTGGGAAGCAGATAAAAAAGTACAATTCAAGTGATCAAATATTTTCCTGTATAATGTTACATAACTAGGCGATATTCTTTCTTTATCCCAAATAGTAATTGTTTATCATTTTTACTGTCTCTGGGTCAAGGTAACTTTGAATTCTACTGGTCAAACTTCTTTACTTTGACCAGAAAACAATGACTCTGTCATTGGTAAAGCATATGGTGGGTCACTGTGCTGATAACAAGAAAATACTATATGCCTTCGTGTATCTAAGATGCCATTGGTTGTAAGACACATAATTTAATTATTTATTCAATGTATGAACAAAGGAAAAGTGCTGGAATTAATTGTAAGACACTGTAAAATGTAAGAGATATGCTGATTCAGAGATGTTAAAATGTGGGACTTCCCTGGTGGCGCAGTGGTTGAGACTCCAAGCTCCCAATACAGGGGACCCGGGTTCGATCCCTGGTCTGGAAAGTAGATCCCACATGCATGCCACAACTAAGAGTTTGCATGCCACAACTAAGGAGCCCACGTGCCACAACTAAGGAGCCCATGAGCCACAACTAAGAGCCAGTACAACCAAATAAAAATAAATAAATAAATATTTTTTAAAAAGAAGAGGAAGAAAAAAAAAGAGATGTGAAAATGTGAAAAAAATATGCTTCTTAGAATTGATGAAATATGGTAGAATTCTAGGTAATTCTTAGTTAGGCCTGAATAGCCTTGGTATTGCTGCCCTGCCATAATTATCAAAATTTAAGTTGAAAGAAAAGCTGTTTTCTTTGTATTATTATAATATTGTACTTCTAAAACTGGAAGGTGGTTTGGTGTGTTAGTTTAATAGCCTATAGGGTGCGGGCTGCTTGGGCACCATCAGACCACATCACATTTGAACACTCTGCCCTTATTCATAAATTGGGTCTTATAGAAACCTTGGCTGGTTTCAGCTTCTTTTCTCAGTTTGGCCTGCCACAATTTCCAGTGAGCTCTCTGTGACAATTTAATGTTTATTCTTAGGGTCATCAATCTGTAAAAAATTAATAAACAGAAACCTCAATTAAATAGAGGTGGAGACCACTAGGGGGAGCTCTCACATCCTGGGACAATAGCAGAGCCCAACAGCAAGAAGAAAGACTCCTTTTTCCTGGCAAGGATTCAGCCAATGAAAAGCCATGGACTCTTTGTTTACTGCAGGCCTCCCAACTTCCTTTTCCTCTCTATAAAAACGATCCTTCCCTTGCTGTTGGGGGAGACTTGCACGTGGCTGGCCATGGTTGCAGACCCTGAACTGTAATTCTCTGTTGATCCCAAATAAACCCATCTTTGTGGGAGAAATCTCTGGCAGTCTATTTGTTTCAGGTCGACAAAGCCCACTCCCTTCCCTCCACTTCCTGTCACTCAGATGCTAATTCTATCTGGGTCTTGTAGGCCTTTATGGTTGTTCCTGTGTGCTCGCATGGTGAGGTTTGTGGTGTTTTGTCCTAGATGTTGTCCAAAGGTTTTTGGTTTTGCTTTTCTTCTTTTGGCCTGTCTGGTCTATTTTTATGGATGAATTAAGGGAGATTCCAAAACTACACCACCACCGCCAGAACTTTACCATAATCCTTTTTTTTTTTTTTTCTTTAAACTGCCACTTCCAGCCCATTAAATTAATTCATGAACTTCTGAAGGGTGGGGATCTGCAATTTGAAAAGCAATAGTCTATGTAGTCCATGCATCATGGAATTTATTAAAATACTGTACCTGCATACAGATTATTGTGCTTGTGTGCATCTCTCTTTGGTGATGTTCTATTCACTCCCCTCCCCTCTCCCCATTCTCATCAATCTGATTTCCAAAAAAATCTAGAAAACCTGCTTTAGAATGTGTCCATAGATTAAACAAGATCAACAGAATGTATACCTCAACTAAATTGTTTTACAAACCCATTAATCTCCACAGTGTCTCTTTTATGGAACATTTTTTGTTTTTATTGAATAAACGTTGCTTTACATTGAAGGATGCTAAAAGATTTTCAAATAAATATTATTATATTTGTTTTTATTGTATTTATTATAAGAATGCTCTTACATTATTATGTCCTCTTAACAAGTATCTGTAGGAAAAATTTCTCTCATGTCTCAGTATCAAGAATTGTCAAGTGTCTTAATTATTATTTGAACAACATAGAAGCAAATAACTTATGAGTATTTTTAGGGTATAAATAGTTAAAATACATGGCTGATTCTTAAGCTTTTAAAATTTGATTATAGACAGATATTTTCATATTGTGATATCAACATGAATACCCCTGTATATTTGCCTGCTTTTATAGTACTATTCAGCAATATTCATTCTCCATTTATTCTTTTTTTTAAGCATAATTTTTAAAAATATTTATTTATTTATTTTGGCTACACCAGGTCTTAGTTGTGGCACGTGGACTTCTTAGTTGTGGCATGCGGGATCTAGTTCCCCGACCAGGAATCGAAACCAGGCCCATTGCATTGGGAGCATGGAGTCTTACCCACTGGACCACCAGGGAAGTCCCCTTCACTTATTCTTTTTCTTGTCTACTTGTGAGACTCTTTTGCCTGTTGCTGATAATATAATAAAAACCTTGCAACGAAGTACTAAAACATAGGTAGATAATGTACTAGCTTCCTGACCTGGTGAAATGTCTTTATATTTTCAATTATGAAAAATCTTGGCTCTTCATCGTCTCAAATAATAGAACGAACATACTTTCACTTTTCTTAGTTGCAGTATTTCCTAGAAATAGGAATATTTTTTAGAGATACTTGAATATTTCTTAACATTCTTTACAGGGCAATGTTTCTATCTCACTGCCTTTAAGATGCTGAGATTTCAGATTGTTTGGTTCTCTTCTGAGCAGAAATACTTCTCCATTGATTTTAATTTGAGCCAGTGAAAGTATTATTCCAATAAATATAAACAAAGCTGAAAGTTTGTGTCCTTTTAAGAATATTGTTGCAATCTTCCTTTCCAATTACATCCTTTAAAGAACAAGTACCTCAACTTTACAGAAAAAATATTTCATGAGGAATTTGATTATTCAAGCAAAAAATTCACGAGATGTTTTGATTTAAAAATGTACTATCTTAAGTCAAAAGTACCAAATTTCCAGAAAGCAAACACTGGTGATGAGGCTAATTTTAGAAGTACAAGGTTATAATCATACAATTCTCCAGATTTGTCTGAGTCCTCTGAATGCCTACGTAAATGTATTACTATTCTGTGGGTAGCAGTAATCCAGACGCTGGCAAGAAATTTAGGGGAAAAAGTTCCAGATGCTGGGACAGGAATTGGTAGGAGCTCGGAAGGGCTTTAGTTCTAGGAGACACTGAGTTTTAGGCAGAACAAGAACTCAGAAACAGAGGCAAGGCAGGTCCTGGTCTCTCAGAACTAGGGCGCCACATTGGCACTGGCCTAATACCCATAATGATGAGTGTCAGGAAGTGTGGCTGCAGCTAAATTAATATCCACTGTCACAGATACCTACTAGATCCTCAGACTCTTGGACTGGGCTGTAATCTAGAGGTAGGCATCAAACTAACCCAATTATGGGACAAAACATGTACAAGTCAGGAAACCTGTGGGTTGGATAATTAGTACATTTGAAGTAGGGTGCCATCACCACATTTCTACAAAATGAGAAAAAATGAAATTATTATAGAAAACACAAGTAGCATTAAAATGATCATGATCCAAGAGTAAAAGTAAGAGAGACAGTTATTTGTTTTTTTCTTTTTTCTCTTTTAAAAACTTGCCTATTTCTCATTTAAGTGGCCTCGGCTTGACTCCTTAACTTTGGCCAGGAGCTGGCCTAGTCACACGTTTGGTTTAGTTCCTGGGAGGAGAACAAAAGATTCTTCTTCATGAAAACTCGAACTATCCAACTTTCCTACTGTCCTTAGTATTCTTCCCGTGTGAGAACCTCGGCTGAGGGACCTTCCTGATTTTCAGGGCACTGGAACACTAATCTGGGATTAAGTATGGTATAAGATGATATACAAGAGTCAAGTGAATGTATTGGCAAATAGACTAATTGTGAGAACAAATCTAAAATAGTTGGGTGAAGTCTCATAAAAGAAAAACTTTTGGGCAGTTCTGCAATTAACAAAACCTGTGTCAGCAACACCCAAAAGGAGCAGAACAAGGCCTATCTGACAGTAGCATTTTACCTCTCTGAAGTTAATATTTTATGGCAGTGAAAATATACTTGCAGCTTACTGAAACTCACTTAAGAAAAGGTATATATTTATATTCATTGACATACAGTTGAGTTCTCCTGGCAAGCTGGCTCTGAGTATAAAGGGAGTACCCCAGGAAGCCAGGCATTTATAGGAAATAGAGGCTGAACGGGTTAATCCTTCTCTTCTTAAAAGTGATATCACAGGTCTCCTGCAATTTAAATGGAACCATAAAACATACATAGTGTTTCCTTTCTCTCAGCAAATGATAATTTAGAATTATACTACAGAGAAGGACCCAGAACTATATAATCACATACTACCTTCACTCTACAGCAGAGTCATTATATGGCTTTACCACTGTCTTACCTGTTGCAATCCAGTTTTACATTGATTATGAGGGCAATAATTATCCTGATTTATTTTTCTTAATGCATTTTTTTAAAACTTGGCATTAAATTCCATATATTTATGTGTAATTGTCTTTATGATTGCACTGGAATGTTAGTTCTGTGAGGACAGGGACTTTGTCTTTTTAGTTTGTAACTGTGTCCCCAAAGTGTCTGAAATAGTGCATGACGCACAGTAGGTATTGAATAAAGGAATCAGTGGATGAGTGAATGACTGAATGTTCTAAGGAGTTTGTTCTACAATTCCAAGAAGGAAAATACATTGTGCAACACAGTGATGGTACGGAAGAGAAGGCTAAAGGAACTGATGATCTTTCTTTTCCCCAGCAGGTTCATGGCCTATAAAATAAGAAATACTATGTCATTTCATGCCTCTGTCTCCCATTTTTGGTTTATAAATGACATAACTTTTAATGTGAAAATGTGTGTTAGGGTATGATATTAGAAAGGCAATATTTTTTAATAGGTATGGTATTGGTATAAAGAGTTCTAAACAGAAATATTTTATTTAGTAGTTTGCAAGCTGGTCATTACCCCAATACTTATGAAATCACATCAGAAAACCTTCTTAATTTCCCTCTGGGAAATTTCTATAAGCAGGGAATAGTGTATCATATGGGACTCTAATAAATTTGTTTTGATGATATTATTTCCTGTTTTTTCCAAAAGCTATTTAATTAGTCAAATGGACTTAATGCGGTAAAAACTTTTCTGAATCTATATCCATACATGACATATGCACACATATTTTTAGTACTGAAATAAATATTTACTATGGGTAATGGTGAAATTTGGCTAAGGGTACACACCGGAACAGTGTTTGATATGTTATAAGCACCATTTAATTCTTAGATATATAATTATTATTATTTGGAAGACACCATTCACTTACTTGAGAAAATGTTCAATAACTGATTTAAAAGAATAGCCGGAGTTTGATGCAGAGCGTGACATGGGAGAAAATCTTCATTGTAGAAATACAAGTTGTAAATTGTTTAGATATCTAGAATCTACACCATTAATTGGGAAGATTTCATTGATTTCGGAGTAGGAAGTTTAAATCTTGCTTCCTTCACTTGCTGCCTTTCTTAACTTCACTTTGCCTCAGTACCTTCCTCTATAACATGGTATAGTATTATCTACTTTACTAGTTCATTATGAAAACGTGTTTGAAAGGTTCATTTAAATAAGACTGTGTGTTCATGTTTACATATCATTGTGCATGCGATGTATGTTAAAATAGTCATTATTAATACTATTGTTATCATCTGGTCTATCCAGCTACACTATGCATGGATTCTCTGTATACATCTATCCTTCCTAAACAGTCAACTAGCCTTTTAAAAATATATCTCTGGTATCTCATCTTCTTGGCTTCTAATGTATCTACTTTCTGAAGAGAAAAGAGAAAATAATTTCTCATTACTTACATAAAACAGTAATGCTGATTACCAAAAGTTTTCCCTTATAATGGTCTCTACTGACTTTTCTTTAACTTCCACTCCTTAGTCCTAATTCTGCCACCTTGTTTCCTGACTCAATTCTCTTTTTAAACAAGTAGAAAATATAACATGCTGCTCAAAATCAAAAACTCAGTATCTACATAGTGTTTTCCAAAAATCTAAGAGAGAGATATTTGTGATCTAAATTTGAAATAGCATGTCTAGCAAGACCATACTAATTCCACTATGAAGAGCAAAAAATCTTTACAATGCCAGATTATGTTATTATCTAATTACTAAAAAAAAAAACAAAGCTGGACTATTAACTAGGATTTAAAAAAATTTTATATCTCATTGTTATCTACACTAATCTCCAGTTCTTTATTACATACATTTCCTACATGGTTGTGGGTATGATAAGGGTTGTGCTTCACATCATTGTCTGTTAATTGTGAGCAGAAAGGATTCTGAGATAAGGATGAATAATTGAGTAAACCAAAAACTTCACCAGTCAAAATGCTGGAACCCCATGCAGTAATAAAGCATTAAGCTGAATTAACTTTTAACTTACCCTACAAAATTTTCTTTAGTTTCCCCAGCTCCTCCACTGAAATTCCAATGTGGTCTTTGGTTTTTAGCTGAGACGTACCTCCACACACTGAAGATTCATAATAATGCTCTCTTCGTGTTCCATGTTGGAGCACGGTTCTTTCAACCAGTTAGCAAATCTTTCTTTGAGTTCTGCAGTGTAATAGCCCTGGTGACGTGCTGGCCTCTGCACTCAGGAGCCTCTTCTCTAACAGGGAAGGTAGTTATCAGCCAAGAAATCACAAATGGAATGAGTATTACAAAGAGCAAGTCAGGGGGACCATATTCTAGTCTTGACAAAAGTGGGGATCACTTTTGTCAAGAAAAGGTGTTCTCAAGAAAATGAAACAACTTGTAATGAGGCCTCACCACTAAATGGCTCACCTTGGAGAGGATGCAACAAATCCTTATAATTTATCTCATGTCTTGATGAGACATATTAAAGTGAAATTCATATGGTGTAGATATGTAAATGTGGAGTTTCAATTTCTTTTTGAGGTGGGTTGGGCCCTTGGGGGAAATTTAGGGCATGAAAATATGAAACAATTTATTCTTTCATCAGAAGAGTTACAGGAATTTCCCATTCTGTGAAAGAATGCATTTTCCTTTTAGACTGATCTGAACCATGTAAAGAGATACCTTGAAAAGTCTGATGGTCGCTATGTACCACTAAAGAGTGCCATCATGGTGTCAGTGTAAATATCTTTACCTTTTTTTCTTCCAGTTTTATTGAGATACAATTGACATACCGCACTGTATAAGTTTAAGGTGTTCAGCATGATGATTTGACTTAAATACATTATAACATGATTATTACAATAAGTTTAGTGAACATCCATCATCTCATATAGAAACAAAATTAAAGAAATAAAAAAAAAATGTTTGTGATGAGGGCTCCTAGGATTTACTCTCATATATAACATACAGCTGTGTTAATTATATTTGTCATGTTGTATACTACCTCTTAGTACTTATTTATCTTGTAACTGAAAGTAACAGCCTTCATCCAATTCACTCTCCCCCCACCGCCGCCTCTGGTAACCACAAATCTGCATAAATATCTTTAAAAGTTTTTTTAGCGGGGGAGGGGGCGCTCAGAAAATCACCATGCTATTTTTATTATCAGTATGAAATCTCAATATATAGTAAAGTAGAACTAGGTATTGCCTATACATAAGCCAAATCTACTTTAGTCAAAGAACTAATTCAACTGTTTGACAAGATTTAACCAGTTCTTAACCCTTATCAATGTACATTTGGAGACCACACCTAGAGCCCAGGTATTGATCTCTAAGACTTTTCCACACCATAATGGCTCCTTGGAGAAGTGGCTGATTCCTAGAAGGAAACAAGGTAACTATAAGATGAGACAGTAATAAAAAATCTTTATGCTACCTTTATGCTGTAAGGTAAGAAAGAACAAAACAACCACCACACAACAACAACAAAAAAAAAAAAAAAAAAAGAAAAGAAAGAAAGGAAGGAAGGAAGGAAGGAAAAAAATACATATGTTACAGCAGGAAGCAAAGAAATAGGTGAGGGAGATTAGGAGGTACAAACTTCCAGCTGCAAAATAAATGACTCATGGGTATGAAATGTACAGCCAGGGGAATATAGTCAATAACTGTGTAATATCTTTGGGTGGTGACATATTGTAACTAGACTTATCCCTGTGACCATTTTGAAATGTATAGAAATATCAAAACACTATGTTTTTTATCAGGAACTAACGTAGTGTTGTAGGTCAATTATCCTTCACAAACAAACAAACTCATAGAAAAAGAGATCAGATTTGTGGTTAATAGAACTGGGGGGCCAGGGGGTGGGCAGTAATTGGATGAAGGCAGTCAAAAGGTACAAACTTCCAGTTAGAAGATACATAAGTACGATGGATGTAATGTACAACATGATAAATATAATTAATACTGCTGTATGTTATATATGAAAGTTGTTGAGTTCTCATCACAAAAAATTTTTTCTATTTCTTTAATTTTGTATCTGTGTGAGATGACTGATGTTCACTAAACTTATTGTGATAATCATTTTATGATGTATTTAAGTGAAATAATTTTTCTTAAATTTATACAGTGCTATATGTCAATTATACCTCAATAAAACTGGAAAAAAATTTTTAAAATGGTTAAAAATACTACAAGTTCTTTTAAGATATGTTCAAGGTATTTCTTTTATGCTATTGTAATAAAATAATAAAATACATAACACTAAAAAAAAAAAAAAAAAAAAAGAAAGACCTGTGTTACAGGACACAGGATCCTGTTTGAAAGGGCTCCTATTGGCTAAATATGAGAAAATTTGAGCACCAAAATAATTAGATCCAGTAATTCTAATCCAGTGAAAAAAGCAACAGAATGCCTGAGTGCACTCTGATAATCAATTGATAGTTAGATTAATGAATGAATGAATGAATGAATGAATGCTAGAGAAGGGAGGCTCTTATAGTTGAATACTGAGGGTCGAGTTGTAAACGTGGAGGGAATGCTGGAGTTGAAAAATCAACTTTTGCAACCACCACAGTAGAGATCTGAAGAGGAAAGAATCGTAAGTAGATACTAAGTCTAGAGGATCAGCATATTTGCATAGTCTTAAAGAGTCTCCTCCAAAACTTTTTCTCAGTTACATGGGAAAAATTAGTAATTGCACAGTTGAGAAATCAGAGGACACCTTGACTTGTGACCAAAATTATTATCATCAGTGAAGAACAGATGGACATTGTATGCCCCCTAAGAGGATACAACATCACCAATGCAGTACTCTAACTGGAAATGCACACCCTGAGCCTAATTGTGAGGAAATATCAGACAAATCTAAAATGAGAAACGATCTATTGGAAAAAAGAAGACCCAATTCTTTAAAAGTGTCAATGTCACGAGAGACAAAGAAAAGCTAAGGAAATGTTCCATTTCCAGTCTTCCTGAAGAAGGCTAATGAGGCTTAACAAATAAATGCCGTATCTGACTCTAGTTCGGATTCTATACTAAAGGAGAAAATATTATAAAGTACATTACTGTGTCAATTGACAAAGCTGGAAGAATGATGGTTGACTAAACACAAGTAATTTATCTGTTAATTGCTGAAGTTAATAATTGTACTGTGATTCAGTAAGACAATATCCCTATTCAATGCAGGAAATTCACACTGAGACATTTAAGGGAAAGTGTCATGAAGTATATTTTTTACCCTCAAATGTTTCAGAAAAGACACCCCGCCACACACACACACTTACATATATGTATACACAATCTAATTATAAAGCAAATGGGATAAACTTTTAACAATATATGAAAGGGTATATAGATTTTTTTTTACTGTTCTCACTTTTGCAATTTTTCATAAGTTTGATATTATTTCCAAATAAAAAGTTGAAAATCTATTTATATCATAAAGTTATTTTAAAATTTTAATGCTAAAAATTATTTTAATGATATAAAAGTTTAGACAAAAATGAAGCTTCTTATATTAGATAATTCAAAATCTGAAAAGAGTTAGCATGTAACATTCTGCTTAGGAAGTATTACATTTTATTGATTTAAAAATGTTATTTTTAGTATGATGTGTCTTTATGTATTTACTTATTATCTGAAAAACACTGATTTAAGGATAGATGGATCAATAGATCAATTGATATATAATATTTTAAGGAAATTCATAAAAAAATTTTAATTATACCTTCTCTTGGAGAACTAGTAATAAGATGATATTTTTAAAGACAATTTAAAAAATCAATAAAAACCTCACTTTTTCACTTTACTTCACTTTTATTTCAGTTTTTCACTATTTATTTCACTTTTTTCAAATTATTTACTGTTACCTCATGAATATAGTTAATATAACAGCTCTTATCTTAACCAAACACAGGGCTGATAGTTATAACGTTATTGAAACACAACCTTTTTCTCCCATAGACACAAGATTCCCTTATCAGTTGTAACAAATACCTCTTCTGTTCATTGATATTTAGTTAATAAGTGAATGTTTCTGTTCCATAATTTACATAAGACGATTTCAGTGGACTTTGCTAAATGACATACTGTGCTGACCCAAAGACGAAAGCCTTGATGTTGTTCTTGCTTGGAGAATGTGAAAAATGATGAGCAATTCTAAACTCTTTCCATTTAATTTTCAACAGACATCTAAAGTATAGTTGGCAGCGAGATTTTTGAAACCTATATCAACAGTGGATGAGCCCTTTAAACTCTAAGTTAGCCTACATCCCCAACATTCATGTTTTAAGGGGCAGTCATCTGACAGTACATTTGGTAAGCAAAATAATGGATTAATAACTTTGTATTATTTATTTACAGTTGTTATCAATCTGAAATCTGTTAATAAAAGCAAATAGCACACATTTGTAGTAACCAAAACCTCTTTTTTATTTATGAAATTATATAATGAAAAGACCCTTAACACTATACATACACATAGTGAACTTTGTACAAAAATGCTAACTAATTGAATTTAATTAGATTATCATAAAGAAATTAGTAATAGTTGGAGTTATTTAATAACTAATTCCTTGAATGTATCTTGAAACCGAATCTACCTTGTATAGCTAAAATTTGAAGCTATATCTGTATAACCCAAAGAGTCAGATAATTCAATAAGTAACTCAAATATATAAGTTGTTGTCTGCTTTGTTCTAAACAACTAGATTCAGTATTTATAAATATACAAATAATTGACAACCATTTTTAGTTTCCTTCTGTACATTAGATCCTCAGATCTTATTCATCTTATAGTTGAATGTCTGTGCTGTTTGACCAACATCTACCCGTTTTCTCTTCTTTCCACTTGTTGTCAACCACCATTCTACTCTCAGTTTCTATGAGTTTGACTTTGTTTTTTAGATTCCAAACATAAGTGATACTGTTTTTCTGTCTGGCTTAGCCTAATGTCTTCTATGTTCATCCATGTTGTCACAAATGGCAGGATTTCTTTCTTTTTTATGGCTGAATAAAGTTCCATTACATATATGATGAAATATAATGTGATATGTATCTCATATTTGCTTTATCCATTCATCTGTCAACAAGCTTAGGTTGTTTCCATGTCATGGTTATTGTGACTAATGCTGCACTGAACATAGGAGTGCAGATATCTCATTGAGATAATGATTTTATTTCCTTCATATGTATACCCAGAAGGGGGATTACTGTATCCTATGGTAATTCTAATTTTAATTTTTTGAAGACCCTCCATACTGTTTGCATAGTAGCTATACCAATTTACATTTTTGCTAACAGTGCACAAGGGTTCCCTTTTCTCCACATCCTTGCCAATATTTGTTTTCTTGACTTTTTGATAACAGCTATCCTAACAGGTGTGAGGTAATATCTCACTGTGGTTTTGATTTCCATTTACCTGATGATTAATGATCTTGAGCATATTTTTGTGTACTTGTTGGCCATTTGTATATCTTCTTTGGAAAAATGTCTATTCAGGTCCTCTGCCTATTTTTCAATCAGATTATTGGGGTTTTTTTGTTTGTTTGTTTTTGTTTTTTTGCTACTAAGTTGTATGAGTTCCTCATAAATTTTAGATATTAACCTCTATCAGATAAATGGTTTGCAAATATTTTCTCCTATTCTTTAGGTTGCCTTTTCCTTTTGTTGATTGTTTCTTTTGCTGTGAAGAAGCTTTTTAGTTTGATGTAGTCCCACTTGTTGGTTTTTCATTTGTTGCTTGTGCTTTTGGTGTCATATCCAAAAAATTCCTGCAAGACAATGTCAAGGAACTTTTCCTCCACATTTTCTTCAAGGAGTTGTATGGTTTCAGGTTTTACATAGGTCTTTAACCTATTTCACATTAATTTTTTAGAGTGGTGTAAGATAGGAGTCCAGTTTCATTTGTTTGCATGTGAATACCCAGTTTTCCCAGAACCACTTATTGAAGAGACTATCCTTTCCCCATTGTGTGTTCTTGCACCCTTTTCAAAATTAGTTGACCATATTTGTGTGAGTTTAGTTCTGGGCTCTCTATTCTGTTCCATTGGTCTATGTGTCTATTTTTATGTCCGTACCATACTGTTTGGATTACTATGGCTTTGTAATATAGTTTGAAATCAGCAATTGTGATGCTTATAGTTTTGTTCTTTCTCAAGATTGCTTTGGCTATTTGGATTGATCTTCCCTGAGATCTGATCCTTTCTGTATAGTTATTCTCCATTTTTTTGCTCCATTGTGTTGCAGTAGGTCCCTAGTTAGACTCTTGCGCCTTCCCAACCAGGGCTATTTTTGTTTGTGGATAGCTGTTTAATTTGTGTGTGTGTGTGTGCGTGTGCAAGAGGATGAAGGCTAATATATCCTACTCTACCATCTTACCGAAGTCACTCCTGGGTAATGGTGTAAGGATTGGATAGTTGCTAAAAGTTCCAAAGATAGATAGATATATAGATATTATTTTTATTACAGTGTCTAATATATTATAATTATTATATATAAAACATTGATATATATATGTAATGGGTTCACACATTCATTTAAAAATTTGGATTAAACACCTACTATGTGCCATCACATTGTTAAAAAGTAATAACCATGAAGAAAATAGGAAGGAAAAGCTAACAGGTAAATTCTGGAACACTTAAAGGAGCTTCTCTATGGAGGATTTCTAGAGACCATGATTTCTGGAAACATTCTGCAATTGACATTTGATAGATTGACCCAAGCAAAATGAGAAATGCCCTCTAGTGGAGGATATAGGCTTACCATGTCTGGTCTAAGTCCAGCCTGCTTCCTTAGGGCACACTTCAGGGCTGAGGTTTGGCCTAGAGAGGATAGAGTTTAGAGGTGACAGGGGAGGGTAGGTATGAAGAAGGCAGAAAGCAGCAACTTTTTTAGAGGAACCATTCACATTGTTTCTCCTTAGTAACTTTATCCCAAAATTGCACTTACATTTTGGAAATTTTTCTTACTTCTGAGTACTTTGTTTTCACATTTTGAAGATAGAAAATCATGAGAAATTTCAAACTGGAAGGAAGAATGTGAACCTTTGACCATAGGCTTCCATCAGTGTTTAAAATTATGCATATTTCTATTTCTGCTACTTATAAATTATTTAGGCATAGAGAATATTATCTTAATAGTCACAGAAAAGTCAGGTTGTTTTCTTTATCTCCTATTTGGGTCATTCATTTATTCATTCATTCAATGTTTAAAAACCAAAAGAGTTGCAATCAGCACAGTTAATTAGTTTCCTCATCAATCTATACTTGTGAGGAAAATCAGTCAGTACGTTATTTTTCATCTTTTCTTACTTTTGACTTTGTTTATTCAAAAAATCGTTCTTTAGGGACTTCCCTGGTGGTGCAGTGGTTAGGAATCAGCCTGCCAATGCAGGGTACATGGGTTTGATCCCTGGTCTGGGGAGATCCCACATGCCACGGAGCAACTAAGCCCGCGAGCCACAACTACTGAGCCCACGTGCCACAGCTACAGAAGTCCGAGTGCCTAGAGCCTGTGCTCTGCAACAAGAGAAGCCACTGCAATGAGAAGCCCGTACACCACAACGAAGGGTGGCCCCCGCTCACCGCAACTACAGAAAGCCCGTGGGCAGCAACAAAGACCCAGTGCAGCCAAAAATTAATTAATTAATTATTTTAAAAAGTCTTTTTTTAGTGCCTACTATGTGCTTCTTGGAGTAGAGGACAGAAAGAGTAATAAGCTAAACTCTTTGTATGTAAGAGTGCATTATTTATGAATGCAACTTCCTGGCTCAATTTGTATAATAATGCTATAAAACACTGTATCGTTCTTATAAATTTGGAAATCATCGTTGTTTTTAATAGTTTACAATGCTATATAAGCAAAGCTGTGATATGTTGATGAAAATGTATATTAACATACATTATTAATAGTTTAACTCACTACTGGTCGAAGTTCAGAATCACATGGAGGGCTTGTTAAAACATATTGTGACCTCACACCCAGAGTTTCTGATTCAGTGCATCTGGGGTGAGATCTAATATTTTGTGATTCTAACAAGTTCCCAGAAGCTGCTGATGCTGTTGGTACCAGAAACACACTTTGATTTAAATGAAGACTCCACAGACTAAAAGGCATAGGCTAAATCCAGCCACCACCTGGATTTTTTTAATAAATAAAGCTTTATTGAAACACAGCCACTCCCACAGCTATTGTGTACAGCTGTTCTTATGCTACTGTGTCAACATAACATAGTTGTGACAGAAGAGACCTTATGACCTGCAAAGTCTAAAATATTTACCATCTGGCTTTTTACAGGAAAAAACCCAAAAATACTGACCTCTTATTTAAATGATCACTGTGTTATCGTCTGGTATTCTCACTTAACACTATTCCTATGACTTTTAGTTGAATGTTAATCACAAATCCAAAACAAGAATTACTTGCTTAAAGCTGTTTTGGGGTACGTATTATGCAGTTTTTAAGGATTTAACAGGTTCCAGAAAGTGTTGACTGAAAAGTAAAATAGAAATTCCTTTTCACTCCCCCAGAATGTGACTATGCCAGTAAGAAAAACAGAACAAACTGCAGTTTAAAGGGTAAATTAGTTTGATGACCAGACCTAATTTTTACTCTAATTTTGGTTCCCAGTTTTCCATAGTGAGTATGTTCATTTTGTTTAATAACAAAATTTATTTTATAATAAATTATGAAAGGAAAAAATTGTCCTCTAAAATAGAAACAACAGTTTCAGTTTTACAATTTTTTTAATATCATTTTTTGCTTATTTTTTCAAAACAAAGAGATCTTTCAATATATTTTCCACTGGATCATAAATACAAATGTGAAAGTAATAAAATTACAAATGATAATATGTTATGCAGTGGAGGCTAACACAACATTGTAAAGCAACCATACTCCAATAAAAAAAAAAGATAATAAAATGGCATCAAACTTTACATCACTGAGGATTGAAAGAGGCCTAACACTGTCTCTACAGCTTTCCCCAATGAACCTGATAGTAAACAATATCAGAACTGTAAATGAGCACAACATATGCATGCCTATTTGAAGCATGACTCATTATTTGAGATGAAAATAAGGCTAGACCCTATTGTCCTGTTATGGACTGAATCGTGTCACCTCAAAATTCATGTTGCAGCCCTAACCTCAAATATAACTGCATTTGGATTTAGGGCCTTTATGGAGATAATTAAGGTTAAAAGAGATCATAAGAGTAGGCTCCTATCTGTTAGGGCTGGTGTCTCTATAAGTAGAGGAAGAGACACTAAAGATCTCTCTCTTTATTTGAGCTGATGGACAGAGAAAAGGACATGTGAGGACACAGTGAGAAGGCGGTTGTCTGTAAGCCAGGAAGAGAGGCCTCACCAGGAACCAACCTTGCTCTACCTTGATCTTGGACTTCTAGCCTTTAGAATTGTGAGAAAATAAATGTCTGTTGTTTAAACTACCCTGTCTGTGGTATTTTGTTATGGCAGCCTGAACAGACTAATACATGTCTCTTGTGCAAAAAGACCTTAGCAATAATCAAACACCATCATTCTTGTAAATATATTTGACCCATCGATCTTGCAAAGGTATTTGAAAACAAATCACAAATATTTTAAAGGAAAGGTACTAGAATTTCTATAGCAAGATAGAGAAAAACACAGAAGAGAGACTTTAGCTAGGAGGAGTAGAAGAAATAGACAAATAAGAAAATAACAACATGGCAAAGATATCCTTCTTGCCTTAAGGGATGGGAATTTACTAGAGGAGACAGGTATAGAGAATTAATTGCAATACAGTAGCATAGTGTATCAGTATTCTGTTGTTGCCGTAAGAAGTTACCACAGACTTAGCAGTTTAAAACAAAACTTATTAACTCACGGCTTGATAGATCAGAAGTTCAATATGGAACTCGCCAGGCGAAAATCAAGGCATTGGGAAACTGCATTCCTTACTGGAGGCTCTGGGAAAGAATTTGCTTCCAAACTGATTCCAGTTGTTGGGAATATTCAGTTCTAGGTGGCCAGAGGGCTGAAATTCTTTTCCTTGCTGGCTGGCGGTGGGGGCCATTCTCAGCTTCTAAAGACAACATGAATTCCCAGACTTACCGTCCCCCTCATTGTTAAAGCCAGCAAAGGCAGGTCAGGTCCTTCTTATGCTCTGATTCTCTCTGACCTCCCTGTCTGTTTCCTCTCTCCTGCTCTCTTCTTCTCCCTTTTTCTTTGGCTTTTAAGATCTCAGAGGTGATTACCTTGGGCTCACCCTATCTTAAATTCAGCTGATTACTAACCTTAATTCTATCTGCAGAATTCCTTCATAGCAGAACCTAGAGTAGTGTTTGAATAACCTGCTGATGGGAATCTTGGGAGAGGTCACCTTTAGAGACAGTGTCTGTGGTTATGCTACGTGTAGGGTACGTTCAGAACTCTGCACCAGGATTTCTAATGCCTTCACTTGAGAGCAGTGAAATTGTCATTGCGGTGCCTGTCACTTATACCAGTCTTTTTGCCACCACTGCAGTGATTATCTTCAGCACCATAACTCCTGTCATAGGAGGGTATTTAGACAAAGCTCATTTTAGCTTTACTCTTTCCTTTGCAGCCTCCTTGTCCTAGGACTCAGGTGGGAGTCCTTGGGCATTTGGCCAGAGAGGAATCTAATATAAAATTATTGTGCAGCACGTTTCCCTCTGACGACAATCTTTTATCCTTGAAACAGTCTCATATACACCTACATTTTCTCTCCTAAGAATGAATTCTTCTTCAGAAAGATCCTTGGACTCTCATGGAAATAGATTCCTGTCATTCCTACCTCCTAGGACCTCCTATAGGTTTGCCCAGATATGCCCAAGTCTTAGGATAAAGATAGATTAGGTTAAAACTGAAGTCCTTGCTAGACCATGCTGCAAAAATGTACACTGGAACCTCCATTTTCCTTAGGTTTGGGGTACAATTTGTTCAGACTCCCCAGTTCATGCTCTGTGAGAATTCAAAGCCCTCCCCATGATTTCCACAAACTCCTCTCCAGCATATTTCCTCATAGTCTTGTCTCCCCCTTCTCTATCTCTGCATATTTATCAGTTAGGATTTTCTTTTAGCAGCATGTAACAGGAATGCAACAGCAATGGCTCAGACAAATAGGGGATTATTTTTCTCAGTCTAGCTTTACAATGTCATCATAGCCCTGGGCTCTTTTCTTCTTTCTGTTCCTCCACCCTCAGTGTAGGGCCAAGGCGCTTATCCTCCTGGATGCAAGATGACTGCTTCACCTTCATTCTCCTGACCACACTTCCAGTAGGAAAAAGGAAAAAGAGGAGACAAAGAGTCACCTTTATAAGGAAACCCAAATCCCCAGCTGTCCTCCAGCTACATTTGTTAATTAAGAAAAGCAAGGGTACGGCTGTTGGGCAGGTATTAGTAGTGGCTGCCACAGTGAGAACCTTCTCGCTTCTGATTTCATGCAACTCAAGCAAACAGTCTTGCCATTCATCAGTTCCTACCAAAGATCACTCCACAGCAAATCTTTTCAAGAGTTTAATAATTTTCCTGAAGAGCTGAGATGTCATTGAGAATGGTGCAGTTTCTCAAATGTCTTCCTAGCTCCACCTGTTACTCTTTCTTACTCCTCATTTCACAGGAAGAGGGTCAGGCCATCAGTGCAGAATTCCTAAGACGAATGCCTGTGCCAGTCATTAATACAGTAATCTCCCACTCTGCTGCATACATGATGCTCTGATGTAAAAATACATACTGTAACAAGAAGAAAATATTCATGCTCTACATTTACATCATCAAAATAATATTGTTTCCCACATTCACAGGATTGCAATCTCCAGAAAGTCAATATCACAGCCCATGTGGAGAGAAACAGCTGTGAGGAACCAGTTTCAAAACTATTCTTCTGAACTTAAATAAATTGTTAAAGCTCAGTAGCGTTGTAGCAGCGTGATAGTACAGAGTCTGAAGCCATTTCATTAGAAGTTAGGAGACCGAGTCCTGCTTTTTTGCTGTGACACTAAGAATGATTGCTGTAAGAAGCTGGAAGAGTCCTGTTTTGATCCCCGTGTCCCCATCTGTAAAATAGAGCTGGTCAGAATGATCTCTAAGGTCCCAAAAGGTCCTGAATTGTGAGGGGAAAAAAGCTTGTAATCAGCCATTGTTTTAACAGAAAGGAGGAATATAAGAAAAAAAGATGGGAAATATAAGAAAAAGAAGCCATAGAGAAGAGGCAGGGAAGGAGAGGCAAGGAAGGTAGGAGAGAAAGAATGAGGGGAGTTGGAGAACATCTAACCTGGTCAGGCAGACAGTTATGATCTCAGAGTAGGTGGGGCGAAGGGAAAATACAACTGCCTCGTACTCCACTTTTGGCTGTGGTGAGGCGGTCAGTTCTGTCTTGTTTGTAAAGCAGCAGTAAAAGCTCAGTTCCCTCACTTTCATTTCTGTGCCATATTATATGATGTTCCCTCGGCATGAAGACGCTAGTTCATATCAAAGCATTCCTATTTCCATCACTGTGCCTGGCTTATACCTAGCCATCCTTCCAAGCTTGACATAGGAAATATCATCTTTGCAGGGGAGCGTTCAATCTTTTGCCTGTCCCCTAACTTTATCCATATTTTGACTTAACGTGTTTTTCCTATGGGCTCTTATACTTCCCGTGTTTTCTTCTATCAGATGTATGTTTACATACAGATGTAGTTATTTATTCATTTTGTGAGGCACTAAGTCAGCAGGGTTTATTGAGTAGATACTATGAGAGAAAGCACTGTGATAAGTAATAGGGTCAAAGGTGAGTAAGATAGTGGTGCTTTCAAGGACTGAATAAGACTACCAGGGGAAATCACTTAAAGGGAAAAGATAAATGCTGTAAGATATGCACACAAATCCATGAGAGCAAAGAGAAGAGGTATCTAAATAAAACTGAAGGAATCAGAGACGGCTTTCCAGAAAAGACTCCTATGTTCAGACCTGAAGACAAAGAATTATCTAGCAAAAAAGGATGTACAAGTAGGCACGCCAAGGAGAGGGCACAGCATAGGCAAAGGAAGAGAGAGAAGTGTGGTACAGCTGGGGCTGTGAGAAATCAGTGTGTTTGCAGGAGAGGGTTGTCCTGGTGATGGTGAGCAAAGGATGTTCATGACCATCCTGGGTACTAAGTTCAAGTTCAAACCCATGAAAGCCATGGAGAGGTTTTAAGTAGGGGTTTGACATGATCATTCACACATGGATGCCACAGAAATACTTTTGTTTTTCTTCTGAAGTGTTGATTTAAAAAAACATACTGAATCGTAATCATGTATTTCTTCTATCTTGCCTAGTAGACTATAAATTTTTTTGAGGGCAGGGATGATGTTTTATTGGCATCTCTTCACCTAGCAAAGCTTCTGCACATAGTAGGTAGGCATTTACTAAATATCTGTTGAATGAATGAATAAATGAAAAAAATGAGTAGGGGACGTCATATGGAAAGAAAAGTGAGCTCGTTAAATGCATCCAGAGATGCTGTTAAATTGCAAACAGAATGGAAAGTACTTCGATCTCTCTAAAAGCTAGGCTAGTGCCTCCTGACCCTGATGCTGCAGTGATCTGAAACCCAGAGCTATTTTTCAATGTCTTAAATCCTGAAAGTAAAAATACCTTTACTATATGGTGACTTGATATTGTTAACAAATTTAGAGAAGAGACAGACATGAATTCCTAAAAGGTATTTACTTCCTCATGCTAATATAATGCGTAAATACAGTGTAAGCAATATTTAACGGTAAACTATAATGTTAATGACATGATTTTTAATGAAGAAAAACAAAATCCTTGGCTTGGTCATGGGCATTTTTTGAGGTAATATTTATATCTAGCTTTTATTTTACATTTAGATTTCCAAATTTTAAACTAGCAACACTACTCATCCAGTGCCACTTATAGGATGGTTTCTAGGAGTAAGTAGTAACCAGCTTCCATATTTATAATTTCAACCATATTCCAGGAAGAGTAAATGCGTGCAAAAACAGTAAGTGGAAAATTGCTGTTGTCTTTCTTAAATAACCATGTCAATGAGAAGCCTAGTTATTCAAGACCCTGAATCTATAACTAAGATCAAACCACATATTTGGTATCATAGAATCTTAAACTACAGGCCTAATTCTTAGAAAATAAATAATTTCAAGGTAACTGGTCTTGCAAACTCACACCTATAAAATACAACAATTTTATATGTGGTTTTAATCTTTATTGCGAAGACCTTCAAATGCTTTATGGACAGATTAATCCTCATAACCTCTATTTGGGAGATGGCAAGTATTGTCTTCATCTTATGGAGTGAAAAATTGAGTCATCTAAAGGTCTTGGCTAGTATCCAGTAAGCAAACTGGAACGTGAAGGGGAAGAAAAAAAGCACCTTAGATCTGCTGCCTCTTGGTTTAGAGCTTCAGTCACTAAAGTTTGGCAGCCATCTCACTGGTAAATTACAAAATTTATTCCCTCCTGAAATTCAGTCTTGGCAGATGTTTCCTCTGCCTACGGAAGAAACACTTTTTCTCCTCCTAGGATTTTCCCTAGTAGAATTTGAAAATGCTGTTGGTAAAAGAGCAACTTTGTTGGTTTTTTTTAAAGTTAAATAAGTCTATCATTTAACAAAGCTTATATTTAAAAAACCCACTTTTCATGCTTCAAGCTAATATTTTTTAATTTAAAAATTGACTATATTTGTTAAAATGTCCAATAAATATATCATTCATTCATATAAAACTTTAAATGTGATATATGTGTGGTATAAAGATAAAAGTATGATGTAAAAAAATAGTAAAACCAACACAATGTACCCCCAATCCAGCTTAAGGAATACATTACCAGTCACTTGGAAGCTCTCTTTCTATATCACTAGGGGGTATCCATGAATGTTGTATTTATCATTTCTTTGATTTTATTTATAGCCTTACCACATGTGAACATATTCCTTAAACAAAAACAACATACTGTTGAGTTTTGTCTGTTTTTGAGCTCTATATAAATGGAATTATACTGTATGTATTCTTTTGTGATTTACTTCTTATATCATTTTAACTCCAGTATTTAATCCCATTCTGTATATACCAAAATTTATTTTTCCATTTATGTGTCAATGGACTTTTCTGCATATGTATATATATATATATATATATATACACATATACATATATAGTGGCGCATATATAGTGCCATTACAGACAATGCTGCTATGGAAATTCCTAGTGGTAACTCTTGTCTTAGTTTGAGATCCCCTGAGAGCAGAACTCGATCTACTATATACAGACAGTTTATTTGGAAAATGATCTTAGGAAGCAAGAGTAAAGATGAGTTTGTGAAAGATGATCATTAATTCTTATTTAAACAGTTGGTAGAATGTGAATTGTGAACAGATCTCGTTTCAAAGTCTCTGTCTTTTGACAATTTGACTATGATGTGTCTAGGTGTGGGTCTCTGAGTTTATCCTCCTTTGAGTTTGTTGAGATTCTTGTAAATAATGTACTTATTTACAAGTGTATTTTCTCTATCAAAATGTGAGC
The DNA here is from genome assembly GCF_028021215.1 of Eschrichtius robustus. Taxonomy (NCBI): domain Eukaryota; kingdom Metazoa; phylum Chordata; class Mammalia; order Artiodactyla; family Eschrichtiidae; genus Eschrichtius; species Eschrichtius robustus. Next base: position 63,469,213 of record NC_090841.1, on the reverse strand, counting down.
TCTTAAAAGGAGGGATGGGGCCGTATCATTTCTTTATCTCTAGCATTTGCTGTCTAGAACAGTAAGTGCTTTGTTACATTTGAATTAATTAATGTGAAGAAGGTTCATATCCAAATACTGTGTACCATGCAAACACAGCTAGACATAGTGGATCCTCTGGGGTATTTTTACACCATTTAAAGAAATGGATACTTTTCATTACATGGAATTAGTTTTAGAATAAATAGAAATATCATGAATTTCTTGATTTATTCTACAATAAATCTTATCCTATAAGACAGCATAGTGTAGTGGTCAGAGCACCAGCTTCTGAATAAGCCAGCCTGAGTTCAAATTCTTGCTCTGCCACTTATTAATTGTGTAGCTTTGGGCCAGTGACCACCTATAGGCTTAAATTTCATCTGCTGTAAAATAAGGAGGGGTTGCTGTAAGTATGAAATGACATACAAGTAGATGGAAAACAATTGGCATAGTTCTAGACACATAGGAAGCACTCAATAAATTGTATCATTAATAAAATGATTACATATATACATAATATGTGTAAAATAGATAACAAATAAGAACCTGCTATATAAAAAATAAATAAAATAAAATTCAAAAATTCAAAAAAAATAAGTAAAAAAAATAAATAAATAAAATGATTAGGATTCCACTATAGAGAAAACCATAGATCAGTCTCATCAATGCACATAGACATAAAATTCTTAAATAAAATGCCATTTCATATGATTTTTTAAAAAGATTTTTTTGATGTGGACCATTTTTTAAAGTCTTTATTGAATTTGTTACAATATTGCTTCTGTTTTATGTTTTTTGGCCGCAAGTCATGTGGGATCTTAGCTCCCTGATCAAGGGTCGAACCTGCACCCCCTGCATTGGAAGATGAAGTTTTAACCATTGGACTGCCAGGGAAGTCCCCTCATATGATTTAATAAGCAAAAATATTTCTTATGACCAAATAAATCTTTCCCAGAACTAAAGAATGCCGCAACATATGGGATTCTAATAATAGAACAAATATCTTTGCTTCTGATCTTCCCTCTATATTTGATATGATTTTGCTAGAACTGCCAGATGATTTCTCCTAAAATATAATACTCATTGCTTCATTAATCTGTAAGAATTTTTTCCCCAGTGTATTTGCATTATCTATAGAATAAAATGCTTAACTTGAATTCAAGCCCCACATCTATCTATATTCTGGTCCTCACCATTTAAGTTTTTCTTCTGATATATCCCCATGCTACCATTAGGCCAGAAATAAAGTGGGTCACCCTTCTCTTTCCAAATGTCTCATGCTTTTCTACCTCTTTGCTTTTGTTCATGTCATATCATCCGCTCCCAAAACTGTAACTCACACTCTTTCCTTTGGATCATTCTTCTAAATCTGTGTACAGTCATAAAACAATCATATATTTTGTGTGAATTTTTCTTACTTTTGTAGTTATTGTGTATTTAATGCTATTATTACTTAAAGGACTTTTAATTTTTTTTAACTAGACTTCAGTCTTCTATAGGAGAAGGGTCTAGTTTCTTTTGTAGGCTCTATGTGCAATGCTTTTGGTTACTAAGGAAATATGTGTTGATTTTAAAACCATCTTTACAAATCACACTTTGTAAAAGTTCAGTCTTAGCTTGTAATCTTTTCCAGTTACAGAGAAACCACTTCACTTCACTTTTCAGGAAACTTAATGTGATGTGCGTTGATCAAATGCATCTGTTTGAAGTTCTTTTCTAACACAAACTTAAAATTTTAAACTGTATGCTGGTTCACAAGGTGAGTTTATCAGGGAACAGATGTGTCTGTGTCACAGTGTGATCGTTGCCGTAGAAACAAATGAATGAGGCTAAATTATTAATTTGGTGATTTTAGGGTGGAAGAATGAAGACGTTTAGAGTGAGAATATTGTATGTAATGTAAGTATAGAACAGCAATTGCAGGAGAGAAAATTTGATTGGAGCAGAACAATTGTTGAGATTCTATGGTCTTTCTCTTCTGGCCAGTGTAGGAAGGCTGGAGAGAGGGGACTGCCAATGAGATGATGTTTTTGACATCTACCAACCATTCTCCATGAGGAATCATTTTTGTTTGTATTATGCAGGACTGGGAAAGAAAAAGGAAATGAGAAAACATTGGCTATCTCTTTTGAGAAAGGAAAAAACCAACTGCTTTTGTAGCCAGAGTTCTCTAGGTAAACTGACAGAAAAAAGAATAGAAGAAAACTGTCCTGTTCTTAGCAAAGGATAGAACAAGAATTCAGTAAAGCATCAATAATAATTGAGGATAAGTAAAATGGACTGCTAGTGCTACCTTCAGTTTCTTTTAAAATTACTTCTTTAAAATGTACTTCGCTCAGTAATGGCTATGTTTCTCTGGTATTATAAAGAATTATTTAATGTAGACATATATCACTTTGACCCTCTCTCAGTTACCTTATGTTACGGAAATGTGGATATTAGATCATGAAGATTTTAGAAGCTACCACTTATCTCATGGCAGTATATTTTAAACAAAGGCAAAAAAGCTAAAAAGAAATAAACAGTTTCTTGAATATTGAACTTGTGAGTCCATATCTATTAAGTCATAATGTCGACGTTGAGCAACCATGTCAGGAAATCTATCTTATATTTAACTAGAATCCTCATATTTCAACTTTTATTTCTCAGTCTGTCAGTGAAGAATGTATCCTTTGCTGCAGTGGGATTTACCATGAAACTACTCAAGTTTAGCTTCATGGTTTCTCACTTGCATAGATCCCTTCCAAAGCCCTGGAAGACACCCTATCATTGTGTCACATTTTTGTAAAATTTGAAAAAGTAAGATATTTTAATTGTACTTAGTTAAACTGCTATTACTTTGTATTCATATGTACTCTCTGTCTTGCTTCCCTTTGGTGATAGATGGCGGTAGAATGGCCAGGGGCATTTTAGGGATTCAGCTGAAAGGGAAGTTGAGTGTTGGATACATTTAGTTTGAATACAGGGAACATAATTTCTTCGTGGTTCATTGTCATGTCTAAAAGTAGTTCAGTTGTTGCTAGTTACCCAGTGATAGGAACTGTTTCCAGGACCATTCCTGCGTGCTTCCCAGATGACCAACCAGGTGCTGTGAAATGAAGATTTAGGACCAGATGCTGTAAAATGATATGAGCTTATGCCATGGCACTTGCCACTGGACCTATGTGGGAACTGAGGAAAATTAAGGGTTGAAGTGTATGGAGCCAAAAGCTAATCTATGGGAAATGCTTTTTCAGACATGTAAAATTATAAGCAGGGAATTGGTTCTCACTAACATCTAATCAAAATGGAGATTCTCTTTTATCAGGAATACTTGGTAGTGTGGCATATAAAATTATTAATTCATCATCTATAGTTTTCCTTTTTATTGGGAATCGCACAATGGAGAATTTATCAGAATATCTGTAGGGCATAAACCAGCAAGTACAAAAAAAAAAGGTGTATGTGTGAAGTCACATGTTTTTGTGCATCCTAACCTCAATGATAAAAAACAAATTTAAAAAATTGACCGTACTAGAATTGTCTTTCTATTCTCTCTCTACAAAATGATATTGGAACAATGGCATATGAAGAGACAAAATCTAGGGAGTATAAAGATGTGCTAGACAATCACTAAAAATGCTATTTTTGAGTTTTTGATGTTTGTGATATTTGTCAGTTTTTAAAAAATTATAATTTGTTGTGATTTCTTTTATCATTCTGTAAAAATGTTCTCTTGAGTACCTATTTCCTTTCTTTTCTTTAAAATATGTCCCAAATTAAATATGGTTAAAATCCCATAAAATCTAGTTTTGCCTCTCTATGTTATGTAATGATAGTTAAAACTTCTAATCAATTTAGTTTAAAAAAGTCAGCTGACTCACTCAAATTTTTCAAATGTATAGAAACGCATAAAAATTCTTCATATGGTATAAAAGTCACTCATTCCTTTTTTTCTAAGAGCTAAAATAATGAGTTCCTTTAATTTTTCTTTATGTATTATATTTTTTACACCATCCCTATCCCATAGAACTTTCTGTGATGATGGAAATGTTCTACATGTATGCTGTATACTATTATAGCCACTAGCTGTATGTGGTTATTAAGCATTTAAAATGTGGTTGGTGAGACTGAGGGATTGAAATATTAATTTTATTTTATTTTACTTAATTTATATTCACCTTGACATAGCCACACAAGTCTGGTAGCTCCCATAGTGGACAACACAGTTTACACTCTTAATCAACTTTGGGATTAACTGTTTGTGTCTTGTCTGCATTTTTATCTAGTCATTTAGTATAGATTGTGAGGTCTTTATGCAGTAAAGTCCTAAGTCCTGACTAACACAATGTATATTATTCAGAAAGTTGTGTTTCATTTTTGAGTGATTTCTCAAATTAAATATTCTCATATTCTGATGATGTTGTGAGCATTTTTATAGGCAGGTCCTTGTTTATTATGTTTATTGTTGGCAAATGCTAGAAAGCGTAAAACCATTGTGGAAATTCCTCTTCAAACATGCTTTTCAACATGGTGAAACAATCAATCAAAGAGTGCTTTATTTGGGGGAAAAGATGCATAAACTCCAATCAATAATGCATTCTGCTTTCCTAAAAGTTATGCTTACTAGAACGAGCTTGACAAGAGTTTGACATAGTCAACAAATGGAGACTTTCTGCTATATCAGAATGAATTTAACAGCTATTGCCAGATTATGCTCTACAAGTTTAGAGTGATACCCAAGGCCTGTCCCTGGAAGATGATTGTTTACACCCAAGAGCAATTCCTGGAATGTAACAGGAAGCTGTGCATGACCACAGAGCTGAGCTGGACGCTTCTCCAGGCTTCCTGTTGGAGGGATGACTGTTTTTCATTCCCCTCCAGGAACAGATGAAAATCACTCTGAAAACCATACAGAAGAAAATGCTTATTTAAAACAAATATGACTTCCCTCAGATATAAGATTCTTTATAGAATAATCTCCAGATAACTATTACAGCAACAGGAGTTGGAAAACTAAATAAAAACTTCAGAAAAATCAAGAGCAGTCTCAACATTGAGATCCAGTATATTGCAAAGTTACACTGAAATTCAATATTAGTATTGAAATGATTTCTCAATCTTTAGACCCACAAAAATTTACAAAGCCTACAAATTTGATTAAACACATTTTTCATTGTTACTTTCTCTGTATTTTCATGACATTCTTGTGTTTTTGTCCACTCTTTTCTTGCCACTGGATTAAAAGAATACAATGAATTTTCTATTGAGTATAGTACTCTGTGTGCATATAATGCTAGATATAGGAATAAAACTGATATAAACCACCATCAGGATATTTTTTTAATTTAGTTCATTGTGTCCTTAAGGCAAGTGGGTGATGGCATGGGTATTTTTCAGTTTTCATTTAGAATAGACCTTAGTGCTGGGTGCACAAAAATTCAATTTGCTTAAAAACAGAAAGTCATAAAAACACAAAGTAATAACTTTTTTGGAGGCTCAGTTATATTTATTCTTATCTTTTGATTTTTAGATTCTCAGGGTATATACATTTGCTAATTTTTGTGGCAGGAATCGGAGTTTATGTAGAAATATAATCACTTTCATTAAATTGATATATCCATATAAGAAAAAATCCTGGAGACAACACTAATGTCTATAAACAGGTGAATATATAAACAATCATGGTATATTCATACAGTGAAACACTCCACACACTAAAGGAATACACACCACAATATGGATGAATCTCAAAATACTTAGGCTGAGTGAAAGAAACCAGGAAAAAAAACACATGTACTATTTATATAAATCCATAAATATATTTTTATTTGTGAATATAAATATATAAATCTTATATAGATTTCTATAAAATACATCCTGCTGTATAGTGACAGAAAGAAGATAGCTGTTGCCTGGGTCTCGGGTAGAGTGGAATGTGAGAAGCGGTGTGTGAAGGAGGGACTACAAAAGGCCAATAGGAAACTTTGGGTGGTCGTGCATATGTTAATTATCTTTCTTGTGGTGATGGTTTCACAGGTATACATATGGCAAAGCTTATCACCTTGTACACTTAAAAAAACACGGTTTACTTTATGTAGATTTTATCTCAGTAGAGCTGTTTAAATTTTTTTTAATTAAAATATAGTGCTCTAAAAATTTTGACTACTCAAAAATAAAGCCATGTACCCAAATAGTTTTCACAGTCACATAAAAGAGACTAGGTGAGGTCCTAGTAAGTGCTGAATAAAATACAAGGGATACCTCAAAGAAGCAAATGATCAGTTTCCCAAAAAAAGCACAGCATCAGATGGTATCATCTCCTGTCTCTATGAATGGCATCAATCTTCATCCGTTTGCTGAAGCAAGATACTTGAGAGTCCTTCTGGACTTACTCTCTCCCTTGCTCTTTCATCCAATGTTACAATTTCTTTTCTATCCTATACTAGATATATTCTAAATGTATCTGATTTCTGTCCTGTTTCCTCTGGCCCACCATCCACTGCTTTGGTCAGATCCTCATTATTTCCCGTCTGCAAGTACTTTCTAAGTAATCTCCCTGCTTCCAGTCTTCTTCCCTTCCAATCCATCCGCCACACGACAAAGGAGAGTAGATACCTGCAGGGGCCAGGGAAAGAAGCACCTCCCAAATGCAAGAGCAAGAGAGAGAGTTCTAGTGGTAGGAAGCCAGGTAACAAGAGCTATGGCCTTTGGTAGGGAAAGGCCATAGCTGGCCCACGGCCTGGAGGGAAACAGGGAAACAGATATGACTTCATATCCTCTTCCCTTCAGTCTCCTACCCATGACTTTTATTGGTCAAACCCAAACTGAAAATCAGGAAGCCCAGTGGAAGTAGTCCGCAAAGGCTGGCCTTCCAAGATACAGAGCAGGGTGGAAAAGGGAAAGAGTAGATCTGGAGAGGCAGACAGAGATTATATTAGCACATCCTTCTAAAACATAAGATGGATCATATTATTCCCTTAAGAAAATAGTATTGTGTGTTTGGGGGCTGGGAAGACCTTTGCCCCTACCTTCAAAGTTGAAAGATAATACTTTGTTCATAAATTTGCTCAACTAAACAAACAATACTATAATTTATTACATGCCTACCATGTGACAGGCACTGCGCTAAGTATTTACATATATTCTCTAGTTTAATTCTCTCAATGTCTGTGAGAAAGAGATGCTATTTTCATTGTTTTACTAATATTGAAGCTTATCAGTGTTTACAGTGGCATCACATTATACTTGCATAATGAATAATCTTATGTGAATTCACTAATACTTGTAGGGAGGAAGATGGGAAGCAAAATGACAATTTAAATAATACGGATGATCCCACCTGCTAGTGAGAGCCTAGAGTTTCCTTATTTTGTACAGTGTGATCCTTAAACATACACCAGCTAATTTAGTGGGTACTTAATGGAAGAAACAAGGCAGAAAGAAAACTGGTGATTATGACTTATTAAGAGATGGCATGTTGTTTTCCAATGGGGACCAATTCTTAAAGGGTTTTCAAAGGTAAATTTTGTGTACCTTATTTTCATCTTATTCACTGACTTCAAAACCTAACCCTTTGACAAGATAACACTACTCTTAAAAACTAGACCCTGGATTAAAACACAGCCTGGTTATAAAAAGCCTGTCTGATTATAAACTCCTTGCTCTTTAGCATTATTGTATATAGTCTCAAATAAAAGGATCAAAAGTGTCAATTTTTTTCTTTCTCCCTGCAGAATTGGAAGCTTGAGATTATTTTTCTTTTTCTCAGTTTACTGTTACTTAATATTTTGGGGTGTCTGCAACTTGAAAGGCAATGGAAATTTTATAAGTTACCATTGTCTTTTATTAGCATAGTTTTTATGAAAGGGTACACTTATAAAGTAGTATTCATATTTTAGTGTGTAGGAAATGTCAGATTTTCTATTGGATATAAAAAGTTTATTTCTATAACTTATAAAATATGTCAGAAAATTTTTTATGTGTTCAAGACTCATAGCAATTGTTTTATCTTGTTGTTAGTGTTCTTTGTCTAAACACTGTACATAAATATTTAGTGTTAACAATCTAACATTGTTGGAGACCCAAATACATCCATTTTTAGAGCAGAAGTTACTTCTTTTTCAAAGAAATTTTAATGAATAATATATACTGGTTGAGATAATCATATATTTCTCTTTGAGTCCACACTCCTGTTTTAAAAATTTCCTTCTCATTCGTAAGGTACATACATTTATATCAGTGTTACTTATTTGCAGGCTTTGTCTTCATATTGAATTGGAAGTGTACTTTTCTTATTTGTATCTTGAGGATACCTAAAATGTACCTGCAAACAATAGACATTCAGTAAATGTCTGCTGAATGAATGAATGAATGTCTTCAATGACAGCTACCAAGATTTATTCAGAATTTTCATTAATTCCCTTTATAACTGACCTACAAAAAAATTCAACTGTTTTTATCAAGAGGTGATATAAACTTCTGTTACGTATAAACTTCTGTTATATGGAGTTATAATTGTTATATCTTAAATGCTTGAAATAAAAGCTTTTTTATTTTAAACAGAAAACAACAACAAGACAATCAATGGCAGAAAGCACAAATTGGGCCTACTCAGTAGCAGTAGTGTTCTGTGGGTGTGCATAATATGTTTTGTTGTTGTTTTTTCCTTGTTTATTTTGGCCACGCCTCCGGGCTTGCGGGATCTTAGTTCCCGGACCAGAGATGGAACCCAGGTCCTTGGCAGTGAGAGCCCAGAGTCCTAACCACTGCACCACCAGGGAATTCCCATAATATGTTTTTTTTAAAGGTTTTTAAGTTAATATTTTAAAATCAGTTTATTTGACATAAAAATTAGGATTTCTGGATTTTCTTAAATTCGAAGGTAAGCCAACACAGCCACTGTTCCCAAAGGCAACAGTAGTATTAGCATTTCTTAGGTCTGGCCTTTGGTGCTCTCTAGGTCACCGGAGTCCCCCCCCCCGGCACGCAGTGCAAGCATCTTCCCTTACACTTGGCCAGATTCATCATTTATACCAGTCGCCCTGAGCCTGGGGGGTACGTGAAAAAAGTACTCACACTGAATGGTTTTAAGGGAATCAGCTTCTAGATTTCCATGTTCTGGTATTCTTTCCTAACATTAGTCTGCCTGAGAACCTACCTGAGTTCACAATAACCCAGGTTATGGGGATGCCCTCTCCTCACCCAAATCTAACCGTGGAGGAATGCTCTGGGACATAAAACACAGGGGGCTTGAAACAAAATGCAAGCCTCCTATAATGATTAACCAAAGCACTGCAAGACCTCAAGGGCTGCCTATCTTTCCTGTCTTATACATATCTGAGTTCCCGCTGAAGACTGTCATTAGAAACAGGGTCCATTCATGATGCTTGAAATTCAGATAAATTCTAGAATAGGATGGTGAGAATAATGACAATTTTTATTCCACTTATTTGTTAATTAATTAATTTAATAATTGGATAAATGCATGGCTCTTGAGGGAAATTCTCTTTATTATGCAACTAAGGAGAGTTTATAAGAAACACTGAACTCTTTTTTTTTTTTTAAGCTTTTTATTTTTTTATTTTTTTGGATTTAAACGTAAAGTTATTTTGAGTCGACCTTATTTTTCATCTTATATCATATTGCTACATGGGTACAATTTTATCAAAATAAACAGAAGGCAAATTAATCATAAAGTCCAACAAAATTGATGGCTTTAGTTCTGATTTTGATAGTTGATTCTTATTTTTAATTATTCTCCAAAACTAAACACCACAATTCAATGTGTACATACCCACCTATTAATTAGAGGAACACCAAATAATGACTGTAAAATTGTTCCTACACAGATAATAAGGTAATTAGGTAATCTACATACATAGTTGATGAAAACCCCCTTTTTCTTTAAGGACAGATTTGGAGTTTGAGTTGCCTCTGTTCTTCATTCACTAATTCCTAGCCTAGTGATTATTTTTTTAAATGAAATTATTTTCTTAAGTATACAATGTTCCACTCTCAAAAAAACATGGTAACTTAGAATATTAAAATGTTTATAAAGGATTGCCACGTACAAATTACAGAATAGAGAATTTAAAAATAACTTAAGTAAGTATACAATTATTTTTGCAAGCCGTTAATAACCAGTTTGTGTAAACTATTGGTAACAATGAAAAAAATCCAGTTATTTAATGGATTTTAAAATATTTTGTCCTTTCTTTTTTCTCTCTTTTTTCATTACATAAACTGTTTTTTTTTAAACTTGTTTGCCATGTTAAACAATAGCTGTTGCTTTGAAGATGTTTTGTCCTGAACATCAATGTCTCCAGTGGAAATGGTAGCTGGCATGTTATAGAGTGTGAATAATGCAGTGATCTGGAATTGTCCACCTTTCAGTCCAAGGTGAGAGTCACTAAATAGAAATAGAATTCATGATTTTGAGTTCAGACAAACTGCTTCCGAAATCTTTGCAAAAAGAACTATTTTAGAGACACAAAAGGTCTTATGAATTTCTACGAGAATAATATCTAGCAAGCAAGTCCTAACATTGATCACAAATTATCTCATATTTATTTAGCTCCATTTGCAACTACACTCATTTTCTGAAGATTACCCTAAAATAAAAAATAACCTGTCCTGCATCTCCATGAACTGCTACTCATCTCAAGCCCATCGGCTTTCTCCCTCTCCAGACTTTTTAATTTTTCTCAAATGAACAAACTCTACCCTCTTAGCCTGACTTGAAAATTTTCCTTTATGCCTTTTTTTCTCCATCTTCTCCAAATCCAATAATAAGAAACTGACAATTATTTCTTCTTGTCATTGGTAGCTCATTTGAATTCCCACTGTCATTATCTTGGTCCCAGAACTCATTACTTCACAGCAAGACTGTTCTAATAATTTCTTAGCTGATCTTTCTTGATCGTGTTTCTGGCTTCTTCGATATTTTTATATACCACTGCTTTCTTTACACAGTTTATCTTTCTTACTCAAAATCCTTCAAGATTTCCACTTAACCAAGAAAATAAATTTAAAATTCCCTTGTCTATTATCTAAGACCCTTCACTTCTGACTCTGGTCTATTAATCCAACCTCATGGACTCATTCAACAGACAGTTTTGAGAGTTACTCTGTGCCAGAAACTGTGCTGGGAAGTTGGCACATAAAGATGTGTAAAGTATGTTTCTTGGTCTTCACAAGCTCGCAGCGCTTCTCAGTAAGAGGGCATTAGCCAGTAACAATTTCCATGGCCTCCTCCACAATTGCAAGTGCTATGTTTTCATCCAGTGACTTCTTATTTCCCTCATGAAACCTTCTTTAACCAACCCAGTCATCCCGGTTGATTCCTCCTCTGAACTTCTATGCCATGAGATTTGTTTATGATAATGTAGAGGACTTGCTCTTTTTTCCCCCCAGCTTTATTGAGAGATAATTGACCTATAACGTTCTGTAAGTTTAAGGTGTACAATGTGATGATTTGATACATGTATATATTGCAAAATGATTTAGTAAGGTTGATAACAATAAGGTTAGATGAGACATCCTTCTCCTCACATAATTATACTTTTTGTGTGTGGTGGGGGGAGAATATTTAAGATCTTCTCTCCTAGCAACTTTCAAGTAAATAATACATTATTGTTAACTACAGTCACCATGCTGAATAATAGATCCCCAGAACTTATTCAGCTTGTAATTGGAAGTCTGTACCCTTTGACATCTCCCCATTCCTCCAACCTCCATCCCTGGCAATCACCATTCTACTCTGTTTCTATGAATTTGGCCTTTTTTTTTTTTGTAAACTCCAAATGCAAGTGAGATCATATAGTATTTTTCTTTCTCTGTCCGATTTAATTCACTTAGCATAATGCCCTCAAGGTCCATCCATGTTGTTGCAAATGGTAGGATTTCATTTTTCTCATGTCTGAATAATATTCCATTTTATTTGTATACCACATTTTCTTTATCCATTCATCCACTGAGGAAAGAACAGTGAGGTTGTTTCCATATCTTGGCTACTGTGAGTAATGCTGCAATGAACATGGGGGTACAGACATATCTTCAAGACAGTGACTTCATTTCCTTCAGATATATACCCAAACTGTTGGTCATTTGTATATCTTCTCTGGAAGAATGTCTGTTCAGGTCCTCTGCCCATTTTTCATCAGATTATTTGTTTTATTGATATTGAGTTGTATGAGTTCTACATATATTTTGAATATCAAAGCCTAGTCTGGTATATGAAGGTTGCCTCTTCATTCTGTTGATTTTTTCTTTGGTTATACAGAAGCTTTTTCATTTGATGTAGACCCACTTGTTTATTTTTGCTTTTGTTGCTTCTGCTTTGAGTGTCATACTAAAAAAAACGAACATGACATTGTGCTACATTGTGTACTTCTGCCAAAAAAAATTTTTTTTTAAAAAGCAATAAACAAGATTGAGGTCTTCATATCTGGCTCTGGAGGCGTGGATGGAAGTGTCTTTCACCAGGTCCCCGGATGGGTTGGACTGGTCTCTTTGCAGCTGGAGGGGCTAGAGCTGAGCATGGGGCCCTTTCAGGATTTCCTGAGGTGCAGATGTGCTGTCTCCTGCCTGGTCCTTGTGTCTGCAGGACTGCTCACGGACCATGGCTGGTAGGGGCTGGAGCCAAGTATAGGGTCCTTTCAGGATCTCTGGGAATGCACACACGAGTGTCGTCTACTGGGATGCTAGCTGGCAGGTCTGCTGGTGGATTGTGGCTGTGGTGGAGTTGGATGGTCCTTCAGGATCTCGGGGGCTGCAGATGGAAGTGTCTCCTGCTGGGACCTGAGACCCTCAGGACTGCTGTTAGAGGGCTTGAGCCAAGTATAGGGCCCTTTCAGGATCTCCAGGTGCACAAACAGGAGTGTCTCTTGCACAGTCCCTGCTCCAGCAGCTGTTCATGTACTGTGGCTGGGATGGGAGCCCAGTTCCCGGGCCTTTGAGAATCCTCAGTCTAACAGAGTTTGCCAGGCTGCCCTCCAGGGGCTCCCATACCATGGCCAAGAGAGGCAGGAGCTGGTTCACAGGCCACTTCAGCATCCACAGCTGGGACCAATCTCTGTAATGCCTATTACCCAATGCATGAGTGGGCGTGACTGCTCCCAGGTCCCTTGGTGTCTGGTGCTGGTGACAGGACCAAGCCAAACGGGGCTGTAACCAAGTCCTCAGGGGTACAGAGCCGTTTCCAGGTCTGTAGGTGGCACCAAGGACATGAGAGTGTCTCCTGAAGGGTCCCTGTGCCAGCAGGACTGTTCAGACTGTGGCTGGAGTGGGCTGGAAGTACAGGCCCTTTCAGAATGTACAATTTGACCATATTTGGTGAGCTCACCTCCAGGGGCTCGCGGATTGTGGCAGAGGGAAGCTGCAGCCAGCTCACAGGTCACTTTGGGATCCACAGCTGGAGCTGTCCAACTTGATGCATGGGTGGGCGGGACTTCTCCTGGGTCCCTCCCAAGCTGGTTCCATCTCTGTAGCCCAGACTGAGGTTGGCGAGTCAGCCATCCAGCTGTGTGCTTGTCTTCTCCAAACAGCTCTCCTCAGTCTTGGACTGCACTGGGGTTTCACAGTCTCCTACCTGGATTCCAACACTCTCACGAAGGCACTTTTGTCTATGGATGGATCCGAAAGTGTTGTTGCTGAGGCGGGGATACGAGCTAGGGATGTCTTATTCTGCCATATTGCTGACGTCACTCCTTGATAACCTAGATGACTTGCTCTTTTTTTTAAATTAAATTAAATTTTTTTTTGTTTGGCTGCATGGTGCGCAGCCTGTGGGATCTTAGTTCTCCGACCAGGTATCTGAACCTGGACCCCAGCAGTGAAAGTGCCAAGTCCTAACCACTGAACAGCCAGGAAATTCACTAGATGACTTGTTCTTAACCAGGGGCAGTTTCACCCGCCACGGGGCAGTTACTAATGTCTGGAGACATTTATAGTAGTCATGACTAAGAGGTGGGTGTTACTGGCATCTAATGCGTAGAGGCTAGAAATGCTAAACATTTGAAAAATGCATTGGACAGCCTCCCACAACAAACAGTTATCTAGTCTCAAATGCCAATATCACCAAGATTGAGAACCCCTGATCTGGGTGATTGTTCATCTGTGCATACAAGCCTTTTTCTGATTATGCTATAAGCTTATTGAAGTAGAAGCCATTTACCTTTCCATTTACTTTCCTCACTTTTAAAAGACATAGTATAGTGGGTTGAATGGTGCCCCCCTCCCAAAAAAAGATATATCAAATATCTGGAAGGTGTGAATGTTGCCTTATTTGGAAAAAGGGTCTTTGCAAGTGTAGTTAAAAGTCTTGAGAGGAGGGGATCATTCTGGCTTGTCCAAATGAGCCTTAAATCCAATGAGAAGTGTCCTTAAAATAGACACACAGGAGAAACACACAGAGGGGAGATACACAGACAGAAGAAGAGTAGGAAATGTGACTACAGAAGCAGAGATCGGAGAGATTGGAGTGACGGGGCCACAGCAAGACACACAGAGGAGAAGGTGATAGGAAGATGAAGGCAGAAATTGTAGTGAAGTAGCCACAAGACAAGGAATCCAAGGAATGGTGACAGCTACAGTGAGCTTGGAGGCAAGGAAGGATTCTCCCCTAGAGCTTCCAGAGGGACTGCAGCCTTCCTACACCTTGATTTCAGACTTCTAGGCTTTAGACTGTGATAGGATACATTTCTGCTATTTTAAGCTATCAAGTGTGTGGTAATTTGCTATAGCAGCCTCAGGAAACTTACACACATAGTAAGTACAATGCCTTACCCATAGGAAGTATTGAATACTTAATAAAATTTCATATTTATGATAAAAACTGTCTTGCTTCTTTGAAGAAATTCAATTATGTTTCCTTACAAAATCTAATTGAATGTGTATTCTTGTACTTCTATGTAACCTTCCTCAATGCTACAGTGTGCCACTAAATGAGACATATTAGACATATTAGCACATGAATGAATAGAATACTACCCATAGGAGAGGTCACTCAATGCAATTATCAGGTGTCAATGTACTAGATATAAATTCGTTCATGTATGTACTCATTAATTTATTTCAAATGTACGCCATATAGATGTACCCTACTGAACTTATTAGCTATAAAATGTAATGTTGTCATTTAGAAGCTAGTTGTGGTTAATGTAGCTTGTAGCAACATCAGCTTTAATCTCTAGATGGCACTATGTTATAAGGAATCAGCCTAAGATCTGCAACTACAATTTTCATATAACTGTTTCTGGAAATGAAGAATATTTTCCTGCTAAAATCTTCCAAGAAATTATATATAACACTGTGAAAGTTCTATTTTACTAAATATGGCTAGGCTTCTGATTTTCATAGTACTGTGTGATATGTACAGATAATAGAGGAATTGAGTTCTAAAACATGCTAGCCAAGAGTAAAGAATCTATCAGAAAAGTTTATTTTCATTTAACTTTTTTGATTATTCTGCATACATTTTGTTGGCAAATGTACAAGCAACAAATGAGATAGCTCTGGTTTCTCATGTGAGACCATCCACATAACCTGGGACTTTATCTTTGATATTTATAGGTAAAGATTAATAACCTACTCTTCATTTTACCTTAAAATATAAACAAGGTGACATATTTATTCTTTATCCTCATTGAAATTCCACCTTCAGTCTCAGAAAAGATGAGACAAACTACTGCTGTCATCTTTTCCTTAATTCTTTTTCACATTCTTGACCTTCTTTTTTGAAGAATATTTTTTTTGCCTTGAGTCTCCAGTGACTTCTAGGAATTTTAAAAAGTCTATATTCCTGAAGGCTTTAGTAATTAGATCTTTCTCTATCTGCATAGGTGGTAAACTCATTTAGCCAATCAAATAATCTCTTATCTTTGTCTTCTCCACTATCAAAGCATTTTGAACCACTCTTAAGGTACTTTTTTCATTTATTGTTCTGTATTTTAATTATTTGCCCAACTCTTATCTTCTCTACACTCCTGGGGGGAAGGCATCTTGACTTATTTACCTTTATGCAAATGATATGTGCCTAGTAACTATCTTTCAAATTAAGTGGATTTGGTAGTGCATGATGTGATTTGATTCAGAGAAAAAAAAAATAGTGTGTTTGTTAATGCCACTTGCAGCAACATGGATGGACCTAGACATTATCATACTAAATGAGGTAAGCCAGACAAAGACAAGTATCATATGATATTGCTAATGTGTGGAATCTAAAAAAATGATACAAGTGAACTTACTTACAAAACGGAAACACTCTCACAGACAGAGAAAACAAACTGATGGGTACCAAAGGGGAATGGGAGTGGGGAGAGATAAAGGGGGGAGAGAGTGGGAGGAGTTTGGGATTAGCAGATACAAATTACTATACATAAAATGGATAAACAACAAGGCTCTACTGTATAGCACAGGGAACTATATTTAAAATCCTGTAATAAACTATAATGGAAAAGAATCTGCAAAAGAATACACACACACACACACACACACACACATACACAACTGAATCACTTTGCTGTATACTAGAAATTAACACAACATTGTAAATCAACTGTACTTCAATAAAAAAACAGCTTATTTATAAGTTGTTTTTTTCTGAACATTTAAAAAACAATCTCAATGTCTTTGATTTGAAGTATAAAATGAGATTACCAAATAAAAACAAATTTTCTTGATCAGATAAATGATGTGGGGATTAAATTTGTTACTGAGTAAAATTTGGGGGTATTCCAAACCGAGTTATTTGAATTTTCCCATTTTCCACATACAAATGGTAAACAAATCTATCGCCACCCCTTGCCAATTTCAACCTTTAGTTTTTACTCTTTCTTCAGATCTCCACTTATCTACCAAATCTTACAGGTGTAATTATTTGATTTTTAGAGAGATGTTACCCTTTTTTGTTCCTAAAGCACACTGCCCTTCCCATATTATAGCTCATACATTGGATTTTCATTGTTCATTTCTTTGTCTATGCCTTTTATCATTCTTTAAATTTCAAAAGGGCAAAGAACCACATATACCTTATTTACCCTTATATACACAGCACCTGGCACAGAGCCTGCTGCATCATGACCACACAGTGTTTGCTGTGTGAATGAGAGCTGGACAGCTGATTTAAGGATGAAAGGGAAACTTTTACATTATTAACTTTACAAAGGTTGGGATATTTGTTATGTGTCAAGAACTATGCTAAACACAAGCAATAAAGCAGTGAGCATAATAGACAAATCCTCCTGCCTTTCTGGAGCTTCATTTTAGTGGGGTGAAGGCAGGCAAATCAATCAATAAATACATAAGTAAACAAATGAATGCAAAATAAAAGATAGGTAAAAATAGCTAAATGTAGTAATAAATAAGCATATAACATATAAAAATGAGGCAGGTGAATGCGACAGAGAATGTTAATGCAAAAGGCATGAAGCAGAAGCTGGCTTGGCATGTTTCCGGAACACAAAGGAGGCTGGGGTGAGTGAACTAGAGAAACAGATGCGGTTGGAAATGTGACCGAAGAGGAAACCTGGTGTCAGATAATAAAGGACCTCGTAGAACCCAACAAGGGCTTCGGATTTCATTCGAGATGGGATGTCTTTGGACCAGAGTCGTGGGGCTGAGGGTAGCAGGAAGTGGTCAGATTTGGTTTCTATTTGAGTTAGAGCTGTCAGACTTTGCTGAGGGAATACACGTGGGGTATGAGGGGAAGGGAGGCATTAAGGATGACTGCAGCATATTTAGTCAGAGCACCTGGAAGAATGGAGCTGTCATTTATTGAGATAGATAAGAAATGGAAGTTAAAAAACAGACGTGGGGATAGGGAGGCTTTTGCTTTTAAGGCGGGAGGTAGAGCAGCAAGTGTGCCTGTTAATGGATGGTCCCCTAGTGGGGGAACAATAGACAGCTAGTGGGAAGCAGCTGCATAGCACAGGGAGATCAGCTCTGTGCTTTGTGACCACCTAGAGGGGTGGGATAGGGAGGGTGGGAGAGAGGGAGACGCAAGAGGGAGGGGATATGGGGATATATGTATACGTATAGCTGATTCACTTTGTTGTAAAGCAGAAACTAACACACCATTGCAAAGCAATTATACTCCAATAAAGATGAAAAAAAAAAAAAGATGCAGAAAAACGAGGTGACAATTCCAGGAGTGTTCCTTGATTTGGTGAAAAGTGTTGTGACCTTACACAAGTGAAGCAGTTGTCTTAGATAGTTCACCTCATATGCAAGGCTATAAAGGTACAGAAAGATTGGTAAGATTAGTAGGTTTGAAGCTGGGAGCATTTGGAAGCTCTCTTATGAGTACTTTTATTTTTTCCTATGAAATAAGAAGCAAGATTATCAGTGAAGAGAATAAATGTTAGATGTTGGAAAAGGGAGGAAAAGGTGCAGATGATAGGTTTTTAATATAAGATGAATAATGTATCATACATGACATTATTCCAAGTGGCTAAAAAGAATAAATAGCAGTACAGTCTTCATGATGTGGTTACATTTCAACTCTCTCTCTATATATATATTTTTGCCTGTCACAAGACACACAGTTTTTAACACTTTAACATCTCTGAAACTGGGCTGCAACTTACAGTTTAATTGGCTGCCCTTTTTCTTTCTTTCTTTTTTTTTTTTTAACATCTTTATTGGAGTATAATTGCTTTGCAATGGTGTGTTAGTTTCTGCTTTATAACAAAATGAATCAGCTATACGTATACATATATCCCCATATCCCCTCCCTCTTGCGTCTCCCTCTCTCCCACCCTCCCTATCCCACCCCTCTAGGTGGTCACAAAGCACAGAGCTGATCTCCCTGTGCTATGCGGCTGCTTCCCACTAGCTATCTATTTTACATTTCGTAGTTCAACTGTATATTTTTAAACTAACAGAATCTAATGGAACAACTAATAGTTTACCAAGAAAGTTATCATGCTTTGATATTTAACTTTAGTCGAAACCAGATGATTTAAATATAATACGAAATTCTCAAATTGTCAGAAACTGCAAGTATATTGAATAGCATAAGAATATTGTAGGCTGAAGTTGGCTCTGCCTCCTTTGCTCTTTTGAGTGAGTTGCTTCAGTTACCCAGATGTAAAAGGGGTTATAATATATGCTCTGACCACTTCCCTGGGCTTTTGTGGGGAATAAGTAAAATAATAATATAAGTTAAAATAATGATGCAAGTTAAGATATTTTGTAAGTAGTAAAATGATATATCAACCTAAGGTTTTATTATTTTATTGTCGTTAATTCTGAGAAAGTATTTTATGGGTCCAAATATATTGTATGTTACAGTATTAAAAGCAAAATGCAGGGCTTCCCTGGTGGCGCAGTGGTTGAGAATCTGCCTGCCAATGCAGGGGACACGGGTTCGAGCCCTGGTCTGGGAAGATCCCACATGCTGCGGAGCAACTGGGCCCGTGAGCCACAACTACTGAGCCTGCGCGTCTGGAGCCTGTGCTCCGCAACAAGAGAGGCCGCAATAGTGAGAGGCCCGTGCACCACGATGAAGAGTGGCCCCCGCTTGCCGCAACTAGAGAAAGCCCTCGCACAGAGACGAAGACCCAACACAGCCATAAATAAATAAATTAATTAATTAATTAAAAAAAAAAAAAGCAAAATGCAAAAGGTCTAAATTGATGTGGGGAGAATAAAAGTTGGTGATGATATTTATAAGGATCTCTTTCCACTCTATAGCAAAGACATCTTAAGGATTTTAGGTTTCGTTAACAATTTAGGTCTATGTGTCTTATGTTTTACATTAGCAGGGCACTGCCTCCTCATCCTAGTTGGTGTTTGTCTTCAGTCTGCTTTCCTTTTCATTTCTTGATGGAGATGTGAGTTAAGCAACTTCTCTATGAAGTTTTCTTTTTGTCTCCTTTTGAATGATAGCCTTGAGCCATACTAGTGTCGCTGATGGTAACGTTCAGCATCCCAGGCTTTGTTTCTAAGTTAAAGTGAGCTGGCTTCCAGATGTATAGGTAGAATGAGTTGTATTTGATAAGATTAAGAACTCTTTAATCCCAGATACAATATTCTAGTTAAATGATAACATGTCCTTTGAACATCGTAAACAGTAATATCTTGATTCCCTAGGTGATTCGGAAAAAAAATGGATTTGCTTTCTTTACAAAGTAATCATTCCATGTCATTCATGAAATAATTCAATAAATATTGGATGCTCAGAGAATAATTTCACAGCAGGCTTGATATTAGTAGTAAAGAGGCATAAGCAGAATGTATTTAAAGTCTATGAAACGTATTCCTTAGTTATGGTAAATAACATTTTTTGTATCAGTGTCTTTAAACAATGGTCAATCCATGCATAGATAACTCTGTTCTGTTTGTGAGGTTATGAAAACAGGAGGAAGCTGCAGCAGGCTACGAAGAGACCCAGAGTAGCACTAGCCTGGTGGCCCGAGTGTAGGTTCTAAAGTCAAACAGCTCAAAAGCTGAATCCCAGGTCCTCCACCTGAGATTAGCTGTGTAATTCTGGAAAGATTAGTTCGATCTCGGAATCTCATTTAAAAAAAGGAAAAGAAAAAGGCCACTATTAATGAGCCAGGAATTTGTGCATTAGTGCTAAAGCTTTACATGAATTATTTCATTTAGTCTTCCTAACATGTGTATGAGTCAATTACTATTTATCCCTATATCTTGCTGATGAGGCAGCTAGATTGGGAGGACTGTAAGGATCCTGATTAAGATCACATATCAAATGAGTGGCAGAAGCACAACTCTACCAGAAGAGGCAGACTATGGATCCCATGCTCTTAAATAGTGAATTAAATAATCTCATTAATAAACATCATGGAAATGCCAGACCTTGGATGAAACATCTGAAAATGTCTAACACAGCTTGGGGTCCCATCCACTGGTCTACAATCCTATCACCTACCAGTGGTGGGCTGAATTCTAAGACGGCTCCCATTGTAGTGCATACACCCTATAAAATCCCTGGGATTGGGAATATGAGGATTTCACTCCCATGATTGGTTTATGTTACATGGCACAGTGGACTTTAAAAGGGGAAGATTTTCCAGGCGGGCCTAAGCTAATCACATGATCCATTTAAATCTGGGCCTAGGGGTCAGAGACCAAGTCAGAGGAATTGGAAATGGGAGAGAGATTGGACATAAGGGAGATTCTCCATGTCTGGCTTTGACAATGAAAGAAACCACATGGCTTGGAATGTGTATGTGGAATGTGCATGGCCTCTAGGAGCTGAGAGCAACCCTTGGTGGACCCCCAGCAAGGAAATGTGGACCTCAGTCCTGTAATCACAAGGACTTGAGTTCTTGAGAATCCCGAATGAGCTTGGAAGTGGATATTTCCCTCAGAGATTCCAGATGAGAACTCAAGGTGGCCAACATCTTGACTTGAACTTTGGGAGACCCTGAACAGAGAATCCAGCCAAGTCTTGTCCAGACTTTTGACCTATAGAACTGTGAGGTAATAAATGAGTACTGTTTTAAGCCATTGCTTTTGTGGCAGTCTGTTACACAGCAAGAAAAAATGAATGCAATGCCTCAAAGTTGGTGGTGATGATCAAGTATCCAGTATGCCTAGTTAATTATCAAACCATGATCATTAAAGCATTAATTTTCAGTCAGTTTTTATTAACTTGAGAATGGAGAGCTGATAAAAGAAAAAAGCCTCAAAACGTCAAGTGGTACATACAAACCACTGAACCATTCTGGAAGAAGGCCTGGAAGTGATCGACATCGACACAGGAGGCACACACAAATGAGCCAGGAGATCTAGGGGTGGATATTGAGGGTCCTTAGCAAGTTCAAACTCTAGGTTTCCTTGGGGTAGAACTTAAGGGTGAAACTAAAGGGCAAGTCCTGCAGTGGGGGGAAGGCATTTAGGGTGGACAGGACCCAAAGCAAAGTTTTATTTGATTTTTTCTCACATTGGCTTTGCCCTTAATATAGTTTTATTCTAATTAGACTAATATCTGATCACCTTGGTTCAAAATAATGGCATTATTTTCGAGTCAGTGCTTCTACAAGTCATCAAGTCTGATTGATACTGCCTTCTACATTTCCCCTACATTTCCATTTCCTTTCCTAGCCCCTTATTCTATCCTCTGGTGACTGGTTTCTATTAAAAACCTCTACTTGGCCATCCACAGGCCCACTTCTGTGCGTTATCACCAGATGCGTCCTGCCCAAACCTTTCGTTCCTCACGTCACTCCCTCGCTCATAACTTCTCAGGATTCTATCTCGCCAAGATCTTTGGTCTTTCGGCTTCCCTCAATTAATGCATGAGGAAAGTGAAGCCCGAGGGGTCCACTTCCTTACTCAATGTCAGAGCAAGCAGAGGGCGAAATAACCTAAACAAGATCTCCTGATTTAGTTGAGTGCTTTTTCCATGACACTATTCAACTTCTCAGAATGGCTTCAGGGTTTTTCACCTGTATTTCCAACCTTACTTCCCCACTCTTAGTCTCTTTAGATCTCCCTGTGATTCACCCACTCCAGACAACCCATTTCCCAACTGTCCTGGGAATGTATGACTCACCGTATTCCACCTAGTGGATGCTCCCTTGTTTTTCTTTGCCTTTCATCGTTATGGTATTTTTGCTTGCTGGTCACTTGAACTCACACCGGTTCCTCCTTTCTCTGAACCTCGTCTGCATCCACTGTTTGTATCACTCACTAACACATGAAGATCACAAGCCACCTCACTTAGCTGTAGATGATTCACGGCTGACAGTCTTACCTTTCTAAGAAGATTCTACTTTCCAGGGTGATAAGTATGGTTTCTCTTTCATTTGTAGCCAGCTCCGTGTACAGCAAAAATAAATAATATATTGAATTAAATTAGTCTTATTGTTCTTCTGCACTGGTTACATTCTAAATCAGCTAACATTTATTGAGAGCTTATTAGCTATTAGTCAGGGGCATAAGAGGTGAGGTAGGCTAAACCTCTGTCTCAGATGAGCCCACATTCTAACGGGGAAGTGAATTGCTCTGAAGTAATACGATAAATACATTGTGCAGTGAGTTTGGGGGTTACACTATTCCTATTATCAGTCCACTGATTACAGAAGGTGGGGTATCGTGGCTGGTCTGGATCTTGTCATGGCTTTCCTCAGATGCAGCTGTTGGCTCATACAGGGATTTTATTGTGATACATGCTATACTGGTTTCATGCTCTAGACAGTCCAACACACTCAGATAACTAAAAATACTGCAGCAAAGCCACATTCTAAAGGACTTTGCTACAGCATGGATCCAATTGTTCTAAGTAAATAACCTATCCAATTAGTTGTCTTATTGTATTTTCATTTGAAAGATGCTCTGGTCCAGAGCCAGTTAATTAAAAAATCTATTTTCAACCAGGTTTTAAAAATTTCAAACAAATATGCCTTTACCTTATTGTGAACAAGGTAAAGCTTAGAATATTGGCCCTTCAGAAACATGTTGTAATTTAATTATAATAAATTCTGTTGCTTTGACAATGGCTACCAATGAAAACAAATCTTTTCCACATAATACTTTCTAAAAAGGCAAAAAAGAGAAAGACTGCAAAGTCCAGTTGACAAATTGCAGTCGGTCTGCACTAGGGTACTTTAGTACATCATTCAGTATCACTGAAATGTAAAGGAGCTTTGTTAGGCTTGAAAAATTGAGGACTTGGATTTCTACCCAGTTGCAATAACACAGTGTAGCATTGTTAGCTCTGATTCAAGTGCAACTGATCAAAAGGTTATTGAATATTCCTTGTCTCTCAGCCAACCCTGAATGTCTTCTCCCTGACTAGAATATTTGGATCCTGTTGTTGTTCATTAATGCTTATCTTACATTCCATTCACTATCATTATCTACCTTTCTCAGTAATCACCTAATTACGTTTTAAGATAATTAGTTTAATGAAAGTGTGGGAAGTATGCAGTAAGAATCTAAGTGATATTGTCATGACCTCTACATGTCAATTAAGTAAAAAAATAAGCAACACCAAAAAAATTAAAAATAAGGAACACTTACAATATTATGTATGTTCAAAACACAGTGTGTGTTTTGCTGAGTTACTTCAAATTTAGTGCTAGTCTTCTTTGGGTGCAATTGCTCCTTGGGGGTATATAATGATATGTTGGATGTTGCAAATGTGAATAATACTTTCAAGCCACTGGGGCAGCTTTTTGGCCCTTACAGATATAATGCTTGTTGCTGATTGTCCTGTTTATGGATTTCTCAAGTACAGGTAGGAAAATATAGAGAACTTCAGATTAGTAAAGTAACTATTTTATTAGAGGGACTAGAGTCATACTTGTAGTATTTCTCCATTTTAAAAAAAGACTATACGATTAGCTTCAACCTAAACCTAAATGCTTTTTCCCTTCCTTCCTTCCTTCCTTCCTTCCTTCCTTCCTTCCTTCCTTCCTTCCTTCCTTTCTTCCTTCCTTCCTTCCTCCCTTCCTTCCTTCCTTTCTTTTTCTTTCTTTCTTTTGTTCTAGAAATGTATATGTATATATGTGTGTCTTTATTGACCATAGCACTCTTAATTTCTGTATAAGAAAAAAGAAGTGTATTGGAGATGCTTTCTATCTATAAAGAGGTTATTATCCTCTTAGTGGCAGCCATGATAATGTGCCTCTCAGGTCCTCCAACTACAGGGATCATAATTGACCAAGGACTGCTGTTCCTTTGCATTGAGTCCATGCTTCCTAGAGGCTGTTCCCAGCCAGTGACTGAGTCCAGCTGAGATACTGAGGCAGGCCTATTCCTGGGAGACATGGGACTCCTATGCCAGCTGCCTTTGGTCCACGGACATCCCCTGAGTACTTCTGAACCTTCCTCTGACAGCACGGCCATCTAGGACACTTCCACCTGAACTTTCTTCCCATTCTCCTCCTTTGGGATCAGCTTTTGGATGGTTCTCCCAGCCTCCTCCAATTTGCTCCCTATTTTGTTTCTCAGGCATTTTTCTCCACAGAAAATCTTCGCACATTTAATCTCATCTTGATATCTTATTCTTGGAGGACCCAGCCTAACACATTAGTGATTAAATCAAATACTCAGGGAAAATGAAAAGGAACATTATCAGGAAGTACAAAATAAGAGGCAAAACAATATAGTTGAAGAGGTCACAAAAATGATATAAAGTACTTGATTCACGTAGGTAAAGGGAGGATGTGTAATGTGTATGAGTCAGTGAGCATTCTAAATGAGCGCAGTACAGAAGAATTGAAGATGGGTTTGAAGGGTTTATTGAAATCAGATTATAGAGGACATCAAATATCATGCTAACGAATTTGGCTTGCCTTTTTCCTCTGTATTCCTTCTCCTGAAAATGTGACAGCAGAGGGGCTTCAAAGGTTTGAGGATGCTGGGCACCAGCTGGTGTTTCTCTTTTGGGTTCTTACTACAGAGGCATGACCAGTATCTGGTGTCCAGAAGCCCAAGTACAAGAGGAAGTCTATGAAGGGAAACCTTAATACTAGCCTGAGATTTGGGATTCTGACACCTTGGTAGTTTCCTGGAGGGCTTAAGTATTGCACACATACGCGCAACAAAGACTGCTTTTGAGACTTAAGTCTTAGTTCTGTATCAAGAACAGGCTAATTGGCTTCTTTCTCGTCTTCCTTCTAGAAACTGGGTTACAATTAGCAGTGTATGGGCCAGAGTTGAAGAGTTTTGTTTGGCAACAGAGCGCAGGCTTTATTTGGCAATGATTGTGCTTAAATGAAACCAGAAATTTAACATCAGAATCTGAATGTATGACTGTTTTTGAATAATCAGTTTATTTGGCTAGATTTTCATTCCTCTTTGACTGCAAAGCTGGAGTTGAGTAACAACTACTCCGTTTGGAGAGGGCAAGGGTTCTTCAGTGTGCCACAATGCCCACTTTACCTGGGAGTCTAACGTCTGCTCCACGCTGTTAGTTTACATTCCCGTCCAGTGTTGGAAGCCTTTTGAGCGTGTGACCCCACCTACATTTCAGCCTTGCTTTCTAGGTCTTGCCACACAAGTGTCAGAAGGCTGTACCAGCTCAGCCACATGGGCAGCATGTTTTTGCTTTCAGGCAATAGCTTTGTGTATATGAATTAAGACAGCTGAAATGCATTGGATCCCAGAGAACTTGGCTGTGAGATCCTTCTTGTCTGATCAAGACATAGAAAGGGTACCGTGTTCTACTGAGCACCAAGAGGATTAAGTTGGCGATAATGGCAACTGAACGTCCATGCGATTAGCATTAAGACCAATGGTTGCAGAGTCTTGCTGAGGGATAACCCAAGTCCTGCCCTCATCTAGAGGTGATGAGGAATATCAGTGCTTATTTGAGGATACATGTAATGGAAAGTATTGTACAATGTATCATAACGATTTTTTAAAAATTGAAATATAGTTCATTTACAATATTTACAACATTGTGTTAGTTTCAAGTATGAAGTGATTCAGTTATATATATATATATATAAAGCTTTTATTTCTTTTTCATATTCTCTTCCATTATAGGTTATTACAAGATAGTGAATATAGTTCCCTGTTCTATACAATAAATCCTTGTTGCTTATCTATTTTATGTATAGTAGTTTGTATCTCTTAATCCCATACTCCCAGTTTGTCCCTCTCCGTCCATCTCCCCTTTGGTAAACATAAGTTTGTTTTCTATGTCTGTGAGTCTGTTTCTGTTTTGTATATAGATTCATTTGTATTATTTTTCGATTCCACATATAAGTGATATTACATAGTCCTTGTCTTTCTACCTGACTTATTTCACTAAGCATAATATTCTCTAGGGCCATCCATGTTGCTACAAATGGCAATATTTCATTCTTTTTATGGCTGAGTAATATTTCATTGTATATATGTACCACATCTTTTTAAGCCAATCATCTGTTAATGGGCACTTGGGTTGTTTCCGTGTCTTGACTATTGTTATCATCATGTTGTATGAAGGTTCATCTTTGTTATATGAGTACTTGCATAATCTTCCTACAAAGGTCCAAAAGCATGTATCAAAAGGCCACAGGAGCCACTCCCTCTGTGTCCCAGGCCACAAGGCTTACATTTGATTTCTCTGGTCATTGCTCCTACCTTACAGCCCCATAGATGAGGAATCGTAAGCATTTTCTGTAAAGTGCCAGATAATAAGTATTTCTAGCTTTGTGGGCCAGATGATTTTTGTCACAACTATTCATCTTTGCCATGGGAGTGTGAAAGCAGCTATGGGCATTATGTCAACAAAGAGGGATGATTGTGTTGCAATAAAAGTTTATTTACAAAAACGGGATGGGTAAGATGTGGCCAGCAAGTGTAACTTGCCAACCCTGCCATAAGGCATATGAAAAAAGGATACACTTATTACAGCCTTCAAAGCCACAGCTAAATTCTCCAAGAATTTAGTGGAGTGTCGTGTCAGAACTCCAACCGCCACTCTACATATTCCAGATTTCCTCCTTCTCCGGTTAAAACGCAAGCTTCTCTATACTTCTACAATCTGCTTCCTGGAAAATTCTGCTTTTCTCCTCAACTCTCTCACTGAACTCTCCATCAGTTTTGTCCTTCCTGAGTCACCATAATTTCTGGTTTTAACGAACCCCTGATTCTCCCCTGAGCACGCTGGCTCTATAGCCTGTGCAAGTGAACGCAACCCCTGGAACATGGCCTCTCATTTCACTGACATTTTCATGTCCCCAAAACTCAACATCACTTCAGCTGTCCGCTCTTCTTGCTACTCCCATCACCTCCTCCGTCATTTCTATGCCCGTTATTTCCAAATCTGCAGTCCTGACAAGAATTTCAACTTGCATGTCCTACTGCATAACTGATATCCATTCAGAGACCTAACAAACAGCTCAAACTTAAGATTGCCCACACTGAATTCTTTATTTCTGTCCTTAAACCTGTTTCTTCTTTGCCTTTCAGCCTTAGAAAATGACCCCACTTTACCCTCAGCTGCTTCAGTCCTAAGCTTGTATTCTTCTTTCTTACTTATTTCCCACTTTTAAGCCGTTAAAACACATTCCAGCTCTCCTCTTTTCATTATTAGCCTTTAGACTATTCCACCTTCATCTTTTCCCTGGATCCCTGGAATAACTACCAACGACCTCGTCTCCTGACTCTCACTATTCATCGTCTACACATAGCAGCCATAGTCAACTTTTAAAGCATAAAGCAGATCACCCCTCCTCTTTAATCTTCTGATTCAAAAAAGAGCAAACTCCTTCTCTTTTTTTGTTAAGCTCTACCCAGTGTGGACTACATCACTTGGATTTCATTCTTAGCATTTCCTCTCTGCTCACTCACCATAGTGTGGTGGCCTTCTTTCCACTCCAAGCTCATTCCTGCCTTAGTGCATCTGTGCTTGCTCTATCATCTTTCTGGATGGTTCTTTCCCTTCATGTATCAAAACTGAATGTTTCTGGTCATCCAGATTTCAACTTAAATGGTGTCTCCCCAGACACCCTGACAACCCAATATGAAACAGCCATCCTGTCGCTCTACATCATGTCACCATATTTTAATTTTCTCCATGGTATTTATCTCTATCATGGCTGTTTTGTTCATTTACTGTTTTATGGCTCCTATTAATTTACCTTGCTAAGTTCAGACCACCTCTTCCTTTCCTCTCTCCTGCCCATTTCCCTGTTATTCCTGTTCTTCAATACTTCTGTAGCTTACCATCACATTCTGTTCTCCCAGCAAGCCTCATTGTGTGCAGAAACTGGTGGGGGTGGTGTTGTGTCCCCACCTTCTGCTTCCAGTGGGTATTGTGAGAGTGTTACTGCTCCTGAGTCTTTCTGGCCCAAAAGCTTGTGGAGGGTAGACCCATAGAGCTGGATCCCTTTTTTCTTTGCTTACTCAATAACCTTAGTCCTTTATAGTCATCTGATTGTTTTGCATACTCCCTACACATCAGCCCCTTCTAGTTTTCTCTCCTTGGTTTTGGTGGTAAATTGTCTCGACTGTCATTTCAGCAACTATCCTGAAAATAGCTCTGGCCTCTGTCCTTTTCATCACACCATCCTGGCAAGTCATCATTTCTAGATGAATCCAACTTCTATGCCATTATTCTGCTGGATAAGACTTGCTGGAGGAAACTGAGAAGATTGGTACCATTATAAACTTAGAGTCATCACCTCACCTGGGCCCTCAGTACTGCCTGGTAATCTTAATATATTTCCCAATCGGACTCATGCTCCTGTGCACCACACAATTATTTCAAATATCCACCCCCTCACTCACAGCAAATGAGCTCACTAAAGCCTGCAGTGGCTTTGGCTAAGGTGTTTAGTTCATGCCTCCCTTCACTAGGTTGCCCCATGGCTCCCAATAGATGGGAGGCCCCTTCCCATCAGGAAAGTGCTCCAGACTCACTCACTGTATTGTCTATAACGCTTGGGTAACAAGCACTCTGATGAAGCTCATCAAAGATGGAGTAACTCCATGCTGCCCCCAAACCATTGGCTTCTCCAGCCTGATGTGTCTCATACTCCATTTCCTAGTGTTGCTGTTGCCCAGTGAGTCTGATGTTGATCACACCTCCTTGAGGGTGGATTTGGGCGCAAGGTGCTCCTCCTACTGGCCATAATATACCCCTTACGATGAAGTTTTAAGTGGATTTTGGCTTGGATTGGAGAGATTAGAGTTTGAGGGTTGTAGTCTGGGGCAGCAGTTAGGAAGGTACTGCAATGGGTGAACAAAGTGATAAGGGTCTAAATTAAAGTGGTGAGAACTCTGACTTTACATTATTAGATCATGAGTACACTACTGAATATTAACATACAGCTTAAAAACACTAAAAACAGAGGACTAACTCAAACAGGTGTGTTCTTATGTGTTTCCGCAGAGTGATAGGCTGAGAAATTGGTAAAATTTTTTTTAAAAAAGCTAATTTGAAGACATCAAATTGAGCTAGTGAATAACAATAACATTGCTTTAAGCAAAGGAGAGCATATTAAAAATACAAGTTTGCTATTTTAATTAGTAACAAGTTAAAAGAAAAAAAGAAAATTTTTAAATCCTTAAGAATTCAATTATAGAAACCTCTTAGATAAAATGCTATATGAATTTGATTTTCTTTTTATCATCTTTACCGTGTCACATAAAGAGTACCAGATGACATAAACAGATGGACTTGTCTTATATGTTACAGCTTAAAGCCTTCTCTAGCATTTTTGGGCCATATTCATAAACTTAGGATATGGTAGAACTAACTTGCATCTGCTTACAATCTTTGAGAACTTCTGTTAAAATTTATTTTAGTAAGTTATAATATGGCAAGTCTTTTTAAAACTATGGACAATATTATGTCCACTTTAGAAATAAGGTCTGAAATATATTTTAATACTTCTAAGTAACTATAAGTTTGCAAAACGAAACATGCCTTTACTCAAGTTTTCCTATTGGTGAGCATTCTTAAGGAAATCATTGTTTTTTGAGGATAGTTTCAAT
Source organism: Eschrichtius robustus (assembly GCF_028021215.1). Lineage (NCBI taxonomy): Eukaryota > Metazoa > Chordata > Mammalia > Artiodactyla > Eschrichtiidae > Eschrichtius > Eschrichtius robustus. Next base: position 63,438,805 of record NC_090841.1, on the reverse strand, counting down.
TCATGAAGGAAATGGGAGAAAGACATGGAAGGATTCTTGTTCTATTTAATACTTTCTGTAGATTTTTATACTTTTCAAAGCATTTTAGGATTACCAATTTCATTCTTTACCTATGTTTTGCTATTTTGATAAGTAGGACGGTTATCAGCTTAGCAAAAAAGCAAGCTGCTTTGTCTCCATTAACGTTATGAACTTTGAGAAAAGAATTTAGCCATGTCCACTCTACTTGGCAAGAGTTTGTCTGATTTTAGTCAATGTAACCCTTGCATGTTGTACCCACATCTATAAATTGACAGGAAATGTCACACAGGGTCTCAAGGAATTCTTAAATAATTAACATTAATTAAAAGAATAGGCTCAGATTTAAATAGTTATTATTTGGGTTATTGAAGAAAAAATTCAAACTTCATGAAATTCACATCTAGTACAATTAATTTTTATAGAAAATTATTTATTGTCATAAGGCATTTAATAAATTGATTTTGAGTTGTGTAAACAGCAGGAAGAAACATGCTTTCTGAGATAATAGTCATAGCTTTCAGATTCTGATTACTTGCTGACTACTTCATGATTTTAGAATAAATTTAATAACTTTAAAAAAAATATTTAAAAAACTAAATTTAAACGCTGGAAACTGTAAGCCTCAAAGAAGCTCCAGGTCAGGTAGTTATATACAGAAAAACATATATTCACTTTTCAAGCAAGTGTATGTAAAAGACTGTCTTTTAAGTAGGAATCATTGAGTAAGGACAGCTCCCTGAGTTATGTCCCTAAGGTAGAGCCTAAAGGATATACCCATTCGCCATTCCTATAATCAACAGCTGCAGATGTTTAGAACTGGGTCTGAGAGAAAAAGTACAAGTTGATGAGTCAAATGAAAAATGATAATTTAGAAGCTAAAAAGTTGGGGTTTCTCAACCAAGAATAGAAAAGAGAGGTTGAGATATGAAAAGCATACATTCTTTTATTTTTTATTATCGGAATAAAATTGCTTTACAATGTTGTGTTAGTTTCTGCTGTACAACGAAGTGAATCAGCTATACATATACATATATCCCCTCCCTCTTGGGCCTTCCTCCCCCCCGGCCCCATCATTCATGTGTATTAAATGTTCGAAACCTCCTTATTCTGAATTCCTTCGAAGCACCTTTCCTCTTTGTGGGGTGCTCGGTTCTGAAATACTCAGTTCACAATGGAAAAAGATAAAAAAACTTTGACATTCTCCATTTTATTTAGGGCAAAGAGAAATAAACATGAATGTCTCTCAAGCTTGTGATAGGTGACCTTTGTTGTCTTGACAGGAAAATGTAAAACCACCCATTTTTATATTTGGCTTAATAAGATACGTGAGGTAGCAATGTTCAATAGCCAAAACTGACTGGTGATTTTCTTTCTAGTTGACCCATTAAAATTGGCTGAAGATAATGAATTCATCCATCACTTATGACTAAGTGTACTGTCCCCTGCATGCACTCAGGATAATAGCATTTTAGAATGAAGGGTATTAAAATCAGCAAATAAATCTAACATTACTGGGGAAAGTCATTTCATGATGATCATTCAGAGGTCATCATTATGCACATTCATACCAGTTTCCAACTGGTTGAGGCCCAAAATTGGAGAAGAAGAGGGCAGGAAAGAAGCAATTTCTTTCAGGTGACATCAATATTTTTCAGCTACTAGTTTGCCCAGGCTTTTTTAGGAAAAAAAAGAGAGAGAGATAGCAATTAGAGTGTTTCCCACTTCAGGTTCTGTAGATTTTTTCCTGCTTTTCATGAAGTTGAATTTACATATATCTGATTAATATTAAGCTACATGAAGGAATAATCTTCATACAGAATAAGACTGAAGTCTGCTGAAGAACAGAAGGGCTTACGCAGTTCCAGGAGAAGCTGTCTAGTGTAAGCTGAGGACCTCCAGCTTCCTCCTGGCCTCCACCATTTACTGCTTGCACCAAGTTTGCACAAGTTATTTATTTATTCTCTGCCTTGGTTTCCTCAACCATAAATGGGGATAATAGTATTAGCTACCTGGTGAGTTTGAGGTGAAAAGTAAATGTAGCTCTATACATAAAATATTTGTCATAGTGTCTGGCGCAGATAAGTCCTCAACAAAGGTTATTCATGGTATTATTATTATTATTATTATTATTATTATTATTTTTCTGTTCTGACTAGAAATGTGAAAAAATAAAAGGTCCTGAGTAGATGTATTTTGTGTGTTGACTTTTCTTATTTTTCTTTGTTTCTCAACTAATTGCTGTAGAATACTCTCTAAACCAGCTTGCATTTTTCTCTTATTGGGTTTTATAGCCCTCTTAATCAGAAACTACCCTTGTTTAATCAAACCAACACATACACTTTAGAAAACTTGGGATCTGCAAGACGAAATATTGGAGTTAGCATATAGTGGGAGCAGGGGAAGGGGAGGGGCGAGAAGTCTGGAATTGTCAGAAACCTCTGGAATATGAATGGTCTGATTTATGGTTCTTCCATGATGGGAGATCATAAAAAGACAGGACCCCAGTGTCACTCACCTGAAACCTCTGTCTACTGTTCATTATGAGTGACTCCTGTTACGCTAAAGGACCATGGTGAAGGGAAGTGGATGTGGGAGAATATACTGCAACCAGTTTATAATGCAGGAAATTCCTCTCTGTGAAGTAGATTTCAGGCAGGACACCTGGTTGCAACTTTGGTTAAAGAATACCAAGCAAATCAAGCAAACTGGCTCCTATGGAGCCCGAAAAGCCATCCCAAAGCCCATAAGAGAGGCCAAATTCCCCTAATCTGTTTTCTCTTTACCCTGGGACCCTTTAGGAGCTGAGGCAGGGTCCTCTCTCCTGATATGCCTGTAGGGAATATATTCATTTTTCTCATCATCAGCTTTAGAAACCATAACTGACCACTGTATACATGGGAGACACGCCGATAGAAAGTTTAGCTTATTTGCAGCCCATCTTTATCAAGAAACATTTATTTAATGGTTAAATGGTTAATGTGATTAGAACCTGGGATGACTAATACAAATAAGACATAATCCTTGCCCTCAGGGATCTCACAGTCTAATGAGGGAGGAAGACCCTTTGATATCATGATGCTAGTTGGCAACTTAAGCATAAACATTGCTCTAGAAACAGAGGAGGTAGAAGCCAGTTGCCCAAATAATCCATTGCTGCTGACTAATTTTTTTAGCCTCAGCTTAAATTCATTCATTTAAATAAAGCTCATTTAAAGAGACAGATGGTCTCAAAAATGAAAATATCCCTAGACTGTTTCCCCCAGTTAACATATCTTGATAGAACTGAATAAAAATGGGGCTTCCTTAGGCTTTAATGTTTCTTACGTTGTAGCACCAAAGGAGGTGCTCCTAATTCAGCAGGACTTCTTCCTTCTAGGCATTCTTGGTCTCCACGTTTGCATTTTGATTCTTTTAATATTTATAGGACAGCTGTAAGGTGCTCTGCACGGTCACCAGTTATATAAATTTTGTTGAGTTTCACTCTTAAAAGGCAACATTGGAGCATTCCACAGAGATAAATATTTATTGGTGGAATTATATATCAGAAGAAATCATTTAAATTCATTACTCACTGTGCCCCTGAGCTATAATCCTATTGTATAGAAAGCACAACTAAGAAACCCCCCCTCCAATGCTGTAACTTGGGTTTAGAATCCAAGACAATTAGTGCACTGATGTAAATTCTATATTTCACAAGAAAGATTATTATTACTTACCACAGTAAATTGAAATGTAAACGACAGGGAAAATGTGCTGTTAAGTGTTTTGACCTGATGGCTAATTTAATTACATGCTGCAAGCCTTGTGGGCCATTTCTACTAAATCACAAGTTTGAATATTTTTAAAAATTGTGAAATTTTGGTTGCATTGTAACACATAAAGGTCTAACAGAAATTTGATGTCATTTAATATAAGTATCTATTCCTCATTTCTTCTAGATACACTTAGGCTTATGCCTCCTTCTCGTTCACCTATTGTCTTTTCTGCCCACACCATCCCTGGGATGGGTTTGGTGTCCCCACCTTAAAAATTCATTCTCAGTTCTGTAAATCATCTCTTTTTTTGTAGTAAAATACACATAACATAAAATTCACTACTTTAGCCATTTTAAAATGTATAGTTCAATGGCATTAGTTCTAGAACTTGATCATCACCCCAAAAGGAAAACTCATATCCATGAAGCAGTCACCCCTCACTCCCTCCTTCCCCTGGCAACTGTTAATATGCTTCTGTCTCTATGCATTGGTCTTTTCTGGATTGTGTAGCTTCTCCTGATGACCAGTACTGTCCAGCACACAAACACTCTAGGTCAGCCTGGAGTGCCGACCTTATTCTTATTTGGAGAAACTCTCAAAAATTTCACCTCTTGTCCAATTTTTTATGCATGTCCCAATACTTACCTGTGGGGATACTGATAGCCTGGATTTTAACTCTGTTTTGCCTTTTCACAAACATTTTGTTATACGGGACATCCAACATGTTAAGAATGTCATCTGTAGCTATCGGTGGATGAATGTGAAGATCATGGGATGGTACTATTAGTAATTACTTTAGAGGAAGAGAGCTACTACTTGGGGTTTACTTTACCCAGTGGTCCTGAAAGTCAGCAAATGTTTATTGAATAGCAAGTACAGAGTGCTGGGAGTGTTTTAAGGTAACATTTTTAGAGATTATGTGGGTGGATTCACAAAGCACTCAATCCCTCCAGCAGTTAAGGAAAAATACTGTCTCTTCAGCTTCTTCACCAAAGAGGAGGCCAAATAATGTATTGGACTCTTTGGATATTGGACCTCACTTGGATATTCTACTTGTTCTTTTATATCAGCTACACTGCAAAGGGGCATCCTTTGAGTAGGGCTGGAATCAACACGAATCTTTGCAAGCTGTGCACAAAGCTTTGACTGGTGACAGTCTATGTAAGTGATGATTTTTCCTATTGACGTCTCTGGCAAAAGGGAGGCAGCCTCCTCCTGGAGGTGGCCCCTGGAGCTTTGGAATTATCCACCTAACCTTGTTACCGAGTACACTGCTTAGAGAATGCAAAGCAGTTTGCTACTAAGACCTTTTGGAAACTGAACGTCTGACCCATGTATGCCTTATAACTCTCCAGCCTGACGTGCCCATTTTATGGTGGGTTCACTGGGACTCAATCTCTAATGAGCTGGAAAGGGCAGCTGGCACTTGGAGGGAAACTTTATCCTCCATTTAGCCACCTGAAGCAAAGCCCCTGGCTCAAGGAGGACTTCAGTTCTCTGAGGATCCCCTAAACACCTGTGCTTAGTTCATGGGATGGTTCAGCTAATCTGAAACTTGATGGTGTCCCTGGACTGCTGCAGCTGTTCAGCCTCAATGCCAGCAATAAAGAGTTGGAAATGGAAGTGATCACTCTAGTCAGTGGACAGAACTCAAGGTCGTTCTCATAGCCCTGGTTGATACTCTCCTTGATGAACCTCATTACATTTTTACTGACTCTTGGCTGCTTAGTTTGCCACGTGGAAAACTATAGACAGATTGAAGATACTCCTCTTTGGGGCCATGAGTAGAAGATGCAAATCATGGCTGGTGAAGAATCACTGAGTCACTTATGTAGATGTCTACTTTAGGAGTGTGTTCCCGTGAAGTCGTCTGCAATCAAGCTGCTGATGGAGCCTGCGCTGCCCTGAGTGACAGCATCGTTGCCTGTATCCGTCTTCATACCAGACCTCACAACACAATGACCATGATAGACTGGACACAGAGTGGAGGACTCCATGTTTCTGATGCAGAGGCTACCACTGCATGATGGATTTATGACTCCTGCCAAAGGTTGATGGGGAAGCCACTGTACATGGGGTCTGGTTCCTGCCTACTCCTGAGAGACTATCAGACTTGTGATCCCCTTCTTGGGGTTATTAGTGTATCCTGATCATTGCTGACACTTTCCAGGTTGTGAAGTTGTTGCAGTTTGACCAGCCAACTCTGACCACACTACTGTAGCCCTTGAACTAGTCTATATCATATTTTTGCCTTTCTAGACCACTTATACTCTGACAATGAAGAGGCTCTATCACAGAAGCCATATGATAATGGGCTGTTAGTCAAGCTATTTGAGAGATTTTCCATGCTCCGGACCATCCACTGCCTTCCGGTATTTCGAGTATTGGAATGACTGCCTCAAAAATTAACTCAAAAACATTTTTGACTCTAGTTCCCTCACCTCCCCCTGATGCACACACCTTAGTAAAGAGGTTTGATTATGGAATGCACCATCTTTGGAAAGGGATTATCTCGTCTCAGCTGCTTCCTGTGTTATGATTAAGGTGGAAAGTGTCAAGTAGGAGAGTTATACAGACCTATTTTGAAAATTCTGGATTCTGTCCTGACCACACTGGGTATGATACTTCTTTCTTCTCCTTAATGCCATCTCCACTCTAGTCTGGTTTATACACTCTTTGAGGGCAGCCTAGCCTAGGAGAACCAAACTTTACTTGGTTCAGTCACCTGGATTATCTTGTTGGATTGACATGGTCAAAGATCATATGGATAGTGACCACTTGGGCTGAATACATTAATCACTGAATTTCCCCAAAATAGTCCACATAGGCTAAAATGGGGAACATAATGGTTGTCTCTAAGATTTATGAAAAAACCTTTGTCCCGCTTCTGCCTGACCCTTCTTGATGAAAGTTCTGGATGCAGGAAGAAGATGGTTGGGAAAAAAAAGGTGAAGTTATAGCTACTGGAATAGGACACACTGCCTTTTTTGGGGGGGTGGAGGGTGGGTAAAAGGAGAGCAACAACCTGGGGAGGGAACACTGTAGAGCCTGGGGGTTACAGGGGAAAGAGGGACATTATTGATCTCTGTCTTTCAGAATTAAGCCTGGAGCTTTCCTCACCCAGGAAAACATTATGGTGTGTTCCTCCCAAACTGTTGTGAGTACCTTGAAATAAACTAATTGCTGGGTCTTCCATCTCTTGCCACATGACTCTGACCATAATTTGATCTCTATTCCCCAAAACTTTTCCTAGGATTCTATTAGAAGCATCAAAGATGGCCCAAGATCCTGAACTCCCCATGCAAAACACCTGTCATTACCTCAAGACATCTTTTCAAGCCCTGTTCCTATAGCCATTAAGGTGGCATGGAAAAACAGGCAGGTTGGACTAATAGCCCTAAGGCAGCTCTATGGACTGAACGCTGGTGTCTGATCAAAATTCATGTGTTGAAGCTCTAATTCCCAATGTGATGGTATTTGGAGATGGGGCTTCAGGGAGGTAATTAGGTCATGAGAGTGGCAACCTCATGAATGGAATTAGTGCCCTTATAAGAAGACACAAGAGAGAGATAATCTCTTTCTCTACCGTGTGAGGGCACAGCTAAGAGACTGCTGTCTACAAACTAGGAAGAGGGCTCTCATCAGAATCCTGATCTCGGATTGCCCAGACTCCAGAACTGTGAGGAATGCATTTCTGTTGTTTAAGCCACTCAGTCTATGGTATTTTATTAAGGCAGGCTGAACTAAGATAGACAGTATCTCCAAAAATAATAGATTCAATTATTTGAATTGAACTGGGAACCCTGAGGCTTACCAGCCACCGGAGGGGTCATGTAGGAAGCATTGTTACCTGTGTCCCCTGATTGATGATGGTCCCAGCTGGGGACTCCAGTAATTGATTTGGTCCCAGCCTCTGTGGGATTAATTATTGTGGCTGACGAAATGGTGTACTAAAGAGAAAATTCTCCAGAAGACAAGATAGTACAGAAATGAGAAAATGTTGGGAGGCAACTCTCCATAGGTTTTTTCCCCTTTCTGCACATTTTTTGACTAGAAGGACTAACTGCCTTTGTTCTGGACGGTATCTTAAAGGATGTTTGTATAGCAAACAGCCTTGAAAGATGGAGATATTGTTTTTCTCTGGAGCAAAGGGCAGTTCTTCTTCCTGCCTATTATAAAAGATTTGGAATCCCTAAACTCACTGTGCTTCCATTTGTAATGCAATCCCCTTGATGTGCAACCGTCACCTGGCCCTCTTTGCATTATCTTACAGAATTGAGATTGAGGATCCAGCATAAGAAAATTTAAACTCTGACTACTGCTCTTTATGAGAGTAATAAATTGCTTTGTCTCTGATCCAGGAGTGTTTTGTTTTTTGCCAGCATTCATGAAACTGGCAGGATCTCCTGTTAGCTTGCAAGAAGGGTAAAAATTTCAGATTCTTCACAGTTCCTGACAAGCATAGCCTGGAACTGGGTCTAAGCTGTGATGTGGATAGAGAAGTTGTTTGTGAAAACAAAATTTTCAAGGACTGAAGCCAGATCCACCAGCCAGAACTGCTAATGGAAATGTAGATCATGCCAATATGCTTTGAGGAATCAGAGGAGTGTATTTGAGGTTCTATGACTGGTTTTGCTTAAAATGTATGAATTTTTGGTGGGCTAATGAAGTGATTTTCTATTTTAGCTAAATTGATTGAATAATCTGAACCCATGGTCATATTATTTCTTAACTGCACAGAGTTGACACACTAAATTTTTCTTGGTTATCGCAACAAAGCAAGACTATCTGCTCATTCCTAGATACTTGGACAAGTAACTACAACACAGTTCTCATAATAAAAGCCAAGAAAAAAGCACAGTCTTACAAACTGGGTTACAGTTTTGAAACTGAAGAAAGGTCGAGATTAGATCCCCCATTATCAGAAAGGGGGCACCATTGTAACAGAATAAATTGATTTGGGAAATAATGCTGAAAGCCAGTGAGAGTCATGGGGCACTGGGTCTGGGTCTGGGTGATTAAAAAGATGATTCAGGGTACAAATGGGGGGTTTAGGGTCAAAGAAAAGACAACACTTCATGGTGAATAGTTAATAGAGAGAGTGACGTAAAACTAAAGCCCACCCTCTGTAGAAGCCACACGGCTTACTTGTATCTTGTCCAGCTCCTGCTGGAGGAAACTGGCGTGTGGCTAAATCTGAAGATGTGATGACTTAGAGCTGGAGATGGGATTGTTCTGCAATCAGCGGCCTGTGCAACTGCCAGGGAAGTCAGGGCGAAGGGAAAGGAGGCAGGAAACTCTGTGTCCTGGAGTTTACTGTCTGTGAGAATGATGCGCCCTTAAGGGGCTGAGGGAGCAGGAAATGGGAAACTGCTACAGGAACCAGGAATGATTGCCCAAAGGGGGTCAAGATTGTGCCATCAGCGTGCTTAATTTGCCTTCATAATGTTTCTCCTAGAGCTTCCAGCAGGCATAGTTAGAAGACTCATCTCTACGTGCAAGGGACAGACGCTTATTGTTATTATTGTTGTTACCGTTATTATTACAGGAACATTTATGATTATGTCATGGTAAAATATATATTTGAACCAGCAGTTAATGAAACTCTCTCATCTTATTACTTTATTGTGTTGAAAGTGACGTAAATTAGTTTTATTTCTATTTAGCTCCGATGAATAAATTTGGATGCTTTCCTTCAGTGGCAATATTACTTCTAGTATTTTCTATCCAAAGATGGGAGAAAAGATCACTTTGGAAGAATGGGTCTAACTAAATATATCGTTTTATTTTCAAAGTCTACACTATGCATTTGCATTATCAAAATATGAATAGATATAAAACATGGTTGTAACTTCCTAAATTATACCAACGTGGGGTAGGGAGACAAAGATAAAATGTGGGTAAATTCACAGTGGGCTTCCTCAGTTCAAACCTTCAATTTTAAAACTGTACTTATTTTGGTTTGCATACTTTATTATTCTTCTTATTTTGGACGTGGGGGGAAAAGAGATTATTCAGGGAAGTGTAACAAATACTGAATCAAACTCAAACTGAGAGTTGATTATAGAAGAGCAGGGATCAGGAGTTCTGTCACCAGAATAAAGGCCTAAATGGGTCTTGGTTCTTCCCACTTTCATGTCTCCATGATTCACACCTTACACATGCTTTGTGCCTCCAACAAGGTTACGTCTCAAATACAATGTGATAATCTGCAAATAAGTTATTATCCCTTAAAAATTTCAAATAAAATGACTCTCAGTCATTGCAACAATGACTTCCTTCCCTTCCTTAGGGTTCCCCTATCATAGTAATGTCAAGACCCAAAGATCTGCAAAAAGAGTCAGTTTCCATGACTGCTACAAATGAAGAGGGGGAAAAAAAAATCAGAAAAAAACCCCGCAAAACCAAAACCAGGAAAACTGGCTTAGTTGTCCAAGATCAAGGCTAAAGAGTTCTTTTCTCTAATTTAGATATCACTGCCTTATTTGATAAACTCCTCACGGGCAGTGCAATGAAGGCAGCATGGGTGCGTGGAACAGGGCAATCAAGCAGCACCAGGAGGCAGAATTGCTGGCCACCAGCCTGGTGCCAGTTGGGATAGTGGGGTTAGAGGTCTCCCTGCACACAGCACCTCCTCAAGTTAGGAAAAGACCACAGATTGGACACTGAGCTTTCTCTTCTTAGATTTTGAGCATTGTTTTCTCTTTAATAACCCTATATGAAGTTATAAATATACCTTCAGTGTAATGCTTAGCATGAAAGAATGAGATAACAGTCTCAAGGCTGCTGTGGTCACTGAGGGAAAACAGGAAAATTATTCCCATAGTAAGAGAAACATTTTTGCCTCCAGCTCACTTATTGCCTTATTTATTGGGTTACCTTGTTTGTATTCCTTAAGCAATTATTAGCTAACATCTTAATAAAGGTCATTAGAAAAGGGGCTGTGATAATTAAAGGGGGAAGAGAAGGGTTTCAGTACAAACTTGGTCTACTTCTCAGTTTTGCCCAAGGTGGGATCAGCTCCAAGGACTGGAGAGAGTCTTTGGCTCCTTCCCACTGCCAGTTCTCCGCTGTCACATCTTGTGCACACTCTGTGCCCCCAACAGTGAAACACCTCAGGCACAGGGCTGTACAGCCCAAGCCTCCTATGGAGCTTATATTTTATTATGCCAAGAACTTTCTGCTTTCTATGAAAGTAGTTCTTTGGGTGAACACTCTGTCTATTCTTTTTCCTAAATTCTTGCTCTCAAGTGAAAAACTGCTTTGAACGCTACAGAAAACCTACATAGAGAACAGAACTGGAAGAAGAACAGAGACAGTAGCCATCTGTTGATTTGGCTATCCTAATGCAAATTGGAAAAGCTTCCTTTTTTCTTCTTGAAAAAGATTTGTTTCATTCTGAAATTATATAAATGCATAAAGTAGTTAAAAAGCCCTATGTTAAACTAATAATTTCTATCCCCGAACTTATAAAGTGATATGATTGACTTTACTCACCTTCTAGCATATAAAACTCCAAATAAATATTTTCAAAATTAGACTACATAATAGGAAGCTTTATTCTTATTCAAATAATAGTATCATTTTCTGAAAATTTTAAGATATACACTTTTGCAATTGGCTTCAGGAATGAATTAACAACCAGACCAAAAATTACTTTCACTATATAGCATATTTTCTTGCCTCTTTTTCAACTTTTCATCAGAGTTGGAGCCATGTATCTCCTGGCTATTTTCAAAATTCAAATCTGTTGTCGACATAATTTGTCACCTTTGCATTTTTCAAGTCATTTTCTTTTAGTTTCAAAAGAGATCCATGACCTTAGAGTATAGCGGCAGCAATGGAAAAATGTCGAAAGTTTCCAGTGAAAACAAGGATTATAAGAGGACAGCACTTATTTAACTTTTTGGCATGTGGCAGGCTTGTTTTTAAAAAGTCACTTTGCCAAATATCCAACCCCATATATTTATCTGTTTTCTAAACCATTGGAATTGATAGATATTAACTTCGGGTGTTAGAAGAACCCCCTGAGTTTTTGTTTATTTGCTTGTTTATTGCTGTGAGATTGCTTGTCACTTGCTTTGAACCATCTCCTTATTCTCCTATAAAGATGCCAAAGCCAGGAGCTTGGCAGAAAGGCAGTCAGCTGTTGTTAAGAGATTCTTAACTGAAAAAATAGACTCATGTTCCTCCTCTAACATCTCTGCAGCTATTTTGAAAATAAATTTCTAGGTTATTTTTGTAAGTGGGTGGCGTACAACTCTCATAACCACATTAGTTAAGGATTTGGAAACTATAGTAAGAAGCTCTCAAGAATTTGTAAACAAAATCAGAAGTGGGCCCTCATAATGAAATTGTTACCAATAGTCAGTATATGATGGAAGATAGCCAACTGAAGAAATAACACACTGAAGTAAAAAGAATGCTATTAAATTAACCCATTTTAAGAAGGCATTTGTAAATGTATTAATAATAAAAATTATGTTGTTGTTGTTGTTTTAATATTTAAACCCTAGCAAGATGATCACAGGGGTTGAATGCAGTGGGTCCCAATGCCAGTCTGTGGATAAGCTGCATCAGAATGACCTGGGGAATTTTAAAATTGTTATCATTTAAAATGTTTGACGTAGTCTCTACAGACTATTAATTTAGAACTATTGAATCAAAATTTCAGAGACCAAGGAATCCTTAAATTTAAAGACTATTCCAGGTCATTCTGATGCAGCTGGCCTACGGACTGCATCTGAGACCTCCTGGTGCAAAGGAGGGTAATCCATAACAACGGTCTCAGGGAAACTACAGAGTAGAATAGACTTTTGAGAGCAGAGAGGAACAACACACAATCCCTGCTTTCCGGAGCTCTGGGTAAGGGGACAGGGGTTGGTGTTGGGGGTTACCGAGAATGAATGCTATGCAGGCACCAAACAGAGAGGAACCTGAACATTTCTGGAGAGTCCAGAATGAACTTTCACAAGTGATGTTTGAACTGAGTATTATGGGATGTGAGATTAAGCAGGTGAATGGAAGATACAAGAGAGACACTTGGTGTGCAGAAGCTCTGGTCTGTGAGAAAGCATGTGCTTGACAAACTGTGAGTAATTCTTAGGATGGAGGGAAGGGGGTGGGGAGCTGAGAACACTGAGGAGGCAGGGACCAGATTTGAAGAGCATCATATGTCACACTAAGGAGCTTTTATTTTATTCAGCATGAAGGGGGTGTCATTGAATGATTTCATACAGAGAAGCGACAAGATCAATTTAGCATTTTCAAGTGCCATTCTGAGGGCAGTGTGGGGAGTAATGGGGAGCTGAGTGAGGTGAGAGCCAGAGCAGTTAGGAGGTCATCGCAATAGCCCCAGTGAGAAAGGAGGGGTTGTGGCAGCATGAGAAGAGAGGAGGGAATATCCTGAGCAAGTCATGAGCACTCCTTACGGACACAAGAATTACTTCTGCCAAAGCATCCCAGTAACGCAGGGAAGCAATGGTGTGACCTTTGAGGTTATAGCCTCGGAGCCCTGAGCATCCCACCATAGCACCACATTTCTTTGAATTGTTAGAAAACATCTTTTAAAAACATGCTCATTTTGCATTCCACAAACTTTATGCATTTATGTTCATAAAATGTGATGTGTTACATTATTTGTTATGATGAAGATGACAAGGGGAGAAGGGTATTCCAGGAAGATTCATTATGTTTGTTCTGTGCCTTCATATATTACCTGGTATGATGTCACTGTCCATGGATGTCCTCATATTCCTGTTTGAAAACCACAGAAGGGGACAGGCGTTAAAAAGGCAGAATTAGAGGAAATCATAAACAAGACGAAAAGACAACTCTCAGAATGGGAGAAAATATTTGCAAATGAAGCAACTGACAAAGGATTAATCTCCAAAATTTACAAGCAGCTCATGCAGCTCAATATCAAAATAACAAACAACCCAATCCAAAAATGGGCAGAAGACCTAAATAGACATTTCTCCAGAGAAGATATACAGATTGCCAACAAACACATGAAAGGATGCTCAACATCACTAATCATTAGAGAAATGCAAGTCAAAACTACAATGAGGTATCACCTCACACCGGTCAGAATGGCCATCATCAAAAAATCTACAAACAATAAATGCTGGAGAGGGTGTGGAGAAAAGGGAACCCTCCTGCACTGTTGTTGGGAATGTAAATTGATACAGTCACTATGGAGAACAGTATGGATGTTCCTTAAAAAACTAAACATAGAACTACCATATGACCCAGCAATCCCACTCCTGGGCATATACTCTGAGCAAACCATAATTCAAAAAGAGTCATGTACCACAGTGTTCATTGCAGCTCTATTTACAATAGCCAGGACATGGAAGCAACTTAAGTGTCCATTGACAGATGAATGGGTAAAGAAGATGTGGCGCATATATGCAATGGAATATTATTCAGCCATAAAAAGAAATGAAATTGAGTTATTTGTAGTGAGGTGGATGGACCTAGTGAAGTAAGTCAGAAAGAGAAAAACAAATACCGTATGCTAACACATATACATAGAATCTAAAAAAAAAAAAAAGTGGTTATGAAGAACCTAGGGGCAGTACAGGAATAAAGACACAGACATAAAGAATGGACTAGAGGACACAGGGAGGGGAGGGAGAAGGGTAAGCTGGACGAAGTGAGAGAGTGGCATGAACTTATATATACTACCAAATGCAAAATAGATAGCTAGTGGGAAGCAGCTGCATAGCACAGGGAGATCAGCTCGGTGCTTTGTGTCCACCTAGAGGGGTGGGATAGGGAGGGTGGGAGGGAGATGCAAGAGGGAGGAGATACGGGGATATACGTATACGTATAGCTGATTCACTTTGTTATAAAGCAGAAACTAACACACCGTAGTAAAACAATTATACTCTAATAAAGATTTTTTTTTTTAAAAAAGGCAGAATTAGAGAGTTTGGGTGTGGGAACTGGGGGGATGGAAGTGTAGGATAATTCCCAAGTTTCTGACCTGGGCCCCTGCTTGGATGACGATGTCACTGATCCCTGCTGGGTGGTCAGGGACGTGCAAAGAGTTCCCTTTCTTTAGGAGAAAGGGGGACAAGGAGGAACAAGTTTTTTCTGGAGCAGTGAGGGAATAATGGTTCCATTGTGGCATGTTGCTTTTGAGCTGCACCTGAGTGGAGGAGAAGATACACAGGTAGATCCATGGCTCTGGGCTCTGGAGAGACACTTGATTCAGAGATACACAGACATTAGTTGACAATAGTTTTACTTTGAAATCATCTTTACTGATACTAGAGATGGATTTAATATTTGCTTCCTGGATAAGTCTAGTCTGTTAACCTCGCTAGTTTCCCAACTTAGTACTTGAAAAATTAAATAGTTCTGCTTTGAGACAGTAGGGGTCAGAGGAGGTAACTACAGGGTTAACCGGAAGGGAAAATATTCCGTCTCCTTGGTTAAGTCAGGAGCAATTCTTAAGGACGCAATCCTCTACTATGTGCTTGCTATATTCAGTAAAAGATAGAAAATGAAAAATGCAACAAAAGGTGATGATAGGAAGCAAAATGACAAGATTAGAGGAAACAAAAGAAAATACAGGTCAAAAGCAGTAAGAGAAATAGGTGAAATAAACAATTTAAGAGAAAGTGCAAATGAAATAAAAGGATAAACCAGAAACAAAAACTAATGCGAGCTATATATTTTAATCAGAAAATTTTATTGTGACTTTTTTATCCTAAAGAAATTTATTTCCAAAGGAAACACCTGAAAAACACGTATAAGCAAAAAGAAAATTAAGCCATTCATAATTTAATCTTCTGGGAGATAAACATTGCTAACATTTTGATTCATATTCTCCTAGGTTTTTTTTCTCTATACATGCCTCCCACCCACATGTTATAGGATGCATACCACACAAGTCTATAGTATATATGCACATTTACAACAAATGTATACATGGTAAAATATATATATCTATGACCAAACAGTGTATATTACAGATATTCACATACACGTTAAATATAAACCATTTTAAATTCTAGCAGAGTAGAGTATAAAATTAAGTTAATTAAAAGCAATATACTCTAAGTAAAGTAAGTTTTTTTTTTAACATCTGTATTGGAGTATAATTGCTTTACAATGTTGTGTTAGTTTCTGCTGTATAACAAAGTGAATCAGCTATACGTATACATATATCCCCATATCCCCTCCAAGTAAAATAAGTTTAAATTCCAAAGCTAACGCCCTGAGGCTGGTTAGGGCTCTTGAGTTAGGACCCCTTGAAATCTTCCCTGAGCCTCCCTCCTTAGAGTTATATTTCCCTGTAGGGGATCTTTAGCAGATGGCCTTTGAGCTGAGAGCAGAAGGGCAAAGGGCATGCCCTTTGCCCTCTCGGTGGGTCCCTATATTCTCTTATGCAGCTGTTGGAGATGCTTATCAGCCTTCAAAGGTCACCTGCAGGGAATCCCTGCTGGGTGCCTACTGGCACATAGAAATCCCCTTTCTTTGGAGAGTCTCTCTCCCTCCAGAAGCCAAACTGACCAACTGGTGTTTAGCCCAGGACAGTATATAAAACCCTTTTAAATGCACCATCTCATCTGATCTTCACAATAATCCTGTGAGGCAGGTATAATTTTCTTGACCTTTTTTTTTTTTTTCTTTTTAGGGGATTAAGTCAGTTTGCTTAAGAATACAAATAGCTAATAAGAGGTGCAGCCAAAGCTCAAACCTACACCTCTGACTCCAAATCCTATGATCTTTGCTCTACGTTTATAGACCCCCCTGCTTCTGAGTAAATAAAATCGAGATTCTGGGTTTCCAAGGCGGAAAGCCACACTTGCACTAATGATGCCTCCACCTTGAGATTCTGAGTCTCCTTGGAGTGTTCTTTAAAAGAACTATGTGGATCTCAGTAAAAGCACAATAAATATTTGTTGGAAAAGAAACAGATATATTTTTATTCTTCGAGAGTCTTT
This sequence comes from Eschrichtius robustus, assembly GCF_028021215.1. Lineage (NCBI taxonomy): Eukaryota > Metazoa > Chordata > Mammalia > Artiodactyla > Eschrichtiidae > Eschrichtius > Eschrichtius robustus. The sequence goes on along the minus strand of NC_090841.1, from coordinate 63,422,070 downwards.
GCAAAGTTTGAGTCCATCTTTCTTTGACGTTCGATTCAGAGGTATTTTATCTCTTTTAGATCTCAGAATCATGATCTTATGATTTTAATTAATGGGACAATACATTTTTTAAAAAAGGCTTTCCCAATGCAAACAGCAACTTACTAACTTAAATTGAAATAAAGTAAGCTATGGGGATAAGGGTGCAAATTTTGACACAGAAAGAGAAAATGCCAGATACTGGGCAGCAAAAAGCGTGTGAGGAGAAGAGGAAGAAGCTTACAAAAGAAAGAATGAGGACATTTCTTTTATAATTATGCCCAGGACTTCCCCCGTCTACACCTGCTATTTTTGTACTTTCTTTATGAAATTATTATAGTGGAGTTATTTAGCATGCTATAGACCCATCAGACTATTTCACTTGCTCTCTTGCCTTCTACCAACCATCTATCAACTACCCTTTTCCTCAGTATATTAATGGGTATAGAAACAAGGCATTCGACCGAAGGAGTTTAAATGCAGAGATCAAATTCTCCAGGATAGTGCTTTTTAAATCTGTGATGCAGCTGAACCCATTCTTTAAACAAGCACTTGTATGGAAGCCCAATAAGTCAAACAAAAGCAGAGCTGGTGTCATGGGGGTGGGAGCAGGAGAGCAAGTTGCCGTCTCCTCAGGCCCTTGCATCCTTTGTGGCAACCTCTGTTGAGGGGTCTAACTCCTATGGTTTGAAGCAGGTTGAATCCTGCAGTTTTATGCTCTATAATATAATGAAACAACAAGACAGAATATATTCTATGTGTCTCACCTGGCTTCACTAAAAAGCAGAGCTTGGGGCAGTAAGGGATCTGGGTGCCACATAAACTCAGTGTCATAAAAATGGGAAGTGGTAAAACCAACTTGTGTCTAGTAACATTTCTCTCTATTTTTCTTAGGAAGTGTTCATTGTGAACATAATTTCATGAGAGAATAGATGTTCTGTCATTTTCAGAATTTAAAGAATGGGATGAATAACTTTTAAAAAGACTGTAAATTGCATTGTATATCTTTGATTTGTGGTTTAGCTCCACCATCCATCATGACGTTAGGAGACAGAAGGAGACTCTTGATCATCAATCTATCCTCCCGCTCTTGTCAGTGTTTGTGTCCTCAGATGAACATGATCTGTTTTTATTATTTATTTTTCTGAAAAGTCTTGAATAAATTGAAATATAGAAGCTTTTATTCTATGCACATATTTTGTAGAATTGCATGGTTTTGGAACTTCTTGTGGTTAACGTTTGGCCAATCAGAAATGGAGAAAATAAATTACATATATGTATTATATGATAACCTCTAAGTCTGTTTGCTTTCTACTGGACCAGAGGATATTAGATTCTTTTGTACTTTTATAAATCACATGGTGAAATATTTATGAAGCTTTTGTGAAAATTATGTAATTTCTAAAGTGCTCTTTCTATTAAGAACAGAGGTATTTTTTTTAAATTGAGTAATGTTTCATACTCAGCATGCTTCTGCTTCTGTGTAGTAGCTAGAAATCTTGTGAGGAGTTTTAATTGAACGTGAACCTGGCATTGTTTTCTATTTCTCTTTTGTAAATAGTTTTTAGATTTACCCTCATATGTTGGCGCAGTTTTTCTCTATACCCAATCACATCCTTCATTCATTTTATGGTGTTTCCCCAATCTTGACCTTTTAGGTATACAAGTTTTCCAGAACTTGACTCCAATGAAACATCTCTTAACTTATTCATAGACACACAGCAACTATCTCTGCATCCTAGAGAAACTTAGGGGATGCTGACCTCATTCTTTCTCCATAATCATCTCATTGGAAATCAGAAGTTCCCTTAAGTTATTTTCATCCCACACTGTTTTAAAAGCCCTTCATATATGCAAGAAAAGTTGGAGGTATAGGTATACAATATAAAATGTCTACTTTTTGAGTTTTTAAACAATTATTATGAGAGGAATTTGTTTAGAGAGCTTGTGGGGTGGAACACTATGGATGAGAGCATGGATTCAGGAGCAAACAATTCCTGTGGACCAGACAACTTCTTTGAAGGAAATTATCATGTAAAGAATATACAAAGTTTTAAACTGACCACATAAGAGTCTCCATGTTTCTACATACATGGAGACAAGGTTAGTTTTACCATGAATTTTTATTCTCCAATATCTTCCTTTGGCATTAGAGGGCCTGTGTGATCTTGTTGCTAGCTTTCGCTTTTTTGATCCTCATAACAGAGATGGTAATTCCGAAGATGGCCACATTAAAGGAGTCTTGTTAAAATAAGTTAAAAAATGAGTGTGAAAGTAAAAAAAAAAAAAAAAGGAACAAAAAATTATGAGTGTATTCCATGAGAAGGCACCAATCAGGTTTGCTGTTCCTTTCCAAGTACAAATAAGTATGACATCAGCACACACATTCTGAAATGCTCAGACATTTGAAATACCAGCTTTTCTGAGGCTTTCAAAGTTCTGGCTTCTCAGGACAAGATTAAAGAAAGGAACTGACTCAACACCATTGAAAAAAGGAATAGATTCAAACTTGAACTCAAAAGCTCTGTTTTCAGTTGAGAAGGTCTTATTGCTAAAGCTTGGTTCTGTTCACAGGCTGGACACGCTGATCAAGACCACTTCTTTTGTGACTTCTTATGACTGAATATGTGTAGATAGTCATATGTGACCCTTTATAATGCTTCTGTTTAGCATGCAATCTGATGGTTATGGGTTTTTGTACAAGAATTTCCGTTTGAGGCTAACCTTTATTCCTGGTGTCATATATAGTTCCTCTTAAGATATTTATTGCAATTACTTATGATTCCTTAATGTGAAGTTTTGCAGAACAGTAACTGCCATCTCTTGCTTTGTTCCCACTACACTTTTTTTTTTTTTTTTTAAACAGACTTTACTTTTTGGAGCAGTTTTAAGTTCACAGCAAATTTGAGTTGAAAGTACAGAGAGTGGCGCCCGAGCCGGCGAGGCCGGGGTCACCCTAAGCTGGGACGGCGCCACGATGCTCAGCAGGTTCGTGGGCCTGCGCTACCGTCAGCTGGCCAGAAACTGCAGAATTCCTCACGTAAAACCTGAAGCAGGGACTTCCCTGGTGGCGCAGTTGTTAAGAGTCCTCCTGCCAATGCAGGGGACATGGGTTCGAGTCCTGGTCCAGGAATATCCCACATGCCACGGAACATCTAAGCCCGTGCGCCACAACTACTGACCCTGCGCTCTAGAGCCTGCAAGCCACAACTACTGAGCCCACGTGCTGCAACTACTGAAGCCCACACGCCTAGAGCCCGTGCTCCGCAACAAGAGAAACCACCGCAATAAGCCAGTGCACCGCAACGAAGGGTAGCCTTCACTCGCCACAACTAGAGAAAGCCCACGTGCAACAATGAAGACCCGACAAAGCCAAAAATAAATAAATAAATTTATTGAAAAAAAAAGAAAGTACAGAGAGTTTCCATAGACCCTGGTCCCCACAAGTGCATGGTCTCCCCCACTATCAATATCCTGCACCTGAATGGTACATTTGTTGCAGCTGATGAACCTGCATTGACACATTGTTATCACTCTAAGTCTATAATTTATATTAGGGTTCACTTTTGGTATTGTACATTCTATGGGTTTGACAAATGTATAATGACATTTACCATGAAAATATCATATAATGCTGCTCTAAAAATTCTCTGTGCTCCACCTATTCACCCCTCCCTTCTCTAAAGTCCCTGATAACCACTGATCATTTTACTGCCTCCCTAGTTTTGCCTTTTCCCAAATGTCATATAATTGGAATCATGCAGTATGTAGCCTTTACAGAACAACATACTTTTTTTTAAAAAAACAAAAAATATTTATTTGCAAATCATGGGATTCATTTCTGGATTGATGGCTATTTTTTAGGATTAAAAAATAGTAAAGATGGTAAAAAAAAAAAAAACCCATATTTTTCAAGAGCTATGAAGATTGCATTCTTTGCATGGTGGCTTCATCCAAGTTCGGGGGCCGTTTTCAGGTCCTGATCTCTAGAGGTAATTTACTGCCTTAACTCTTTGCATATGGCGTTTCCCTGCCTCCTGTTTCTGTATTTCTGGATGAGATACCTGAGGAAAAAAAGAGACAAGTAAAGCTAAAATACTTGAAAAACTTTAAGATTCAGTTTTCTATTTTCATCTACTTTTCTGTCAAGAAAGAAAATCCTGAATTCTACCAGGGACATTGCTCTTTAACATAGTTCCTGCCTTGCTGGAATTGAGAAGACGTGAAAATTTCAAAATGGGTTGTTTCAGGCTGAATTTTTAATTACTTATTTTAGGTAAGACTTTCTGTTCTTCCAGACTAAACCTTGAATGGTTTGTCATTATGACTACTCTGGCTGCTGTGAAATAAGGTGACAGGGAGGTCTTGCTTTTTGTCAGAAGTAACTATTACAGACCTTGTTAGGTTGTGGTAATTTCTCCCCTCCTACACGGATGGTGTTAAAGGTTCAGAATGTGAAGTCTTAAAATCTCATAATAAGAAATCTATTTTCCTTTGAGCCGCCAGCCCAACCAAGTTTCCACGTCACGATCTGCAAACATTATTACATTGAAAAACTGCTTATGAGTAGTCCTAGAGAACTGTGGAAAGAAACAGTTATATGTGTGAGTTTTGGCAGCTGTCAATTCCCAAGTGTTAAGTATGGATGCCTCAGGCAAGGCAGTGAAAATATTTAAAGAGAGGTGAGATACTGAAGGAACAAGAGCATTAATTTCAACATCATTGTTTAGAGTCAAATTCGGCCCTACTGTAATACTAAAAGTGCCTTACACTTTGTTCCAAGTATTTATAATGCTAATATTTTAAAATTTTGATTAAAATTTGTCATGTGCTCTTCTTTTTATCAATGGAATGTGATTTGGTTTTGAGAATAATTTTAAGTGTATGTGAAATGAGGAAGTCACAGAACCAAGGGACATTATTACCTGAAGAGGAAGTGGTTTAGGAAACTTGTCAATCACAGTCATGACTAAGGAGCCACTTTAGTCATCACTTCCGATCCTTACTAGCCGTTATCTGGAGGAGGGCAGATGGTGGCACTCAAGCTAGATACCACACTAGTGAAAACTGCTTGGGGTTGGGGATGAGGGAGATGCATCAAAGATATGTGTCTCTAAAGTGTGTTTAATTTTAAAAATTCAAGTTTAAAAATTACCTGTAAAATACCACAGTAATCTGTCCACCCTGAAATGCAGATGTTCTTCAATAGAAAAAAAACCTATAAAGTTCACATAAAAATAATGTTGAACTACATTAGAAAGGAAAATAGATTTTTAGTCTAAAATGAGTCACCTAGAGTTATATAATGGATAGATAGATTGATTGAATGATGAAACTTAACAGAAGGAATAGATAGAACAATAAGAGTTTGCCAAAGTATAGTCAAAGGTTTAGGCATGTGGAGGTGTAGTCTAACATAGCTCACCTTTCAGATCAGTTTCTAACAGATTGAAAGTGTTCTCAAAAATTTCATGTACAAAAGAATGTAATATAAAAAATGATTAATATAATTAACTCTGCTGTATGTTATATATGAAAATTGTTAAGAGAGTAAACCCTAAGAGTTCTCATCCCAAGCAGAATTTTTATTTCTTTTTCTTTTATTTTGTATCTATATGAGAGGATGGACTACACTTATTGTGATAATCATCTCTTGATATATGCAAGACAAATCATTATGCTGGACACCTTAAACTTATACAGGGCTGTATGTCAATTATACCTCAATGAAATTGGAAGAGAAAAAATTCGAAGTATAGGATATCTTTATAGGGATCATGACTTATTACAGATCCTGGCACTGGTCCTGTTTCTTTTAAATATAACAGGGTGAAAATATGTTATCTTAACAGCTGGCTCCAGAATTCCTTTTAGAAATGTTTATGCAACTTTACTGGGGCAGGTGAGACCCTGAGGGTATGGGTATGGACAGGAGTTAAAATAAAGAAGAAATTGTTGGGCTTCTGTGAGTCAGATGCAGAGAGAGAAGGAGAAGAAGACGTGGTGGTGGCGGTGAAATAGGGAATCAGAGAAACTAGGAAGGTTAGAGGCTGGGGTGCCACATGGGATAGAATCACTTGGGGGAAGTGGCTGAAAAACTACCCCCTGAGACTCCCAAACCTCCAGTGAAATTCTGTTATGGTTAATACCCTTCACTTTGTTGATGCTTTTGAGAGAGGGATTAGAAGAAGGACCGTCGTTCCATATTTAGGATGACAACAGAACCAATATATAAAAAGAGCCATGAGACAAAGAAAATGCTAAGAGAGTAGATCTTAAAAGTTCTCATCACAAGAAAAAAAGAAATTAGTTATGTATGTGATGAATGTTAACTGAACTTATTGTAGTAAACATTTTGCAACATATACAAATATTGAAACATTATGTTGTACACCTGAAGCTAATATATTGTTATATGTCAATTATATTTCCTTTTTAGAAAAGCCGTGAGACAGAGAACATGGAAACAATTCACCTGGAGTTAGAAAATCATATCAGAAGAGATTGTGAGAATTTAAGACACACCTCTAGCCACTCCTTTCCCAAACATTTGGATATATTAAGGGAAGGGTTTTTTTGTTTTTTGTTTTAGCCTAAATTATGTATTTTTTCTTCTTTCAGTTTGTGTTCTTTTTTTATGTTATTTATTTTTGGCTGTGTCGGATCTTGGTCGCGGCACGCGGGACCTTCGTTGAGGCATGCGGAATCTTTCTTGGAGGCCTGTGGGCTTTTCGTTGCCGCACATAGGCTTGTCTCTAGTTGTGGCATGTGGGTTCCAGAGCACGTGGGCTCTGTAGTTTGCGGCACACAGGCCTCTCGAGTTGAGGCGTGCAGCTCAGTAGTTGCGGCACACGGGCTTAGTTGCCCCGTGGCATGTGGGATCTTAGTTCCCTGACCAGGGATTGAACCTGCGTCCCTTGCATTGTAAGGTGGATTCTTTACCACTGGACCACCAGGGAAGTCCCCTAAGGGAAGATTTTGAATTTCCCCAATCCATGGAATGGGAGTTTGAATCAATCTTATTTAGATTTTTAAGGGGCTAGGAGAATAGATTACATTGTAGTTACACAATAAAGTGTGATCTCTTCCATGATTGTGTGTAAAAAGAAGTCCATCTAAAACTGATTTCTGTGTATGATGTTAAGTATGGATGTAATTTTGTCTTTATTTTGTTTGTAATAGAGGTGATGATAAATTTTATCTTTGCTTTATCTTAAGAAGAATACATTCAACATTTCACCATTATGTGTGATGTTTGTTTAAATTTTCTTTTTGTAGATGTCTTTTTTCAGGTTAAGGAAGTTCTTTCTATTTTCATGTTTGTCTGTTTGTATTTCTTATGAAAGATACTGAATTTTATCAAATGCTCTTTTTGAATTCACTGAGGTAATAACATGATTTTCTTTATTTAATTCTATTAGTGTAGTGAATAATGTTAATTTTTCTATATTAATAATTTTGTTATAATTAATTTGATGCTACATTTCTGGAATAATTCCAGCTGGGTTATTTCTTTTCTCTTTTTTTAATATTTATGTATTTATTATTTATTTGGCTGCTTCGGGCCTTAGTTGCAGCACACAGGATCTTCGTTGCCACCTGCAGGATTTTTGTTGCGGCATGTGGAATCTTTACTTGTGGCATGCAGCATATGCTATCTAGGAAAAGATTACTCACCAGTAATCTCCTGGGTTATTTCTTTTACACAATGCTGTGCTCAATTTTCTGAACTTATGCTCATAAATGAGATTGGTGAGTAATCTTTTCCTAGATATCATAGCTTGAGAGCTCCATAAAATGTATTGAGGAGGATATCCCTTTTTTCTATTCTATGAAAGCTTGTGTAAGATTGGAATGATCTGCTAGAAAGCCATTTGGACCTAATGTTCTTTTTTGGGAAGATTTTTAACTATTGGTTTAATTTCTTTAATGGTTATATACTATTAAATTTTTTACTTCTTGGGTCAGTTTTGACATTTTCATTTTTTAAGAATTTACCTATTTAGTCTACATTTTCAAAATATTTGGCACTAATGTTACCCCTAATAACTTATTGTCATGTATTTAATTTCTGCAGCATTTATAATTAAGTCCCCTTTTCATTATAAATATCTTCTTTTGTATTGTGCCTTCTATTTGTCTCTTCATTAATCAAACCAGGGTTTTTAATGTGTTATTTTTTTCAAATCCTTTCAAATTTTGGTTTTATTGATCTTTTATTGTATTGTTTTCATTGTTATGATTTTATCTTTAATATTCCTTTTCTTCTGCTTCCTTTGTGTTTGCTTTTCTGTTCTTTCTCTAAATGTTTGGATTGCATGCTAAACTCATTAATATTGAATATTTCTACTTTTTAAATGTAAATATTTCATATTTCTAAGTATATTTCTATATCCTAGGTGCCACTATAACTCTAGCAACCATTTTTTGATTTTGTTTTTGTAAGTATGTGTGTGTTTGTTTCTTTCACCTTTTTTGTCTTCTTTTAGACTTAATTTATTTCGTCTTTTTTGGCATTTTACTTTTTTTTCTCAACTTGTTTAGCAGTTATGCTTTATGTGTCTATTCTTCTAGAAATTATTCTATTTATTTTAACCTGCATATTTAACAAGGTTTAGAATTATCAAAATATTTACTTTTTAACTATAAAATAAAAAAATTTTTAGAATGCTATAACTCTGATAATATCTCCTTTTCAATTTACATACCACTGTTGTCTGATATTTTGGTTCTGTTACCTTGTTACATTTTAATGCTAAAAACTAAATATTATTGTTATTATTTTCTACAGTCAATACTTGTTTAGATTTAATCACAAATTTAACAGTATCTTTGCTTATGATTCCTCCTTCTTGCACTCAGTCCTTTCTTCTGGGATCATTTTAATTCTGCCTAAAATATATCCTTTAGACTTTTCATTATAAATGATTTTTGTTGATAAACTCTCAGATGTTTTTGTTTGTTTCTTTTTTTCATTCTCATTTTTTCTACCTCCTCTTTATTAAAGAGATTCAGTTTTCTTTTGTTTGCTCAAAAGAAAGCAGTAGTAGTTAAAAAGACAAGAAATGGGGGAGGGAGCAGGGAGGAAAGAGGATTTTTTGCCTAAAGGGTATAGAGTTTCTGTTTGGGATGATGAAAAAGTTGTGGAAATGAATAGTGGTGATGGTTGCACAATACTGTGAATGTACTTAATGCCACTGAATTGTACACTTGAAGATGGTTAAAGTGGTAAATTTTATTTTATGTATATTTAAACACAAACACACACACAAAGCAGGCTCAGGAGATGGATTGCCTATATTCAAATTGCCTATCTTTTATGACATAAGAACCTCAGGCAAGTAAATCAACATTGATTTTGTTGATTTGTTGAGCCTTTGTTTTCTCATTTGTCAAGTGGGGAGATAGCATTATTTACCTCATAAGGCTCTTATGAGGACTGAATGAGTTAGTATATGTAAAATGCTTTAAGTATTTTGCCTGTCCATATTCTCCATTCAGTGAGCATTAGGTACTATTATTTTTCTTTGTTTCTCATATAGAGAGATTACTATCCCAGGATAAAAGTGAGAACACAGACCTAGGAAGGGCATGTAACTCACCCAGAGTTTAAATATAGTGTTATGACTGAAAGTCTATGCTTCTTCCCTGGAAATCTTGGCTGTATATCCAATGGATTTGACCCAATTCTGTCTTAGTTTCTATTTCTCTGCCATGTTCAGAGATATGAGCATGTAACATGACAACTATTATTTTTCTTCATGTATTTGCTTGCTTAGTTTCTGTGAGTTTATTTAATGCCACCATTTAAAAAACAAGTTTCTGTCATTGATTAATTTAGTGTTTAAGGTAGTTTATGAAATAAAAGTCTTCATACCGTGAGAGTAACTGTCATACTCTTTCATGTTACTATTATGGTACTTGAGTACTTGTCAGAAAACAAACACAACTTTGGCTGCCTTTCAATTCTCATAATAGCCTGAAGGTACTTGTGAGGATGACAATTTTTAGCTGTTTTATGTATTTGTTTGTAGTTCTGAACAAAGGAATATATTTATCTTGGATTTTAAAGACCCAGTCTATTTCTATTCTTTTTTAAAAACTTTATATTCTTTCTTTGTTGTGACAAAAGTTAAGAAAAAATTAAATATATAACTGTAGTTTTTGAAGAAAAATAATAGAAAATTACATAATATAACCATATCTAGTTTCTTAATCTGTAGGTCTTTTGGGCATAGAATATATATTTTGAATACAGTTAAGTAATTCATAAAGTTTTTTTAAAATAAATTTATTTATTTATTTTTGGCTGCGTTGGGTCTTTGTTGCTGCACGCAGGCTTTCTCTAGTTGCAGCAAGCAGGAGCTACTCTTCGTTGCGGTGTGCAGGCTTCTCATTGCGGTGGCTTCTCTTGTTGCGGAGCACGGGCTCTAGGCACGTGGGCTCAGTAGTTGTGGTTCGCGGGCTCTAGAGTGCAGGCTCAGTAGTTGTGGTGCACAAGCTTAGTTGCTCTGTGACATGTGGGATCTTCCTGGACCAGGGATCGAACCCGTGTCCCCTGCATTGGCAGGTGGATTCTTAACCACTGCACCACCAGGGAAGTCCCATAAAGATTTTTCGATATAAATAATATTTCTCTATTTTTTAAAAAAAGCACATTCAATTGTAGTTACTGAAATTGCTAACCTTATTGATCAGGCAGTCAAAGTATCTTTTAAATGTACATAGAATGTTGAAAATACTTATATATATGTAAACAGGAAACATTTTATAATATTCGTGAAATAGTCCCAATTTTTTGATTTGGAAAAAAAATTTTAATTCTGTGTAATTGCATTTTTAAAGTGAAACTTATAGTGGAGACAGAAAGTAATTTAATTGATTAGGTCAGAACCCATCAACAGAGAAAGACTTTCCAAGTGCCCATGGGACATTTACAAAGTAAACTTCATACAAGGACACAAATAAAACTTCAACATGTTCGAAAAATTAAAAATGTACTAATCACGTGTTCTGAACACAATAAAGCTAAAAATTTACAATGAAGTTAAACAATTTAAAAAATATTTTAAAATACATGTGTAAAAAAACTCTCCTAGATTTTATGCAGAGTGAAAATCAGAAATGCAAAATAAGTTATTTAGGAAATAGATTTAGACATTGAAATAGATGGGCAGTAGCCAGATCTATAATTCAAGCAAAATCATAGCCACAATGCTTCCATTATGGAAATGAACGAAAATAAACTAAAAGATCAATTCAAGAAGTCACAAAAGAAGCACAAATTAGTGATAAGGAATAAAAGAGAATAAAAGTGAAAAAGATAATGTAGAAATAATAGATAAATAGAAATGATAAACAAATCCAAAACTAAGTTTGGCCAACCTCTGGCAAGTCTAATAAAGGAAGAAAGAGAAAATTAAAATGCAGAGAATCAGGATTACCACAAAAGATATTAAGGATGACTAAAATTTTGAATAGCTATGTTAATATAAAAGTGACCTTTTGTATTCTAGAAAAATATAATCAAAATGAGCACATCAATAAGAAGAAAAACTAAGTAAAATTTAAATGTTAATAAATGAAGGATATCCAATGATCAAATTACAGCACATGCTATAGCAGTTTTCAAACTTTATTACCATGACACATGGTAAGAACTACGTTTTACATCATAAGCCTTTGTATAAACAGAGTTATATGTATATAACTGAAACACAAAAGGCAATCTATGGAATGGGAAAAAATATTTGCAAACCATATTTCTGAAAAAGGGTTAATCTCCAAAAAAAGAAATCCTATAACTCAATAGTTAAAAAAAACAAACAAAAAAAACCCCACTAATAACCTGATTAGAAGATGGGCTAAATACTTGAATAGACATTTCTCTGAAGAAGAAAAACACAAGCCGAAACCACAATGAGATATCATCTCACATCTGTCAAGACGGCTATCATCAAAAAAACAAGACAAGTATCGGTAAGGGTGTGGAGAACACTTTACACTGTTGATGGGAAAGTAAAATGGTGCAGCTGCTATGGAACAGTATGGAGGTTCCTCAAAAAATCAAAAATAGAACTACCATGTGTTCCAGCAATCCCACTTCTGAGTATTTTTCTAAAAGATTGGAAATCAGGATCTCAAAGAGATACTAACACACCTATGTTCATTGCGGTATTATTAACAAGATGTGGAAACAATGTAAATGCCCATCAACAGATGAATGGATAAAGAAAATGTGGTCTATACATACAATGGAATACTCTTCAGCCTTAAAAATGAAGGCAGTCCTTCAATATGGGACAACATGGGTGAACCTTGAGGACTTTCTGTTAAGTGAAACAAGCCAGTCGCAAGAAGACAAATACTGCTTAATGCCACTTGTGTGAGATATCTAAAATCATCAGTCTCTAAGTGGCTCCCACACCAGTCCAACGCTAAACTCACAATCTCAGGTGTATGGAGGAAGGCTGCTCATACACCCTTTGGCTGCAGCCAGAGCAGAAATAGTGCTGTCCGTGTAGGGGTGAAGCAAACCTGCAAGGTTGATTGTGTTCTGTGCTGGTTTCCATTGTGTGCTCCCCTAATTTGGCCTTGGGTTCGAGCAATAGAACGTGGTATATTATTACCTGGCCATGGGAACACAGCTAGGTACCTCCAGCGGTCCCTTAAAATGAAGGACCTCACAAAAGACACACATACTTTAAATACACATTTTTCCCAGCAGATCATCCACTTCATGTAAGTTCTTGTAGGAATATTTCAGCAAGCTGGAAGATAAAAATATCCTTTAGCATCAGGCACTTCAAAAATTTTAATGAGATGTTTTTAATTGGCTCTTCAGCTTTCATTTTTTAAATAAGGCAGCATTTCCTAACAACTCAGAGCTGGCATAGCTTTTGGTGGCGAAATGTAAGAAATGCATGAAGTTCAACCCTTTAGTGTAATAAAGATCAAGTTGCTACTGATTTTCAAACCAATTGAAGTTATGTCATTAAAAACTTTGTTGATGTCTACTGCATACAACTGATCTTACTCATGTAATATTTTAAGGGCAATTAAATGTAATATTCATCCCTAGGAGAAATTGTGGACTAATTGTTGTAATTTTTGTTTGTTTTGAGACCTACAGTCTGGATGGCCCCACCCCTAACCTGGTGAGAATAAATAATATTTAAAAAATGGAAGAACCATGGAAAATTCAATTAATTTTCCTGAGTCTGTCTTCTTCATCTTTAAAATATAAGTGTTGGATAAGTTGATCTCCAAAGTCTAAATGTATCAAATTCCAAGATTCTAAAATTCTGGGTATAAATTTTTATTTTCACCTTTGTTATCTAATAAAACTGGAAATTAATATTTTTCAGTGATTAAGTTGATTAGCTAGTGTACTGAAGACAATTGCAGAGGTTCTTCATAGCATATATCTGAATGTTATTACCACCAACATACTTTTATTGTTGTTCTAATTTACTGTGACTTAGAAATCATAACCATTTTACCTTAAAATAGTAATGGTGTAAAAAAAAAAGTTCTGATGTAGTAATTTCTTCACTTTTTACTTTAAATATGCTAGAAATGTAAGGATTCTATATGGCAGGTAGCATTAATATTTCAGGTGTACCTTTGTACAATATGCTATGTCTGTCACTTTTAAACATTGAGTTTGAAGAACAAACGTTTAAGACATTTATGATAGGATATTTTAAAGATGGAGGGGAATATATGGGTTTCTCTGATCCCCGTGTTTTACAGGTGAAGAAACTGGGACTTGTTTATGCCCGAAGAACACAGGTGTTAATGTATGTCCATTGTCGATTCAATTCCGGACGTTGCTACTTACCAGCCCTTTGACCCAGTGCAAATTACTTAAACCCTCTGAAGCTCAGTTTTCTAGTCTCCAAAATAGAGATAACAAGACCTACCCTGTAGGACTGTAGAGAGTATTAAATAAGAAAGTAAGTGTGTTGTCCATTTAGGTTGTGATGAATAGAGGCTCTGACAGGCTGATGTAGGTAACAATGCACGTGCTATCTCAGTATGGCCTGCTTCTCCCAACTGTCACAGCCCTGAGGGGCCACAGGAAGAAATCAGCCTGGCTTCAGGCAGGGCCTTTTCTGTCCTTTAGCAGCAGAAATTCCATAGCCTTTTGCTGGTGTTTTACCTTTAGCAATCTCTCTGACTTCTGTTCCTGCTTTTTTATTTTTCCTCTTATTGTTATTAACCAATCAAATTGTCTTCACAAACTTATTAAGTAATCAGAAAAAAGAAACCGATTGACAGGTAATCATCACTTCCTCTGTTTAAATGAGGTTGTTTATGAATTAAGTCAGATACTACCATTTCACCAAGAGGAAATGGGAAGGGAATTTACAAGTCAGACAACATAGCTGTCTCATTCAACTATACATACTGGGATTGAAGAAAGTGAGTGGTCTCACCTCCACTTGTTTGGTGCTATACACATGATCTGAGAAGATTTTTCTCATTCAGTCTAATTTTAAAAAGAAAAATTTATGTAAATTGAACTGAACTAGCCATTCTTAAGTGATTCAGTTTTTTTCAGAATGAACTTTCTGACATCACTGCCATAAAAATCCACATGTGCTTTTTATAGAATATTGATATAATTTTTTTTCATTTAAATACCACTCAATCTCGAAATCAGCATCTTAAAGGTGAAGTATTGAATTTTAAATTCCCAAATTACTGAATCATAGGGCTTCAAGTGATCTTGTTTTGTTTTTAAATTCCACTTTTCTGGCTGTTAGGAGGACTGTACATAAAGTATCACAGTCAAATAAGGTTATATCCTGCTTCGAAAATTCCCCCAAAGGGCCATAGTATGTAGCTCATTTTTTCAATAATAGACAGCTATTTGCCTTATTGGAAGCATAGGAATCTAGGCTAATAGTTTACCATCTCCAAGCTTTTGAAGATAACATCTTCTGTCTTTTATTATTTAGAAATTGCTGTCAGCCTAATTATTGAACCAATGCAAATAATCTGTCTTTTTTTCTGGTTGCTTTAAATGTCTTGTCTATGATGGTTACCGTATAGTTTCACTATTATCTTTCATCCTCATCATCTATCTATCATCTATCTATCTATCTCTTAGTCTTGAATGGATCTTTTGTTCTTTGAGTCATAAATTACAATCAGAATATTTTATCACTTCAGGAACAATGTCAACCATTATCTTTTTGTGTAATACTTCTCCTGTGTTCTTTTTGTTATCACCATCTAGAACATCCATTAGCTGTATGTTGGAACTTCTCATTTTATCTTCTTTGGCTCTTAAATTCTTTTACTTTCCTAATTCTTTATCTCTCTGTGGTACATTCTAGGTAATTTCCTAAGGTCTGCCTTATCTTTCAGTTCAATAATTGTGTCTTAAACTGTGTTTTATTTGCTGTGTAATCTGCTTATTAAAATGCAATTTCTGTGATTATATTTTTCAATTTTAGAAGTTTTAATTATTCTTTTTCAGATATACCTAATCTTTTTCCATTGTGTCACATTCTTTTCTTAAGGTTTGATTCCTCTTTTAATAATACTTAAAATGTTTGTTTCTCAAGGGTTTATCAGATTCTTTTTTATATAAAGTTTGTGGGGTTCTAATCTTTTTGGTGGTTGTCTCGGCTAATCATTGTTGATGGTGCAATATATATATATAATTATATATAATTTTAAACCTACCTTTAGCATTGCATGTTTAGAGTACCTGTAAGAATATAGTGAACTTGGATGGAAGTTTTAGCCCTCCAGTACAGTTTTGTTTTTGCTCCTACCAGACACCCAAGAAGTAATCAGATGCCCAGGATCACTTTTGTTGTTGTTGTTGTTAATTTCTTGGCTTGGGAGTTCCTAGATAACCTGGTAGGAGAATTTTGAAACCCAAACCCATCCAAGGTGCTGGCTCATGGTTTGTTTGCAAAGGAGATTTATTGTCTTTTTAATTTTTTCTCCACCAAAACCCATGGCAGAGACTGAGTTTCTTTGTTATCTTGTGGAGTTTGTGAGTACATTTTTTTTTTCTAGTCTACTTCTCACTGAGAATGAAACATTTTGAGGTCCCAGATTTATGCAGGGGTTTTAGCTCTAATTTCCTACTTTGCATGGGCCCAAGACCTTGTTTCTTGCCACTCATGGATATTTAAACCCAAGTTGTATGTTTGCAAAGACTGTCCATATCAACCACTCGTAGGCAAGGAGAGATGCCTGTTGGTGTATTCATTTACTGCATTAGTTGTCAATTCTCTTTTGTTCCCAGTTCCTGCGTATTTCCCTTTCTTAGACTTTCAAATATGCATTTAGGTGAATTTTATCTAGCATTTCTAGGTGTTTGTGCCTGGATAATTTTTAGTATATCCTACTCCACCATCTTGTCAGAACATGTCATATAGTTATTAATGGCTGTTCCCTTAATTAAGTACTTGAGAAGCCAAATGAAGCTTTAAAATTACCTCTTCTTAGGCAAAATTCCATGTTCCTTCTTGGCTTTTCTCTTGAAGTAAGTTAGTTGTATTTACCATTTATTGACTTCTTACTACATACTCACTGCTTCAGTTATGTTGCTTTGGTTAACCGTCACAAAGTAATGAAAGGTTGGGTTTATATGCGTTTCATAGGAGAGGAAATTGAGACTCAAAGATGTTAAATTTTCTAAGGTCACATAGTCGGCAAATGGCACAGGCAGGATGTCAGTGAAGGTCTACTGGATACAAGAGTCCTCGCTCTTAAAACTTATCTGTATGGTGCACGGAGGTGACCATTTTCAAAAGACAACAATATTTGATGTGTATTTTCTGATATGCTTATTTAAAAAAATGTTACCTCCTTTTATATTTGGCTTTAGAATATGCCATAAATTTGTATATGTATACACACATGTATCAATATATATTTGTTTATTTAAATAATGATCTTCTTGTTAATGTTTGGCTTTAGAATGCACTTTATGATTTAAAAGTGTTCTCCCTTGCAATGTTTCCTAGGCAGATGTTAAAATCAATCAGTGCATATTTATCACTAATGGTAATTCACTAAGTACATTATATTCTTTCATTTACTTATATGACAAGGCAATGCTGGCCATGATTTTTTTTTTTTTTTATAAATTTATTTATTTATTCATTTATTTTTGGCTGCGTTGGGTCTGCGTTGCTGCACACAGGTTTTCTTTAGTTGTGGCGAGCGGGGGCTACTCTTCGTTGCGGTGCGCGGGCTTCACATTGCGGTGGCTTCTCTTGTTGTGGAGCACGGGCTCTAGGCGCGCGGGCTTCAGTAGTTGTGGCTCGCGGGCTCTAGAGTGCAGGCTCAGTAGTTGTGGCGCACGGGCTTAGTTGCTCCACGACATGTGGGATCTTCCCGGACCAGGGCTCGAACCCGTATCCCCTGCATTGGCAGGCGGATTCTTAACCACTGCGCCACCAGTGAAGTCCCCTGGCCAT